>NC_052160.1:56390500-56990500 GCF_902713615.1 Scyliorhinus canicula | reverse complement strand
GGAGACAAGCGTCAAGATGCATAGTGTCTTATTAAGGATAAAGTCTCTAAGTTGCAGATATTTTAAAAAGGAGTACCTCGGGATATCAAATTTTTAACACAGCTGCTCAAAAGATGACAAGGAAGCACCAATGAACATATCTCCCAGTCTACAAATATCTTTATCTCTCCAGATATTGAATCCATGGTCCATAAGACCTGATGTGAAATCCAGGATGTCCTGAATGGGAGAGAGTGGAAGCTAATTTTGATCTCCATTCCAGCTGACGGACCATCATACACGCTCTAAAAGTGTTGATAATATTAGGATTCTCACACTTGGTAGACCCAACCTTAAAATCCCTATAAAATAACAGGGCCTGGAAGGAGTATACAAACTGGCCCACTTCAAAGTCAAGCCGGATGGAGGAAAGTTCCTCTCTGACTCAATCCTTTATAAACGTAAGAGGAGAGGCTAATTTACGCATTGTGGTAGTCACCACTGTTGTATATATCACATACGAGATGTAATACGGTAAGGCTCCTGAACTACAGTTATGTGGGTAGATCCCTGCCTGCTGGCTCCGCCTAGTAGGCGGAGTATAAATGTGTGTGCTCACCGAGCTGCAGCCATTTCGGCAACAGCTGCAGGAGGCCACACATCTCTGCTTAATAAAGCCTCGATTACTCTCTACTCTCGTCTCGTCGAAATTGATAGTGCATCAATTTATTAAGCAGAGATTTTACAAAGATGGATCTCCGCATCAAGCCTGATCGCCTGCAGCTGCACCCTCAAGCAGACAAGGCTAAGTCCGCCTTCGATTATTGGCTAGCTTGCTTTGAAGCCTACATTGGATCTGCGACAGAACCACGCTCAGCGGCACAGGAGCTCTAGATCCTGTATATGCGCCTGAGCTCCGATATCTTTCCCCTCATCTGGGACGCACCGACCTATGCTGAGGCCATGGCGCTGCTGAAGGAGAACTACACCCAGCAGACCAACAAACTCTATGCCAGGCACCTCTTGTCCATGCAGCATCAGCTCCCTGATGAGTCTGTGGAAGATTTCTGGTGTGCCCTGCACGCCCTGGCAAGGGACTGCGATTGCCAGGCCATTTCGGCAGTTGACCATTCCGAACTCCTAATTAGGGATGCTTTCGGTACGGGCATAGGGTCGGTATACATCCGCCAGCACTTCTTGGAAGGGGCTACCCTCGACCTCGCGGCGACCAAGAAACTTGCAATCTCACAAACGGTCGCCTCCAGTAATGTACAAGCGTATGCCCCCAACTGCACGGCGCCCCCTCCTGGACATCGTAGACGCTACCAGTGACCGCCCCCGGCCAACCCCAAGCCTGCGCCGTGCGGCAGCCAGCCAACCCCGGGGGACCCAAGTGATACTTCTGCGGACAGACAAAGCACCCCCGCCAGCGCTGCCCGGCGCGGAGCGCACTCTGCAAAGCCTGCGGGAAGAAAGGACTTTTTGCCAGGCCCGCTCAATCACCACTGTAACCAGGCCCATTGATCCTGCACCCCCCACGTGCGGATCGTGAGCTCCACCATATTGCTTGCCTCAGTACACGTGTGGCCCGTGGACGTCGCCATTTTCCCCCATCAGGCCTCGTGCTGATCGTGGGCGCCGCCATCTTTAACACCACCTGCCACGAGCGCCCCGTGGGCGCCGCTATCTTCCCCGCCTCAGGACCCCTGCTCGTCGGGCACCTCATCGGGCAGCTCATCGCCTGCAACCGCCGCCGACCAGCCAGGGGCCTTCCAACACCAGCTACAGCTCGCCTCCATCACGATCGACCAGTCCTGGCCGCGCAACCTCACAACCGCGTCGACAACGGTAAAGGTCGATGGGCACAAGACATCATGCCTTCTTGACTCCGGGAGCACAGAGAGCTTCATCCACCCCGATACAGTAAGGCGCTGCTCAATCACGGTACACCCCATTAACCAGAGAATCCCACTCCGTGGCGATCCGGGGGTACTGCGCCGCCACCCTCACCATCCAGGGCGTAGAGTTCAGCGACTTCCAGCTCTACGTCCTCCCCAATCTCTGCGCTGCCCTGCTACTCAGCCTGGACTTCCAGTGCAACCTCCAGAGTCTAACCCTGAAATTCGGCGGACCCCTACCACCCCTTACTGTATGTGGTCTCAGGACCCTTAAGGTCGACCCGCCTTCTCTGTTTGCAAACCTCACCCCGGATTGCAAACCCGTCGCCACCAGGAACAGACAGTACAGTGCCCAGGACAGGACTTTCATCAGGTATGAGGTCCAGCGGCTGCTGCGGGAAGGCATCATCGAGGCCAGCAACAGCCCCTGGAGACCCCAAGTGGTAGTTGTGAAAACTAGGGAGAAAAACAGGATGGTCATTGACCACAGTCAGACCATCAATCGGTACATGCAGCTCAATGCGTACCCCATCCCACGCATATCTGATATGGTCAAACAGATTGCACAGTACCGGGTCTTCTCAGCAGTGGACCTGAAATCTGCCTCCCACCAGCTTCCCATTTGCAAGGCGGACCGCCCATACACCGCGTTTGAAGCGGACGGCCACTTTCTTAGGGTTCCCTTCGGCGTCACTAATGGGGTCTTGGTCTTCCAACAGGAGATGGACCAAATGGTTGACCGGTACGGCCTGGGGGCCACCTTCCCGTACCTGGATCATGTCACCATCTGCGGCCACGACCAGCAGGACCATGTCGCTAACCTTTCCAAATTCCTCCACACCACCAATCTCCTCAACCTAACATACAACAAGGAGAAGTGCGTGTTCAGCACCAACCGCTTAGCCATCCTCGGCTATGTGGTGCAAAATGGAGTTCCAGGGCCCGACCCCGATCGCATGCGTCCCCTCGTGGAACTCCCGCTCCCCCACTGCCCCAAGGCCCTCAAACGATGCCTGGGGTTCTTTTCATATTACGCCTGGTGGGTCTCTAACTACGCGGACAAGGCCCACCCACTCATTCACTCCACAGTTTTCCCACTGACGGCCGAGGCTCACCAGGCCTTCAACCATATCAAGGCCGACATCGCACGGCCGCGATGCGCGCGGTTGACAAGACGCTCCCCTTCCAAGTCGAGAGCGATGCATCAGACGGCGCTCTGGCCGCCACCCTCAACCAGCAGGCAGGCCCGAGGCATTCTTTTCACGCACCCTCCATGCCTCTGAAATTTGGCACTCCTCCGTTGAGAAGGAGGCCCAAGCCATCGTAGAAGCTGTGCGGCGCTGAAGGCATTACCTGGCCAGCAGGAGATACACTCTCCTCACTGACTAACGGTTGGTTGCCTTCATGTTCAATAACACACAGCGGGGCAAGATCAAAAATAATAAAATCTTGAGGTGGAGGATCGAGCTCTCCACCTTCAATTACGAGATTTTGTATCGCCCCGGTAAGCTCAACGAGCCCCCCCGATGCCCTATCCCGAGGTACATGTGCCGGCGCACAAGTGGACCGACTCCGGACCCTAGACGACGCTCTCTGTCACCCAGGGTTCTTTCACTTCATAAAGGCCCCCAATCTGCCCTACTCCATCGAGGAGGTCAGGGCTATCACTAGAGGCTGCCAGGTCTGTGCGGAATGCAAACCACACTTCTACCAGTCAGACCGTGCGCATCTAGTGAAGGCCTCCCGCCCCTTTGAATGCCTCCCCTCCACCGACCGAAACACGTACTTCCTTAACGTGGTCGACGAATACTCCAGATTCCCCTTCGCGTCCCATGCCCGATATGACGTCTGCCACCGTCATCAAAGCACTCGCACCATTAGGTGGATTGGCCATGATAAATTCCTGCCTGCTGGCTCCGCCCAATAGGCGGAGTATAAATATGTGTGCTCACCGAGCTGCAGCAGCTGCAGGATGCTTAATAAAGCCTCGAATACTCTTTACTCTTGCCTCGTCGTAATTGATAGTGCGTCGCGCATTTTAATATTCGGCGCCCCTAACCGTGACCCCCCCCTTCCGCCCGTCCCCTTGGGGACAGGGAGTTGCAGTTTAGCCAATTTCAAACGAGGTTTCTCTTCGTTTCATATAAATGAACCCGGACATCCCATTTATTGCCTTTAGGAGCCTAATAGGCAAGAAGATTGGCAGCATCTGTACAGGATACAATGACATAGGCAATACATTCACCTTAATCTGCGCTATCCTGCTAAACCATGCTATTGGCAAGGATGACCAATGGAGTAAGTCCCACCTCATAAATGCAATTAACGGGGGGAAATTTTCCCCATACAAATCTTCAAAGGAGGGGGTAACCAGATAAGTAAACCCTGAAGGTCCCACTTAAATGGTAATTTAGAAAAGTGGGATGGTCTCCCTCTAAGCCCACCCAATGACTTAGCCTCAGACTTTGTAAAATTGATTTTTTAGCCCGGCTAAATCTATCCATCACATCACTAGCTTTTAAAAATATTTTTATTAGTATTATCCAGTTTTTACAGAGTAACAGTTCAAGTGTATCTGGTATTTATAAATAAAGTTGTTTCTTATTTACAATGATTTTTACATGAGGTTCCTCCCCTCTCTTTGTTGGTAGTTTAGTTTCCCTCGAAGTGTTGCCATCTGCCCTGGATGTCACATACTGCATTCCACTTCTTTCTGTTGGGGTCTTAGTTTTTATTGTTGGGGGGAGGAGGGGGGGGGGGGGGGGGTTGTGTGGCCCCACCCCTTCTCCCCGTGCTTTGTTCTGTGATTCCCTTGGATTCCCTTCTCCCCCCCTCTGCCCCTTTCCCTTGTGTGTGTTTTCCCTTGTATTTCTTTCTCTCTTTACCTCCCCCCCCCTCCTCCTCGTTGCTATTGGCTTCGAACAGGTATTGAAACAGGCTGATGAATGGCCCCCACCCTTTGTGGAAGCCCTCGTCCTACAGTCAGATAGTGTACTCGATCCTCTCCAGGTGGAGAAATTCCCACAGGTCTGCCAGCTGTGGGTGGTGCTGCTGATCGACAGCCGAGCAGGATTCTCCGGCGTGCAATTAAGGAAGCAAAAGGTGAGCATCAGCCCTCTTCCTCATATGTAGTTCAGGCTGGTCTAATACCCCGAAGACTGCTACTCTCGGGCACAGCTCCACCCTCACAACCCTGGACATCGCCTGAACGAAGGCTGTCCAGAACCTGACAAGTCTGGGGCAGGCCCAGAACATGTGTGTGTGGTTAGCTGGGCCTCCCTGGGACCGTTCACATTTGTCCTCCAACTCCAGGAAGAACCTACTCAGTCGGGTTATAGGTAGGTGAGCTCTATGCCCCACTTTAAACTGCATGAAGCTTAGCCTAGCTCAGGAAGAGGTGGAGTTGCCCCTACTCAGGGCTTCTCTCTGGAATCCCCAATCCACGTCCATCCTCAATTCGTCCTCCTATTTCTGTCTGGCTTTATCCAGTGGTAGTCTTGCCCTGTTCAGCAAGACTCTGTCCTTATTGTCCGTGTTGATTAGTTCCTCTAGTAGTGTCTCTAGGGGCCCTGGAGTATCTTGCTGTCCCTTGCGGTAACTTTGTTTTCGTGTTTGGGCGTGTCCAAAACTTAGGGGATATTGGCAGGGGTTTGCGGACGCCATGTCCAGAGTATTTAAAAAACAAGGGTGGCAATGTGTCCCGTGGAGGAGATTTTTGGAGTGTTGGAAGATCCGGGAGTCCAGGAGGAGAAAGAGGAAGATGTTCTCGCCTTTGCCTCCTTGGTAGCCCAGAGACGGATACAATTAGCTTTGAGGAACTCAAAGCCCCTGAAGTCAGAGATTTGGTTAACCGACATGGCGAGCGTCCTCAGCCTAGAGAAGATTAAGTTCGCCTTGAGAGGGTCTTTGTTAGGGTTCGCCCGAAGGTGGCAACCACTCATTGACTTCTTCGCGGAGAATTAATTGTCAGCAGGGGGAGGGGGGGGGGGGGGGGGGGGGGGTGGGGTGCTAGAGTAGCGTAGAATAGGAGATTAAATAAGCGGGTCGTGGAGAGATGGGAGTTGGTATTTGCACTATGTTTATTGTTCTTTGTACATTGTTTTTATACTGTTGCTGTTTGTAATGCCAAAAATACCTCATTAAAATTGTTTGTTAAAAAAACTTTGTTTTCGTGACCTCGTTGCTGTTCCTGTTCTTGTGCTCAACAAAGACTTTCTGAGGAACATAGAACATAGAACAGTACAGCACAGAACAGGCCCTTCGGCCCTCGATGTTGTGCCGAACAATGATCACCCTACTTAAACCCACGTAACCCGTATACCCATAACCCAACAATCCCCCCATTAACCTTACACTAGGGGCAATTTAGCATGGCCAATCCACCTAACCCGCACATCTTTGGACTGTGGGAGGAAACCGGAGCACCCGGAGGAAACCCACGCACACACGGGGAGGACGTGCAGACTCCACACAGACAGTGACCCAGCCGGGAATCGAACCTGGGACCCTGGAGCTGTGAAGCATTGATGCTAACCACCATGCTACCGTGAGGCCTCAAAGGGAGGACTTGGCTAATGCACTCGTATTAATCAGCCAATGTCCTGACCCAGCCAGAACTTTCACTAAAGAATAGAGTTTATTTCTGGTTGAAGAGAACAACAATCTCAGTGGACACTCTTTTGTATGGGAGAAAGATCAGCTGTTGGATAGACTTCCCAGGGATGGTGCTTTTAAGAGAAACTCTGATTTCCTAAGCTCCGTTTAGCAGAAATGTGTGTTTACTGCAGTTGATCAGACAGTCAGGCAAACTGTCAGGATCAATGTCCTTTCCTGGAAGGAATGCTTTTGGTTCTGATAGCAAAATATCAGGGGATGGGTTAGACAAATGGACTTCATGTGTGCAAATGCCTTTACTCTGGACGGCCCACTGAACGGTCCTCCAATAAACTGCAAACAATTTTGCAATGCTAAATAGGAGCCAAGAATGTATTTACCCTTGAACTTTCAGCCATTTTCACACTAAATATAGTTGGGCACAGGCTCGAAGCTGGATAAGGACTAAAGCAAACTGAAAAGGTTAAAGGTCATCACAGATCCGTTTTCTCAGGGTTCATTTGCAGGGGGAATTGTTGGGTTTCATCAACAGCCACAGAAATTCCTGAGAATATTTCTGTGCAGCAATAAACTCTTTTGATCACAGGCAGAATGTTGCTCTTTGCGCTGTCTTCCCACACTGGGTGTAACTGGGGCACAAGAATGTGAGGTAGAGTTAATTTCCATCTGGCCACTTGTTTTGCTGGCAGTCCAAACATTCAGACAAGTTAACAGTTTAGACTGTTCTTCGGGTTAGGTTTTGTGAGGTGACAGGTGTAGCTAAGGGAGAGAAAGACTTTCTTTAATAAATTATCAGAAGGTCGCAGGTATATTTTGATAGAACTCTAATAATGCAACGCAGTGAACCCAGCGACCATTCGTCCTGGGTGGTCA
This sequence comes from Scyliorhinus canicula, assembly GCF_902713615.1. Lineage (NCBI taxonomy): Eukaryota > Metazoa > Chordata > Chondrichthyes > Carcharhiniformes > Scyliorhinidae > Scyliorhinus > Scyliorhinus canicula. The sequence goes on along the minus strand of NC_052160.1, from coordinate 56,983,136 downwards.
CTGCCCGTTCTGAGACACCAATCACCAAACATTGGGCGGGATTCTCTAATCCCGCGGCAGAGTGTCCACACCGTCGTAAACGCCGTCGCGTTTTACGACGGCGTGAATGGGCCGACCCGACGACTAATTCTGGCCCGCAAAAGGGGCTAGCACGGCACTGGAGTGGTTCGCGCCGCTCCAGCTGCTGATCCCGTGGTGAACTGGGTGCCGCAGGATCTGTGCATTCGCAGTGGCACCGGCACCAACGCACATATGCGCAGTGCCTTCCTTCAACGCGCCGGCCCTGACGCAACATGGCGCAGGACTACAGGTGCCGGCGCGGAAGAAACGAGGCCCACAGCCAGCGAGGCCAGCCTGCTGATCGTCAGGCCACATCAGAGGCCCCCCCCCAGGGTCGGACCCCCATCCCTCCACCACAGGCCGCCCCCCCGACCCCTCCACGCTGAGTTCCCGCCGGCTGAGAGCAGATGTGGACGGCATTGGCGGGACTCGGCGTTTTCATGACGGCTGCTCGGCCCAAGAATCGTGGGCCGGCCACGTAGAGCGGCCCCCGACAGGTGCCAAGCCAACCATGCCAACGCCAATAACACCGATTCTCCACTCTGCGGAGAAACGCGTGCCGACGTCGGGGCAGCGTGGCGCCATTCGCACCGGTCGCGGGGATTCTACGGCCCGGCGTCGGGCTGAGAGAATCCCGCCCATTATGCTTTGCACAGCCCCTGTTTCCAGGATTTCCTGTTTTCCCTCTTTGGATCAGGAATTAATTTGTTATGCGGAAGATTGTGTTTAGACTGAGTTCACATGAGGGAACACCGATTTTCTTTTTTCAAAAGCAATGCCTTGTTTTGTGTTGCTGCCATGCACGGAATGTTTGTTTTGCAACATCTCAGTTTAACTATTACACTGTTGGTTTCTCTTGCAAACACCAGAATTTCTCAGCCCAAACATCTCCAGTGAGGGACTATCACATTGTGAAACTAGCACACTGGATAGAGCATCAGTAAACCTTTCTGGATTTGTGGTCATCGAGTTTGTTTAATTCCAGGAAATTCACAATCAGTTTTAATGCAAATCTTATGGGGCGCAATTTGACCAAATGGGAACAAGGTCCCATAATGAACGTATGTACCCATGTGTTTCCTGATGCTTGCAACGTCGGAAAACACAAGGCTATAAAACACGACTCACGTTTGATAAGGGGAACGTGCGGCTCAGGCCTCACACAGCCCTGTTTTGTACACTTGGAAGCACCGCTTGCCAGAACTCCTCAGTGTAGAGAGAGATTGGTACACCATTTGTAAATGGCATCCCAATCTCCGAGACCCCTGAAGCGACCCCCCCAAGCCCAAACGCACAATGGGATGACACTCCCCCCCCCAACACCTACACAGGGCACTGCCAGGGTGCATGGGCAGCACCAGAATTGCCAGGATGCCACCCTGCCTCCAATCCCCTGGGGGACCTCAACAAGTGCATTCCGTCTGGTCACCATTTGTGGAGATCAGTATTGAATGGCAATCACCCATGCTCTCCGAGGCAAAGGAGATAGATCTCATGCCTTGGGTAACTCTGGAATCTGCACGTTAAAGTGAGACAAGCTGGCTCACTTTAATATGCAGATGTGCCAAAAATGATCCCGCCCACAATGAGCGGGAACAGGGCTGGTTTAGCTCAGTGGGCTAGAAAGCTGGTTTGTAATGCAAAACAAGGTCAGCAGCGTGGGTTCAATTCCCGTACTGGCTGAGAATTCTGAATTCTCCCTCTGTGTACCCAACCAGGCGTTGGAATGTGGCGACTAGGGGCTTTTCACAGTAACTTAATTGCGGTGTTAATGTAAGACTACTTGTGACAATAAAAAAATTATTATTATTTACATTGCAATGTCTCGCGAGGCGTTGCGACTCAGGTAGATCCCGGGAGCGGGGTCTCCGGCTTTTATCAGCCATGCTGTGCTGCTTTTCGGGTGCAGCGTGGCCATTGAATTGCGCCCATAAAGTCACTCAAATTAGTTGTTCGGTGATAGCGGCAAGCATCCAGACCCCAAGATCCCGCCTAATTATCATCCTCTCTGTAATGATCATTAACTTTTAAAAAAGACATTTATGTTTCCAGTTACTGACCATGAAACAACATTCTACATTTTAAATGAAACTTTGACTTTGACGTCAAAAGAAAACAAGGACAAGTGACCAATATCTCGTAACCCCATACAGTATACCAACGTCACAAACAGTACATTTCCATTCTACTTTTAATTCCAGACAAGAATTGTTTTTATATTTCAATTTGCTGATTGGTCATTCAGTTCTCCTGTAACCAAACTAAAGTGCCACAGCTCCCAGGAATTCACTCCGATTCTCCTTAGTATCCCAGTCTGATTTTTAAACATATAGAACTCACTGTCTCTCTCTGGGAGCAGGAGTAGGCCATTCAGTCCCTTGAGACTACTCTACCATTGTATAAAATCATGGTTGATCAGATAGTAACCCCAAAACTGCATCCTGCCTACCACCAATAACCTCCCCCCCCCCCCCCCTTGCTTGTCAAGAATCTATCTACGCAAAGACTCACCAACCTCTCACTGAAAAAATCATTTTGTCTCATCTCTGTTTTAAATGGGTGACCCCTTATTTTTCTTTTAACAAACAATTTTATTGAGGTAATTTTGGCATTGTAAACAGTTATAGATAACAGAAATGTGCAAACGTCAACATAAAACCAATACTTCAATCAAACCATACTGCCAATGCCCGCTCCTCTCCCATAGACACTACCCGCCTAGTTATCCCTCCTACTCTACTCTAATCCCCCCCCCCCGCCCCCTGCTGACGTTCACTCTCCCGCAAAGAAGTCGATGAAAGGTTGCCACCTTCAGGCGAACCCCAGTACAGATCCCCTCAAGGCGAACTTAATTTTTTCCGTACCCAGAAAACTTGACATGTCCGAAAGCCATAGTTCGGTCTTCGGGAGTTTTGAGTCCCTCCATGCCAGCAGTATTCGCCGCCGGGCTATTAGGGAAGCAAAGGCCAGAACATCGGCCTCTTTCTCCCCCGGACTCCCGGGTCTTCCGAAACCCCAAAAATTGCCACCCCTGGACTCATCACTACCCTTGTTTTCAGCACTCAGGACATGATCCCCGCAAATCCCTCCCAGTACCCCCTAAGCTTAGGACATGCCCAAAACATGTGAACGTGGTTTGCTGGTCCTCCCGCGCATCTAGCGCATTTTTCCTCTACCCCAAAGAATTTGCTCATCCGAGTTACCGTCATGTGGGCCCTGTGAACGACCTTAAATTGAATCAGGCCGAGCCTGGCACGTGTTGCGGTTGCGTTTACCCGGCTCAGGGCTTCTGCCCACAGACCGTCCTCCATCTCCCCGCCAAGCTCCTCCTCCCATTTGAGTTTCAGTTCCTCCATCTGGGACTCTTCCCCCTTCATGAGCACCTTGTAAATATCCGAGACTCTACCCTCTCCTCCTTCTCCCTTCGAGACTATTCTGTCTTGGATCCCGATTTGCGGGAGGCGTGGGAAGGATGGGACCTGTCTGCGGACAAAGTGCCGCATCTGTAAGTACCTAAAGTCGTTACCCCTTACCAGCCCAAATTTCTCCTCCAAGCCCCTCAAACTTGCAAAGTTCCCCTCCAGGAACATATAGCCCACCCTCCTCACCCCCGCCCGCCGCCATGTTCGAAACCCTCCATCCATGTTCCCGGGGGCAAATCGATGGTTATCACATATTGGAGCCCAGACCGACGCACCCACCTCCCCTACATGCTTCCTCCACTGGCCCCAAATCCGCAGGGCCGCCCTCACTACCGGGCTGGTGGAGTACCTGGCCGGCGACAGCGGTAGGGGAGCCGTGACCAGGGCTGCCAAACTGGTGCCCCTGCACAAAGCCGCCTCCACCCACTCCCAGATAGACCCCGCACCCACCACCCACTTCCTTATCATGGTTATGTTAGCCGCCCAGTAGTAGTTGATCAGACTCGGCAATGCCAGCCCTCCCTCGCTGCAGCTCCTTTCAAGCATCGCCTTCTTCACCTGCGGGGATTTTCGTACCCAAACAAAGCTCATGATGTTTTTGGCAGTCGTTTGAAGAAGGACCGTGGGATAAAGATCGGGAGGCACTGGACGATGAACAGGAATCTCGGGAGAATTGTCATCTTTACAGCCTGCACCCTCCCCGCCAGTGACAGCGGGAGTGCATCCCATCTCCGAAACTCCCTCTTCATTTGTTCCACCACTCTAGTCAAATTTAACTTGTGCAACCTGCCCCAGTCTCGTGCCACCTGTATCCCCAAGTACCGGAAACTTTCCTCAACCAGCCTAAATGGCAGCTCCTTCAGTCTATTCTCCTAGCCCCTTGCCTACACCACAAACATCTCACTCTTGGCCATATTTAATTTGTACCCTGAAAACCGGCCGAACTTCCTCAATGTTTCCAGTATATTTTCCAACCTGGCCAGTGGGTCCGACACGTACAGGAGCAGGTCGTCCACATAGAGAGAGACTCTGTTCCACCCGCACCCCCCCCAGTCATTCCCTTCCACCCCTTCGCAGCTCTCAACGCAATCGCCAACGGCTCTATGGCCAGCGTGAACAGCAACGGGGAGAGTGGGCAGCCCTATCTGGTCCCGCGATGTAGTCTGAAATAATCTGACATTATCCTGTTCATCCTAACGCTAGCTTTTGGGGCCTGGTATGTGAATTGCGCTTTCACATAGCCGTCCGTCAGTCCAGAAGTAAAACACTCGAACACGTCAGTAACGAATATTCGTTTATTCACGGCCGGGACAAATCTCTAAGTAGTCGGGGAACCACCTTCGAGAAGTGCCAAAGTCCCAGAGTACAGACTGTTCCTTTATACAATCACAGCTTAGAAGTGGTCCCCTTAAATTCCTAGATACACCAATGATTTGGCAAGGATCCAGAACATGTACTTATATGGAATTATTATCCTCGAGGTAGGCTGGTGACTATGACATAATCATTACACGGTTCACTAATACTGCTGCGGCTAATGGTTTTCTTATCCTATCCGTCCATCAGGTCCAACTTCCTTATCTCCTTCCCTCTCGTGCTCCTGAGTCAGCTCTTTCACATTCCAATGTCCATTGTCTCAGTTGACAAGGTTTTACACACTCATCTTTGCTGTCTCTGCACTAACAAATACAGAGATCTGCTCTCATTTCATTCCCTCAACCTTTTAACATCTTTTTCACAGATACATTTCAGAACCTTAATATTACATACAGACAGCAAGGTTAAAACAAGACAATAAATGTAATCCACTTCCACAGGTACAGTAGTCTGACCCAATTAACCAGTCCCTCCCCGAACCCAAACCGTCCAAGCACCTTCCACAAATAGCCCCACTCCAGCCGGTCGAAGGCCTTCTCAGCGTCCATTGCCTCCACTACCTCCACCTCCTTGCCCATCGAGGGCATCATGATCACATTAAGCAATATTCTCAAATTAGCTGTCAGCTGCTTGCCTTTCACAAACCCTGTCTGATCGTCCCCAATCACTTCCGGTACGCAATCCTCAATTCTAATCGCCAGGACCTTTGCCAGGAGCTTGGCATCCACATTGAGCAGGGACCTGCCTGTATGACCCGCAGGATTCCAGGTCCTTGTCCCGCTTCAATATCAGCGAGATGGTGGCTTACGACATCGGCGGCGGCAGGGTCCCTCTCTCCCTTGCCTCATTAAAAACCCTGGTCAAGACCGGTCCACTATCTCCGAGAACTTCTTGAAAAACTCTACTGGGTATCCATCCGGCCCCGGGGCTTTCTCCGACTGCATGGCCTTTAGGTCCCCGAATACCTCCTCCCCTCTAATCGGGGCCCCCAGCCCGTCTACTAATCTCCCGCCTACTTTTGGGAAGGTTAGTCCGTCCAGGAACCGTTTCATCTCCTCCGGCTCCTCCGGGGGTTCTGAAGTGTAAAGCTTACTATAGAAGTCCCAAAATACCTTATTCAGTCCTGACGGGTCCGCCACTCTGCTCCCTTCCCCATCAACCACTCTACTTATTTCCCTGGCTGCTTCCCTCTTCCTGAGTTGCTGCGCTAGCAATCTGCTGGCCTTCTCCCCATGCTCATACACCACTCCCCTCGCCTTCCTAAGTTGTTCCACAGCCGTACTCATGGATAGCACCCCCAGTTCTGCCTGTAATCTCCATCTCTCCCTGAGTAGGTCCTCCCCCGGGGATCCCGCATGCTCCTCGTCTATCCGGTAAATTTCCCTAACCAATCTGTCCATTTCTGCTCTGTCTGCCTGACCCTGTGAGCCCGAATTAAGATCAGCTCCCCCCTCACTACTGCCTTCACGCCTCCCACAGGGTCGCTACTGAAACCTCCCCCGTATCGTTCACCTGCAAGTAGTTTTGCATACACTTCTGCAGTCTCTCATATATCCCCTCCTCCGACAACAATCCTACGTCTAACCTCCATTGTGGGCGTTGGTAATTCGTCAGCTGTCCGGCTCTCCATGGGTCCACTGCCCCCATTTGCTCCATGAACCCTTTCAGCTCCCTTGCCATTGCTGGGAGCCTACCCATTCTCAGGGCCGGCCCAAGGTACCGGCAACTCCGGCAGTCGCCCGGGGCGTCATGTGCTAGGGGGTGCCAGAGACTCGGGTCCCGCGCATGCGCAGTTGGGCCGGTGCCAACCAGCCCCCGAAGGGCGCCGAAGTTCAGCTTGCCCGGGGCGCCAGCAACCCTAGGGCCGGCACTGCCCGTTCCGGGACATGACCGGTCCAGCCCCGGGTCAAGGACCATATTAAAAGCCCCCCCCCCCCCCCCCCCCCCCCCCCCCCAATTATCAATTTACGTGAGTCTAGGTCCGGGGTCTTCCCCAGCACTCTTTTGATAAAGTCAACATCGTCCCAGTTTGGAGCATATATGTTCACCAGCACCACTCTTCTCCCCTCCAGTTTGCCCCTTGCCATCAGGAATCTGCCCCCGCTGTCTGCAATTACGCCCTCCGCCTCAAATTGAACCCGCTTATTGATCATTGCTACCCCACTGGACTTAGAATCCAAGTCAGAGTGGTAGACCTGGCTAATCCAGCCCTTCCTTAGCCTAGTCTGGTCAGACACTTTCAAATGTGTCTCCTGCAACATAATTATGTCCGCCTTCAGAGCCCGCAAATGTGCGAACACACGTGCCCTTTTAACTGGCCCATTTAGTCCCCTGACATTCCAGGTGATCAGCCTGGTTAGAGGGACAACCTTCCCCCCCCCCCCCCCACCATAACCTTTCACGGGCCTGCTCCCGGCCCATGCTCCGCGGCATTCTTGGCTCGCCTCCACCCCGACCTCCTTTCCATTATCTACTTCAGATCCCCCCCCCCCACGTCAGCAGAATAACTCCCCCCCTCCCCCCAGCAACATCCCCCGATAACCCCACCCCTGCCATCCACTGGCTGTATTCTCCCCCTCTCACCTGACTCACTTGACTAGCCAATCTGCTAGCCGGTGACTCATCGCTCCAGCGCGCACTTGTCTCACTCCCATTGTTTCCCCAACCTCATCTCCCCACTCCCCAGCACACCATCCCCCACTCCAATCCACTGGAGCAATCTCACTAAAATGGGAAAGATCAAACGAGATGGAGACATCAAACATCACCGCGAGGCTGCTCCGGGTACAATACATTTCCAGCTGTGTACACAGAAAAGTGTTAACCCACATCCCTTTCTGAGCATTAACAAAATAACACCGCAATAACCCAGTACCCGTACATCGCCACATCACCCAACCGAAACAAACATAAAAACCATAGACATAAATGAAATGAAAGCCCCCAACCAACATCTTTAATCCCCATTGCTGACCGGCCACCCTTTTGTTACAATACCGACTCCAGCGCACTCAGAGAGCCCAACAAAAGGTACCCACCACAGCAGAAAAAAAAGAGGGAAAAAAGCAACCAAAACAGGATAAAGACCATACGAGAGAGGGGGGGATCCCCCCCCCAAGGCAAAAACAGCCCTCAAAAATACACCACATGGTACCTTTAAAGCAGTAAACAGTCGACCAGCAGTCCAGGCACAGTAGGCATCCCTTCAAACGGTAATTCCCGGACCCTAGCTTGCGTCCGTGGGTCCTTTTTTCGGGACCAGACCCTGATCCCTCACAAAGTCCATCGCTTCTTCGGGCTCGGAGAAGTAGTGGTGTTGACCCTGATGCGTAACCCAAAGACGGGCCGAGAAGAGCAGACCAAAGTTCACATGCTTCTTGAACAGCACCTCCTTAACTTGTTTAAAGGCTGCTCGCCACCTAGCCACCTCCTGACTTAGGTCCTGGTAAATGCGAAGAACACTGTTATTCCACGTGCTGCTCTTAGCGCTCTTTGCCCACTGCAGCACCCGCTCCTTCTCCACAAACCTGTGGAACCTAATCACCATCGGGCGGGGGGGGGTCCGCCCGGCCGCCCCTGCCTCGCCTGCACTCTGTATGCCCCCTCCAGCTCCGGCGGTCGCGGAAAGGCTTCGGCCCCCATCAGCTGCATCAACAGGTCCGCCACAAACGCTGTGGCAGCAGCTCCCTCAGCCCCCTCCGGGAGTCCGATGATCCTCAGAATTTGTCTACGGGCTCTATTTTCCAGCTCCTCTACTCTGTCCAGCAAGTTGACCCAACAGGAGGGCACAGGACAAGGGCTGTAGAGCATATTGCTGGCATGGGTAGCGCCAGCCACTGGTACCCCAGCCATCAGGGATGAGTGACGGGGTCAGAGGTCCCCCGTGCCAGGCACCAACAGCGGTGCAGAGAGCAAAGTGCCAGGGGGAACCGCCGGGGCCATGGGGAGCGGTTCCGGGGGGAAAGTGCCAGGGGGAACCACCAGGGGTGGGAACGGGGGGGGGGGGGCATGCGGGTGTAGGGGCTGCAGTGCAGGCCAGAGCAACTGTGTGGCCCATTGGACCTGGTTGGGAATGGGAGTATTCACCATACTAACATGTCTGCCCTTTGCCTCCTGCAGAGAATGGATTTTGGAGTCCAGAGAGGAATGGTTGGCATCTGCCTCGCCACCGCAGCCCGAGCGGGTGCACTGAGGCTGTATAACTGGAGCTGCTCACTGCTCAGAGGAGCAGGAGCTAGCCGGTGACGATGAAGAGCCAGCCACTCAACAGGCGGAGGAGGAGGTGGGACGAAGGCGTTGCATCAGACCTTGTGTGTATCGACAACATCTATTGTATGAGGCCCTGCCGGATTGAGTGTGCCGCTGCCGACTGCAGCTGAGTAGAAGACCATGAAACACCTGTGCCGGATCATGGGTCATCTGGAGCCACGGGGATATGGGGAAGGACACCCAGTCCTGGTGGCTATCAAGGTGTGTAAGGAATAAAGTTAAATTGTAAGCCTTGTTGCCTTCTAGGTGCCGAGTGGGGACCTGTCCGAGATCTCGAAGACCTCTGTGCACAGGTGCATCCATGCCTTTACGAAGGCCCTATATGCTGGGCAGCACAATACATTCAGCTGGTTATGGACCGAGCTCGCCAGGTTGCCCGGGTTGCAAGATTCGCCACCATCGGCAAATTGCCCCAGGTCAGTGGGGTGATCGACAGGACACATTTCCCCCAATAGCACCGCTGCATGAGGGGGTGCCCTTCACAAACCAAAGGCAATTGCATAGGGTGTTGGTGAGACCACATCCGGAGTATTGTGTCCAGTTTTGGCCTCCTTATTGGAGGAAGGATGTGGTGGCATTGGAGGCAGTTCAGAGAAAGTTTACCAGATAAATTCCAGAAATTAAACGGTTGACGTATGAGGAGAGAGTGAACCATTTGGGCTTATACTTACTGGAGTTTAGAAGGATGAGGGGGAATCTAATCGAGGTATACAAAATATATTTTTTTCTGTTTTTTGTAATATAAATTTAGAATACCCAATTCATTTTTTCCAATTAAGGAGCAAGTTTGTGTGGTCAATGCACCTACCCTGCACATCTTTGGGATGAAAGCCACGCAAACAGGGGGAGAATGTGAAAACTCCACACGGACAGTGACCCAGAGCCGGGATCAAACCTCGGACCACGGCGCCATGAGGCAGCAATGCTAACCATTATGCCATCGTGCTGCCCTAAGGTATATAAAATATTCAGAGGGATTGATAAAGTAATCATAGACAAGTGCGAGATTCCCCATCAGCCGAGGCGAGAATCAGGAAATGCGATTGGGCGGATAATTGGATTTGACGCCAAAGTCGTGACTGGTGCTGTGTTTACGCCAAATCGCAATTCTCCAGTGTCTCGACAGCAGCATCAATGCGTTCTATTCCACACACACAGTAAACGCCGTTTGCATATCATTGGCAGGCCTGACCCTCTGGGGCCTCCGCGATTCTCCACCTACTGGGGGAATTCCCGACGGCGAGGTTCACTTGTGCTTTTAAAAATCGGGACACAGGCACCTTGGCTGGTGAGGGAGAGAGAGAGGAGATAGAACATGCAGAAGCGTAACTGTGAGGCACTGGGATTGAGGAAAGGGACATGCCGGGACAGAGTCTGCAATGCCAACCGGGGCCACTGTGTAGCACGTTGGACCTGGTTGGGAATGGGGGGATGGTCCATGCTAACATGTCGGCCTTTCAGCTCTTGCAAACAATGGATATTGGAATTCAACCAGCTATGGTGGCCTTCCTCCTAGTCGTCGCAGCCCTGGGGAATGCACTCCAGCTGTACGAGCTGGAGTTGCTCGAAGAAGCTGCAGCATGGAGCCTGCCCCAGAGGAACAGGAGCCTGGCGCAGATGATGGAAAGCCGGCCACCCCACAGCCCGAGGGGAAGGTGCTAAGGAGGTGCTGCATGAGTCTCGTGAGTACTGTCATTTGAGGACCTGCCGGTTCGGGCATGCCGTCGAAGACTCCGGCTGAGAAGGGGGTCAGTGTGACATATCTGCCGGATCATGGTGCCCTTGGCAGCACTGGGGAATGGGGAAGGACACCCACACCCGGTGGCCGTCAAGGTGTCGGATACAATGAACATTTACACCACGGGGTCTTTCCAAGCCGAGTGAGCACCTGTGCAGGACCCCTCAGAGCTTGGTGCACAGGTGCATCTGTGCTGTTATGGAGGCCCTATATGCCTAGTCGGCACAATAGATCCATTTTAGTGTGGACCGAGTCCACCAGGAAGCCTGGGCAGCGGGGTTAGCAGCCATCGCCGAGGTGCCCCAGGTCCAGGGGGTGGACAGCGGGATGCATGTCGCCCTACGAGCACCTGTAGATGACTGGCTACTCTTCACAAGCCGATAGGGGTTCCACTCGATGAGCGTTTAGCTGGTGTATGACCATGAAATGCGCATCATGCTCGCCTGCGCCTGAATCCCAATGCCTTCTCCTGGCACACTCAACGGTTCTTGGTCTCTTCGAGGCACAACCCAGCCTGGGGGATGGCTCCTGGGAGACAGTGGTTATTTGCTGCTGTAGTGGCTGATGACGCCTTTTCCAGAGGCCACAGACCAATGCGGAAACCCGCTACTATGACGTCCATGCAGCGATGAGGGGCGGTGCTTCGGCATCCTGAAGATGAGATTCAGGTGACTGGCCCGCTCTGGAGGGGCCCTCCAGTATAGAACTGGGAGGGTTGTCCGTATCATGGTGGCCTGCTGTATCCTCCACAACATCGTGCAGCAGAGGGGCAACATGCTGGAGTACAAGGATGAATGCCAACCCTCGTCCAACAAGGAGGATGCGGGTGAGGGCGAGGATGGGCAGGATCTGGAGCCCAGGCAGGCACAACCCCATTGCTGGCGTGCACGGGACGTGCTGATCGCCTCCTTGTTCACCAACTAGGTGGGAGGGACTGGCAAGAGGCACAGCCACTGCATCACACACACACACACACACACACCTCCTCCCCGGCCACCCTCTGACTGAAACCCCTACCTGCCGCACTATGGGGTGGGGGCCCTGAGTTGGCAGTAGCAATGGGTATGGTCCATGGGTTGGCAGATGATGACAGCCCGCTCTACAATGAGCTCTGTTGCACCGCATCATTTGACAATGTCTGATTCCTGCCCACGGTAGCACTTTCGTCCACCTGGTGATCCCGGCATGCGAGCTGGCCGTTCCATCACGCAGTCCCATCGGATCCCTGGGGTGACGGAGGTGGTGATGGTGAGAGGGGGTGGGGGTGGAACACTGGAGCTCTGGCTGAACTGCGGTCCCTGAGCCATCCATTCCCACCTCCCTCTGCGCCCCCTCTGCCACCAGCCCAGATCAGCTCACCCCTCAAACCCATCAGACAGAGCACCGAGACAGGTTGTAACAGTGCTAATAGGTGTCTAATGTGAAAACATAAATACAGATTTGTGCCCTAGCCCCATCAATAAACTGCGCCCTGCACCCGTGCCAACTTAACTGGTCTCTACTTTTCTGGACTTACGGCCCTAATGCTACGCTTCGGTGGATGGTACATCAGGAGTGGAGGCAGCCTGCTGTTGTTCCCATCCAGGGATTTGGGTCCCCTTTGGCAACTGTCTTCTGGGGCGACCTCGATGGTCCCGGCTGCTGCTCAGGTGTCCCATGTGGCGTGGTGCCCCATGTTCTGCCCGCCTTCGATGTGATGCGGCAGGTCCAGGGGGGAGGGGGGCAGTCCGAAGTGCTACGGTGTTCCGGCACCTCCCCTGCGGATGTCACCCCCATCACCTCCTCCTTCCTCGGGGTGCCCAATGGCCCCTGGGCTACTCTATGGGATGGATATGTGAGCAGAGATAACCCCTGAGGCCCCCCCCCCCCCCAACCACCTGGGGTGCCAGTTCTGGAGGCCCGTTCTCGTCTCGGAAAGGTTTGCATGCTCTCACCCATGGAGCACAGGGAGTGGACCATCTCCGTCTGTGACTGAGCCACATCACATCACACTGGAACTATGCCACTACCTCCTGGGTCTGTGCCACATCAACCAGTGACTGCGTCATCTGCCCCTGGGACTGGGCCACCTCCCTCTGGGTTTGTACCACAGCGGCCAGAGCCAGGGCAATGCCACTGATGATCTCAACCATGGCCTGCTGTGACTGGGCCACACACTCGGGGGCACCCCTGCACTGTCCAGGTGGATTTGGCACATGGCTGCCTGTGAGGTGGCAACCTGTCCTGGGTCTCGGCCAAGGCCGCACAGAATGCCCCAGGCCCTGGACATGCTCATCCAAAGCTAACAACGTCGCCCAGAAAGCTTCCACTGCACACGCCACCTATGTGATGTTGGCCTGGTTGGCACGCATGGCCAGCCCCACCGACTGCTCATGCACATGGTTGGACTCCTCCACCTGCACCAGCAGGTGCTGGATGCTCGCCGACAACCCGTCACGTAGTCCCTGGCTTTGTGACTTCATTCCCTTGATCGATGGGACCAAATGCCCGAAACCAGTCAGGATGGCAGCTAGTCCCTGGGTCGATGCACTCTCCGACCAATTGCCCCTCAGGGGTTACAACTTACACCTGCTGTACCGGAGCATGTGTGTGGTGCGCACCAGATAGTGTCCCAGTGGGGGTGTTGGTGGGTGGGTGGGGCTTCAGGGGGATTATGGTTGTTCGGGGGCCTGGAGGGGTCCAATCAGGGGGTCACTCGTGGGCCAGGGGAGTGAGGGGGCTTTGCGTCTGTGAGTCCTTCAAGCCATCTTTAAATATGGTGGAGACCCATAACAGGGGCAACCCCAGCTGCAGCCTGTCTGCCCCACCAAACTCTCCCAGGACAGAGCTCTGCCGCGGCTTCTGTCATGAAAGTCAATTTCACCTGCTTTGACTGTGAGCAACCGCTAGCTCAAAGCTGAAGGCTGTTTCAAATGAGGGATTAGCCTTGTTAGTTGTGATAGCACTTCATGCTCCTGAACTCTCAAGTGCCTGCTTGAAGGAACAGGTACCATGTCTGAGAGAATGATGAGTGGACTGGATGTCCTGTAACATTTGATGCCTGAACTATGTGCCTGTACTCTAGGAGCGTCTGCACTATAGAGGCAGCTGCCGACAATCAAACACTAATGAGTAGGACTTCACCACTGAGGAGCATCTCGCAGATAAAGGGTGAGTGTCTGGATAAGCAGAGGACAACTGAGCATGACCTCACTAATGGTGCTGGCAGAGTCTGGGGTCTTGGCGTTCCTGATTTGGACGGGAGTGAGTGTGCAGAGTGAGGTTTGCCAGCACAACTGGCCTGCTGGATGGCACTATGAAAGAAGGTGAGGCAGACATGGTAATGGTGGCTTGGGGGATTTGAGGATCCTGATGGAAGACCTAACGTGATTGCCAGTGACTCTTCTTCTCGAATTCTTTCCAGATACAGAAATGTTTCCTGGAGTTGATCCTGTGGAGGCTGTCCTCACTGTTCTTGTCGCAGCCAAGGCAGGAAGACGCTGAACACAGCAGCAAGACGATCGCAGGCTAGCTATGGCACTATCAGGATGAGGAGGGGGCCAGAAAGGGAGGCCAGTGACATGCCAGGGTGTACAGGAGTCATTGGTCCTTCTGTGGGGTGACAGATTCTCTGTATGTCATCCAACTATGTCACCTTCGACCTGGACCAGGCCCACCAAGATGCCCGGGCTGCAGGATTTGCCACCATGCCCAGGTCCAGAGGGCGATCAATGACATTCATTTCCCCCCGCGAGTACTGGGGCACAGGAAGGTGTTCCACTCGCTGAATGTTCAGATCATGTGCGACCACCGCCTTAGGATCATGCAATTGCGTGCCCGCTACCGTGGGAGGGTGCAAGACAGTTACATCCTGGGGCAATGGGAGACCCCCAGTATCTTCGAGGACCACCCCAGGATGATGGATTGGCTTCTGGTTGACAAGAGATACCCGCTGATGGTTCCAGTGCGGAGACCCGAGGCCGAGGCCGTGAACCGATATAATGTTGCCGCATGGGCTGTCATTAAGTGGTACATCGGGCTGCTAAAAATTTACTTCCGCTGCCTGGACCGCTCTGGCGGGATTCAATAGTACAGCCTTCAATGGGTCTCCCTTTTTGTGGTGGTCTTCTGTGAAGGTCTGAGGCGGAGGGACTTTCAGCCTTATTTGAGGAGGAAAAAGACCAGGAGGGCAGGCGAGCCCAAAGAAGAGCCAGAGGATGGAGGACAGGATGGTCCGATATGCCAGGAGGCCCAAGGAGGCCCTTATTGTCTCCAGATTCCCCTGAGATGAGGCTGTATCCGACAGCTCAACACTCCCCCATTCCACAGCTCCCAACCCACCCATCAGACTGTCCCCTCCCCGACCACCCCATTCCCTCATCCAAGAGTCTGTGTAACATCACTCCAGGTTGATGGGCCTCTGTTGGCACCATCAGCGGGTCCTTGTACAAGGCAGGAGGGTGATGACCAGTCACTGTGAGGAAAGCTGTGGTGTTCCTCAGGATCTTATTAAGTCTGACTCCTTTCTTTCAGCTGACAGTGTATTCATACCTACCCTCATGACGGAGTCAGTCTGCTTTGTGGCTTTTGATCCTGGATTGTGGGGGAGGAGGGGTGGTAACAGGGGTAGGGATGTAGGCAGGCCCACTGTGAAGACTAAAGTGAAAGGGGCTTCACATGGATCAGGTGTGAAACGTTTTAATAGTGAACATTTTAATGTGACAGATTTCCATTCCTCCTAGCTTCATACTGCCTTCATCAGTGCCCACTCAGTGCTCCTCACTTCTTTATCCTCCATGTTGAGGTGAATCCTCAAGATGCACTTCACAGGTGGAGGCATCCTTCTGCTTTCCATGCCCTGTGGCCTTTGATGCCCTTGACGGACATCCTCTGGAGGGCCTGAAGCTAGATGGACCGGCCAAATTACGGTGTCACAGGCCTTGCCGTGCCGCCCTCTACTTCCCACTGCCCTTGAGATGCGCTGGTGTCAGGAGGGGGGATTCAGAGGAATTGGAGACCGCCATAATCTCCTTGGTGGAAGGTCCCTGGTTGGCCTCCAGCACTTCCTCCTCCCTGACAGTGCCCATAAATCCCAGAGTGACTTCATGGAATAAAGGGGCAGCTGGAGTGATCTTCAAAAGCGTCTGAGTCATCTGGCATTGCCAGTCCTGGAGGCTACCCATTATCTGCATCACGGTGTCAAAACCCTCAGCAATAGCCCTTGGTGAAGGGCAACGCTCTGGAGTACCTCAGCAATGTCTACCTGTATCTGGGACATGTCCCTCAACGACTGAGACATGATGTCGAGGGCCTCAGCCATAGTCGTCACATGGAGCCATGCCTTGGGCACCACCACTCAAGATGCAGATGGCATGCTCCAGGTTTACCACTGTGGTCACCACCCTAGCAGTGTTGGCCTGGGCGCCAAGCAACGCCGGCACCATACTCTGTGCCTGAAGGCTTTGGGACTCCTCCATTTGGCCTTGCAGTCACTGGAATATCACTGACACCCCCTCCTGAGTGCCACGGCTGTGTCCTATCATCTACATCAGCTCTGGGAGAACCTTGTCCCAAGGCTCGACATCTGGCTGGGACCCAGCTGAGTCCTGAGTTTGACTGATGTCTCCCTTGGATGTAACTGCCTCCACCTTATGTGCATCAGCAGTTGTGTGGTGCTCACCAGAGAATACACCCTAAGCCTGTCCCCTCATGTTGGCCACTGATGTGTGTGTCTCTGCGCTGGTTGTAGGTGCAGGTGAAAGGGGTTCTCCTTGAAACTCTCCTCCAAGGTGTTCTCTTGGGTGACGGGGCGTGGGGTTTGAATCCGGATGGCCCGGCCTCATCAGATAGTGATCCTGCAAGACAATGGACATGTGGTCAGGGAAAGGGAAGGATAATTTTGTGTGACATCAACAACTCACGTGAGACAGGTCACCTGGTTGAAGGGGCAGTGGATCCTCACTTCTCTGTCGCAGGCCGACCTCGCTGTCCGTGAGTGCTCTCTCCTCGGTCAACCCCGCGAATTCCAAGACCCGTTCCACTTCGGAGTCTTGATCCTTTCCCATTTATTATGGGCTATCTTCTCCTGTGCGGCCAGAGAGGGCATTGTGAGCTGCACTCTGATGGGTCGGGGGGTCTATAGCAGGTGTCATATATGGGCATTGTGCCCAGACATTATGTTGTGCTGGTGGGTGCAAGGGAGTTCTGAGGAACAAGCTTGGAGATCGGATGTTGAAAGACTGCAAGGTATCAGCCTGTGGATTGGGAGGGAGGAGGAGTGGTTGGGAATTTGACGGGTGGAAGGTGGTACTGATGCCAGGAGAGAGGTGGTAACTTACCCTTGCAGCTCGTTAGAGGTCGTTTGTCTTCTTCCGGCATCGGATGCTGGTCCACCTGGTCATGCTGCCTGCACTCACTGCAGCTGCCACTGCCTCCCAGTCAGCATTGCTCACCCTGATGCTAGTTCTCCGACCCTCTCATGGGAACAGGGTGTCCCACATCTCATCCACAGCATCTAGAAGCCTGGCTCGGTCGGCATCCCCAAAGTGAGGAGCATGTCTCTGTGCTGTCATCCTCGTGTCTTGACTGGGAGTGAGTGCAGAGCTTAAAAGCACTCCCCATTGCTAACAGCGAATTGTTGAGACATGAGTCGGACGAATCAGACGACTAGAGAACCAGGCATGGTGAGGTCCACGTGGGGGCTCATTTACTGCACTAAGTGCAAGTGAATACAGGTCATGATCAGACCATTACAGCCGGCACAAAACACCTCACCAAACTCACCCAATGGGTGAATCGTGCCCATAACATAACGATTTCTACATTCATCACATGGTCTTCCAGGATATTCTTTAAGGAAAGAGTGGTGAGTGGTGCCATGTCTAGATGGAGGCCTGGTGAAGGTCTCAGTATTTACCTGCAGTCTTTAGATGGAGGGAAAGCTATAAAAGACATGGCCACTTAATATATAATTTCAATACATCCACTGAAGTGTTGATGCAGGCAACCCTGCTTTGGTAAGGGTTCTCATCCAAATGTGGAGGTGATGGGTTCTTTGCTGGTTGGCACAGGGTCATGCGGAGTAAGGAACTGAGGACTAAGACACAGCTGTATCAGGTCAAGATGCTGGCGAACATAGACTACTGCAACGGTGAGCATTGGCCCAACCATTGGTTATCACCTGCAGTGCTCTTACAATCATAGAATCACTACAGTGCAGAAGGAAGCCATTCGTTCCACTGAGTCTGCAACTATCCTCGGAAGGTGCACGCTACCTAAGCCCACTCCCCCACTCTGTCCCCATAAGGCCATAAACCCACCTAACCAATGCACCTTTGGAATTATGGGATAATTTAGCATGGCCAATCCACCTAATTTACACATTTTTGGACTATGGGACCCCACGCAGGCACGGGGAGAAAGTGCGAACTCCACACAGTCACCCAAGGCCAGAATTGAACCCGGGTCCCTGGCACCGAGGCAGCAGTGTTAACCACTGTGTTACCGTGCTGCTCTTACGTAAAAATTAACAAAACTCAATGCTATAGACACCTCATATGTCCTAGGATGTGGTCCCTCATATCTGCAAGCTTCCCCAGTATGCGCTGCAGTTGCAAGGACTCTGGAGGAGTAATGACGAGCTCCAGGCCTGCAATGAGTGAATATCTATCCTGGTATCGTTTAAATATGGTACCAGGATGTATGACCCCTGAGGTAATGGCAGGGTGGGCCATTTACCCCTTACTCCATCATGAAATTTGCCAAGCTTATTGCGGATGCATAATTAATGAGCTGAGAAATCAAGTTCACCTGTGCTCACCTGCCCTACCGCCCAGCGGGAATCAGGTCGACTATCCTGCCCATCGCCACACTGGCTCTCCAGAATGGAAAATTCCGCCTAAAGTTAAATTATTACATAGAATGTACAGCACAGAAACAGGTAATTTAACCCAGCTTGTCTATGCCTGTGTTTTTACTCTGCACATGCCTCCTTCCACCCTATTTATTTATTTACATTTTTGAAAATATTTTTATTAAAGTTTTGACATTTATATTAAAAATTTGCAACACAACACCATAATAACACATGCATCAAAAATTACAAGCAACAACAGTAACATGAACCCCAAAAGCAGAAATATAACCTCAAACAACAATAACAACCAATTATTCCCCCCCCCCCCCCCCCCACCACTAACAGCTCATGACCAGCTCTATAAAATGCAAAATAAACGTCCACCATCTACGATAGAACCCATCGATCGACCCTCTCACTGCATTGGTTTAGCTCAGTGGGCTAGACAGCTGGTTTATGATGCAGAACAAGGCCAACAGCACAGGCTCGATTCCCATACCAGCTTGAGAATTCTGAATTCTCCCTCTGTGTGCTCATGCTGGTACCAATTAGTATTCCTTTTGAAAAACGTGAATCTGGCTGAAGGGCTTTTGTGGGGAGCCGAGGAGGTGAGTAGCCATCTTTGCTCGCAGGCAAAGAGCCCGGGGGTGCTGGGCTTGCTACCCCAGTGCTTGGTGGGGGGTGGGGGACCCTTGGCTGGGGTAGGGACCACTCTGCAGGGCTGGGTCACCATGAGAAGTACCACCATGCCAACCCCTGGATTTTTTACACATTCCAGGATCAACCCTTGTCCCTGCCCGTCTGCCCCAATGACCACCATAACCCCCACCGACTGACGAGGCCTTCGTTCATGTGGCCAAAGGCTATTGCTGTTAGGGAATTAGCAATTGTGGTTAAATGAGCACTTCACACATCCTAAGTGGATTCCCATGGGTGAACAGGCCATGATGCATTTGGGAGTCATTGCTTCACGTCCCAAGCACACCTTGATGCCTGGACACTGTGCTTGAACACTGTGGGAGGCAACACCACACACGTAGCAGCCAACATCCAAACACCCAGGGAATGGGACCCATGTTCACAGCCGGAGGGTGGGGTCGGGGTGAGGCCTGGAGAGATGGGCCAAGGGATCGGAGGACGGCCTGCATTGCTGAAGAAAGCGACAAGGCATCATACTGGTTGTGCACAAGGGTGTTTAATGTGTTTTACAATTCCCCACTCTCCCCATGGAGCTTTCATTAAGTGGACCAATTAATGTTGAATTGCATTGCCGGCCTCGCAGGGCTGAGCGCTGGGAAGCTTGCGGCAATTCCTACTCGCTACCACACTTAGAAATTGTTACAGAGAATCACATCCAATGTTTCCAATTCCTGCTTGGATTTAAATCCCATGAACATTGATATTTTCCTCTCCACAAAATAATATCCCAGTCGGTTCAGCTTCCACCCAAAAGAATAAAGGTGAAGAAACTGGTTCTCGGGGCGGTGGAGATTTACATTGTTACCCCCTGGAGGGGGGGGAGGCTGATTGAAACATAAGACCCTCCCCCCGGGATCGATGCAGCAGCAGAGCCGGTGGAAAGAGTCCCTCCCACAAAATCCTGTTAAAATCAGATTCTCTTTCTCCCAATGCCGGCTTTGTTGGGATCCATGGTCAGTGGCAGTTAGAGGGGTAAATATCCCGGAATCAGCAGCGATTCCCCACCACCGTCACCGGCTCGGCTCCCAGCTCCGCTCTGCAGGGATTGCGGGGGGGGGGGGGGGGGGGGGGGGGGCAGAGACTGAGGCGCCTCCAACAGTTACAAACAAACACAAACTGCTGACAAACGCTGGGAATTTTCCTTGGTGTCATGTGGATTTCCCTTTAAGAGATGTCTTTGTCTTATCACATGGCTTCAGTAATGCCATTGTGTGGGGGGTCAGCTGGCTGTGGCTCTGAGTTTTAATTTGTTTTGGTTTTGAACTGGTTTGTTCTGTACAGGTTGAAAAAAGAAGTCTATCTTAATTTTAAAAGCTGTTTCCAGATTACTTGATAACTTAAAAATGATAACTGCTTTCTGGAAGGAATTCAAACCTTCTGTTTTGGAAAGGAAACAAGAGTATCAATACTGAGTCTTAAAGACTGTAAGAGTGCCGTGTGCCGGGCCACAGCTTTGAAAAGGGTTTTCTGGTTTATGGGATCTGGTTATTAAATTGGAACAGTTAAAGGGGGAAATTATTAAGGGTTATACATAGAGTACTGTAGCTGCGTGGGATATTTATGTTTGTAGTTGATAAAAATGCTTACTGCGTGTGTTTTTAAAAAGTGTTAACTAAATTTGTCGAATAAAGTTTGTTTTTTGATTAAACGCGCCTAAGACCTCTGTTGAATAACACCTGAAAAGCAGGCCCCTGTGTTCATGGTAACCAGAATCAGTAAACAGTTGTAGATCAGGTGAACTCCATGTTCACCTGATCTACTTCGAAGTTTTCTAAACCCTGGCCCATAACACCAGACAAACACTGAACTGAGTTCAGCTTTGGGACTATTTTCTCCCATCGTTCGAGGCGGGAAAGGCAGAAAAAATCAGACACTTACCAAGCCAGCAGGAGCAGGAAAGTGAGGAGAAGGATCCAGGTCCGGTCGGACAGAACGGCCCGGATGAACCCCATCATACCGAAGAAATCAAACTTAATTGTTTTAAATAATAATTTATTTTATTAGTTGCGTATTTTTAAAGAGTTAAAAAAAATTGATGACACTGAAGTCCAAAAATCCTTCAAGATACTGGATTAAAAGTGATAATTTAGCCAGTCCAAAAATCCTTCAAGATACTGGATTAAAAGTGATAATTTAGCCAGCTGCAGTGTTTGACTTTGTAACACTATCGGCTGCTGCTTTGAAAGAGGGAAGGATGAGTGACTGATGTTGATTTAACCTGCGAGTCGCCACAACCTCAGGCGAGATTGAGAAGGTGAGACCTTAAGGATTAATGTCAGGTAGGAATTGAAGCCGGGCTGTTGACATGGCTCCACATCACAAACCAGTGTTCAGCCAACTGAGCTAACCGACTCTGGATACAATGTTTAAATACCTCACTCATGTTGTCAATCCCCGATAAGAGTAACTCACTGCCTATCATAGTTTTGATGTGGAGATGCTGGCGTTGGACTGGGGTGAGCACAGTAAGAAGTCTTACAACACCAGGTTAAAGTCCAACAGGTTTGTTTCAAACATGAGCTTTCGGAGCACTGCTCCTTCCTCAGGTGCCCGTGTTTGTCTTCTGAGAAGGTTGGTGCGGTTTTTTGCTGTGGCGCATTGGATCGATCGACAGTTCCAACGCGCCACAGCAAAAAACCGCACCGACCTTCTCAGAAGACAAACACGGGCACTTGAGGAAGGAGCTGCGCTCTGAAAGCTTGTGTTTGAAACAAACCTGTTGGACTTTAACCTGGTGTTGTAAAACTTCCTACTGTTACATAGTTTGCACAGCCCGTCCTCTGGCTCTGCCTTATTGTGACTGACGCTCCCTATAAATACACCCAGTGTCCAGCTCAGGCTGCCAGTAGCCGATCCCTGAACTCTCCCAGGATGACTGTCCTTTTCCCAGAGAGTCTGGGGGGGATCCGGGCCGCTCTGTCCGACCAGACCTGGATCCTTCTCCTCACTTTCCTGCTCCTGCTGGCTTGGTAAGTGTCTGACTGATTTCTGTCTTTCCCGCCTCGAGTGATGGGAGAAAATAGTCCCAAAGCTGAACTCAGTTCAGTGTTTGTCTGAGGAAAGTTGCCAGCGTTTGTCAGCAGTTTGTGTTTGTTTGTAACTGTTGGGGGCTCCTCAGTCTCTGCCCCCCCCCCCCCCCCCCCCCACAGAGTGGAGCTGGGAGCTGAGCCGGGGGCGGTGCTGGAGAATCGCTGCTGATTCCGGGACATTTCCCCCCTCCTCCTGACCGCGGATCCCAACAAATCCGGCTGGGGGAGAGTCTCTGAGTTCATGCAGGGGTTTCCCAGGATGGAGGTCCATCACAGTGGGATTTTCTTTTTGGGGGGGGGGGGGGTGTTGGTGCGGGAAATAATCTGATTTCACTGGGATTTGGAGGGAGAACCTCGTTCCAATGGCGCTGTAGATTCACATCGATACCCCAGGGACAGACACAGGGGAGGGAGTTGGAAGTGGGACTTTCAACGAGAGTCTGTCACCAGGGGGATGTAAACCAGCAGCGTCCACAGGTTATGGGATTTTACTTTGAGGGGAGGAGAATATTAACAACCATAGGATTTTAGTCCAGGCAGGAAATAACTATGATTGGAATGCTTCTATTTGTGGATTTGTCATAATATTACTCAGTTTTTGTCTATATTTTGATTGGTCAGTTTATGGGGTATGTGTTTGGTAGGCATTTAGTAGGTTGTGATGGCACACGCCAGCACAATGGTTAGCACTGTTGCTCCACAGTGCCAGGGTACAAGGTTCGATTCCATCTTGGGTCACTGTCTGCAGAGTCTGCACGTTCTCCCAATATCTGCGTGGGTTTCCTCCGGGTGCTTCGGTTTCTTCCCACAAGTCCCGAAAGACGTGCTGTTAGGTGAATTGGACATTCTGAATTCTCCCTCAGTGTATCCAAACAGGCGCCGGAATGTGGCGACGAGGGGATTTTCATTGCAGTGTTACTGTAAACCTACTTGTGACAATAATAAAGATTATTATTATATAAACCTTGGAAGAAATTATATGAGTGAACATTGGGGTGGGAATTCTCCGTTGGCCCACACCGAAATCGGGAAAGACGATTGGGAGAGAATCAGTTCCGATGGCAAAATCAGCGCATGTGCCGATTTTGACGGCAAAACGCGATTCTCCGTCACCTTGAGAATGGCGTCAATACATTCCGGAACGCACATACCGTGGACACCGTTTGCATGTCATTAGTGAGCCTGACCCGGTATTCTCTGGGCTTCCGCGATTCACCACCTCCAATGGGCCGAGTTCTTAACAGCGCAGTTCACTTGTGCTTTTAAAAACTGACATTGAGGCTGCTGAGGGAGAGCGAGAGGAGGTAGGACCCGGAGAGGAACAATTGCAGGATGTCGGCCAGGACCCTGGCCGTGCTGACTGAGGAGGGGTGGGGTGGGGGGGCTTTGCCAGGGCCGGGGAGGCGGGGGAACAGGCTACATGGCCACGGTACCGGGGTGGTGTCCAGGCACAAACCGCCATTACGATGGCTACCTTGCTGCTCACCCACTGACCACCCACCTTGGCCCCTGGTTCCACAGTGTGGCACCACCCACCCCCACATGCCACCCCCCCCAACGTTCAGGGTAACACCCACAGTAGCCCTTGGCGAGGGCAGTGCCAGCCAATGGTTCCCCTGGCAATAGGGATGAGTGGCAGAGGCCCCACGGTGCTGGGATAAGGGGAGAAGGGACTGGCGGGGGGAGATCTCACAGTGCCAACTGGGGCCACCAAGTAGTCCAGTGGACCTGACTGGGCACGTGGGTATGCACTACGCTAACTTGTTGATCGTTCACCGCCTGCAGACAATTGATATTGGAATACAACCAGCAATGGCGGCCTTCCTGCTGGTCGCTGCAGTCCTGGCGGATGCCCTACGGCTGTATGAGTGGGCGTTGCTCGAGGAGGAGGCTGCAACAGCAGTGTGTGCCACAGCAGAACGAGCAAGGGCCACACACCAGGTCCGCCCATTCCACTCCTCTAACGTCCGCCCATTTCCCCCCCACCCCCTCCCAGCCAGCCCACCCCTCACAGTCAACAGACAGAGCACCAAGGCAGGTTGAAGCAGTGGTAACAGGTGTTTATTATGAACAAATATGCACAAGTTTGTGTCCTAGTCTCTATTACTCACCTGTGCCAACTTAACTGGTGTCTACCTTTCTGGCCTTACGGCCCTAACGCTAGGTCTAGATGGGTCCCCAGACTGTGCAGCAGGAGTGGAGGCGACCTGCTGTGATTCCTGCGCTGCGACAAGGGCGTCTTCTGGGGCAACCGGGCCTGGATAGGCCCGACTGCTGCTCGGGTGTCCCAGGTGGCGAGGTGCCACCCTGTTCTGCTCGCTGCCCACCAGATGTGCCTGAAGGAGGGGGGGGGGGGATTCCGAGGTGCGGCGGTCTTCCGGCACCTTCCCAGCGAAAGTCACTGGCACAGGCCCCATCACCTCCTCCCCGCTTGGGTTGCCTGATGGCCTCCAGGCTACTCCATGGGGCGGGCATGCGAGCGGGGCTATCCCGTGAGGCTCCCCCGACACCTGGCGCTGGCAATCCTGGAGGCCCGCTCTGGTCTCGGCCAGGTTCTCCATGCTTGCGGCCATCCAGCACAGGGAGTGGACAATCTCCGTGTGGGACTGCGCCACATAATTCTGCGACTGTACCACCACCTTCTGGGTTTGTGTCACATTGGCCAGTGACTGCACTATTGCCTTCTGGGACTGGGCTACCTCCCTCAGTGTCTGCGCCATGGTGGCCAAAGCCTGGGCAATGCCGCCGACATTCCCAGCCATGGCCTGCTGTGACTGGGCCATGCTCAGGAGAGCCATTGCAAATTCCAGGTAGCTTTGCTTTGGGACATGGTCGCCGGTGAGGCGGCAACCCTGTCCTTGGCCTCGGCCAGCAGCTGAACGTATACCCCAGACCTCGGACAAGCTGATCCATAGCCGAAACCATCACCCCCATTGCCTCCAGTCACCACCTGTGCAGTTGGCCTGGGTGGGAAGCATTGTCGGCACCACATCCTGCTGGTTGGACTCCTCCAGCTACGCCTGCAGTGCTGGATGCTGACTGACAACCACTCAGGCAGTCCCTGGCTCTGCGATTCATCTCCACAATCAATGGGACTGTCTGTTCTAGAAGCACAAGACCCGTCTGGACGGCAGCTAGTTCCTCGGGTTGACCTGCCCTCCGACCGTCTGCCCCCTTGGGAGTTCCTACCTCCACCTGCTGTACTCGGTCAACTGTGTGGTGAGCAGCATATAGTGTCCCAGGAGCTTCTTCACTAACATGCCTAAAATAAGTGTCTCTGGGATGGTGAAGGGTATTGGATACAGCTATGATGGAAAATAAGTGTCATCCTCCGACCCGAGCTCTGGGGTCTCCTGAGTCTCGGGAGGAGGGCTGGTGTCAGTGCTGCTCCCATCACTGCTCGGCTCACGGGGGGCTCCGTCTTTGGCACTGACTGGGGGCGGGGGCACCAGAAGGACCTGCTGGAGATGGGACAGCACTGATGCATGATTAGACTGCAGGTCGGTGGGGGTGGTGTAGATTGAGGGTGTGGGTTAGAGTGGTGTTGGCGTGATAGTGGTGTGGGGGTGAGGATGGTCTGAGGGTGAGGGTGGTGTGGAGGTGGTATTGGGGGTGGGTTGACACACACGTCACAGGCAACCGCAATTAAGCAGGGTCTCACTTCCCTGCCCATGGCCGAGCTCCACCTCGGCGACCTCCCTCTCCTCCAGGTCACCAACCACATCCAGGGCTTTCTGCTCTGCCACAGTGAGGGGCTGCAGGTCTGGCGGTCCCCCTCCATACAACATGGCGCCGGCAGCGCGCGGACCCGGCCTGCCAGATAGTGCCCCCTTGTATCCCCCCCCCCAGTCCCCGCCAAAGCCCCCTTGGCCAGCAGCCACCACGCAAGGTTGATGAAAACTCAAGAGCACACATGCCCCACGCTGTCGGGAAGTCGGCCCAACCTGAGACTGTCCCAACAGCGTGCGGCGTACTCACCGATGATGCTGTTTGGGAGGGGAGGGGCGGAGTCAAAAAGGATTCTCCGGCCGATCGCCGAATACGATTTTGGCGTCGGCAAGGGGAGAATCCCACCCACTGTCTCAGAAAAGGCGAATCCCGCCCCAGGTCTTTACACTGGATACAAAGGCTTAATTGATTATATGAGTTTAACTAACCCTTACATGAATTAAACTAGATTCTATCAGACCTGTTTTCTCCAATGGTAGATGCTGAAATTACGGGCCAGTATTCTCTGACCTCATGCAGTGTGTTTCTTGGCTGCGGGAGGTGGGATCTTCTGGTCCTGTCGCTGTCAGTGGGATTTCCCATTGAATCCACCGCACGACGCCAGGAAACGGGAGTGCGTCGTCAACCGGACAGGAAGATGTCACCCTTCGGCTTTTCCAGTGAGTTCGGTAGAGGCCATGTGGGGGGATTTATGGTGTACTGGGGGAATGATCTCGATGAACTGAATGGCCTTTCCCCACTCCATGGTTTCTTTTTGTTTGTGTGAAACCTTACATGAAGTAACACCCTGCGTATAATAAATGTAACCTAATATATAAAACCTATAATTAACAGCTTTTTGCCAGTGATTGACGTTCGGAGCAGAGCCTTTTAGGCAAATGTTTTCATCCACTTCAGGTTTCTTAGCAAAGCTCAGTGTGTGTTTGAGTGAATTTACTGAGCATCTCAAAGAGTGGCTGAGTCACGCAGATCCTTGGTCTTTGTTGATGCAGCTTGGATTGAAATTGTTACCATTGAACCTAACACCTCCTGAGGACAGTCAGCAGGGCTCTTGCTCAGTTCACTCTCTGACAACCTTCGCTGTGGACGGAATCAGACTCTGTCATGATGGGGGTGGGGTGGGGGGGGGGGGGATCTTTCAACTGTCACCATCTCAGTTCACAAATAAATCCTGGACATTGACTGATGTTCTTGGAGCTCCATCTCGCCAAGTAGCTAACAGCTAACGATGGGGGGGAGAAAACTCTCACCCCTTGGAAAATTGAGTGCTCAGTGCGTCAGTGACCGAGTAGAGAAGATAATACATCCAGGCACTTGGTCTTGTGAACAGTATAGAATATCCACTTGGATCTGCAACTTGTCCATCTTTTAATGTGGACAGGGCTCTGCATCTGTCCCTTTGGCTAGTACCTGTTGTCTTTCCAAAAATTCCAGCAGATCCATTGAAGGTGTAAGCTATATTATACAATGAATCCTAATGAGTGCGCTGTCCAACCTAATATCATGTGTCAAAGAATCCAGCTGCTCATCAGTTGGATTGAGGACTAATTCTAATGGTCTTTATTTGGTGTTGGATGGAAGGAGAGCTGAATGGCAGTACCTGGGTGCACCTCCCACAGTTGGATTGGGTTTCAGATCAGTACAATATATTCTTTTCAACTTGCATTTTAATTAATGCTGCTTTTGAAGAGGCCAGGAACCATCAGCTTTGGTAATAGTCACTGTCTGTGGTTCCACTGCACACAAGTGTTTGAGTTTATTGTAAGACTGCTACAATCAAATGTATCCATGAGTTGTTATAATTTTCTTCCAGACCTGAATGTTTCCTGTGAACCAGTGCTTAAAACAATCCACAATCCTGCCCAGAAGCTCTTAATACTGAACCTTGTTTGAAGATGTTCAATATTATTTACACTTTCAAGTGACAATATCTTTTTGACACAGGATTGATGTTTCAATAACAAAATACTTGAATGTATTTACTAACTGGAAGGTATATTTGATTCAGTTCATACCAACCAAGCTATGTTTCATTGTTTCTAAGATTGTAACCATTTCCATTCATTTTGCAGGTACAGCGTTTTACCCTATGGGTTATTTAAACGGCTTGGAGTTCCAGGCCCAAGGCCACTCCCATTCATCGGAAATATACTCCATTACAGAAAGGTTTGTTTTGTTTTCTCTTTAGAACTTTGCCTGTTATTAAACCCTTCTGCTATAGCCTTGTTTCTTCCTGGAATGGAGTGCTGTGAAAGATGTTTCTGAGGCTCCTGCTTGTGTTTGGGTGACCGGAGACACTGGGCAGATCAGGGCAGGTGCTGACTGACTGTCTCTTTTCCCAAATGCTTCATTTAGTGAACACGCCAGAAACTGGATAAACTCTCCGCAGGACAACCTCCAGAGCCAAGTTTGAATTCATACCCCGGTAATTGGTAATGCCAGTGGTTCATGGAACTGACTCACTATTAGGGCTAGTTTAGCTCAGTGGGCTTGACAGCTGGTTTGTGATGCACAACAAGGCCAGCAGCACAGGTTCAATTTCCGTACCAGCTTACCCAAACAGATGCCAGAATGTGGCGACTAGGGGCTTTTCACAGTAACTTCATACTTGTGACAATAAAGA
Source organism: Scyliorhinus canicula (assembly GCF_902713615.1). NCBI lineage: Eukaryota > Metazoa > Chordata > Chondrichthyes > Carcharhiniformes > Scyliorhinidae > Scyliorhinus > Scyliorhinus canicula. The sequence goes on along the minus strand of NC_052160.1, from coordinate 56,954,356 downwards.
GATTATTATTATTATTGTTGTGGGGGAAATTAATGAGTTGCCAATTTAGAAGCATGCTGGGAAATGCTTAACTACAGTTCAACACTGCTTTTGAACGAAAATAAGTAGGTCAGGTAACATAAACGAAATACTGCTTAATATTTTGGTCTCGGCCTTATTATGAAAACACATTGTCCTCCGAAAGATAACAAAATGTGTACTTGAGTTGTTTTTTTTTAGCCAAGGGCAAGAACATACGTACTATGTATTTCATCTTACGTACTTTCCAAGGTCTATTTAATATAAACATGACTGTTTACTTCAAGCTGTTATTTCAGACTATAAAAATATGGGGCGCAATTCCCCCCCACCCCCCCCCCCCACGCCGGGTGGGAGAATCACGGGGGGGCCGGGCGAGTCCCGCCACGCCGCCCCGGCACCCGCATGAGATTCTCCCACCCCAAACGCTCCCCAAACCGGCGAGGCGAGATTTACGGCAGGCCGCTCGGAGAATCGTCGCTCGCCGTTTGTAATGGGCGAGCGGCGATTCTCTAGCCCGGATGGGCTGAGCGGCCTGCCCAATACGATGTGTTCCCGCCAACGCCGGCCACACCTGATCGCTGCCGGTGTGAACAGCGTGGGAACGCTGCGGTGGCGGCCTGTTGGGGGGGGGGAGGGGATCCAGCACCGGGGGGGGCGCTCAAAAGGGGTCTGGCCCGTGATCGGTGCCCACCGATCGGCAGGCCGGCCTCTCTGAAGGACGCATCCTTTCCTCCATCGCCCCACAAGATCACTCTGACATTTCTTGCGGGGTGCCCGCTGGGAGGACAGCAACCGCGCATGCGCGGGCTGGCGCCGGCGAACCTGCGCATGCGCAGGTGACATCATTTATGCGGCGCCGGCAGCGTAATTTATGCGGTACCGCTTTTATGCGGCGCCAATGCCCGGCACGCATAAATGACGCGACGCCGCTCCTAGCCTCCTGCGGGGGGAGAATAGGGGGCGAGGAGCGGCTTCCAACGCCGGAGTGAAACACCCCGGTTTTCACTCCGGCGACGGCACTTAGTCTCCCGTTGGGAGAATCCTGCCCATACTTTCTTCAATCGAATCTCAGAGTGCGGTGCCCTAGCTAAGCAGCCGGAACACACACTCTCCGCAAATATATTGTTGTAAATAAATTTCCTTAAATCGAACCTCGAGGAATTTGTCTTTATTATAATTTCCACGACAATTATATAACAGAATTAATTCAACAGTTCGGCTAATTAATACATTTTAAAATATGAGTTAAAAAGGCAAATACAGGGCAGCACGGTAGCGCAGTGGTAGCACTGCAGTCTCACGGTGCCAAGGTCCCAGGTTCGATCCCGGCTCTGGGTCACTGCCCATGTGGAGTTTGCAAATTCTCCCCGTGTTTGCGTGGGTTTCGCCCCCACAACCCAAAGATGTGCAGGGTAGGTGGATTGGCCATGAAAAAATGAATTGGGTACTCTAAATTTTAGGGGAAAAAAAGGCAAATACAATCATTGCTTATTATCAAGTAGAACACAAAGAGCTAGAAATTAATGGGTCCGATTTTTTTTTTGATCATGACTCATGACCTGCCTCTGCCCATTCAGATCAAGATGGGCAGTGCCCAGATTTGTTGCATCTGTCTCAACTGTTTGTTCGCAGCATTTGGCTGAGTGGATACCACGTTGCTGTCTTAACACTGTCAACAGCCTCACGCACAGTAGGGGTCCAAATGGTTCAGAAAGAATATGATTCAGTCAGTCTGCTCTTGTTAAAGGCAGGCTGTCACCAGGAAAGAAACCTTCACTGAAGCATATTGTTGCAATTTAAATGATATTTAATTGGAAAACAGGACATAGACTAGGTTCTAGGATGGTAGATGATGGAGGGGGTACAGAAGGAGTGACCCCATGGTTCCACAGGATGCCCTGATGGACCACCCTTAGAATGGAATGGCACAGGGTGGTCAAGAAGGTCAGCTTCCAGAGTCTGGGCCTGAGAACCTGGCAGAAGTGTCACAAAAATTCTAATAACCTCATTGGGGGGATCTCAGTGAGTGCACCTTCACATGACATTTCCCTCGCATCGTAACCTATCACACTGCTCAATACACATTGCCCACCATCACTCACCTAGTTGCACTCCATGGAACTCTGGGATTATGCTTAATATCCTGATACTCTATTTCACCCTCACCCGCCTAGCAATGTTGCTAGCCTCACACCCTTCTCTCACTGCCTCCATATAACCCCAGAAATCCAGCTACGGCAAGAATATTACCCAAATACAGTGCAACACTATCATTCATATTCTGCCCTCTCTACTTTCACAACCAGGTAACACCGAATAGCCGGAAGCAGAGCAGGACCTGTGGGGGAGAAGGATGCATGTATCGCTGGCCACACCATGGGGCCAACAGCAACCCTCATGGCATCTGGCGTTGCTGAACACATTTTGAGGATGACGGGGGTGGGGGGAGGGGGGACTCCATCCCGCCAGCCCTGTTTTCCAGCGCTGTATGCCCCCACTAGCAGCGGGATTCTCTGTTCCCGTAGCCAGCCAATGGAGTTTCCAATTGTGGCCACCCACGTGCCGTTGGGAAACCCGTGGAAACACCAGCGTTGGCGGGCTGGTGACGTGGATGATCCCGCCGACGGATAATCCTGCAGCTTGTGTTCCAGTCTTAACTGCTATCTGAACTCTTAGTACAGCTCATCCTGCTAGTTGCCAGGGCCAGCTGCTGACAGTGTGACCATGGACCTTTTCCTTTATACCCCATTCCCTCTTGTCCCCATGCTTTACCTTAACATTCCCCCTTCTGAGTTCCTGCTCTCAGGCACTCAAGAGCTGCCACATGCCCATCCACAGCAGCCCAAAGAGGAAAAGAAAAAGGAACAACGCAACATTGATGAAGAAACTCTATCACTTCATCTGAGACTTGAATTGGCCAACTCTGAGCCTGACAGTACACATAACATGAAGGCTAGTAAAGAGTTGGGGTCAACGCATGGGGAGTTAACCAGGCATGACAGGATTCCATCTAGGCCGGAGTATTGAATAATGAATTTACCAGCTCTGCTTGTCCAATGAGATTGCAGCAACACTCTCTAACAAATTCAGGGGCTCAACACAAAGGCCTCCAGGTACACCCCAGAGTACTTCCAGACAATTATACTGAACAAAATTGATCTTCCCTGTAATTTGGTCATGCCTCTTTAAGAAGTTGGGCTTATCTTGCAGCCTCAAGCCTGATTATTGTGGAGTTACGGCTGAGTATGTTGCCAGAACTAGTGTTGCTCAAATTCCGGATCCTGGCATCACATTAGCGTTTTTGCATTGTGACGGGATAGCATTGCTTCACAGGCTTCCATTGCATGCTGGTGGTTTCTGTGAGGCATTGTTTACAGCAGACTGTGCCTGAGACCACTGGCGGTACTGTGTATGCCCAGAAAACAGCACTTTGATTCTGTGGCACTGCTGGAACTGAATTTCGCTGCAATGTTTTTCAAGTGGTTGGGTTTTCTAATCGAGCCAAGAATAAATTGTAACTTTCTTTCTCCTCCTGCCCAAATGGATGAGCAGGTGACCTACTTATAAAATTCTGATCATTTCTCATGCTGGTTGCCAGGAGGTACATGAGAGAAGCCAAACATGAGTTGGAGTAAAACCCACTGCTTTTTCCTCTCTAATTATTCCCCAATGGCCAGTCTGAGATTAACAATACTATGGTGATGGGGGAAAATAAACATCATTCTAATGTTTCCATGTTCTTGGAATAGTGTGTTGCTGCAATTCTTTATGTTGCTTGTTAAATGACGAATGCAAACTTTGGCATGACCTACAATTCGGCACTGCGGGATGACAAATCTGTTGAACCAGTGTAAAATATCAGGGAATTTTAATAATTGGTGCATTTTAAACCCCAAACCACCAGTGTTCATGTGTTGTACAGTGGTGCGAGATTCTATTTGTTGTTTTTTAAATTTAGAGTACCCAATTCTTTTTTTAACCAATTAAGGGACAATTCACCTACCCTACACATCTTTGGGTTGTGGGGGAGAGAATGTGTAAACTCCACACAGACAGTGACCTGGGGCCAGGATCGGCGTCATGAGGCAGCAGTGCTAACCACTGTGCCACCGTGCTGTCCAATGAGATTCTATTTGGCTAGATCAGCTCCTGTCCAAATCATTGGTCACACACCTGGGTCAGAATTGCAAATTCTGCATGGTTTCGGTTCGGGAAAGCTTTTTAAATTGTGTTCCGTTATCTTAGGTACGGAGGCACAAGTTGACATGTTTCAAACCTTTTCATATCAAAAGTATTTAATTTACTTAGAAACTGATTACTGTACATCAACAAATTCATTTGGGAGCACTTTTAAGTAATATTCAGTGATTTTAAATCAGGATCCTCTCAGCCTTATTAAAAATGCTTAATTTTATTGCAAAACTCCATGTTCAGCTGTATTAATAAAATAGCACCAGGTTACCACTCCCCAATACACCAATATCTTTAACCAAAGAAAATTTTGCCAAAATTGAACTATAATCTCAGCAATGCAGTTTTAAGAAAACTTCCTGATTGGTTGCAAAGTTGAGACGCTTCCCAGTGATGTTTAATAATTCAAAGGGGCAGGGTGAATTTTGATTTAAGAGGACCGTACTGAACACACCGATGGAGAAGTCTGTGGTTATTCCCAGCTTGAAATATTTAGTCATTAGTTGCTTGAAGCCTCTGGGCAACAACTGAGTCAACATTTCTTGCCAAATGAGCAAAACATTGGTAAGTACTTTGGTAATAATGAAGTTTGAAACTTACAGAAGGAGGCATATGGGTGTTTGTGGGTCAATGTGTTTGGCGTTGTGGCATCACCAAAGGATGAATTTGGACAGATATATCAGCTAATTTTAACTCCTGTGTTCATCGAATGCTGTGGTACGATGGCACAATGGTTAGCACTGCTGCCTCACAGTGCCAGGGATCTTGATTCAATTCCAGCCTTGGGTGACTGTGTGAAGTTTGCACATTCTCCCTGTGTCTGTGTGGGTTTTCTCCAAATGCTCCAGCTTCCTCCCATAGTCCAAAGATCTGCAGGTTAGATGGATTGGCCATGATAAAAGTGCCACTTAGTGTCCAAAAGTATGCAGGTTAGGTAGGGCTATGGGGATAGGGTGGGGGAGTGGGTCTAGGTAGGATGCTCTATCAGAGGGTTGATGCTGACTCGATGGGCCAAACAGCCTCTTCCTGCATTGTAGGATTCTATAGAAAGACATTCATGATTTACTTTTTTGCTATTTTGAGAAGGTTCCCTATTTCGGCCACCCTCCAGGCTAGATGCCTTCAGTGCGGAAGGAATGGAGGAAAAAATGGTTCTATTGCACCTCGAGCAGACAGCTGAGATTCGGTACCTTGTTAGGCACAGTTGATGAATCACTCAGAAAGACTAGGATGAAGAGAAAGAGACAGAAGGTTGAGCTCATGTTTGCCTTTGCCTCATCCCAAATGCTGCTGAAACCCTCATCCAAGCCTTCAGCACCTCCAAACTTGTCTATTCCAATGAAGAAAAGCAAATTACTGCGGATGCTGGAATCTATTCCAATGATATCCCAGCTGGCCTTGACCTTCTACTGTCCATGAATTAAAATTTATCCAAATCTCTATTACTTGTGTCCTAATGCAGGCTAAGTCTGTGATTCCCATCACCCTTTGTGCCCCCCCCCCTCCCCCCCAATTTTCAATGGCTGCCAGGACTTAAACACTTTGCTATTTGAAACTCAAATCCTCGTGTTTAAATCCCTCCATGCTGGCCACCTGCAAAGGACCATGGGAATGATAGCCAACCCAGGACTCAGACACACTCAGAGCTTGTGTGTGCATTCGCAACCCAGATAGCTAGACGCGATCAAAACCCCTGCTTGTTTGCATTCCAATGGCCCATGTCCCCAGAACAAAAGGACTGTACTCAGGTAACCGATACAGATGCAGACTAACCGGCGCCACTCCCTTTGCTAAGGAAGCCCACACAGCCATGGTCAATGACCGCTCAGGACACACCCAGCCATCAAGGCCCATCTCCCTTTATTGGCCAAAATCGAAGGCAGTGATCGAAGCCTGTCGAATTATTGGGTCCAAAGCTAAGGACCGCCCCAAAGAGCGCGAAATCCCAGAGGGATAAAAAGAGACGCAGCCATGTGTTTGGTCTCTCTTGGCCCCGGCCTACGCCTAAAACCAGGTGTAGCATTATGAGCAGAAGACAAGTTCAAGACCACCGATCGCTACCAGACGGATGAGCCCAGCAGAAACGAAGCCACTTCTACCCAGCCATGCAAGATCCGAACAAAAGCCTTGTTCATCTGCATAGAGCCGGCTGCCCTGAAGTTAAGTTTAGATTATTGTAGTTGTTAGGTGTAGTTTAACTTGTAGTGTTTTATGTTGCATGTCGAAGTCATCCTTGTGCGTAAATAAACTATCTTTGAACTTGAACTGACTAACTGGTTGTTTGGTCTTTGATCGATATCCGGTAAAGCCTTGTGGTGGTATCATTTGATACCTGGCAGCACGGTAGCATTGTGGATAGCACAATTGCTTCACAGCTCCAGGGTCCCAGGTTTGATTCCGGCTTGGGTCACTGTCTGTGTGGAGTCTGCACATCCTCCCCGTGTGTGCGTGGGTTTCCTCCGGGTGCTCCGATTTCCTCCCACAGTCCAAAGATGTGGAGGTTAGGTGGATTGGCCATGATAAATTGCCCTTAGTGTCCAAAATTGCCCTTAGCGTTGGGTGGGGTTACTGGGTTATGGGGATAGGGTGAAGGTGTTGACCTTGGGTAGCGTGCTCTTTCCAAGAGCTGGAGCAGACTCGATGGGCCGAATGGCCTCCTTTTGCACTGTAAATTCTATGACTCTGAAAAGCAATATTATCATTAATAACTGCCATATCTAGTTAATTTGGCAACATTATCAGTGGCGATTGGCAACAATGGCCTCACTTTTTTTTTTACCCTTGTAACTCCTCACAAACCTCTGAGAACTTCTCTGTTCCTTGATCTCCTGTTCATTTCACCACTTACTTCACCCCACTGCGAGGAGCGATTGCCTACAACTGTCTTGGCTCTAAGCTCTGGATTCTCCCTTTAATCTCACTGGCCAAGCTCTGAGGAGCAGCAATCATTGCCAGTTTGCTGCCCTGCTTGATATTTGCCGCACCTCCCCATTTCCTGCTGTGTCTTCCAAGTCCAACGTTACTAGAAATTTGTATTGTCCCTCGGAGAACTCCGTCAGATTGCAACAGAGTTGCAACCAGGATATGTCACCGTTTTATGGCATGTCTCTGAACGGGCAGAAAGCATTCTGGTAGGAGAGGGTAAAAAGCCCGAAGTCATAGTATACATAGACCCTAACAACAAAGGCAGGAAGAGCGATGAGGTCCTGCAGGAGTTTAGTAGGTTCGGCAAAAAGCAAAAAAACAGGACCTCCAGGGTTGTAATCTCAGGATTATTCCCTGTACCAGTGAGGCTGGAAATAGGAGGATAGTGCAGCTAAATACATGGCTGAATTGGTGATGTGGGAGGGAGGGTTTCAGATTTCTGGACCATTGGGAAATGGTCAGCTGGGACCTGTACAAGAAGGACGGGTTGCATCTAAACTGGAGGGGCACTAATATTCTGGCTAGGAGGTTTGCTAGAGCTGCTCGGCAGGATTTAAACTAGTATGGCAGGGGTGTGGGAACTAGAGCATTAGCTTAGAAGGTTTAATAACTGAAGGGAAATAGAGAACAAAAATAAGAGAACAGCAACATCACCCTGTCTCTACAAATGCAGAGTGTTATTTGTTTCAACACCTGAAATATAGCAGACAAGGCAGATGAACTCAGACCACTGATTAGTACTTGGAACTGTGATGTTGTGGCTATCACTGAAACGTGGTTAAAGAAAGGGCAGGATTGGCAGCTGAATGTTGGAGAATATAGATGCTTCAGGAGAGATAGAGGGGGATGTAAAAGCGGTGGGGGAGTAGCATTACTGGTTAAGGAAAATATAGCCATACTGAGGGAGGACACCTCGGAGGGCTCATACAATGAGGCAATCTGGGTAGAGCTCAGGAACAGGAAGGGAGCAATCACAATGTTGGGAGTTTATTACAGGCCCCACAATAGCCAGTGAGAGATAGAGGAGCAGATAGGTAGAGAGATTTTTGATAGGTGCAAAGGTGACAGGTTGTTTGTGTTAGCGAATTTTAACTTCCCCTATATTGACTGGGACTCACTTAGTGCTAGGGGCTTGGATGGGGCAGAGTTTGGCTTCTTGATGCAATAAATAGATAGTCCAACTAGGGAAGAGGCAATACTGGACCTGGTTTTGGGGAATGAGCCTGGCCAGGTGGTTGAGGTTTCAGTAGGGGAACATTTTGGGAGCAGTGACCACAATTCTGTAAGTTTTAGGGTACTTTTGGTCATGGATGTGGGTAAGCCTCGGGTTTAGGTGCTAAACTGGGGAAAGGCAAATTACGATAACATTAGGCGGGAATTGAAGAAACTGGATTGGGAGCAGCTGTTGGGAGGGTAAATCAACATTGAACATGTGGGAGCCTTTCAAGGGACAATTGATTAGGATTCAGGAAAGTCACGTTCCTGAGAGAACGAAGGATAAGTATGGGAAGTTTAAGGGGCCTTAGGTAATGAGAGATATTGTGAACTTTGTCAAAAAGAAAAAGGAGGCATTTGTATGGTCTAGAAGGGTGGGCCAGTCAAAACCCTTGAGTATAAAGAAAGAAGGGAGGTACTTAAGTGGGAAATTAGGAAGGGTCATGAAAAGTCATTGGCAAGTAGGATTAACGAGAATATGTAAAAAGCAAGAGGGTGACCAGGGAAACGATTGGGCCACTTAAGGACAGAGGGGGGAATCTGTATTGAGTCAGAGGAAATGGGCGAGGTACTAAATGAGTACTTTGCATCAGTGTTCACCAAAGAAAAGGACTTTGTGGAAGATGATTCTTGGGTAGGGTGTATGGATACTCTGGGTCATGTTGACATCTAAAAGGAGGAGGGTGTTTTAAAAGACATTAAGGTGGATAAGTCTCCTGGGCCTGATGGGATTGACCCCAGAATACTGAGGGAAGCAAGGGAGGAAATTGCAAGGCCTTGACTGACATCTTTGTATCCTCATTGGCTACAGGTGAGGTCCCAGAGGACTGGAGAATAGCTAACGTGGTACCGCTGTTTAAGAAAGGTAGCAGGGATAATCCTGGAAACTATAGGCCGGTGAGCCTCACGTTGATTGTAGGTAAATTATTGGAGAGAATTATCAGGGTCAGGATTTATACCCATTTGGAAACAAATGGACTTATTTTTGATAAGACAGCATGGTTTTGTGAAGGGGAGGTCGTACCTCACTTTTTTTGAGGTGACAAAGATGAGCGATGAGGGGAGGACAGTGGATGAACTTCAATAAAACCTTTTGACAAGGTGCCTCAGACTGGTACAAATGGTGAAGTCACACAAGATCAGAGGTGAGGTGGCAAGATGGATACAGAATTGGCTTGGTCACAGAAGGCAGAAGGTAGCAGTAGAAGGGTGTTTTTCTGAATGGAAGGTCGTAATCAGAAGTGTTCCCAGGGACCTGTGCTGGGGCCTCTGTTGTTTGTAGCATACATAAATGATTTGGAGGAAAATGTAGCTGGTCTGATTAGTAAGTTTGCGGATGACACCAAGGATGATGGAGTGGCAGACAGTGTTGAGGATTGTCACAACAATACAGCAGGACATAAATAAGTTGGAGACTTGGGCATGGAAATGGCAAATGGAGTTTAGAACATAGAACATACAGTGCAGAAGGAGGCCATTCGGCCCATCGAGTCTGCACCGACCCACTTAAGCCCTCACTTTCACCCTATCCCGGTAACCCAGTAACCGCTCCTCATCTTTTTGGTCACTAAGGGCAATTTATCATGGCCAATCCACCTAACCTGCACGTCTTTGGACTGTGGGAGGAAACTGGAGCACCCGGAGGAAACCCACGCAGACACGGGGAGAACGTGCAGACTCCGCACAGTGACCCAGCAGGGAATCGAACCTTGGATCCTGTGAAGCCACAGTGTTATCCACTTGTGCTACCGTGCTGCCCTTTAATCTGGACAAATGTGATGTAATGCATTTTGGTAGGTCTAACATAGAGGGGAAGTATACAGTAAATGACAAAACTCTTAGGAATATAGAAAGTCAGAGAGATCTGGGCGTACATGTCCACAGATCTTTGAAAGTGATAACACAAATGGACAAGGTAGTCAAAAAAGCATACGGAATGCTTGCCTTCATTGGACAGGGCATCGAGTATAAAAACTGGCAAGTCTTGCTACAGTTGTATAGAACCTTAGTACGGCTGCACTTGGAATATTGTGCACAATTCTAGTCGCTACACTACCAGAAGGATGTGAAGGCTTTAGAGAGGGCGCAGAGATTTACCAGGATGTTGCCTTGTTTGAGGGTTTTGGCTATGCGGAGAGACTGAATAGACACAAACTGTTTTCATTAGAGCGACGGAGGTTGTGGGGCAATCTGATAGAGGTCTACAAGATTATAAGAGGCATAAATAGAGTGGATGGGCAGCACTCTTTCCCAGGGTGGAGAGGTCAGTCACTAGGGGATAGGTTTAAGGTACATGCGGCAAAGTTTAGAGGAGATGTGCGAGGCAGGTTTTTTACACAGAGGGTGGAACTGTCCAAACCTTCTGACTCTAACTCAGTTGGAGGCATTCCTGGAGAGTCCCGGGGAGCAGGGGAATTGTTCATCAGAAGTTGAAATCTCCTGGGAAGATCCCGACGGAGGTCAGCGCGCTGGAACTTGTGTGGACTCCTGACACACATCTTGGATCATGCATCCAGTTTCCAATGATTTAGAGACCAGAAGATCTGGGTCTATGTCTCATCAACTTTAAGATCCTCCTTACTACCTATCTCTGGGCCACTCTTTTCATCCTCATGTGTTTTTTTTCAGCTTTGTGTGAATTCTGTCTGTCTGTTTTACGGTGATAATGAACAAAATTAATGGAGTGATTATTACAGTGCCTTCTCCAACCGTGGGACATTGCAAAACGTTTTACAGCTATTGAAGGATTTCTGAAGTGGAATCACTGTTGTAATGTAGGAAATACAAGATCTGCCAGAGAATCAAATGGTCTGCATCCTTCTGGTCCCAACAACATCGCTGTGATTGGTGGTGACTCAATGCAGTCCTGTCAGTGGCTAATGTTGAGGAGCTATCGAGCGAGATGGGGACAGGTTGAGGGGTGTGGGCACGGGAGTAAGTAGGCCAGGAGAGATGGTCTCCAATGGGCCCAGGTGCGCCGCAAAGGTGGAACCCTGCTATCCTGCCAATAGTTTGAGAGTGAGACCAAGCGATCTTTAAAGTTAACTCCAGCTTCTGCCCGCAGCAGAAAACTTGCGGCGGGGCAGGAAGAGGCCCAAAGTGGCCAAAGGACACAATGGGCCACCTTGAAAACTTCCCCAACAGATGTAAAATTGCAATGGGGCTCGGTGGGTGCCATGAATGGCACCTATGGCAATACGCCAATTTTACAACCCACCTGTTTGCTAACCTGCACACAGGGTAAGTATAGAATTATGACTGGTCAATCTGTTATTCTCACCAAACATGCTGGTTTACCTGCTGAGTATTAGCAGCATTTTCCGTTTTTATTTCAGATTTCCAGTGCCCACATTATTTTGCTTTTGTATCCGTATTTATGTTCCTTAACTTCAGAATAATAGAAGCTGATATATTTTTCCTCCTAGAGTAGGGTATTCCCTGTGAGTTTCTGGATTGCAAAGTCAGGGTCAAATGGGTATCAGAAGCCCGCAGTGTGTGGGGAGCAGTCACACCGCAATAATTATCTCTAAATTGGCAATTAATGGCCAGAGGACAGGCTCACCATCCAATTAAGAACAGTTGGTGCATTCTGGAGCCAATAGGAGGCTCTCCAACACCGAAGAGGCAGCCTTTTCAGGTAAGTAATAGGGAGGACGTCTCCATTCTGAGGTGCCCCTTCTTCAACCTTTCAGAGTTCTAAATTTAAAAAATAGGAATAGCAGAAGGGGCCACTATTATCAAAGGTGTGGCCTCTAGATTCAGCTGAAGCCAGGCAGTCAGGGAGGACCTCAAAGACTGCCTGAAGCACTGGTTCCACCAATGTGCTACTGGGAAGATGCTTCCGAGCAACTACACTGTTCCCTGATTACTCCAGTCAGCCTCTGACAATAGGCCTGAGCAGGCCTTTTAATAGGCTTAATTGGCTATCTGCTGCTTCTGTGTAGTTAGAAGTCTTACAACACCAGGTTAAAGTCTAACAGGTTTGTTTGGAATCACTAGCTTTCGGAGCGCAGTTCCTTCATGTGAGGTCATCACTCACCTGATGAAAGAGCTGTGCTCCGAAAGCTAGTGATTCAAAACAAATCTGTTGGACTTTAACCTGGTGTTGTAAGACTTTACTGTGCCCACCCCAGTCCAACGCCGGCATCTCCACATCATGACTACCATTTATGCAATTAGTTCCTCCATCAAATCCACATGCTTTTTGGTAATGCCCGTGAGCCACCAATACATTGGCCAGATGTCGTGAAATTCTACTTCTGCCCTTGTCCATGTTCACTCCCAGCGGGATCTAAAAATTCAGTTCCTAGTTTTCCCACTACAGAATAAGTAATAATTGTTCTGCCTTTTACTAATTATGTGAATACTTTTGCTAATGGTTTTGTTTTCTTCCTGGCCAGGGTATGTTTGGGTTCGATACAGAATGCTACAAGAAGTATGGAAAGGTGTGGGGGTGAGTGCATTTAATCAGCCAGTAATGGGTATAAATAAATGCCAATAAAAAGATTTCCAAAAAAAAATTAATGGGTATGAATGAGTGGATCCACTTCAAAAATGCATTTTACTCCAGTAATGGGAAATTTAGTTTAAGATGTGCTGTACAAAAGGTAAACACAGTTCAAAGGTACAGATCATTCCGAGCAGTCTTGGAATTATTAAGGATTTCTTTTTTGTTTTTCTTTAAATGTAGAGCATCCAATTCTTTTCTTTTCCAAATTTTCCACGATAGCACAGTGGTTAGCACTGTTGCTTCACAGCTTCAGGGTCCCAATTTCGATTCCTGGCTTAGGTCATTTTCTGTGTGGAGTCTACATGTTCTCCCCATGTTTGCGTGGGTTTCCTCCGGGTTCTCCGGTTTCCTCCCACAGTCCATTTCTTCTTCTGCTTCAGGACTATGCCACATGCTAACATGAAGGCGGTGCCATCAGAGCTGCTAATGGGGTGGCGCATCGCCACACGACTGAGCCTCATATGTCCAGACAGTGGAGGGAAGGTCCGCAGTGGACAGCTGCATGCGCCCCTTCGGCATTTTTCGTCTGGCGACACAGTGCATGTCAGAGATTTTGATGATGGAGTAATGTGGGTCCCAGGTGGCATGCTTATATCTGATACAGACACTGGGTCGAGAGTCTAATCAGCATGTGGAGTCTAATCAGCACCCCCGGCATTGGCAGACCCTCGTCCAGATGAGCCAGCACCATTGTTGTCGTCTCCACCTCCATTGGCACCAGTGCCGCCACCACAAGTCCAAGAAGACCCCCAGGACACTGAGATGCTGGATGCAGAAGTTTCCGATTCTGACTCCAATATGGAGGCGCAGCCACCTGCTGCTACCACAAATCAGGGCACGGATACTGATCCGCCGGAAGCGGCACCGCTTAGGTGCTCAACTCGAAAATGATGACCTCCCGTACGTTCCACGTCACCAGAACCTGCATAGACAACGCCCGAGTGCCAACTCCAGGCAAGTAGTACCCAAGGTTCTGCCCGACGGCCTGTCACGGCGGACGTTGTTCCGGACTTCGGGGGGAAGAGTGTTATAACCCTCCTGAGAGTCACGGGGTGTGGACTGTGAGATTTCCCGTGACCTCTGACAAATATGAGCTTCCCCAATAGAGAAGGCGGGACTTCCCCTTAACAAGGGGAGCCCAGCGGACATAAAAAAAACACCAACCCAGATGTGGGTCGGGGTGTGAGTTCTAGATAGTTTTGTTTAATTAAACCTTTTTGTTTTGCCTCCAACACCACTTCCTTGTGGTCACTCTGTCTGGATTCTGTATGCAGCCTGGATTATATATTGCAATTTTAAGATTGGTTATTACTTGTAGGAAGGAAATGTTTACATGTCTGTGATGTCATTATCATGACGGAGACCTTGCTGTCCAGAGCATCCAAAGTTGCAATAAGTTAGTCAAGTCCTCCAGTCAGACTCTTCACTTTATGGCCTAGATTCACTTTCTAACACTTCTGCCTTTTCCTTCAGGATTTATGATGGGCGACTGCCCATTCTCTCCATCATGGATATTGACCTGATTAAAACTATCTTCATAAAAGAGTTTTACACTTTGTTCACCAATAGGCGTGTAAGTATTGACCTTAACTGATGGTTATTTGCTCTTCATTGGTAACTTATTAACTGCCTAGCCCTTGTTTTCTTGATCAGGACATTTAAACTTGTTTTGGTGGTTCAGCTAGAATGTAACTCGATTCCCATGATTTTTTTCTATCTGATGTTCCAATCTCATAACGTGCAGGCCAAAGGTCAGGCAGACCAAATAAAAACTGCAGGTGTTGAGAAGAATATGTTTGATAGGGGAGACCGAATGGACTGATGCTGTAAGTTTATCTCTGATCTCTAGCTCTATCTCTCTGGGTTCAATCAAATTCCCATTGGTTGGCTGTTCCAGTTTGATCTTTGGAGGTTTGGACTGACCCATGTTGTTGAGGTAGAATAGAAGGTGTACCTTGCCCAAGCTTTATCTGACTTGTTGCCTGGAACTTGCACCCCTCACATTGGCGAATGGATTGACAGGATTTCCACATCCTGACTTGTGATGCCTTGGAGAGGAATTTGTGAACAACAAAGGTACAACATCCGGTACGATCTGTGAAGAACCCCAATCACTGATATGTTTATGGAGTTCTGGGTTAGATTGTTCCTTTTTCAAGAGGAGAAGCAAGAGTGAAATGTCCATTTACAATTTCTGATCCCCTAAAGTTATGGGAATGTCGGGTTTGAAATGTATAATTTATTTTAACAATAATGAAAAAAACACAATTTGATGCATTTGGAACACTGCAGCTGATTTATTTTTATTGTGGAGATTAGAAGGACGTATGCAACTCGGCATATGATTTATATTCGTACTCTGTATAATGCATTATAATGATAATAATCTATTGAAATTGAATAGTTTTGTTTGTGAATAGATCACATTTCATTTGCTCTTTGCAAACCACATGCAACCCAATAAACAAGTCCAGGCAAGAGTTGAGTAGCTGTGTGGGTTGTACAACTGCCTCCTCCTCATCATTGTACTAACTCTCCTCCTCTTCTTCCTGCCTCCTCTTTCCTCCACCTTCTTGTACTCCTGATGCAAAGTACTTGAGGCAAGCTGTTCAGCGTCTACAATTTCTGCCAGGTGAAATATTCCAGGATTTATGTGTGGTATCCCAATTATAAGCGTGGAATTTATCTTATATCTCATAGCATCAGGTGAAACTAGGGCAAGAAAACCTCCTGCTGGTTACCACCTACAACCCTCCCCTCAGCTGATGAATCAGTACTTCTCCATGTTGAACACCACTTGGAGAAAGCATTGAGTCATAGGGCACAGAATGTATTTTAGGTGGGGGCCATCAATGTCCATCACCAAGAGTGGCTCAGTATTATAAATACTGACCAAACTGGCCAAATCCTAAAGGACACAGCTGCCAGACTGGATCTGCGGCAGGTGGTATGGGAACCAACGAGGGGAAAATGTACTTGACCTCATGCTCACCAATCTCAGAAGCACCTGTCCATGACAGTTTTGGTAGGTGTGACCACCGCACTGTAATTGTAAAACAAGGTTCCTTTTTCACATTGAGGATACCCTCTATCATGTTGTGTACTGCTACCCCCTTGCTAAATGCGATAGATTTAGAACAGATCTAGCAACTCAAAATTGGGCATCCATGAGGCACTGTGTGTCATCAGCACCAGCAGAATTGCATATAATTATAATATATAACCTCACAGCTCAGCATATCCCCACTCTCCCGTTTCTATCAAACCAAAGGCTCATCCCTGGATCAATGAAGAATGAAGGGCATCAATGAAGGGTGTGCTGGGACCAGCACCAGGCATACTAAAAATGAGGTGTGAACCTGATGAAGCTACGACACAGGACTACTTGAATGCTAAACAGCAAAAGCAACATGCAATAGACAGAGCTAAACATTTGACCAAGTATGGCATCAAGGAGCCCAAACAAAACTGGAGTCAATGAGAATCAGGGGAACATTCTCCACTGTTTGGAGTTTGGAGTCATTTCTGACAAAAAGGAATATGGTTGTTGGAGATCAAACATCTCATTCTGTGGACATTATAGCAGGAATTCCTCAGGGTAGTGACTTAGGCCCAACCATCATCAAATGCTTCATCAGTGACCTTGCCTCCATCACAAGGTCAAAAGTTTGGATGTACAGTCATCAGTGAATAATGTTCAGCACTTTTTGTGAATCCACACATACTGAAGTAGTGTGGCCATATGCTCAAGACCTGGACAACTTTCAGACTTGGGCTGATAAGTGGCGATGAACATTTGTGCCACACAAGTATCGGGCAATGATTATCTCCAAAGAGCGAAAATCTAACCATTGCCCCTTGGCATTCATAAAAACATTGAAAATAGGAAAAGAAACCATTCAGCC
Source organism: Scyliorhinus canicula (assembly GCF_902713615.1). NCBI lineage: Eukaryota > Metazoa > Chordata > Chondrichthyes > Carcharhiniformes > Scyliorhinidae > Scyliorhinus > Scyliorhinus canicula. The sequence continues at coordinate 56,937,589 of NC_052160.1, read as the reverse complement.
CTTCAAGCCTGCTCTGCCATTCATTATGATCATGGTTGCTCATCCAACTCAGTAGTCTAATCCCGCCATCCCCCCATATCCTCTGATCCCCTTTGCCCCAAGCGATAAATCTAACTGCTTCTTGAAAACATATATTTTGGCCTCTTCCACTTCCTGTGGTAATGTATTCCACAGGCTGACCATCTCTGGGTGGATTCTCCCAAAATGGGGCTATGTCCCGACGCCGGCGTAAAAACGCTGGGGTTGCACTCCGGAGTTTCCTCAAAAAAAATCAGTCGATTCACTTACCTTCAGGGGGCTAGCAGGGACCCGGAGTAATTCACACAGCTTTAGCTGCAGATACAGGCCCCCGCACTTCCGGTTTCGAGTCCGCGGCCTGCAGTGGCCATGCCAAATGCCATGGCAGACTCGGACCGTGGAGGGAGCTCTGAATTGTAGGACCCCCTGATTGGCCACGCGCCCTTGCATCGGACTGGCCCGATCTGTGCCCGATCGCAAATGCGATTTTGGCGCGGGGCTGCGGAGAATCCAGCCATCTCTGTCCTAAATGCTCTACCCTGTACTGTCAGACTGTGACCACTGGTTCTGGACACCCCACCATCGGGAACATCCTTCTTGCATCTACCCTATCTAGGCCTGTTAGAATTTTATAGGTTTCTAAGGAAATCCCCCTCATTCTTCTGAACTCCAATGAATACAATCCTAACCAATTTAATCTCTCCTCAGACGTCCAACCTGCCATTCCAGGAATCAGTCTGGTAAACCTTCGCTGCACTCCCTCTAGAACAAGAACATCCTTCCTCAGATAAGGGGACCAAAACTGCACACAATATTCCAGGTGTGGCCTCACCAAGGTCCTGTATAATTGCAGAAAGCCATCCCTGCTCCTGTATTTGAATCCTCTCACAATGAAGGCCAACATAACATTTGCCTTCTTTACTGCTTGCTGGACCTGCATGCTTACCTTCAGCAACTGGACACCCAGGTCTCATTGCACATTCCCCTCTCCTAATTTATGGCTCTTCAGATAAACGATTGCCTTCTTGTTTTTGTTACCGAAGTGGTTAACCTCACATTTATCCAAGCTATACTGCATCTGCCATTCTTTTGCCCACTCACTCAATTTGTCCAAATCACATTTAAGGATCTCTGTATCCTCCTTACAGCTCATCCTCACAACCAACTTTGTTCACTCATCTAAATAATAAATATATATTATGTATAGCTGGGATTCCAGCACCAGTCCCTGCGGTACCCCACTAATCACTGCCTACCAATTTGAAAACGACCCGTTAATTCCTACTCTTTGTTTCCTGACGTCCAACCAAATTTCTATCCATCTCAATACACTATCATTAATCCCATGCACTTTAATGTTACACATGCTAATCCCTTTTGCAGAGCTTTGTCAAAAGTCTTCTGAAAGTCCAAAAAAAAACACATCCACTGGCTCCCCCTCATCAACTCCACTGGTTACATCTTCAAAGAATTCCAGTAGATTTAGGGGCAGCACGGTGGCATGGTGGTTAGCATAAATGCTTCACAGCTCCAGGGTCCCAGGTTCGATTTCCGGCTGGGTCACTGTCTGTGTGGAGTCTGCACGTCCTCCCCGTGTGTGCGTGGGTTTCCTCCGGGTGCTCCGGTTTCCTCCCACAGTCCAAAGATGTGCGGGTTAGGTGGATTGGCCATGCTAAATTGCCCGTAGTGTCGTAAAAAGTAAGGTTAAGGGGGGGTTGTTGGGTTACAGGTATAGGGTGGATACGTGGGTTTGAGTAGGGTGATCATTGCTCGGCACAACATCGAGGGCCGAAGGGCCTGTTCTGTGCTGTACTGTTCTATTTGTCAAGCATGATTTCCCCATCATAAATCCATGCTGACTCTGTCCGATTATAGAAGCCAACTGTTTTATAACACACCTAATAGGTAAAAGATAGCTAAATATTAAGCCCCTGTCTTACTAAATGCCCATTTTAAATTCACTCATAACCTCAGGTCATCTCAAAACATACAGCTTACAAAACAGCATGACACAGCACAAATTCTACAACATAAAAACACATAATTCAACAGAAACACAGAAGAACCTGATAGATTCAAACAACACTTTGACAAGACAGTGTCCAAGGACAGGGCAGGCTCCATGGCAACAGCATAGCAATGACATGGTAATATCAAGGCACCATTGCTCTCAATGTTGATAACAACTAAGTCAGCAAGAAGTCAGTTGAGGCCGGTTATGATAACGGCATAGAATCGCATTCCATAACACATACAAGAATTCATTTATGAAACATTTCAAGTTAATGTTGCACATTAAAGACTGACAGCTAACTGTCAAATCAAACTCACTTGATTTTAACCCAAACCAATTAGGATTACATGGGGGTTTAGATAGATGACTAAAGATTGACATGATTTAGTATAACCATGATAGTCCGTACGGCCATCTTTTTCCTGGATCATTCTAAACTTTGATCTAAACTATTCTCTATCTCTATATTTTCACTTTTCCACTCTAACTCTTGAAGTAAATGCAAGCTGTTTGCCGTAAGCAAGAAAATCATTTCTGTATCATTTGAAAGTTAAATTGTGTACGAATTACTTCTCTTTGAGTCCTTTTGCATGCCGGACTTAGTAGAGAATAAGATTTCAGTGATTCTCAATTGTGATCAAATAGAAGACAATAAACAATTATTATTTGCACCCGAGAAGTGTTAACTGAAATTTCTACTGAGTTTTAGTGTTCGCAAGTCCCACTAAATCCGCATGGTAGATCTCTACACCAATCCTGCCACTGTTTTCTAAATGCTCTGTTATAAAATCTTTGATAATGAATTCTAGAATTTTCCCATTACCGACATCAGATGTACTGGTCTATAATTCCCTTTTTTTATGCCTACCTCCCTTTTTAAATAGTGGAGTTACATTGGTTACCCTCCAATCCGCAGGAACTGTTCCAGAGTCTATAGAATCCTAGAAGATGATCACCAATGCATCCACTATTTCTAGAGCCACTTCCTTAAGTACTCTGGGATATACATTATCAGGTCCTGGGGATTTATCAGCCTTCAATCCCATGAATTTGCAAACACCATTTCTCTACTAACATTGATCTCCCTCTCACTAAACCCTGTGTTCCCTAACATCTCTGGTATTTTATTTCTGTCCTCATTCGTGAAGACAGAGCCAAAATATGCATTTAGTTGCTCAGCCATTTCTTTGTACCTCATTATAAATTTCCCTGTTTCTAACTGCAAGGGGCCTACACTTGTCTTCGCCAATCATATTCTCTTCCCGTACCAAGCTTCAATAGCAGGTCAGAGGCTGGGCATTTTGGGGATGGTAACTCACCTTCTGAGTCCCTGTTCACCATCTACAATGCACAAATCAGGAGTGTGATGGAATACTCTCCATTTGCCTGGATGAGTGCAGCTCCAACAACACAAGAACCTCAACATCACCCAGGGCACCCCAATCCTGTTTCTTATGTTCTTGCATGTATACCATCATTTAGTTACATCATGTCTCATCTTTATCTCAACTCCGTTTATCTGCTTTTCTCCATCATACATTGGTACCTTTGTGTAAATATCAATCTGTCTTATAATCTATAGAATCCCTACAGTGCGGAAGGTGGCCATTCGGCCCATCGAGTCTGCACCAACCTTCTGAAAGAGCACCCTATCTAAGCCCACTCCCCCACCCTATCCCTGTAACCTCAACTAACCTTTTGGACACGAAAGGGCAATTTAGCATGACCAATCCACCTTACCTGCACATCTTCGGACTGTGGGAGGAAACCGGAGCATCCGGAGGAAACCCATGCAGACATGGGGAGAATGTGCTAACTTCATACAGCCAGTCACCCAAGGTCAGAATTGAACCCAGGGCCCTGGCACTGTGATGAATGAAAAATGAAAAAAATGAAAATCGCTTATTGTCACGAGTAGGCTTCAATGAAGTTACTGTGAAAAGCCCCTAGTCGCCACATTCCGGCACCTGTCCAGGGAGGCTGGTACGGGAATCGAACCGTGCTGCTGGCCTGCTTAGTCTGCTTTAAAAGCCAGCGATTTAGCTGAGTGAGCTAAACCAGCCCCTTCACAGTCCTTTCAAATTCGCACACTGCCTATTTTAGGGGCTACCGGGGAGGCACGAGGACACACCCAATATGGCTTTGGGTGAATTTCTGGAACATTTCAGGAGTGGTAAACAGGGGATAAAATTCTCCGAAGACCTGCGTGACGCCCATTTCCGGCGGGCAAAAGCGGTGCGGATGACTCCGGCGTCGGGGCCTTCTTTTAAGCCGTTAATCTCCGTTCCCGAAAGGGCCAGCAGCGGACTGACGCGATACGCGTCAGTTTCACCCGCTGCGGAAGTGGCGCGTTGCGAGAGAGAGAGGGGACGGGTACCGGCGTTGAGAGGAGAGGGGGGGGGGTGTACCGGCGTTGAGAGGAGAGGGGGGAGTACCGGCGTTGAGAGGAGAGGGGGGGGGTACCGGCGTTGAGAGGAGGGGGGGGGGGTACCGGCATTGAAAGGAGAGGGGGGGGTACCGGCATTGAGAGGAGAGGGGGGTGTACCGGCGTTGAGAGGAGAGGGGGGGGTACCGGTGTTGAGAGGAGAGGGGGGGTACCGGCGTTGAGAGGAGGGAGGGGTACCGGCATTGAGAGGAGAGGGGGGTACTGGCATTGAGAGGAGAGGGGGGGGGTACCGGCGTTGAGAGGAGAGGGGGGGGGGGGGTACCGGCGTTGAGAGGAGAGGGGTGTACCGGCGTTGTGAGGAGAGGGGGGGGGGATACCGGCGTTGAGGGGGGGGGGGTTACCGGCGTTGAGGGGGGGGGGTACCGGCGTTGAGAGGAGGGGGGGTACCGGCGTTGAGAGGAGAGGGGGGGGGATACCGGCGTTGAGGAGAGGGGGGGTACCGGCGTTGAGGGGGGGGTACCGGCGTTGAGGGGGGGTACCGGTGTTGAGAGGGGGGGTACCGGCGTTGAGAGGAGAGGGGGGGGGGGTACCGGCGTTGTGAGGAGAGGGGGGGAGGTACCGACGTTGAAAGGAGAGGAGGGGGTGGGGGTACCGGCATTGAGAGGAGGGGGGCGTACCGGCGTTGAGAGGAGGGGCGGTACCGGCGTTGAGAGGAGAGGGGGGAGTACCGGCGTTGAGAGGAGAGGGGGTGTACCGGCGTTGATAGAGAGGGGGGGGCGGCGTTGGAGGGGGGTAGGGGTGGTGGGGAGGGGGGGTAGGGGTGGTGAGGGGGGTAGGGGCGTTGGAGGGGGGTAGGGGCGTTGGAGGGGGGTAAGGGCGTTGGAGGGGGGTAGGGGTGGTGAGGGGGGTAGGGGCGTTGGAGGGGGGTAGCGGCGTTGGAGGGGGGTAGGGGTGGTGAGGGGGGTAGGGGTGGTGAGGGGGGGTTGGGGTTGGGGTAGGGGGCAGTGGCATGCAGAGGGGGGGGCGACGGTGCGTTGGCCCCGGGCATCTATCGCCCCCCCCCCCTCTGCACGCCACTGCCCTCTACCCCAACCCCCCCCGAACCACTCCTACCCCCCTCCAACGCCCCTACCCCCCTCCAACGCCCCTACCCCCTCCCCACCAGCCCTACCCCCCTCCAACGCCGCCCCCCCCTCTCTCAACGCCGGTACCCCCCCTCTCTCTCAACGCCGGTACTTTCCCCCCCTCTCTCTCAACGCCGGTTCCCCCCCCTCTCTCAATGCCGGTACCCCCCCCCTCTCTCAATGCCGGTACCCCCCCCTCTCTCAACGCCGGTACCCCCCCCCTCTCTCAACGCCGGTACCCCCCCCTCTCTCTCAACGCCGGTCCCCCCCCTCTCCTCTCAACGCCGGTACCCCCACCCCCCCTCTCTCAATGCCGGTACCCTCCCTCTCTCTCAATGCCGGAACCCCCCCCCGCTCTCTCAACGCCGGTACCCCCCCTCTCTCTCAACGCCGGTACCCCCCCTCTCTCTCAACACCAGTACCCCCCCCTCTCTCTCAACGCCGGTACCCCCCCATCTCTCTCAACGCCGGTACCCCCCCCCTCTCAACGCCGCAACCTCCCTAACCACCCCTCAACCCCTCCCTCAACCCCCTCTCTCATCCCCCCCTCTCAACCCCCTCCCTCCTCAACCCCCCCCTCAATCCCCCCCATCTCAACCCCCCCTCAACCCCCCTCCCTCCCCCCTCAACCCCCCAACCCTCCCCTCAACCCCTCCTCAACCCCCCCTCTCAACCCCCCCTCTCAACGCCCCCTCAACCCCTCAACCCCCCTCCCTCCCCCCTCCCTCCCCCCTCAACCCCCCCAACCCTCCCCTCAACCCTCCTCAACCCCCCCTCTCAACCCCCCCTCTCAACGCCCCCTCAACCCCACTCCTCAACCCCCCCTTCCCCCTCAACCACCCCCAATCCACCCGCCCAATCCACCCCCCCCAATCCACCCCCCCCCCCAATCCACCCCTCACCAACGCCGCTACCCCCGCACTCGATGTAGGTTACTGAACGGCGTCAACCATCATCAATGGTTGACGCCGTTATAAACCTACTGTGATTTTCGTCGACGTGACCAGACTTCGGCCCATCCGGGCCGGAGATTTGTTGACATTAAAAATTAAATGACATCCCGCCGGCGCCAGCTGTTCTCAGAGGCTGCCGGCGGGATTTGCACAACGCCGGTTTTTGGCCGCTCGGAAAATTCAAAACCCGGCGGGAGCGGGAATAACGCCGCCGCCGGCCAATTCTCCGACCCTGCGTGGGAGCACAGAGATCTTATAAAATTTTGCACTTTTCTCCTTGTCCTACAAGGCTCCATTCAATCTTCCCCCAAGCTAACCCTCCTCATAAAGCCTGAACACACTCTGTGCAGTTTCAGCAGAAATAGATTCTGAAATAGTGTGTCATTAAACCTGATATGTCATGAACAATAATATTAAGACTTCTTACCTTTTCTGTAGAACTTTGGTCTGAATGGGCCATTTGAAGAGTCTGTTATGGTTGTCGAAGATGACCACTGGAAGAGAATCCGAAGTGTGCTTTCGCCAAGCTTCACCAGTGGGAGACTGAAAGAGGTAACGGACCCCCATCCCACTCCCCAGTAGATTGACTCCTTTATCTGTGCTTAAGGTGTATTGACAAGTGAGTAAGATACAAAGTCAAAAAAACTCAATTTACTTCTCCTGATGGTGGGAGAAAAGATTCTGATACACTCCGAAGCATTGAAACATCGGGCAAAATTCTCCGTCCTCGATCGCGGCTGGGATTTTCTGGTTCTGCTGGAAGTGAATGGAGTTTTGGCTGGAACACCAAACTTTCCATTCTCGTTCGCAACGGGTCCCGCGACGGATGAGACTGGAAAATCCCGTCTTTCAGGTGTTAAAATAGAAAGCAACACATTTATATTTATCTATTAATGTCAACAAGGTTCTGCGGTGATCAGACTCCATCTTCCCTCCACTTCTTCATCATGTCCGGAATGCTTCAAGAACGTTCTGAGAATCTAGGCTTAATATTTTTGTAGTTTACATGAAAAATACATCCACATTACCAATTCTTACCTTCATATAGTGGGTATACGATACGTTACAGAGGAAAACTAAAAGAAAATCAGCAGCTAATCCTTGTTGGGAAATTTGCCTGAAATATTGGCATATAAGTCGGCCTACAAGAAAACATTTAAAGACAGAAAGTTCCAGATTGTGGGGCTGAGGTGACTAAAAGCTCTTGACATGTGGGTGAAGGGAGGGTGGGAGTGAGAATAGACAGAAGGCCAGAGTCGACCCATAGAAGAAGATTTAAGTAAGTCAAGTAAAGGGTGGCATATGGCGCAGTGGATAGCACTGGGACTGCGGCGCCGAGGACCCGGGTTCGATCCTGGCCCCGGGTCACTGTCCATGTGGAGTTTACACATTCTCCCCGTGTCTGCATGGGTCTCACCCCCACAACCCAAAAAGATGGGCAGGGTAAGTGAATTGGCCACGGTAAATTGTCCCTTAATGGGAAAAGAAAGAATTGGGTACTCTAAATTTATCTTCTTTTTAAATGTGACAAGGAAGTATTCAATGAATGGCCTGACACTGGGAAGTTCTGAGGAACAAAGCGATCTTGGAGTGTTTGACCATAGATCACTGAAGGCAAAAGGGCAGGTTAATAGGTTGGTGATAAAAGGCACATTGGACACTTGCCTTTATCAATCGAGGCAGAGATTACAAAAGCAGGCAGGTCATGTTGCAGTTTTATAGATCTTTGGTGAGACCACAGCTGGAGTACTGTGTGCAATTCTGGTTGCCACATTATAGGAAGGATGTGATTGCACTGGAGGGGGTGCAGAGGCGATTCACCAGGATGTTACCTGGAATGGAACATTTAAGTTATGAAGAGAATCGCTTCTTGGCCTTCTAACTAAGATGAGCGTGAGGTCAGGTCAGGTGTAATGCCTGGATCTGGTATGGCTCTCTTGTGAGGACCATGAATTGGATTCCAATTTGAATTGTTTTTTGGAGCAGACAAGGAGCTGGGTTAGGGGTTTGCCCCTGTCCACACTCTGAACTCTGGCTTGGATTGTTTTCGCTGGAGCAGATAAGACTGAGGGGTGACCTGATTGAGGTGTACAAGACATAATCCTGAAAGGATAATGCCCCTCATAAGGACCAGATGTTCTCCTTAGTTGAAGGGTCAGTCACGAGGGGATACAAGTTCAAGGCGAGGGGCAGGCGGTTTAAGGGAGATTTGAAGAAAACCATTTTGCCCAGACGGTGGTGACGGTCTGGAATGCGCTTGCTAGACCCTGACGACCTTTAACACTCTGAGAGTTGCAGACCAAGAACGGGACGAAGGCCTCGCTCCCTGACCTTGCCTGTTCCTGTTTAGATAAGTATTTTAGTCGTTTAGTTTAGAAGTAACTTAGTCTCTTTAGCGTATGCATGTGTATTTATTATATTTGTTATAATAAATATCAATCGTTTGAACTTACTAATCGGTGTACAGATTTATTACTTTGAACCTGACCTTGATATACTTGTGAGGTGTCTAAATACGGCACCTGGCGACTCCGTGCATAATTACATACACAGAGCTGTAGTAGTGTTAAGCACACGGCCTTTAAACGGAGGCGTGTTAATACACTCCAATAAAACGCGTAATACACTCAAGTAAAACGTGCAACAGAGACCGACTGAGTATTTTGCTGCGATGCTGGCGGAACTATTGGGGGAGGGGGAGTATCCCTCCCGATATGAACTGGATCGGGCTCATCGGTCATGGGGGCCTGTACCAAAGGCGAGTGAGCCGCCAAGGGTAGTGACTCTGTGCTTCCGTAGGTACAGTGTGAAGGAGAAGGTCCTGTGCTGGGCCAAGCAGAAGCGGGTGGTGCAGTGGGCTGGAGCTGGTATACGTGTATACCAGGACTTTACGAAGGAGCTGGCGAGGAGGCGGGCTACTTTCAACCGGGTGAAGAGGGCACTGTACATTAGCAAGGTGCAGTGCGGCATTGTATATCCAGCGAAGCTGAGGGTGACGTACAAGCTCAAGGACTTTTATTTTGGAACGGCAGAGGCAGCGGAGGAGTTTGCAAAGGCAGAAGGACTGTGGCAGAACTGAGAAATTGAGAAATGGCCACGTACCAATGTAACCTCATGACTGTATTTTCTTTTTTTTTGTTTGTTTGTTTCACTGTGTGCGGGTGTATTGGCTAAAGGAGCCGATGTATATATTTGGACAAGGGAAGTGATGGGAATTTCACTCGAAGTAAGGGCTCTTTGGGTGGAGGTGGATATGCGGGGTTTGTGTGCTGAAAGGGGATTTTTGGGCTTTCCCAGGGTCGGGCAAGAGGGAAAGGGAGCCGGGCGGGGGCCTCCGCGCTGGCCGGTCTAAGCTAATAAAGGAAGTAGTAGCAGGGCATTTAGAGAATCATAATGTAAACAGGCGAAGTCAACATATTTGTGAAAAGAAAATCACGGTTGACAAATCTATTAAGAGTTCTTTGAGCAGGGTGGATAAAGGGGAACCAGTAGATGTAGTCTGCACGTTCTCCCTGTGTCATCGTGGGTTTCCACTGGGTGCTCCGGTTTCCTCCCACGTGGCCCGAACCTGGAAGCCCCCTCCCCAACCTGGTAAAGAACCCCCCCTTACCCCAGCAGCGCCTGATCCCAGGCAGTGCCAACCAAGCAGTGCCAGCCTAGCACTCTGGCACTGCCTGCCCAGGTGGTACTGTAAGGGTTCCAGGGGTACTGTCAGGATGCCAGGCTGTTAGTACCAAGGTTGCGTGGGTGCCAGAGGGAGATCCAGACTGCCACCCTGCCCCCGACCATCCAGGGGTCTTCGATGGCTTGAAAGACCCCCCCAGGTGCTGTGTGGACCAATATAAAACAGCGCCTGGCGAGGTTTCCCAGCCATGGTCGCTGAGGGTAAATGCGTCAATCCTATAGTTAAATGAACTGTATGGCTCATTTAAATATTCTGATCTAACTCATGCCCATGAGGGTGAGATCCACATCATGACATCTCGCGAGATTTACAACGTCAACTCGACACCAAGTTGGGCGCAATGAGTCCATTGAAATGTGCCCCCGATACAGAATTAGGTAGGTAGGAAAGCAAGTTGTGAGGGGGAGTCTGTAAAAGGAAATAGATAGGTTAAGTAAGTGGAAAAAAATTTGACAGGTGGAGTATAATGTGGGAAAATGTGAGATTATCTCCTTTCAATTTGGGTCTGCTTCAAAAAAAATGCAAACTTTGAAACCACAGATTCCATCAAAATGCACGCCTTCAAGCAAGTGTTTTGAGAAGGAATTTACTAATTTTCAGAGAGATTCTAGATTATTTGGTTTGTCAACTCTTCAGAAATATGAAATAATTTTCCAGAAGCAGTCAACAAACCAGGAGAAAAGTGAAGTTATTATAAAGGTGTTGAAACTGAGGAATATGGGCTACGATTGTCTGTCCTTTTGCAGAATTCCCTGGTCCCGCCGGCAACACAGCATTCCTCCAGGTTTCCCAGCGATGTGGGAAACAGTGAATCCCACTGCCAGCGAACTGCTCCCCACCTCCCGCTGCCGAGACAAATGCAGCTGGGAGGCCAGAGAATCACACCCATACCGTTTCAGTGATAGTCAAAAATTATTCAGTCTGGGAATGAAGTGTCTATTCACATTTCAACTGAGTCAGAAGGTCATTCAATGGACATTGGCAAGTGCCCACTGCTCAGAATTTGGCAGTGTCTGGGCACAAGATTTGGAGACAGGAGGTCATGTGATGAAAGTAATCCAGGAATAGGTATGACCATATTTGGATACAGACTAGCTTTGACATCCTGAACAATGTTTACCCTTTTCTTTCCCCTCTCCAGATGTGTCCAATAATCCAGCACTACACAAGGAATCTTGTGAAAAACGTAGAAAAGAAAACAAAGCTGAATGAATCTGCTGACATGAAGACGTGAGTAATTTGTCTAATTGCAGATCTGTGAACACTTCCATCCCTTCCTCGCCCATTAAATCATTTTCACTTTGCTCCAAGGTCCTTCTGTTTCTCACTGGTCTGAAATCAATGCAATGTTCGTTTACTTTTCCATTTAACTTGCTGATTATCCTGTATTAACCAGTTATATCTGTTTATCAGCTGGTTGTGATGGGACATTCTAACTTTTTACTGCAACTCATGAACTTACAGCTTCCATACTGGACTACCAAATTTATGTTTGTATTCTACCCTCATGAGGAATTTAAATGCTTCCTTATTTCCCCCTGTCCTGGGTAACCAAATTGTTCTCTAGATTTTTCCAATGTCAACTAAATTGTTTTCTGTGTGAATGAACTGTTGTAATAATTGCGCCAATTTAGTTTTTCCCCACCCCGTCCTGCCCCGTGTTATCGGCTCTGGAGAGAAAGTGGAGAGAGTTTCAGAAAGGTGTGTGTTGGGTCGCCTATCTGAAATAATCTTGCTGGAGACAGGGTCACACTGGTATCAGATACCCCCATGGCAGTGATGGCCATTTGGCCCATTGAGTTTGCACAAAACCTCCGAAAGAGGACCCTACCTAGGCCCATTCTCCTACCCTAACCCTGGAACTCCATCTAATCCTTGAGGCACGAAGGGGAAATGTAGCATGGCCAATCCACTTAAGCTGCACATCTTTGGACTGTGGGAGGAAACCCACGCAGACACAGGGAGAATGTACAAACACCGCACAGTCATCCAAGGTCAGAATTGAACCGGGTCCCTGTTCCTGTGAGGCAGCAGTGCTAACCAATGTGCCACCCTGTTTCTTCTTTTCTTCTCAAGTGAATAAATTGATCTCTAGATTTCCCCATGTCACCTCAAATTATCTGTGGGATTCAATTGCTGTGACAACCTCCTTTGATTTTTTTTTTCACCCCCCCCCTTTTTGCTCCATGTTCCAACATATTGGGGCAGCATCTATTTTGAAAGGTCATTTGGACTAAGGGGAGCTGTTTCAGTTTTCATCTGTTTAAACACACAAGCTGGAGGACAAGGTGTTGGATTATCTCCTCTCCTTCAAGATTCACTAGTTGAGCACTACTGTTTGAGCCTTATTGCAGTCTGCACAGAAATCCCTTTACAGTGGCTGCCAATTTCACACCAGTTTTCATCTGAATAATCTGCATGTTTTAAAAAGTATATAAACTGCAATTGGGTTCTGTCACACCTGAAGGCATACAAAAATGTGGGCTGCCTTGCAGGCTACTTCCAGGCCACACCCCGTGCTGGGCAGGGAACTAGTGCCATGTGTTCATCGGTAGTGTGTGAAGAGAGTGAGCTCTGATTGTGGTGTCAGTCAACTATTGTAGCTGAATTCTGGACCACGCAGGTCCACCGAACTATCAGGTAAATATTGGTGTCATTAAAATATTAGGGAAATCCAAGAAATTGGAATACATGTGCTGATAATGTTTTGGTTCTATATTTTAAAACTGTGGGAATATGTGAGGTAATAAAAACAGGGACAGACTGACTGTAAATGGAATAAATGCATTTGGTATGTCGATTAGTTTAACAGCACTGTAAATAGATGTTTACTTAAGGCAAGTTAGTAATAATAGAGACAGAAAATGAATCAATTTGAATAATGTTGTTACGGGTTCAAAAGAAGGAATACAAGGTGTGAAAACGAGGTATCATAGGAGAGGAGCATAAAATGAATTTACTTTGTTTTTAAACTCTTAATAGCTTAAATCCAGAGATGAAGGTAATTAAGTCTGGAGGAGTGTCTGGAGGAAGAGTTCTAAATAAATTAGATTCGATAAGGAAAAGATCAAAGGGAAAGAAACATATTTAAGGACATAGTGAATCTTGAGCGGGAAGATGTGTTTTAAGACCTCAGCCAACAGCAGGAAATGTCTGTGAAGAAAGCCAGATTTATTTCAGAAACAACCCCAAAGAGACATAACGCACCATGTGGCAGCAGTTACTGGATGTTTATAGATTTTAAAATCTGTAAGGTGTTGTAGAACAGTTTGGGAAGAGTTAGCTATAAAGGTAGTTAAGATTGTTTAAATTGTTTATATTGATACTGTCTAGCCATTGTCTTATTTTAGTGTACTTTAGTTTATTTTATTAATAAATATTTATTGTTTTAAAATCATTGCAAAAGTCAGGGTCATCATTCTCTGGATTTTAAACTTTCTTCACGTTCTGCCAAATTGCAAAAATACAGTTGAGGGCAGTTGTTTCACGTTTCCCTTCTGAACAATTTGGCATTTACCATCAGCCGTATCCTGAACAGAACACCTGTATTACTGCCAGGTGAGGAAATTCTCACTAGCACTATTTAAAAGACCAACCATCTAACATACAGGTGAGTTGCTTTTGACTGTCTTCTGCTTAGCTGGACTTTGTGGAAATACTGGGCTTTGTGCATGGGTGGTCATTCAAGGAAGGTATTTTGCCACCTACTGTCTGCATGAGGCTGCCGGGCTAATGTTGCACAGCATCTGAATCTGCAGCACAATCCACGGAGCCACAGAGAAAGGAAGCTCTGCAAAGATAGAGGGGGAACAGGGCTCTCCACAGAAGGCTGTACCCACCACAGTATTTCTTAGCCAGGAGCAATGCCTGAGGTGAGACAGCTTCACCAAGGAGATGGTTAGAGAACTGTACAACCCCCTTCAACGTGACTTGGAACTTGCATCAGGCTGTTGATGGCACTACCAGTGGCATTAAACTTAAATGGCTTCTTTCATTGATTCATGAGATTCCAAATTGCCCTTGAGAAGGTGATGGTGAGCTGCCTTCTTGAACTGCTGCAGTCAATGTGGTGTTAAAATACCCACAGTGCTGTTAAGGAGGGAATTCCAGGATGTTTAACACAGTGACCATGAAGGAACAGGCATATAGTTCCAAGTCAGGGTGATGAGTTTCTTAAAAGGGAACCTCCAGGTGGTGGTGTTCCTATGCATCTGCTGCTCTTGTCCTTCTAGATGGTAGTGGTCGCCAGCTTAAGGAGACTTGGTGGGTTCCTGCAGTGCAGTGGTACACACGGATGCCACTGTGCGTCGCTGGTGGAGGGCAGGACCGGCCCAAGGTACCGGCAACTCGGGCAGTCGCTCGGGGCGCCATGTGCTAGGGAGCGCCAGAGACTTGGGTCCCGCGCATGCGCAGTTGGGCCGGTGCCAACCAGTGCATGCGCGGTGGCCGCCCTCCCCCAGGGCGGCCCCTTCCGACCCCCCCCCCTCCGTCCGCCGCCCCTCCGTCATCCGCCCCCCCCGGCCCCGCCCCCCTCGGCCCCGCCCCCCTCAGCCCCACCCCCCCTCGGCCCGCCCCCCTCGGCCTCGGGCCCCCCTCCCCACCCGGCCCCCCTCCCTGCCCTCGGCCCTGCCCCCCCCGGCCCTGCCCCCCCCCGGGCCTGCCCCCCCCCCCCCCCCGGCCCTCCCCCCCCCCTCCTTGGCCCTGCCCCCCCCCCCCCCCCCCCCCCCCGGCGCCCCCCCCCCCCCCCCCCCGGCCCGAAGGGCGCCGAAGTTCAGCTTGCCCGGGGTGCCAGCAACCCGAGGGCCGGCGCTGGTGGAGGGCATGAATGTTTGTGGATGTAGTGTTAATCAGGGCGACTGCTTTGCCCAGGATGGTGTCGAGCTTGTTGAGTGTTGTTGGAGCTGCACTCATTCAGGCAAGTGGAGATTATTCTATTACCCACCAGACTTATGCATTTTAGACAGGGTTTGGGGAGTCAGGAGGTGAGTTACTCTCCACAGGATTCCTAGTCTTTGTCGGTCTTATAGCCAGGTTGTTTATTTGGCTGGACCAGTTGAGTTTCTAGTCAATGGTAACCATCAGTATGTTTTTAAGGGCATTTTGGGTTCACCATCCTTCCCTGTACTGTTCCGCAATGCGGCCCAACATGCGCCGCATAAAACCCGAATCGTCCCAATTTGGGGCATAGACATTCACCAGCACCACCCGCTCCCCTTGCAACTTGCCGCTCACCTTCACATACCTCCCTCTACTCTCAGCCACCACCTTTGGTGCCTCAACCGACATCCTTTTTCCTGCCCTGCCCCCCCCCCCCCCCCCCCCCCCCCCCCCCGATTATTTGCATCCAGCCCCGAATGAAACACCTGGCCTACCCAGCCCTTCCTCAGTCTAACCTGGTCCGCCACCTTCAGGTGTGTCTCCTGGAGCATAGCCACGTCCGCCTTCAGCCCCTACAGGTGCGTAAACACCCGGGCCCGTTTGACCGGCCCATTCAGCCCCCTCACATTCCAAGTTATCAGCTGGATCAGAGGGCTCCCTGCCCCCCTCCCCTGCAGGCTAACCATAGCCCGTCCCCTGCCCGCCCCAGGCCAGCTCGGCCCCCCCTGCATACTCCAGCTTCTTCCTGGCCATTTCAGCAGCAACCCGGTACCCCCCCCCCCCCCATCCCGGCTAGGACCCCTCCCAGCTGCGTTACTCCCTCCGTAGCACTCCCGTGAGCCAGCTAACTTCTGCTGACCCCGGCAGCTCCCACCACACCTCCGGCCCCTCCCAACGTGGGGCTACTTCTCCTCCTCCAGACCCATCAGCAGACCCTCCTCCTCCTCCTCCCGCTCTTGCGTGGGAAAAAAGCCCGCGCTTCTCAGCTCCGACCCCGCCCCCATCCACCCTCGGCGCGGGAAAGAGAAGAAAAGCCCGCGCTTTCCCTCTGCCCGACCCCGCCCACGCAAAAAAGACAGCACCCCACCCGCCCTAGAAACACACACAACCAACTTAAAACAGCATGAAACAGCATAAAACAGAGACCCTTCCCACCAAAAGTTAACACAATTATTTACAAACCCCCGACCCTCAGTCAGAGTCCAACTTCTCGGCCCGCACAAAGGCCCACGCCTCCTCCGGGGACTCAAAATAAAAGTGGCAGTCCTTGTAAGTGACCCACAGACGTGCTGGCTGTAACATGCCAAACTTCACACTTTTTCTGTGGAGCACCGCCTTGGTCCGGTTGTACCCGGCCCTCCGCTTACTTCCCTATACTGTTTGGTAGCGTTGAACCAGGGGGTCTAGTGCTGCCCGACTAGAGTCTTTTCCCCACAGTTGCCGTTGCTGCCTCGGAGGAGGGAGAGCTTGTGACTCGCAGGGTAGAACAGTGGTTAGCACTGTTGCTTCACAGGGCCAATGTCCCAGGTTCGATTCCTGGTTTTGGTCACTGTTTGTGTGGTGTCTGCACGTTCTCCCCGTGTCTGCGTGGGTTTCCTCCGGATGCTCCAGTTTCCTCCCACAAATCCCGAAAGACATGGGGCGGAATTCTCCGCACTCACGACGGGACGGGGCGGAGAATAGCGGGCAGCGTAAATTTTTACAGCCACGCTGGTCCGACGCCCTCCCGCTATTCTCCCCCCCCCCCACGCCCGCCTCCCGACACGAATCGCTGCCCGCCGTTTTTTTACGGCGAGCAGCGATTCACCCCTGGCCGATGGGCCGATTTCCAAGGCCTTTACGACCGTTTTTATGAACGTAAATCACACCTGGTCTGACCGTTCGTAAAAACGGCCGTAAAGTCCCGATCTGGGGAACCATGGCCCCGATTGGCACGGCAGTACCACGGCCCACGGTGCCATGGGCCCGCGATCGGTGCCCACCGATCGCGGGCAGCGGGTACTTACTCCGCGCACTCTTTATCCTTCCGCCGCCCCGCTATATCCATTCGCGGGGCGGCTGAGGGGCATACCGGCCCGTGCATGCGCGGGCTTCACGCAAATGCGTGATGTGTCATCCGTGCATACGCGGGTTGGAGACGTCCAATCCGCGCATGCGCGGCTGACGTCGTCTGACGTGTCAGCCGTCACTAACTCTGGCTAGCGGGCTTAATGAAATTCGTTAAGCCCGCGATGCCGGAGTTCATGGCCGCGGGATGCTAGCCCCGACCGGGGAGCAGAATCGGTTCCCGGTCGGGGGGTCGGAGGCTGGCGTCAAACCCGCCCGTTTTTGACGCCAGCCTCACGATTTCTCGCGGGTGCGGAGAATCACGCCCATGCTGTTAGGTAATTTAAACATTCTGAATTCTCATGCTGGTACCCGAACAGGCGCTGTAATGTGACGACTAGGGGCTTTTCACAGTAACTTCATTGCCGTGTTAATGTAAGCCTACGTGTTACAATGAAGATTATTATTATTACTCTAAATGCAATTTCCGCGGCCCCATGCAAGATCAGTTTCACAGTTACATAACTGCCGCCCTACAGTTAGCAGGCCCAAAAGCTGTTCTTTATCCCAGGCCTGACTGCTGTTCACTCGCACCTGATGACTCACCACTCTAAGCCCATGTATAAATTTTGTGTATTGTCAGAATCTGAGCTGGTGGTTACAATTGCCAGATCCAGTGACAATGCTTCTTCGAGATGTGGTGTTAAAGAGAGAGGGAGAAAGAGTACTCGGCCATAGCGGTCTCAGACCACGCGCCACACTGGGTAGATTTGGAAATGGGGGAGGTGCGAGACCAGCGTCCGCTGTGGCGCCTGGATGTGGGGTTGCTGGCGGATGAGGAGGTGTATAAGAGGGTCCGGAAGAGCATTGAAAGATATCTGGACATTAATGACACGGGGGAGGTGGGGATGGTATGGGAGGCCCTGAAGGCGGTGATCCGGGGGGAGCTGATCTCCATACGGGCACATAGGGAAAGGAGGGAGAGACAGGAGAGGGAGAGGCTGGTGGGGGAGCTTCTGGACGTAGATAGGAAATATGCGGAGGCACCAGAGGAGGGGCTGCTGGGGGAACGGCGTAGTTTGCAGGCTAAGTTTGACCTGTTGACCACCAGAAAGGCGGAGACACAGTGGAGAAGGGCGCAGGGCGCGATTTATGAGTATGGGGAGAAGGCGAGTAGGATGTTGGCGCATCAGCTCCGCAAGCGGGATGCGGCTAGAGAAATTGGGGGAGTGAGGGAGAGGGGTGGGAACATAGTGGCGAAGGGGCCAGAAGTAAATGGGGTTTTCAGAGACTTCTATAAGGAGCTGTATCGGTCAGAGCCGCCGACGAGGGGAGGGGGGATGGAGGGCTTCTTGAACAAACTGAGGTTCCCCAAGGTCCAAGAGGAACTGGTAGAGGGGCTGGGGGCGCAGATAGGGTTAGAGGAGCTAGTCAAGGGGATTGGGCATATGCAGTCGGGGAAGGCGCCGGGGCCAGACGGGTTCCCGGTGGAATTTTACAAAAAATATGCGGATCTGGTGGGCCCTGTGCTGGTGCGAGCCTTCAACGAGGCATGGGAGGGGGGGGCTCTGCCCCCGACAATGTCGCAGGCACTGATCTCTCTGATCTTGAAGCGGGACAAGGACCCCGTGCAGTGTGGGTCATATAGGCCTATCTCGCTCCTGAATGTGGACGCCAAGCTGCTGGCAAAGATCCTGGCTACCAGGATAGAGGATTGTGTGCCAGGGGTGATACACGAGGACCAGACGGGTTTTGTGAAAGGGCGGCAGCTTAATACGAACGTGCGGAGACTGCTAAACGTCATCATGATGCCGGCAGTGGAGGGGGAGGCGGAGATAGTGGTGTCATTGGACGCGGAGAAAGCATTTGATAGGGTGGAGTGGAAGTACCTGTGGGAGACGCTGGAACGGTTTGGATTTGGGGAGGGATTTATTAAATGGGTGAAGCTGCTTTATTCGGCCCCGACGGCAAGTGTAGTGACGAATGGTAGGAGATCGGAGTATTTTGGGCTCCACCGGGGGACCAGACAGGGGTGCCCCTTGTCCCCCCTGCTCTTCGCACTGGCAATTGAACCGTTGGCGATGGCACTGAGGGGCTCAGGTGGGTGGAGAGGGCTGACAAGGGGCGGGGAGGAGCACCGGGTATCGCTATACGCGGACGACCTGCTGCTATACGTGGCAGACCCAGAAGGGGGAATGCCGGAGGTGATGGAACTGCTAGCAGAATTCGGGGACTTTTCGGGGTACAAGCTAAACTTGGGTAAGAGTGAGGTATTTGTGATACACCCAGGGGACCAGGAAGAGGGAATCGGGAGACTCCCGTTGAAGAGAGCAGGAAAGAGTTTTAGATATTTAGGGGTGCAGGTGGCAAGGAACTGGGGGACTCTCCACAAGTTGAACTTCACTAGGCTGGTGGAACAGATGGAGGAGGAATTTAAAAGGTGGGACATGGTGCCGCTGTCGCTGGCGGGCAGAGTGCAGTCCGTTAAAATGACGGTCCTCCCGAGGTTTCTGTTTTTATTCCAGTGCTTGCCCATCTTCCTCCCTAGGGCCTTCTTCAAAAAGGTGACGAGCAGCATCATGAGCTACGTGTGGGCGCACGGCACCCCAAGGGTGAGGAGGGTCTTCTTGGAGCGGAGTAGGGAGAGTGGAGGGCTGGCATTACCCAACCTTTCGGGGTATTACTGGGCGGCTAATGTATCGATGGTGCGCAAGTGGATGATGGAAGGGGAGGGGGCAGCTTGGAAACGAATGGAGAGGGCGTCCTGTGGCAACATAAACCTGGGGGCCCTAGTAACGGCGCCATGGCCGCTCCCTCCCACGAGGTATACCACGAGCCCGGTGGTGGCGGCCACCCTCAAGATCTGGGGGCAGTGGAGGCGACACAGGGGGGAAGTGGGAGGTCTGATGGAGGCACCGTTAAGAGGGAACCATAGATTCATCCCGGGGAACATGGACGGGGGATTCCAGAGCTGGTACAGGGTGGGCATCAGGCAGCTGAAGGATCTGTTTGTAGATGGGAGGTTTGCGAGCCTGAGAGAGCTGGAGGAGAAATTCGGGCTCCCCCCGGGAAACGTGTTTCGACATCTGCAGGTGAAGGCATTTGCTAGACGCCAGGTGGAAGGGTTCCCCTTGCTCCCCAGCAGGGGGGCGAGCGATAGGGTGCTCTCGGGGGTCTGGGTCGGAGGGGGGAGGATATCGGACATATACAAAGTAATGCAGGAGGCTGAGGAGGCATCAGTAGAGGAGCTGAAAGCCAAGTGGGAGGGGGAGCTGGGAGAGCAGATAGAGGATGGGACATGGGCTGATGCCCTGGAGAGGGTTAATTCTTCCTCCTCGTGTGCGAGGCTTAGCCTTATTCAATTTAAGGTGCTACATAGAGCCCATATGACGGGGACAAGGATGAGTCGGTTCTTTGGGGGTGAGGACAGATGTGTCAGGTGTTCGGGAAGTCCAGCGAACCATGTCCATATGTTTTGGGCATGTCCGGCACTGGAGGAGTTCTGGAAGGGGGTGGCAAGGACGGTGTCGAGGGTGGTGGGATCCAGGGTCAAACCAGGATGGGGACTAGCGATTTTTGGGGTTGGGGTGGAGCCGGGGGTACAGGAGGCGAGAGAGGCCGGAGTACTGGCCTTTGCGTCCCTAGTTGCGCGAAGAAGGATACTGATACAGTGGAAGGACGCGAGGCCTCCAAGCGTGGAAACTTGGATTAATGACATGGCAAGCTTTATCCAGTTGGAAAGGGTCAAATTTGCCCTGAGAGGGTCGGTACAAGGGTTCTTCAGGCGGTGGCAGCCTTTCCTCGACTTTTTGGCTCAAAGATAGGGTGCAGAGGTCGCAGCAGCAGCAACCCGGGGGGGGGGGGGGGGGGGGGGGGGGGAGGGGGGGGGGTGGCAACAACGGGTGTGGTGGGCTATTTAAGGTTGTAATGCGGACAAATTTGTTCGCAGTTCATGTTTGATGTTAATTGTTGCTTTGTTTGTTTTTGGGGGGGGGAGGGGGGAAGGGACAGCGCGCGCGGGGGGTCGGGCGGGGGGGGGATATTTGGTAAGAGGGAATATTTTGTAATAGTCTATGGTTAGGGGGGGTAAATATTTTCATGTAAAAAAATCTCTTCAATAAAAATTATTTTAAAAAAAAGAGAGAGGGAGAAAAATGTCAGTGATTGTAGTGCACTAGGTTTGAGTGATGTGCCTTCCACAGTTGAGAGTAAGTTGTGAGACTGACAGTTTGGGAAGGTATGTCAGGGTGAGATGGAGCATCTGGATCTCAGGTGTGTGTTTTGGGTCCAGGGACTACTGACTGGTTTGTGCTGGGGCTGTGATGGATGCACTGAGCAGTGAGACAGGCTGTGATGTAGAGGTTAGTCGTACTTTATCTTGAATATTTATTTTATTGTTAAAAATTTTGCAAGGCTACTGCCAGTCCTTTGGGGCCTCCCAGCACACCTGTCCCTCCTCCCTTTGGAAGGTCCTCATTCCCCCATGAAACATGGCCTGTCCCCTCCCTTTGATCTCCATGGTCTCCAGTGCTGTATCCTAAACCAGGGAGCCCTCTCTGTCCTGGTTCTCCATTTCCTTTCTCTCTAATTGTAACACAGGCAGCAGCAGACTCCTTTCAGTCAGTGCGGTTTCCCTTTAAGAAGGGAAGACTGCGTTTAAGAGCTGGATGCCAGCTGAAACACATAGAACATACAGTGCAGAAGGAGGCCATTCGGCCCATTGAGTCTGCACTGACCCAAATTAAGCCCACTTCCACCCTATCCCCGTAACCCAATAACCCCTCCTAACCTTTTTGGTAACTAAGGGCAATTTATCATGGGCAATCCACCTAACCTGCACGTCTTTGGACTGTGGGAGGAAACCGGAGCACCCGGAGGAAACCCACGCAGACTCAGCGAGAACGTGCAGACTCCGCACAGACAGTGACCCAGTGCAGAATTGAACCTGGAACCCTGGCGCTGTGAAGCCACAGTGCTATTCACTTGTGCTGCCCCAACAGAAATGTTGGAGAATGAAAGGTTCAGTGAGAGGGAAGAACTGAGGGAGATGGACATTAGTAGAGAAATAGTGCTGGGAAAATTGATGGGATTGAAGGTGGATAAATCCCCAGGGCCTGAGAATCTGCACCCAGGAGTGCTTAAGGCGGTGGCTCTGGAAATAGTGGATGCATTGGTGGTCATCTTCCAGGATTCTATAGACTCTGGAACTATCCCTGCAGATTAGAGGGTAGCTCATGTCACTCTGATATTCAAAAAGGGAGGTAGAGAGAAGGCAGTATAGTCACCAATAACTCCAATGGGAAATTTGAGAGATTATCAGTGTAAACAGGAAATTTGTTCCTACAAAGAGTATCAGAGGTAACCGGGAAAAAGTATATTTAAGGGAAAGCTAGATTAAAAACATGAAGAGGAAAGGATTGAAGAATATGTTGATGGGTTAGGTGACGATGATGGGACGGGGTTCATGTGGAACAATAATGGCGGCGTAAGCCAGTTCAGCTGAATGACCTGTTTCTGAGCTTCACCTTCTATGTAATGGCTTACTCTGCCTCAGTAGAAAAAAAGTATTTCTTCCGTTCAAATGTAAGCAGTTGTAACAAAGACATTTATTTATCTTCTGCCAGTATCTTTGGAGCATATAGCATGGATGTGATTACCAGCACCGCATTCAGTGTGAATGTCGACTCAATGAACAACCCCAATGACCCACTCATCATAAACACCAAGGAACTAGTAAGATTCAACGTCTTTGATCCAACATTGATCTTTTCATGTAAGTAATTAAAAATATTTGTTTTGTTTTAGTTGAGGTTGAGGCGACATGCTATTCTTTGCTCCATTCACTCAGATCCTCGCTGCAATGTTTCAGGAAGGTTGTGGGGAAATCCTTTGGAGCTAAAGATGGGAAAGGCAGGTCTTTATATCAGCACATGCCATAAGTTGTCTGACTACATCTAAAATTGACCCAATGAGTTTTGCTGATGTGAACTGTGACGAATGGAGTATTTTAGGAATATTGGCTTCCAAATATTGGGACAATTTAAGGAATAAAAGGCTAGGGTTATAGTGTGTTTGACTGCAGTGGTCATGTTTTGCTTCTGGGAAACAGCAGGTGAAATTGACCAGAGGAATGTGGCTTGACTGGGAAAGTCCTTGGAGTTAATGTGCTTTTGCAGCCTGCAGAGATCATTTGCTTTCGACTTGGGGAGATGATGTCATTGCTGGGTGAAGCCCAGGAATGCAGAGAGGCAGTTTAGTTTTGGAGAAGCTTTGGGAGAGAGAAGAGGTTGATTCTGATCTGCCTGAAACTGAGTCCACAATTCTCTTACAATAGGATAGTTATAAAAGGTTAATAATCTGTAAAGCAGAACAGCCTTGTCTGGGGACAAGGAAGCAGCTGAAACATGCCAGGTGAATCAGATTTTTAAAGAATTCAGACAGAGTCCAAAGGGGTTCTAACAGGAGCCAAATATGTTATATAAAACAAGTATTACCGTATTGCATGCTAATTTTAAGATAGATTGAGAGCTATATGTTTCTTGTTGTTTAATGGGAAATTGAATAGTAGTGTTAAGGGGTAATTGTAAGCTGTTTTTTTTATGTGAAGTTAAAAGTTTAATATTGAATTCACAATAAAGTTTTTTGTTTTAGAAATATCAAAGCCCCGCTTTTTCACTGAAACTCTACTGGAGCGAATCATTCTTTCCGCACAGTTTTACAAATAAATTAATATATTGGGGTGTTGGCCCAGTATTCTAACTACTGTTGGAGTCTTGTCTGGGATCATAATTGAATCCATCACTCAATAATCTCACAAACTGCCAAGAGGGTTTTCTCCTACACTGCTCAAGCTGTATCTCGGGAGTGTTTGGGCCTATAGAAGTTCAGAATCCTTACAAGGGCGAGGGTGAGCCAGTGTGTGAACGTTGCAGGGGGAGTCCCGCAAACCACGTTCATATGTTTTGGTCCTGTCCAAAGCATATAGGTAATCTCTAAAGTAGGGCACGTGAAACTGGATGCGGACCCTTGGCAAGGCCAAATTCAGGGACCAACCGGGGTTGGCAACGGGCTAGGAGGCAGATATTGTAGCCTTCGCCTTGTTGATCGCCCGAAGGCGGATCCTGTTATGGAGGAGATCAACCTCTCCAACCTGTGCCCTGGCATGGCGGGGGGACCTGCTGGAACATTTGACGCTTGAAAAGGTTAAATTTGAATGAGGGGAAGGATGGAGCAGTTCTACAATTCATGGGCATTATTCATTATGCACTTTTGAGAATTGGATTACGTCAAATATTAGGGGGAAGGGCAGCTGGAAGGGTTGGGGCGAGAGGGACTGTATGTGTTAATGGTGACTATGGGTGATTCCTGATTCCTTTTTGTCATTTGTTTATGTTAAAATGCTGGCTAATGTCTGGGGTTTGGTGGGAGGATAGGATTGTTTTATTGATATGGGGATTGACTTTACATTCGTTACTGATTATTATTTATTGTTGGGTATAAATTTGGGAGAAAAGGAGGAGAATTAAAATACTCTTGAAATAAAAAGTTCAGAATCCATCTCTGCGAGTAGCATGTTCATTCAGAGTCAGAAGAGTATAGCTCAAGGCCCACTCCAGAGACCTGAGCACATGTTTCAGGCTCATAATTCAGTGTAGACCCTGAGAGCAGCGTAGGCTATCTGCACTATAGAAATACCATCTTTTGGATGAAGTATAAAATGTCTTCCCCGTCAGGTGGGTGTAAAAGCTCCCATGTGACTTAATTTGAAGAACAGAGGACTTCTCCGAGTTTCTTGCCAATACTTATACCTCAAACAGCATCACTTGATGCCGATCGTTTTTGTGGGACCTTGCTGTTTACATTGGTTTCTGTTGGCATGATTTAAAGGTTGCATTGAACCTGGCGCAGATCGCAGGAGAGGCTTCCGGGGATCTAACCAGCACCTCAGTGTGACGTCACGCAGGCGCGGATTAGTATTGGTCCACACAAACATGAACCAGATGTCACGGCAGCTGGTGGGTCTCACAGGCCATTTGAGACCCTTGGGTGATCAGGGACAGGGCAGGTTGGCACCCTGGCTCTGGCACCTGGACACTTTGGCACTGCTAGGCTGGCACCTTGGCACTGTCCCCCTTGCACTGCCAAGGTGCTTGGTGGCACGCGAGGCTGGCAGGGGCACTGACAGAATGCCTGGGTGGCAGTGCCATAGTGCTCAGGTGGCACTGCCAAGAGCCGGGGCCTCAGGGCGGCGATTCCCATGAAAAGGAGGGGGTGAGGGGTTTACGAAGGGTGGGGGCTGAAGGTTGGATATGAAGGGTCCTCTTAAAGGTGGGTCCTGAAAGGCTGGGATCTTGAGAGAGGGGGCCAAAAGGGGGCATGGGGAAGCCTGAAAAGGGAGGGGGCCCTCAGTGACCCCATAGTGGGGTGAGCTCACTTAGGGGTTTGGGGTAATGTCCATGTGTGTGGGAGTTGACGTTGCCCAATGCTGGGGGTATGGGGCAATGTGTTAGGCAGGTTGGGTTGACGTGGACTGCACTTGATGCAGTGTAGCGAGAGACAGACCTCTAACACTGGAGAAGATCCAACACGATTTTATTTAACGTATTAATTAATATACATGTTCAGCTGTGGGTTGACACTATACTGAATTGACTGGAGACCTAGTACTAACCTGACCAGACTTACTAGCTACCGCATGGTGTTTGCACTGGCTAGCTCACGAACTCTGACTGTCTCAGTGGCTGGATCCAGAGAGCACGGGAAACCTAGTGCCCTCTGGCTTTATAGTGGTAGTGTCCTGTCTGTTGATTGGCTGCTATGTGCTGTGTGCTTACTGGTCATCCCGTGTGTCAATCACTGCCTGTCTGCACTCCATAAAATACATAGATGTATATTATGACCTCTCCCCCCCCCCTTTTTTTTAGATAATAAATATTAAGGTGCGTGTGCGTATGTATATGTATATGTGCCTGACTATATACAAAATGTGTCAAAATGAACGTATATACATAGGAAGGTGTCGATAGTGCAGATACAGGGCAGATGAAATGATATTTGCAGAGGTCAAAACGATGAGGTCACAAAATGTACAAAAGTTCAGTCTATAGATTTAGTCTTTGTGGTGGGCGACAAATTCTTGTTGACCACTATAGGGGTGGATCAGGAGCTGCCTGCACTTGGATAGGCGGGATCGCTGCCATCGCGGTGGTCGCGGGAGCCGGCAGGATTGTTGGTAGATCGGTGGCCTCGTGGTAGGGTACGTCCGGAGGAAGCATCGTGGGCGGCAGGGCACTTTCGTCAGGTGGCAGGCATGGAACTCTTCGCAGTGCCCGTCTGTTGCGCCGTAGCAGGGAGCCATCAGCCATGTGGACAAAGAACGATCGCGGGGCCACTTGCTTGATCACCACAGCAGTGGCTGACCTGCCGCCCTCAGGCAACTGTACACAAACATGATCATAGAACATAGAACAGTACAGCACAGAACAGGCCCTTCGGCCCTCGATGTTGTGCCGAGCAATGATCACCCTACTTAAACCCACGTAACCCGTATACCCGTAACCCAACAATCCCCCCATTAACCTTACACTACGGGCAATTTAGCATGGCCAATCCACCTAACCCGCACATCTTTGGACTGTGGGAGGAAACCGGAGCACCCGGAGGAAACCCACGCACACACGGGGAGGACGTGCAGACTCCACACAGACAGTGACCCAGCCGGGAATCGAACCTGGGACCCTGGAGCTGTGAAGCATTGATGCTAACCACCATGCTACCGTGAGGCCCCAATCAGTTGGGACCAGCTCGGGGAGATCCATGTCATGAGCGTCATATGCTGATTTCTGTTGGGCCCGAGACTGCTGCATTTCCTGTACGACCGTGAGGTGGTCAAGGCCTGGACATGGATGGCTGGAATTGTGGTCCTCAGAGTGCGATTCATGAGCATCTGTGCTGGACAGTGGGGTTGCCCTGTATGCCAGCAGTGCCAGGTTGAAGTCGGAGCCTGAGTCTGCAGCCTTGCACAGCAACCGCTTAACAATATGGACTCCTTTTTCGGCCTTCCCGTTTAACTGCGGGGAGACGGGGCTGGAGGTTACGTGACGGAAGTTGTAGGACCGTGCAAAATCAGACCATTCCTGGCAGTAAAAGCAGGGACTGTTGTCACTCATCACCGTGAGCGGTATCCCATGCCTGGCGAACGTTTCTTTGCAGGCTTTGATCACTGCCTTTGACGTGAGGTCAGACAGTTTCACCACTTCTGGGTAACTGGAGAAGTAGTCAACCAGGAGGAAGTAGTCACGCCCCTTGACGTGGAAAAGGTCGACACCGACTTTGGACCACGGAGACGTCACTATCTCATGTTGCTGCAACGTTTCTTTGGGTTGAGCTGGCTGAAATTTCTGACATGTAGGGCAGTTGAGGACTGTGTTGGCAATGTCCTGGCTGATGCCCGGCCAATAGACCACCTCCTGAGCTCTGCGTCGGCATTTCTCGACCCCAAGGTGACCTTCGTGGAGTTGGCCAAGCACCATTGCTCACATGCTCTGAGGAACTACGATCCTGTCGAGCTTCAGGAGGATGCCTTCCACCACCGTCAGGTCATCCTTTATGTTGTAGAACTGGGGACATTGTCCCTTCTGCCAGCCATTTGTAAGGTGCTGCATCATACGCTGTAGCAGAGGATCCTTGGCCGTTTCCTCACGGATTTGGACCACCTGCTCGTCAGAGGCCGGAAGGTTGGTGGCACACAATTGCACTTGCGCTTCTATGTGGCAGATGAAGTCAGTTTGTTCACACGGTGTGATAATGGACCTGGATAGGGCATCTGCAACAATGAGCTCTTTGCCTGGCGTGTAGACAAGTTCAAAGTCTTAGCGGCGTTGCTTGAGAAGAATTCGTTGTAACCGAGGCGTCATGTCATTTAAATCCTTCTGGATAATGTGGACTAGAGGCCTGTGGTCCGTCTCTACCGTGAACTTTGGCAGGCCATAAACATAGTCGTGAAACTTGACTATTCCCATTCGGAGGCCCAGACATTCCTTTTCAACCTGAGGGTACCATTGCTCAGTAGGCGTCATAGCTCTGGAGGCATACGCCACTGGAGCCCAGGACGAGGAGTCATCTCTTGGAGGAGCACCGCCCCAATGCCATCCTGGCTTGGATCAGTGGATATCTTGGTTTCCTTGGTTGGGTCAAAGAACGCCAGAACCGGGGTTGTGGTGAGCTTCGCTTTCAGCTCACACCAATCCTCTTCATGCGCGGGCAGCCACTGGAATTCCATCAACTTCTTGACGAGATGGCGGAGGGCCGTGGTGTGGGATGCCATATTGGGAATGAATTTCCCGAGGAAGTTGACCATCCCGAGAAAGCGGAGGACCGCCTTCTTGTCCTCCGAGGTTTTCATGGCGTTGATCACCGAGACCTTGTCGGCATCTGGCCGCACACCCTCCTCGAGATGTGGTCACCAAGGAATTTGATGTCTGATTGATTGACCGAATGAGCACTTGGCCCTGTTGAGCTGGAGACCATGCTCATGGATTCTCTGGAATGCCTTCTTGAGGTGAGCGATGTGTTCCTGGGGTGTTGTGGACCAGATGATAACATCGTCAACATACATTCGCACCCCCTCGGTACCCTCCATCAACTGTTCCATGATGCAGTGAGATACCTCTGAGGCAGAGATGATGCCAAAAGGCATCCGGTTGTAGCAGTAGTGACCGAACGGGGTATTGAATGTGCACAGCTTGCGACTGGACACGTCCAGCTGTATTTGCCAAAAACCCTTGGAGGCGTCCAGCTTCGTGAAGAATTTGGCATGAGCCATCTCACTGGTCAACTCTTCACGTTTTGGTATCGGGTAATGCTCCCGCATGATGTTGCGGTTTAGATCCTTGGGGTCAATGCAGATCCGAAGCTCCCCTGACGGCTTCCAGTCTGTGGGCTCTCTGACCATCGATATGATGCCCTGGTCTTGGAGGTCCTGTAATTGCTGCTTTAGGCGATCCTTGAGGGGTGCCGGCACCCGGCGGTGTGCATGAATTACAGGGGTGGCGTTCGGCTTGAGCAGGATTTTGTATCGGTCTGGGAGCGTGTCCATTCCGTCGAATACTCTGTGGTACTGCGTGATGATGTAAACTATATCAGCTGGGAAGTTTTCATCAGGTGAGGCCGCCGCCGTCGACGATGACATGGTGTGGACTCGCTGAACCAGGTTCAGGAGCTTGCAGGCACGAGCACCGAGCAGGGATGCTCTGTCAGGTCTGACGATCTCAAACTGCAGCGTCGCCTTGATCGCCTTATTGGACACCCCTAGTTGATACGAGCCACTGGCAGCTATGGCATTGCCATTGTAGTCAAGGAGCTGGCAGGCCGGTGGAAGAATACTTGGTCTGACACGGATAGTGTCGAGATCGGATTTCGAGATCAGGTTCGCCAATGCGCCAGTATCCAGTTTGAACCAAATGCGAGCCTTGTTAACTGTGAGGACAGCACACCACTCGTCGTCGGAATCCACGCTGAGGATCGAGAGGTGCTTCACTATCTTGGTGAAAGGCAGCGCATGCTTCGTTATGATGCCTCCCCCAGTATGGGGACTTAAGGCACCCAGCATCAGGGTCTGTTGGGCTGGCGGGATCGGAATCTGGCATACCTTGCTGTATTGAACGGACACTTCTGCGCCGTGGCTGGGATCGCTGGCTGCTGAGCGGTGGAGCAGATCTGTAAAGGGCTGCGTAATGGCCAAGCTTGCCACACTGTAGACACCAGCGTCCTTTTGCCAGACATTGCCGCTTTAAATGGGCGGAGCCACAATTCGGACACGTCATGCGCCAACGTCAGCGCATTCCTTGCACCATCGCGCATGCGCAGTGGGTCGATCGACGTATGCACCTGTGCAGTCTGGTCGTCGGTCTCGTCATCCCCTTGGTCATGGTGCGCATGCACAGGGGCCCGGGAAAAGCACGTGAAACGGCCACTCTCGTCAAAGCTTGGGCCCTGCATTTGTGCGATGGCCTGCACACGTTCCGCCTCGTGGGAGGCTAGCTTTGCAGTCTCCGCCGCCCTGATGTGGGAGTACCGATTGTTAGCATGTTCGTGGACAACGCACGTCTCAGTAGTGATGGTGAGGGTCAGCTGCTTGACTTTTAGGAGCTGTTGGTGAAGGGAATCGGAGTGGACCCTGAAAACGATCTGATCCCAGATCATGGAATCAGCTGTCGAGTCATAGTTACATGACTGTGCGAGGATGCGGAGATGGGTCAAAAAGGACTGAAAAGGTTCATCCTTACCCTGAAGCCTCTGCTGGAAAACGTACCATTCAAAGCTTTCAATTCACCTCAGTGTCGCAGTGGCTGTCAAACTTCAGCAAGACTGTTTTAAATTTCATCTTATCTTCGCCTTCAGCGAACGTAAGGGAGTTGTAGATGTGGATGGCGTGGTCCCCCGCTGTAGAGAGAAATAGTGCAATCTTCCTGGCATCCGATGCGGCCTCGAGGTTGGTGGCCTCGATGTGTAAGAGGAACTTTTGTTTGAAGATCTTCCAATTGGCGCCGAGGTTGCCAGAGATGCGGAGCTGCGGAGGAGGGTGGACGTTTTCCATGTCACCGGATGGCTGCTTGCTGGTCAACGCTGATTCTCTTGAGGTAGGTCCGTCAAATTTCAGTATCACTCCGTGGTACCATGATGTGTTAGGCAGGTTGGGCACTTGATGCAGTGGAGCGAAAGACAGACCTCTAACACTGAAGAAGATCCAACACTATTTTATTTAACGTATTAACTAATATACATGTCCAGCTGTGGGTTGACAGTATACTGAATTGACTGGAGAGCTAGTACTAGCCTGACCAGACTTACTAGCTACCGCATGGTGTTTGCACTGGCTAGCTCATGGACTCTGACTGTCTCAGTGGCTGGGTCCAGAGAGCGCGGGAAACCTAGGGCGAGATTCTCCCAAACCGGGAGAAATCGTGAGGCTGCGTCAAAGACGGGCGGGTTTGACGCCAGCCTCCACCCCCCCCGACCGGGAACCGATTCTGGTCCCCGGTCGGGGCTAGCATGCCGCGGCCGTGAACTCCGGCATCGCGGGCTTAACGAATTTCGTTAAGCCCGCTTGCCAGAGTTTGCGACGGCTGACGCGTCACATGACGTCAGCCGCGCATGCGCGGATTGGAAGACTCCAACCCGCGCATGCGCGGATGACGTCATCGTGTATTTGCGCGAAACGCGCGGGCCGGAATGCCCCTCAGCCGCCCTGCGAATGGATACAGCGGGGCGGCGTAAGGACAAAGAGTGCGCGGGGTAAGTACCCGCTGCCTGCGATCGGTGCCCACCGATCGCGGGCCCATGGCACCCTTGGCACAGCCTTGGTACTGCCGTGCCAATCGGTGCCATGGTTCCCAAGATCCCAACTTTACGGCCGTTTTTACGAACGGTCAGACCAGGTGTGTTTGACGTTCCTAAAAACGGTCGTAAAGGGCTTGGACTTCGGCCCATCGGCCAGCTGAGAATCGCTGCTCGCCGTAAAAAAACGGCGGGCAGCGATTCGTGTCGGGAGGCGGGCGTGGGGGGGGGGGGGGGGGAGAATAGCGGGAGGGCGTCAGACTAGCGTGGCCGTAAAAATTTACGACCCAAGCTATTCTCCGCACCGTCGTGAGTGCGGAGAATCGCCCCCCCCTAGTGCCCTCTGGCTTTATAGTGGTAGTGTCCTGTCTGGTGATTGGCTGCTCTGTGCTCTGTGCTTGCTGATCATCCAGTGTGTCAATCACTGCCTGTCTGCACTCCATTATATACAGTCTGTATTATGTCATGGGATACCCTCAAGCTCACTTATAGATCTGGGCCCCCTTTCAAAGATTGCCAGCCTGATCCCTGAGAAGCCAGTCTGGCTGACGGGTTGAGCTCCCCAGTGATGGTGGGCTGGATTTTTTGGCTGCGCCTGCCGCACGATCACCACGGATAGGACAGGGACCATGTAAAAGTCTGTTGACCTCGGCTGGGAATTTCCGGTCATAGGGCGGGTGCAGCCAAAAAATCCTGCCCGAAATGGGCTAGCCTTGAAAGAAACTCCCAAGCTCCAAAAGGATGACTAAATGTGGTTAAATAACAGTGGGGATCTCACCGACAAAGCTAGGGGGGAACACCCCGCGCAATCCGCCCGACATGTCACTTGGGGCGTGATTCTCTGGAAAAATTTCGAAGTGTGATAGCGAACGGGAATTGCCGCAAGCTTCTCGTCCCAGTCAGGCAGGCAATACAATTCAGCGTTAATTGGCCCACTTAACGAGGCCTCAAGAGGCGTCTAGCCGCAAATGAAGGCTTGCCAGCTGATACGCCTGGACCGCGTTCGCCAGCCCTCCGCTAATTGGCCAGCATGGTAGCACAGTGGTTAGCACTGTTGCTTCACAGCAGCAGGGACCTGGGTTTGATTCTCGGCTTGGGTTACTGCCTGTGTGGAATCTGCACATTTTCCCTGTGTCTACGTTGATTTCCAGTACCTGGGTTTGATTCTCGGCTTGGGTTACTGCCTGTGTGGAGTCTGCACATTTTCCCTGTGTCTACGTGGATTTCCAGTACTTCAGTTTCCTCCCACATGTCCTGAAACAGGTGCTTGTTAGGTGAAATGGAAATTCTGAATTCTCCCTCAGTGTACCCGAGTAGGTGCCGGAATGTGGCGACTGTGTTGTTCCTTGTGCCTTCATATAAAGCTCGTAGTCTTAAAGTTGAAGTAGATGCTTTATTGTGAGTTTGTTCTGTCGCCAGTGCTTCACGTAATGTTACATCTGAGCTGCCTGCCTGTTCTGCTCCAGCTGCCATTCCTGTGAAGTGTCCTGACTTCCTGGTCATGTGTCTTTATACCTCTCCCGTGCTCCCTCTAGTGCTTGCTCAGTTGTATTGCATCTACACAGATATACAATCACCACATCTCCTTTTTTCTTTACATATTTTCTGTACAGTGCTAAAGGAAATTGTACAAAACAGTTAGATTACTTATGATATGTGTATCTGTACAAGTGATGATGATTTTGGATATTTTACAAAGCCAATTAATATTTATGAGTCTAATCTTAATAAAAACATTCATGAGTCCAAACTTGATGAATTTGTTCGTTGAGTTTTTTATTTTTCGTTGTTGACATGGTGATATTGATATTGCAACTCCGTTGTGAATGTTGGTGGTGTTCTTGTGTATTGAGTAACCAACATGTCATGACGAGGTGTTCGCATGGTCGAACCACTTTTGTGTCATCTGCCTGGAAAGCTGGTGTGCTTGCTTATTCTGGAGCATATGTGAATTGGTGAGATTCTTTGTCATGCCATGGCATGTTTGTAGTCTTGTCATTGTTTTGCAGTGTGCTGTGGCATTGTCCTTCATGTGCAGAGCTGTATCATTTTGTACAGGTCGTTGTTTCATTGTTGTTGTTTCTGTCGTTTCTTTCTTTGTTGTTTTCGTTGTCGTTCTTGTTGCTGTTTTTGTTATGCTTGTTGTTTCTGATTTTGTTGTTTAGTTGTTCTTGTTGTTTTTCTTGTTGTGCTTGTTGTTTCGGATTTTGTTGTTTTCGTCATTGTTCTTGTCGTGATTGTTGTTGTCTTTGTTATGCTTCTTGTTGTTGTTCTTGTAGTTTTTGTTGTTGTGCTTGTAGTTTTTGTTGTTGCTGTTGTTATTCTTGTTTCTGCAGTGCTTCTTGTGGTTTTTCTTGTTGCGCTCAATGAGTGTTCCGTGTGGATAATTTGCATAATTTTCACAGTTATTGGTGCGAGTGTCCTTTGTGATATCTGTTACATTGAGCGTTCCGTCTAGAGAATGGTGAGAATGATCTGATGTTGCATTGATGTTGGTGACATCAGTCATTTGTGGTGGATTTAATTCCTCTTTGCTTTCTTGGTGCTCCTCTTCATGAGTCAAAATCTTCATGGTTTCATTTTTTTGTTGGTCTTGGTCAAAATCTTCAAGATTTCATTCTCTCGTGGGTCTTGGTGCTCCTCTTCTGGAGTCAAAGTCTTCACAATTTCATTCTCTTGTGGGTCTTGGTGCTCCTTTTCTGGAGTCAAAATCTTCACAATTTCATTTTGTTATGGGTCCTGGTGCTCCTCTTCTGGAGTCAAAATATTCAAGGTTTCAATTGATGTGGTCTCTCTGGACTCATAAGTCGCCCTACTCTGTGCTTCTGTACAGACAAGCTGAGATCTGTCAGTCTCGCTGTGATCCTGCACCTCCTGTATGTCGAGTGTGATCACATTGTCACTGTTTTCGCATGCAGTGGGTAGACTTGCATTGTCTTCTTGATTATGTGAGCTTGGTAGACTTTCATAGTCTGCTTGCGGTTGCTCAGATATGGTGGGTTGACCTTCAAGATCTTGTTCATGCTTGGCGTTTTGGAGTCTTTCAACGAGCTGTCCATGGAGGCTAGCGTCGCTCCCTCTGTGGTTCTTTCATCGCTCTCTCAGTGGAGTCATGCAGTGTTCTCTCTGTGGAGTCAATCTATGCTCTCTCAACGGAGTCTTTGTGTGGCTTCGTCTTCTTCTTGGGTGTTGCTGTCATCCAATGTCTCGACGATCTGCCATGGCATCATGGTATTGGATTAATCTACCATGAGTAGAGTCGTGTTGAGCATTGCAACCGTGTTGCTGATGCTGTGATCAGCATATCCGAATAACTCAGCCAAGTCTGAGTAGTATTGTTCGAAAAACAAATCATCATTTTTTTGTTTCAGATTTGTTTTCGTTCTCTTCACTTTGGGTGGTGCAGACTGCTTGTTCCAGGGTGTTGTGACAGTTAATTTCAACTGCTGGTGTTAATTCAGGCATTGTTCCATTATTTGAGGTCAGAAAATTGGGTTTTACAGCTTTAAATTTCATTTTGTTCGTTTTCGGGCGTTTTCCCTTTTAATTGGGCGTGGTCCGGGTCCTCCGATGTCATGATGTTCGTGACATCATGCGTAGGGCTCGATTGCGCATGCGCACATCGATCTTCCTTTACTATGCGCTTTTTTGTCCACTGCACATGTGCGGCTTCGGTTTCCTGCGCATGCGCAGACTTTCGTCTTTTGTTCCCCGGAGACTGTGAAATGTGCTCTGAAGCCATTTTACAGTGTTTTTCAGCATTTTTGCTTTGTAAAGCATTAAAGTTACTTTTTTCTTTCGATCTGGACTTTTCAATCGCGATTTTCAGAGTTAACCCTTTCTGTTCTGGTTTTGATTGTTTGAGTTTTGCATCACTCATTCCCTCTGCAATTTGGTCTCTGGGCATTGAATGTTTTAAAGCAGCATTGTTACTGATGTTACAGCAATCTTCAAATTTTTTCAGTATTACTTCTAATTTGGTGCTGTCTTCACCTTTCAAGTATTTAAAGCAATTATAGATTTTTCTAGCTTTCTGTCCCACTGTTGTGAGTAGCAGCACTATTTGTGTTGTGTCAGAGACTGCGTTCATATCATTTGCTACGATATATATCTCGAACATTTGTTTAAAGCTTTTCCAGTCATTACTTAAATTACCGGTTGTTCCTAGCTGCGGTGGTGGTCCAAATTGCAGTAAATCAGCGAAGTCTTCCAACGTCTTTCTTGCCATTTTGGTCTTTCTGTGTCTGCAGCTTGTGTAATCTTATAGTAAGCGTTCTGAAGCCAATTCTGGTGCCATGTGTTGTTCCTTGTGTCTTAAATAAGCTCGTAGTCTTAAAGTTGAAGTAGATGCTTTATTATGAGTTTGTTCTCTCTCTCTCCAGTGCTTAACTTAATGTTACATCAGAGCTGCCTGCCTGTTCTGCTCCCAGCTGCCATTCCTGTGAAGTGTCCTGACTTCCTGGTCGCATGTCTTTATACCTCTCCCGTGCTCCCCCTAGTGCTTGCTCAGTTGTATTGCATCTGCACAGATATACAATCACCACAGCGACTAGGGGATTTTCACAGTAACTTCAATGCAGTGCTAATGTAAGCCTACTTGTGACAATAAATATTATTATTATTATTGCCAGGTCAAGCAGTACTTGCTCAGGCCACTCACAACAATGGCGCCGAGGAGTCCAGCTCCAAGATCCAGGGACTCAGATCTGGGGAGGCTCCTAGACACAGCGGAGGCCAGGAGGAATGTCCTGTCCCACCAAGGGTCCAGGAGAGTCAGCCATAGGGCAGCCAGTGCTGCCTGGGATAAGGTGGCAGCAGCTGTGAGTTTGGGAAGTGTGACCAGGACTGGCCTTCAGTGCCGGAAAAGGTCAATGGCCTACAGTGCATAGCATGAGTGAGTAGACACCAACCCTCCCCAAGGGAACCGCCCCCCCCCCCAACTAACCATGCGACCCCCAACCCTCCACCCACCTCACCCTTCAAACCACCCCCCCATCCTAACTCTCCTTTCACATCCCCCTTCCAACCACTGTGAACCACGTGTGTGGTCCCGAGGGTGGAGGAGGCCGAATATTCGGCTATCGCGATTTCGGACCATGCTCCGCATTGGGTGGATCTGGAAATGGGGGAGGCGCGGGACCAGCGACCGCTTTGGCGGCTGGACGTGGGGTTGTTGGCTGATGAGGAGGTGTGTAGGAGGGTTCGGGGATCTATTGAGAGGTACCTCGAGGTCAATGATACTGGGGAGGTCCTGGTGGGAATGGTGTGGGAGGCTCTGAAGGCAGTGATTAGGGGGGAGCTGATCTCCATCCGAGCCCATAGGGAGAGGGGGGAGAGAAAGAGACTGGTGGAGGAGCTGTTGAATGTGGATAGGAAGTACGCGGAGGCCCCGGAGGAGGGATTGCTGGGGGAACGGTGTAGCTTGCAGGCCAAGTTTGATTCATTGACCACCAGAAAGGCGGAGACACAGTGGAGGAAGGCGCAGGGAGCGGTCTATGAGTATGGAGAGACGGCGAGCAGGATGCTGGCGCACCAGCTGCGTAAGCGGGACGCGGCTAGAGAGATTGGTGGAGTGAAGGATAGAGATGGGACTGTGGTGCGGCAGGGGACAGAGGTCAATGAGGTCTTTAGGGACTTCTATAGGGAACTGTACCAGTCGGAGCCGCCGGCGGTGGGAGGGGGAATGGAGAATTTTCTGGACAGGCTCCGATTTCCAAGGGTGCAGGAGGAGCAGGTGGAGGGACTGGGGGCGCCGATCGAGTTGGAGGAGCTGGTCAGTGGGATTGGCCACATGCAGTCGGGGAAGGCGCCGGGACCGGATGGGTTCCCGGTTGAATTTTATAAGAAATATGCGGACCTGCTGGGCCCCCTGTTGGTCAGGACCTTTAACGAGGCATGGGAGGGGGGTGTTCTGCCCACGACGATGTCTCGGGCACTAATCACCATGATCCTGAAGCGTGATAAGGACCCCTTGCAGTGCGGTTCATACAGGCCGATTTCACTGCTGAATGTAGACGCCAAGTTGCTAGCGAAGATCTTGGCCACTAGAATAGAGGACTTTGTGCAGGGGGTGATACATGAAGATCAGACGGGTTTTGTGAAGGGGAGGCAGCTGAACACTAATGTGCGAAGGCTGCTAAATGTGATAATGATGCCGGCAGCAGAAGGAGAGGCGGAGATTGTGGTGGCATTGGATGCGGAGAAGACCTTTGACAGGGTTGAGTGGGGGTACTTATGGGAGGTGTTGGAGAGGTTCGGGTTTAGGGTGGGGTTTATTAAATGGGTGAGGTTGCTGTACGAGGCCCCGATGGCGAGTGTAGCGACAAATGGGAGGAGGTCCGAGTACTTCAGGCTCCACCGTGGGACGAGGCAGGGGTGCCCCCTGTCCCCCTTGCTTTTTACGCTGGCAATTGAGCCTCTTGCCATGGATCTTAGGGAGTCGAGGAGGTGGAGGGGTTTGATGCGAGGTGGGGAGGAGCACCGAGTGTCGCTGTATGCGGACGACTTGCTGTTGTATGTAGCAGACCCGGTGGGGGAAATGCCGGAGGTGATGGAGATTCTTGCTGAGTTCGGGAGTTTCTCGGGATATAAATTGAACCTGGGCAAGAGTGAGCTGTTTGTCGTACACCCGGGAGATCAGGAGGAGGGGATTGGTAGGCTCCCGCTAAAGAGGGCAGTGAGGAGTTTTAGGTACCTGGGGGTTCAGGTGGCTAGGAGCTGGGGGACTCTGCACAAGCTCAATCTTACTAGGTTGGTGGAGCAGATGGAGGAGGAATTTAAAAGGTGGGACATGCTGCCGTTGTCGTTGGCGAGCCTTGGTGAACTGGAGGAGAAGTTTGAGCTCCCCCGGGGAATATGTTCAGGTACCTTCAGGTCAAGGCGTTTGCTAGGCGACAGGTGGAGGGGTTCCCTTTGTTGCCCCCACGGGGGGTAAGGGATAGGGTGCTTTCGGGGGTATGGGTCGGGGATGGGAAGGTGTCTGACATCTACCAGGTAATGCAGGAGGTGGGGGAGGCATCGGTAGAGGAGCTGAAGGCGAAGTGGGAGGTGGAGCTGGGGGAGCAGATTGAGGAGGGGACATGGGCGGACGCCCTGGAGAGGGTGAACTCCTCCTCTTCATGTGCAAGGCTTAGTCTCATCCAGTTCAAGGTGCTGCACCGGCCCACATGTCCGGATCTAGGATGAGTAGGTTCTTTGGGGGCGAAGACAGGTGCGTCAGGTGTTTGGGGAGTCCAGCGAACCATACCCATATGTTCTGGGCATGCCCGGCACTGGAGGAGTTCTGGAAGGGGGTGGCGGGGACGGTGTCGAGGGTGGTGGGATCCAGGGTCAAGCCAGGTTGGGGACTCGCGATATTTGGGGTTGGGGTGGAGCCGGGGTGCAGGAGGCGAAAGAGGCCGATGTCTTGGCCTTTGTGTCCCTAGTAGCCCGGCAGAGGATCTTGCTGCAGTGGAAAGATGTGAGACCTCCGAGTGTGGAGACCTGGATTAATGACATGGCGAGATTCATTCAGCTGGAGAGGGTCAAATTTGCCCTGAGGGGGTCGGTACAAGGGTTCTTTAGGAGGTGGCAGCCTTTCCTCGACTTTCTGGCTCAACGATCAGGTACTAGGTCAGCAGCAGCAACCCGGCAGGGAGGGGGGGGGGGGAAGGGGGCGGGGGGGGTGGGGTTTGGGGGGATAGTGTTTAAGTTAATTTGCTTATTGTTAATTTATTCTGTTGTTTATTGGGGTTGGGGGGTTTGTTATATGCGTTGTTACGGGTGCCGTGGGGTGTTTATTATTATTATTGTTATTATTGTATTGTTTTGTTGATATATATTTTTCAAAAAAATTTCAATAAGAACTATTTTTAAAAAAAAGGAAAAGCTCTTCCATAATCTTCGGGAGAGGGCCCAGTCTGGCTTTGATGTGCCGGACTTAAGAATCCTCACCTCCTTCGAGAAGCGTGCCCTGGAAGTGACCGGGGTGGCTGAGGATAGGACGTTCACCAACGTGGAAACTGGTGGATGCCGAGAGGTGAGGAACCACCAGGCTCCACTTGGGGAACCTGTCAAATGTGAGTTGTTATTGCCCTACTGACTGATCCATGCTGCCCACGGATCACACGTGCATTTTCCCGCAGATCCTCCAGGCGACAGTGCCAGCCTCTCCCGGGCTACACCCTCGTCTGCCTCCCACGAGAACACCTCTGATGAGAGCTACGAGGATGGAACCAGAGCTGTCAGCCCCACCCGCCGCCAGCTCAGATTCACATACCTCGGTGGGACTTATTAGTGGACAGGCATTTGGGGCACAATCTGGTGAGCACCACACAGCTGATGATGCACATCACGTAGAGTCAGGAACCCAAGGCGAGTCAGCAGTTGGAGGTCTGCTGGATCCCAGGACCCAGCTGGGTCCCAGCCTGATTCTGGGCCTGTGGATGAGGTCATGACGGAGCTGGTGGAGATGATAGCCAGCAGCCGGGACATTCTGAGGGAGATGTCAGCATCACTCCTGCAGATCCATAGCCACTTAGAGGAGTCCCCGGCAATGCATGGCACTGAGGCCAACACTGCTAGGGTGGTGACCGCAGTGGGACGCCTGGTGCACAACGTTGGCACCATCAGTGAAGGTGTCCAAGGCGTCGCGCATTCGGTGACAGCCACAGCTGTGGGTCTCGGCAGAATGCCCGACTCACTGGGGGATGTCATCTAGTACCAGGCTGACCTTGATGGGGTTCTGCAGGACATACCCCACTCTCAGATGGGCACAGCCGAGGTGCTGCGGAGCTTGTCCCAGTTGCAGGTGGGCTTTGCCGAGGCGCTACAGAGCATGTCCCAGTCACTGAAGAGCATCGCCGAGGGTGTCGGCACCATGGTGCAAACTATGGGGAACCGCCAATGCTGGCAGAGCCAGAGCAGCGGTTGCCAGGGCAGGAACCAACTGCCCTTCATCCCAAGGTGAACCCCAGGGCCCTATGGGCACCAACCGAGAGGAGGGAAAGCTGGGTGCCAACCAGGACCCATCCCTTGGAGTGATGACAGTAGCCACCAGCTCCCCCAAGTTCCACCCCTCTGATGAGGCCACGTCTCAAAGTCAGCACATTGTACAGGGTGGCATGTGCCATCGACAAGTGTGCCGTG
This sequence comes from Scyliorhinus canicula, assembly GCF_902713615.1. Classification (NCBI taxonomy): domain Eukaryota; kingdom Metazoa; phylum Chordata; class Chondrichthyes; order Carcharhiniformes; family Scyliorhinidae; genus Scyliorhinus; species Scyliorhinus canicula. The sequence continues at coordinate 56,897,022 of NC_052160.1, read as the reverse complement.
GCTCCCTGGCCCCAGAGGACGCCCGCCAGGGGCATCGAAGGCCACGGGACGAGGTAGGCAGCTGGTTGCCTCCACCTCTGATGTGCATCCTGGGGAAACGTCTAATCGTAGTAGTAGAGCCAAGCATGTTGAGGATCACTGACGGCACCGGGAGTGAGGTGGTGGTGGCACCATTGGGAGAGTGGGAAATTGTAAAACACACCCTTGTGCACAAACATTGATGTCTCTGTCACTTTCTTCCACAATGCAGATGCCCTCCGATCCCTTGGCTCATCCCTTCAGGCATCTCCCGCTCCCCATGGCATCCATCCTCTGGCCGTGGACATGTCCCATCCCCTGGGTGTTCGGATGTTGGCTGTTGTGTGTGTGTGTGTGTGTGGTGTTGCCTCCCGCAGTGTTCAGGCACAGTGACCAGACACCAAGGTGTGATTGTGATGCTACTTTTGTTTTAGGCTGTTTGCTGCAGGGTGTGATTTAGTTTCATTTTCGGAGCTGGATAGCTGCAGTCACAGCCAGAAGGGGTATTAGTCTCTCTGTAATCTAAAAACTGTAAATTAATCCTTTGGTGATTTAAAATTAATAACTGCTCTCAGTAGTGACTTTAACCTGATGTGCTTCTGTTAATAGTTCTTTTTTAAGTCTTATGGATGTTAAAAGGACAGCTTAAGGATTACTTAGTGTTGTATTCTTTGGGGGTGGTATTTGAATTAATGGTTGCTAAGATGTTCACTGTATGTTTTAAAAAGATTAACTTGAGTTCATAGAATAAACATTGTATTGCTTCAAAAAATACTTTTCCATTTCTGCTGTGCCACACCTGTAGAGTGGGCCGTGTGCTCCCCATACCACAATCTATTAAAAGTCGTGGGTCAGGTGAACTCCATGATACACGTTGGGGTTCTCTAAACCCTGGCCCATAACACTTTATCTGTCAAGCACTTTGGGATATACCAAGGTGTGAAAGTTGATGTTACAAATATTTCTCTCATTTTATCTCCCACTCTTTGTCTCTCTCTCTTCCTCTCTCTCAATCTCATCCTCCTTTCTAAACTTATACATGCAGAGGTACGACAATTGGTCATTTGTATGATTTTTCTTCTTTTATTCTAGTTCTTTTTCCTGCCGTTATCCCAATCCTGGAAAAACTTGGCTTCAGCTTCTTCCCAAAAGATGTAAATACATTTTTCATGAACATGTTGGCGAGTTTTAAGGCAAAGAGACAAACAGGAGTGCACACTGTGAGTGTTAAAATAACCGTGAAATGAAATGGTTTGGGTTCCTACACTTGTTCTGCCTCCGTCCCTCAACACTAACCTTTTCTAATTTATTCTCGTAACTAGAAAGGAAGTGGCTGCAAAGTATTGTTCTAATTAGAAGAGACGGGTACCTGGGGAATATTCTTTTACAGTTACTGAAGTTTAGAAGGCAGGTGTGCAGTTTGTGTGTTCAGTCTGTTTGCAAACAGCTCAATAGTCACAGTCCTGGCATTGCTGTAGAGGTCTGCAATCTCCCACTCGAGTTTAAATGCTGGGGACGATGGCGGCTTCCAAGCTTCTGCCGGGTCTACAGCCGGAGAGCAAACATCTGCAGAAATTCCTCCCCTTAGTTATTTTATGCTATGCATTTTCTTTACAATTAGGGATCCAGTAGTAAACATATTCTTGCATTTCTTGTGAATAGACCTCATAAAAGAGCGGGTGGACAAGGGATGATTATATCAGTAACTTGGGTATGACTGAAAGCAGTCTGATATTTTCTCATTGTATCATTTAGAAATATTCTTGGCATTGTCTATTTAAGTGAAAGCCACAGGCATGATTCAGTGACCTCGTTGCTCTCGGGTCGAGACAAGGCCGTTTTCTGGACAGATTTACGAAGTCGAAATGTCTCGCGAGATTCAACGGAATCTCATTGGATATCATGGTCTGGATCTTGCATTCATTGGGCAGGGTCCACACAAACATGGATCAGGCGGAGCGGCACCTGGGTAGGAGGGGGAGTCTTCCAGGCCATTGGAGAACGCTGGGTGGTTGGGACCAGGGCAGAGTGGCACCCTGGCTGTCCCTCTGTCACCCTGGCAGTGCCACACAGGCACCCTGGCACTGCCAGGGTAGCACTTCCAGGATGCTAAGTTGGCATTGCCAGGGATCGGACCCGGGGGCCTTCCTGTGGTTGGGGGGAGAGGGGGAGTTGAAGATCAGGGCAGCCTGAAAGGAGTGGGGAACAGATCGAGGCAGCCTTGCAAAATGGCACCCTGAGTGTTTCCAAGCCCGCCAGCAGGAATTATGGCCTCGGTGGACTGAATCTTCCCCAGGCCAAAAACAAATAGCAAAGCGCTGTTGAAATTGAGATTTCAGAGCCAGGAAACACCCACTAAATGCTAAATCGAGTTAAAGTCTGCTGAATCGCACCCCATGACTATTCCATCTCATTTCCAAATTTGTTCTATGATTTTATAATCTGTTATATAATCTATTTGACACTTGGTGCCTTTATTCACTATCTGTTCGAACTTCACTTAATTATCTGTCCAGAACTAACCTGAATTTATTTAATTGATAGTATTGACTGTTATAGGGCAAAGATATTCTTGCAGGTAAATTGGACAAGAGGGTATTGCCCAACACGAGGGACTGCCTTTAGCAAAATTGTAGCTCAGTAACAGTTTGGTTCAGTGTCTTGTCAGTAATTCTGCAGGACAGAAGCAGGAGCTTCTTTCTCAAGTTGAATATTTAGCATCCATAGTAAAGTTGGTTCAACTGATTGAAGATAAACGGTGCAATTCTCCCATTTTCAGCCTAAGTGCTTGCCCCAGCAAAGAATCGGGACTGTTTACCGCTGGCACTAGGAGCGAAGTTGATGTTAGGTGGGATTCTCCGTTTGGTAGGCTCGTGTTGATGCAGGGCCTGAATCAGGAGCAGGAGTGTTTCCCAGTCCCGTTGGGGGTGCCATCCTGGAGCCATTCAATGGGTCAGCATTCTGACCACTTGAAACTAGTGCAATTCCAACCAGCGTCAGAATTGGCACTGAAGAGCTCGACAAGCAGGAGCTGCATATCAGCACCCTGCACCCCACACATTCTCATTCCAGCCAAGAAGGTGGCTCCACGAAGCACAGCACTGTGGTTCACAGATGCAAGGTAGACATGTTGCTGGATGCCGTGGAGGAGAGTCGGGACACCCTTTACCTCAGGATGGGTAGGAGGCTGCCACCCGCCAGTGTCAACCGGGCCTGGGCGGATGTGGCACAGGTGGTGAGCGCTGTGGGCCACACCGCAAGGATCAGCCAGCAGTGCCGCAAGAAGCTGAACGATCTCCTCACAGCGGCCCGGGTGAGTCAGCACCTCTGTGCCCCTGGCAGCACCCCCGGCCCACATCCCCTCACTCCCCATTCAGTGCCCACCAGGCGGACGGTAGGCAGTGCTGTGCAAGGATGGGCAAACCCCAGGCCAGCCAGGGTGAATCTTCACCACTGTGTACCCCTGGCAGCATCCCCCACCCACACCACCTTCTCTCCCCATGCAGCCCCCACCACTTGGATGGGTAGACAGTGCTGCGTGAGGGTGGACAACCCCCAGGCCAGCCAGGGTGATGATGCGACCATCAATTCACTCAGAGACACAAGTTGAAGTAAACTGTGGCTTTAATCAACTTACAACTGAGCCTGCCTGTGACTAGCTAAACTGAAGGCAGGTTCGCAAGACCGCAGCACTTTATACTTCCAGTTGTGGCCCTGTACATGCTCCTCATCTCCCCCTGTGGGCAGAGCCGCGCAAAGGCTCACAGATGGAGCCCACAGGGACACAGTGATATACAGTGTGGATTTATATATTATACATTCACCACATTCACCCCCTGTTAAAAAATAGAGTCCGGCGGGGGTGACCAGTCTATAAGTCCAGTCGGTCCGGTGCTCGAATCGTGCGTTGGGACCGACGGAGCACCGGAGTTGCAGCTGCTTCGGATGGCTGTGGGCAGATGTTCGGTGCGAATCCTAGGGTGGACTCCGGGGGTGGTTCTTCCAGAGCTTCGTTCCTGACCGGCGTGACGGGTGAAAGGGGGGCGCAGGGTGTGGGGGGTCGGGTGGGGTGTAGTGTAAGGGGTACTTTGGCGGTAGTGGTAGTAGTCGTGGTAGATCCTGCAGGTGCCACGTCCCGGAGGGAAACGGTGTCCTGTCGGCTGTCTGGGTGCTCGATAAATGCGTAGTGGAGGTTTGAGTGCAGGAGTAGGACCCTCTCTACCAGCGGGTCTGTTTTATGTGTCCAGAAGTGCTTCCGAAGGAGGACAGGGCCCGGTGTCCTCAACCAGGATGGAAGCGAGGCCCCCGTGATAGTGGCCCCCGTGATAGTGCCCCTAGGGAAAACAAATAATCGCTCTTGAGGAGTCCGATTTGTGGCCGTACACAGGAGGGACCTAATTGCATGGAGCGCGTCGGGGAGGACATCCTGCCAGTGGGAGGTCGGGAGATTCCTGGATCGTAGGGTCAGTAGGACGGTCTTTCAGACCGTCGCGTTCTCCCTCTCCACCTGCCCGTTCCCCCTGGGGTTATAGCTGGTAGTCCTGCTTGTGGTGGTACTGACGCAGCTCGTCGCTCATGAAGGACGAACCCCTGTCACTGTGGACGTAGCTGGGGAAACCGAACAGGGTGAGGTCACTGTGCAGGGCTCTGATGACTGTATGGGAGGTCATATCGGGGCATGGGATGGCAAACAGGAAGCGAGAGAATTCATCTATGATATTGAGAAAATAGATGTTACGGTTGGTCGAGGGGAGGGGCCCTTTGAAATCAATACTCAGTCGTTCAAAGGGCCGGGGTGCCTTTACCAGGTGGGCCTTTTCTGGTCTATAGAAATTAGATTTACACTCCGCGGTGACAGCTTTAACCTCCTCGGTGGAGAAAGGCAGATTGCGGGCCTTGATGTAGTGGGCGAGCTGGGTGACCCCCGGGTGGCAGAGGTCATTGTGGATAGCCTGTAGTCGGTCGTCTTGCGCGCTGGCGCAGGGCACCTGGGGGCTCGTTGAGCTTCCCTGGACAGTATACGATATCATAATTATAGGTGGAGAGTTCGATCCTCCACCTCAAGATTTTGTCATTTTAAATTTTGCCCCGCTGCGAGTTATCGAACATAAAGGCTACTGATCTCTGGTCGGTGATGAGGGTAAACCTCCTACCAGCGAGGTAGTGCCTCCAGTGCCGTATGGCTTCCACAATGGCTTCCTTTTCGACTGAGGAGTGTTGAAGTTCGGGAAAAGAACGCTACTGGCCTACCTGCCTAGTTCAGAGTGGCAGCGAGAGCGACCTCTGAGGCGTCTCTCTCCACCTGAAATGGAACTGATTCATCCACCACCCGCATGGCGGCTTTGGCGATGTTCTCCTTAATGCAGTTGAAGGCCTGGCGGGCCTCGGCTGACAGTGGGAAGAGTGTAGTCTTAAATAGTGGGCGGGCTTTGTCCGCATACTGGGGGACCCACTGGGCATAGTAGGAGAAAAATCCGAGGCATCTCTTGAGGGCCCTGGAACAGTGAGGGAGAGGGAGTTGACCGCATACGGTCAGGGTCGGGTCCTAGGACCCCGTTTTCCACGACATAGCCGAGGATGGCTAGTCTGGTTGTGCGGAAAACGCATTTCTCCTTATTATATGTGAGGTTGAGTTTTTGGGCGGTTTGAGAAATCGGTGGAGGTTGGCGTCGTGGTCCTGCTGGTCATGGCCGCAGATGGTGACGTTATCCAAGTACGGAAACGTGGCCGCAGCCCGTCCTGGTCCACCATTCGGTCCATTGCTGGTTGGAACACCGAAACCCCATTTGTGACGCCAAAGGGAACCCGGAGGAAATGGAAAAGGCGGCCGTCTGCCTCGAACGCCGTGCAATGGCAGTCCTCTGGGCGGATTGGGAGCTGTTGGTATGCAGACTTCAGATCCACCGTGGAGAAGATGCTCCTGGTTGCTGCATGGGTGTCAATATAGTGACTCTCAGCGGCAGTCTGGGGCCTCCAGTCAGGCATCATTACCCACGACCGCAGCGGATACCCCTGCTCACCCAGGGGTCAACCTCTCACACGAAGGCATCTTGAAGGCATTGGGCACTGTCGAGTATGCCAGGAAGTATGCATCATGTATGGTGCCCGGGTATCAGGCAAAGACGTGCGCTCGGTTGTCACACACCCCCTTCACATTCATGGAGTGGAAGCATTTCCTATTGATGAAGTGCACCCTTCATACGCGATACCCATAGGGGGATGTGTGTCCCATCTGTCACCTCCCTGGACCTTGGGCATGCCAGCGATGGTGGCGAATCCTGCTGCCCGGGCAACCTGTTGGGCTCGGTACACATCAAAGTTAATATAGTCCACTTCCCTGTAATATAGGGCATCCATGATGGTGCAGATACACCTGTGCATGGAGGTCTGCGAAATCCCTGACAGGTTCCCACTTGGTGCCTGGAAGGACCCCGTGGCAAAAACTTTCAGGATGACCGTCACCTGGAGCAAGGGTTCTTCTGCACAGGTGTCACACCGTCTCTCTGGTCAGCCTGAATCTTCGGCGACACGCTCTGTCCAGCAGGATCTCGAAGGACAGACACTGACAGTATACATATGGCCTGATACGATGTCTCCTTCGCTCCTCTCCCTCTTGCCCTGTTGGGCAGCCAGCTCTCCAGCCTCACCGGTTGGCCCCTGCTCCTCTGGGGCAGGCTTCTGTCACGCCTCCCCGAGCAGCACCTGTGTCTGCAGCCTCAGTGTGTCCGCAAGGGTAGAATGCAGCCATTCCTGGCTATACTCCGAAATCCATTCTCTGGAGGGAGAAAAGGATAGACATGTTAACATGCTGAGTACTTCCGTGCTCAATCAGGTCCAACAGGCTACACGGTGGCCCTGGGTTACGCTGCAGCTCCAGTCTCCCCATGTCCTCCCCCTCCCAATCCCATCACCACCCCGGCCGTCTGTCCTTCTCAGGCCATTGGAGCCCCTTTGGTGGTCGGGGACAAGGCAGGGCACTGCCAGGGTGTTGGGCACTTCTCGGGTACCAGACTAGAAGTGATAGTGTGCCCAGTTGTAATGTTGGCACTGCCAAGGGTCAGGGAATATGGCGTGCCAAGCCCATGCTAGAGGGAATGAGGGACGGTAAGAAGGTTGTGGGGGGGGTAAATTCAGGGGCCTCATAAAGGTTGGGGGTGTGAAGATGGGCCGGAAAGTGGGGGGGAGGGTCTCAGCAACCCCATAGCAGGGTGCCCTCATTTGGAGGGGGGGGGGGGGGGGGGGGGTCAGGGTAGTGGAATGGCCAAATCTGCAGGGGGGGGAAAGGGCCAAGGCTGCGTGGGGTGGCATTGCCCATGGGTGCTTTTGTGGTGGACCTTCAAGCTCACCAATAGATCGGAACACCCTTTCAAAATGACGGCCCAATCTCTGAAGAGCCGGTCTTGCCGGCGAGTTCGGCTCCCCATTGTGGAAACAATTTCCAGGTATGGGCTGGACTAGGGAGAAACTCCCCAATGCCCATAAATGACCACGTGTGGGTGAATAACGGTCTGGATCTCATCCAAAAGGCCAGCAGGAAACACCCTGCCAAACGCACCCAAAATGACACTTCGGGCTGGAATCATCCGACCCGCCCACCGCAAGATTGCCACAGGCGAGACGCGGACAATGGAAAAGTCTATTGACCTAAAGCACGATTCTCCAGTCACTGGGCGAGCGTGGTCAGAGAATCCCACCCTTAGAAATGTTTTGGTTAAATCGCACCCTATGATGTTTAAGTGGGCTTTTATCTGATGTCTGCATGTTCACGCCAGTTCTGGATAGGAAACTCGTTGAAGCTGGTGGGAACCAGGAGGCTCGCAGTGGGCATCAATACCCTTTTTGGCCTCACACCTGATACAATGGAATATCGCGATTCCTCCCTCTGGATAGCAGCCTAGAGAATCCTCCTGAAGAGTTGAAACTGATCCCTTAATAGATCTATAGGGAAACTGTCTCCTTGACCTACTTAACAGTCATTGACGAAGGTTTGGAGAGCCTTACTGATATAAATCATGATAAATGGATTTAGCCATGAGGGGCTTCTTGCTGGAATAGAGAAAGCTCAAAGGAAATCGGGTTCGAAATTTGGTTAAGGTAAACAAGAAAACATCTTTGCGTTGGCTGAAGAGGATGGAGCTTCATTTAAAACTATCAAAAGTAGAGATTAAGCAAAATTATTTATATTCAGAGCATTGTTAAGATGTAGGGCGAGATTCTCCCACCCCTCCCGCCGCAAGATCGCCACGTGCAAGACGCCGACAATGGAGAAATCCATTGACCTCGGGCGGGATTCTCCGGCCGTGTCTGCCCGGAGAATCTCGACGGTAGAATCAGAAACCAAATCCATAACTGCTTCCAAATAGGAAGTCGATTAAAAATTGGTAAGGATAATTGAGGTGGGACTAAGTTAACTCTTGAGAGCCACATATCTGTGCTGAGTTGAGTGTTCCTCTGCATTAAGGAAGGCTGTAGATTATTGGAGTTGCTTCAGGTGTTTGAGTCTTTCTCAGGGTACAAATTAAATTGAGACGAGTGAGTATTTTGTGGTCTCGGCAGTTTGTGGGGGTTGGGCGGTGCTGCCATTCCATAGGGCAGGGACTCACTTTAGTTAGAAAGGTGCTGCTACAGAGGGGGAGTTAGGCAGAGGATTTCGGTCTTCCGAACCTGATGGGCGGCGAATGTGGAGAAGGTGCGGAGATGGGTCAGAGGGGTTGATTCCCAGTGGGTCAGAATGGAGAAGAGTTTGTGCAGGGGGTCAAGATTGAAAGCACTAGCAACAGCGCCGCTCCCGATGGCCCCGGGGAAATACTCAGGGAGTCCGGTAATAATAGCTTCATTGAGAATTTGGAGGTAGTTCCGTTAACACTTCGGGTTGGGGGCGGGGTCAAGGAAAATGCAGATTTGAGCCAGGGAAGTGGGATGGAAATTTTTGGAAATGGGAGGAGAAGGGCATTAAGACATTACAAGATTTGTTTCTTGGAGGTCGGTTTGCAGGATTGAAGGAGCTGGGAGCGAAGTATGGACTGGAGCAGGGGGGAATGTTTAGATACATGCAGGTTTGAGATTTTACCAGGAAGAAGATACAGAGCTTCACGGTGGAGCTGACCTTCACATTGCTGGAGGAGGTACTGACGACAGGGGGACTGGAGGAGAGTAGTGTCGGCGCTTTACGGAGCTATTTTGGAAGAGGTGAAGGCGCCACTGGAAGGGACCGAAGCAAAATAGGAGGAAGAGTTGGGAGAGGGTATGGAGGAGGGGTTCTGGTATGAGGTGCTCCAGAGAGTGAACGCCTCCATCTCGTGCTCGAGGTTGGGGCTGATATAGCTGAAGGTGATATATAGGGCACACCTCACAAGGGCGAGGTTGAGCCGGTTCTTTGAGGGGGTAGAAGTTGTGTGTCAACGTTTGGGGGGGGGGGGGGGGGGGGGGGGGGGCAAATCACATTCATATGTTTTGGTCCTGTCCAAAGCTGGAGGATTACTCAAAGGAGGTTTTTAGGGTAATCTCTAAAGTGGTGGACGTGACACTGGACCTGGGCCCTTGGGAGGCCATATTTGGGGTGTCGGACCAGCCGGGGTTGGAAACGGATGCGGAGGCAGATGTTGTAGCCTTCACCTCGTTGATCGCCCGAAGGTGGATCCTGATAGGATGGAGAGCAACCTCTCCACCGGTGCCCTGGCATGGGGAACTGTTGGAATTCTTGACTCTTGAGAAGGTTAAGTTTGAACTGAGGGGAAGGATGGAGAGGTTCTACAATTCATGGGCGTTATTCATTATGCACTTTCAAGAATTGGATGACATCAAACATTAGAGGGAGGGGGGGGGGGTTGGGCGACTGTGTATTAATGGTGACTATGAGTGATTCCTGATTCCTTTTTGTTCTTTGTTTATGTTAACATGCGGGCAGTTGTTTGGGGGGTTGGTGGGAGGATGGGATTGTTGTTGTTAATATGGGGATTGACATTCGTTACTGTTTATTGTTGGTGGGTGCAAATTTGGGAGAAAATGTGAAAAAGGAGAATAAAAATATTTAACAAATAGAAAGGCTAGAGATCTGAAAATGAAATGAAAATCGCTTATTGTCACGAGTAGGCTTCAATGAAGTTACTGTGAAAAGCCCCTAGTCGCCACATTCAGGCGCCTGTCCGGGGAGGCTGGTGCGGGAATCGAACCGTGCTGCTGGCCTGCTTGGTCTGCTTTAAAAGCCAGCGATTTAGCCCAGTGAGCTAAACCAGCCCCTAGTGGCGGGATTCTCCGTCGGCTAACAGCGGAATTGAGAAACGCGATTGGGCGGAGAATCGATTTCATGCCGAATCAAAATTCTCCGGTGTCTCGACAGCGGCGTCAATGTGTTCCGGAATGCACATACATTTAGTCATTGACAGATCATTAGCGGGCCTGACCCAGTATTCTCCGGGGCCTCCGCGATTCTCCGTCTCCAATTGGGCGAGTTCACGATGGCGAGGTTCACTTGTGCTTTTAAAAACCATGAAGCAGGCGCTGTGGCTGCTGAGGAAGAGATGGGTGTATGGAAAGTGTACAACATCGCTATCGTTTGCTGACAGTTGTGCGGCTGGTCAGAGGGCTTCTGCTAGCGCCATGGGAGTAGCAGCAGGTGGCCAGGAGGTGGGCTGTGGGGTTGAGGTGGAGCACCATCGCCGTGGCCTGCAAGACAGCCAAGCAGCTGCGCATGCCACTGACTGCCCACTGTGAACTTGGGGCCACATGTCGTTTGGTTCCCCCCCCCCAGGGCACACCACTAGGTGCCCTCTGGCCCCTGCTGACCATCAGCAGGATGTGCGCTCTCCAGTGCAACCAGTGCCATCTTGTTGTCTGGGATGAGTGTGTGTGGGGAATGTAATGTGTATATGCGGCTGCAGCTTGTCAGCCTCCCGAGTGTCAATCACGGACCCGCCAAACCCTGCATTGTTTCTCATTGGAATTGATTGTGTTCCATGTTGCGCCAGTGCTACCCCCTCCACGGTTGCTGAATCGGCCCAGGTGCGGCGCCAGTTTTGCTTTTGTGCAAGTCCACAAATCCTGCCCCGGCGTCAACACTTAGTCTAAGGAATGGAGAATTTAGCCCCTGGAGTTCCAGGACTCTTGCTCCATCACCAGCAGAGTGGAGTAATGGGGACTCCCACTGGCCACCTATCGTCCTCAGTATTGACCCTGAACCAATTGTCCACAATGGAGTAATTTAAAGACACATTGGAACTAACCTCTGCTGCTCTTGTTAGGGAAGCAGGCAAACCATGAAGGCTAAAGATTTTTTGTTGCAGATTTGTGTTCTCCCTGCAGGGATCGAATGATCATCCCTCTGGGAGTGATTATCTTTCTCACAGGGGCCCCTCAGGGATTTTCACTTGGCCAATAATGAACTAACGTGAGTTCTATTGGACCGAGGGAAAATGTAATGGGCAGAATACCCAGAGAAGATCAGGAACTCCCTCCGACACCCCCGGAGCAGTCTTTGAGCAGATATGAATGGGTGACAGTCTTCACTGTTCTTCTCTAACTAGAGTCCGGGTGGGTTCTGATTCCAGCCTCTCTGGAAGAAACGTTGGCTACTTCCTCTTTTGGAGCTCTTTGGAATTTCAGGATCTAGGACTTTACTCCTGAGAAACCTGTTCCTGTACTGTTGTAGCTGAATCCTCACATTGTCCTTGTTGAATTCTCAGGATCGGGTGGATTTTCTGCAGCTGATGGTTGATTCTCAAATGATCGAAACCAGCCCCCAGAAGCAGAATGATGTCAGCAAGTCAACAGACAAAGGTACCATCAATGGAAAGCTCCTCATTCCCTTCATCCTTGTTTCTATCTGTTCCTGAAATTAACGCTCGCTCTTCGCTTTATTTTTGTTTCTTACTCTCTGGTCTTCCCATGCCCAACCTGACTGATAGTTTAGACACGGAATCTACTCCCAGCCCCTCAAACCCCAGTGAGAGGTAGGTGAAAACATTCTGAAGAGGTCTAACTCCTGCTGGAATTTGTTTTTTTTAACCTCAGTGGGAATTGTCTGGTGCCTGGTCTGTGATTCTGCCCAATCATGGGCCTGAGATTGGGAACTGGGCAGGGAAATCGAGACACACATTAATTGTCCTTACAACCCTTGTGTATCTGAGCACTTGAGTTTCGATCAGTATTAATCTTGTCAATCTTGATTATTCTGCAAGAGCTCATAATCTGTTCCACCTCTGGTGCTGGGAAAATATTCAATGATATTGCCACAAGCGCTTAATTTAATGCTGCAAGCACAGTTATTTGCAACATTGAGTTATCTGCGCCATTGCACTTTATGCAGTTGGTAATAATAAATGTTTTTAACAATATTTGCATTGAAAACATTTTTGCTTTATGCATTTCTCAGGTGAAATTTGTGATCCATATTCTGATTCATCTGGTTCTTGCAGCTCTGACTGACTCGGAGATTCTGGCGCAGGCCCTGACCTTTATCGCGGCCGGATATGACACCAGTAGCAGTACATTGTCATTTGCCGCGTACCATCTGGCGATGCACCCAGACGTACAGAAGAAACTACAGCAAGAAATAGATGAGGCTTTTCCAAACAAAGTGAGTCCTTGAGTCTATACTCAATCAAGACAAGAATCCGGACAAGAAAGAACTTGCATTTCTGTTGCACCTTTCACTACCCTGGAACATCCTAAAGCCCTTTTCAGCTAATTTCTGAGTTGGAGTCACTGTTTCTTTTATTTGTTCATGGGACGTGCCGCATTTATTGCCCAACCCCAATTGCCCTTGAAGAGGCAGTTAAGAGTCAATCACATTGCTGTAGGTCTGGATTCACATGTAGGCCAGACAAGATAAGGACGGCATATTTCCTTCCCCAAAGGACATTAGTGAACCAGATAGGTTTTTATGACAAACGACAATGCTGTCATGGTCATCATTAGACTTCGCATTCCAGATTTTTATTGAATTAATATTTCTGGGTCCCCATAACATGGGTCCCCATAACATTACTCTGGGTCTCCGGTTTACTAGTTAAGTGACAAAACCACTATGCCACCGCCTTTATCATTGCAGTGTAAAATATAACAGCCGATTTGCACACAGCAATGTGATAATGACCAGATAAATATTGCCCCGAGAACTCCCTTGCAGTTCAAAATTACCCCCATTTGAAGTTTTATATTCAACTGAGAGTGGACTTTGCTTAAAGGCTCATCAGAAAGACCTCTCTGTACTGCACTGGTGTGTCCATCTGGATCATTGTGCTCAAGTCTGAAGTGTGGACTTAAAAACCACAATCTTCTGACTGAAGGGAGAGTTTGCGGCTGAGACATAGCTGATGCCGAGAGATCTGGGGCGGGATTCTTCGTCCCACCAGTGAATGACCTCATTAACGTTGCATTCCCTGCTGCACTGTGATGTCTAATATCCCTGGATCCTCTTCACTCCATTCTGCTTTTTCCTTCAATGTGTTAACTCAAAACCACCCCCATTTGCTACTCTTCATTGAATTATTTTTTAATATCTCCATGACACCCTCCGCACTCCTTTTTCGATCATTCTTGGTCTAAATGTTGTCTGTTTGCGATAATCTGTTCTGTGTTTCTCTGAAATAGGTTATTAGGAGCGATGAGATATTGGTGATTCCTGTTGCAAGGCTAATAGTTTCTTCCATATCCTTCACTCCCTGTGCCCTAAGCTGTCCGTTTCCATCACCCTTTCCAATTTATGTCCTAATTTGGTTTAATTTGAATCAGTTTCCTGATCCACATTTCCCCGAGTATCCACCACTTTGGGTAGCATTCCTTCACTGATAGAGGCAAGTATGGAGGCACCTGGATTATAATTAGCATGTATAGTGCATATTAATCATCTTGTCTCAGTTCTTGGTGTTTTTGCTAAAATGAATTGATGTGCTTAACTCGCTGGCATCAACATTTCTAACCCAAGTAGATGCAGCTGATCTGCTGAAGTTTAAACCTCCCCAGTTCTCACAATGACAAGCTCTGCCTGATGCTTTTGACCATTATGAATAAAATGCACTTAATGGTGTTAGCTCTGTTCTCATATTGCTCATGACATGTGACAGTGTTTGCAGCACCATATCTAAGTTAGTCATCTCAACCACCCTTTGTAGCACAGAGTTCCACATTCGAGCCCTTCTCTGGTTAAAGAAGTTTCTCCTCAATTCCCTATAAGACTTATTAGTGACTATTATGTTTATGGCTTCATTGTTCTAGCCCCCCCCCCCCCCCACAAATAGCAACATCTTCTCTACCAATACAAAACAGAAAATATTTATCTTTCTCTTTGGAAAAATATTTCCATTTTCTGTAAATTTCCCCCTTCTCCACCCTTTCCCCATTGCTCACTAATAACCTGTTCAGTTATTAAAAGTGTTTTTTTGTGTGTAGGCTCCTCCCACCTATGACGGGGTGATGCAGTTGGAGTATATGGAAATGGTGATATCTGAAACCTTGCGGCTGTTCCCTGCCGCACCACGTATTGACAGAGTGTGCAAGAAAGATGTCCAGCTCAATGGGATAACTGTTCCAAAGGGGACTGTGGTCATGGTTCCTGCCTACGTCCTGCATCGTGATCCAGAATACTGGCCAGAGCCTGAGGAGTTCAGACCTGAACGGTACGTGAGAATGATTGTGCTTATGTAAAAGGTTCATCATCACTGGGCAGAACAACGTCCTCTTTACATCCCAACATATCCACCTACTTTCCAGCTAGTCTGGTGATTAGGAACAGACACCAATGATGCTGTTCTTGATTGTATTCCACTGACTTAAAAGGTAAAGAGGCTCAGTATAATAATAATAATCTTTTGTCACAAGTAGGCTTACATTAACACTGCAATGAAGTTACTGTGAAAAGCCCCTAGTCATCACATTCCAGCGCTTTTTCGGATACACAGAGAGGGAATTCAGAATGTCCAAATTACCTAACAGCATGTCTTTCGGGACTTGTGGGAGGAAACCGGAGCACCCGGAGGAAACCCACGCAGACATGGGGAGAATATGCCGACTCCACGCAGACAGTGACCCAAGCTGGGAATTGAACCTGGGGACCTGGAGCTGTGAAGCAACAGTGCTACCCACTGTACTGCCGCAAAACATTGCTATCTCCACTCTGTCGGAGGCCAATTAACCCAGTGATGTACCATCGATTGTACGCGAGGCGAGTGATTTACCAAAGTCTGGCTTTAATTGACTAGAACACAGCTCTGCGATCGTCTACAGTGGAAAGGGACGATCGTCAGGCGTCTGAGCATTTATACCTCGTTAATAGAGGCGTGGTTAACTCAGCCTCTCGGCCAATTGGTCGAGAGGCATATGACCGACCAGGGCCAATGGTAAGCCGACGTTCTGGCCCAATGGCAGACGAGTATGCAGATCATATCACCACACCCAGCACTGAAGAAACACCATGGGTCAGATTCTCCGTTTCTGAGCCTAAGTACGGGGGAACTGTGGTGTTTTACGTGGAAAAGATCAGCGGCGCCCCCTCACTAAAACTCCTGGCCTCCACAAATTAAACAGCCGGAGAAAGGCCGGGTCCACGGCCGCTCATGCACATGGCGACGACCTGCAGTGATCGTGCCGTAAAACATGGTGCCGGCCAGACGCCAGATAGTGCCCCCCTGGCCACATTTCTCCCCCCCCCCCCCCCCCCTCCGGCAGTAGCACGGCTCCCACCCAACTGTGGAGGCGCTGGATACAGTATGCAGTCGCCATGCCGGGTTCCCTCACAGCTGAGACTACATGTCGACCATGTGGTCAGGAACCAGGCCCATCGGGGGCGAAGCACAGTGGGAGGGCCTTCAGGTGACGCACTGAGGCCGTTCTAACAGCTTGCGCTGCGTGCCTCCTCAATGTCTTGAAGCCAAGCGAGGAATATGACAAAGCTGCATACACAAGTTAGCTCAACTAATAATAATAATTGCTTATTGTCACAAGTAGGCTTCAATGAAGTTACTGTGAACAGCCCCTAGTCGCCACATTTCGGCACCTGTTTGGGGAGGCCAGTACGGGAATTGAACCCGCGCTGCTGGCCTTGTTCTGCATAAACAATCCAGTTGTTTAACCACTGTGCTAAACCAGCCCCTGGTTCCAAATCTAACCTCTGTATTTGTGTAAGATTTCTGTGTGGTCTTTTATTAAATCAGATGATCTATAATTCTGACCGTAGGCAGATAGGCAAATTTATGATGGTGCTCCCTGGTTAGTGTCAGCCAGGCAGACTACAATGTTTAAAATAATATGTTATGTCACCCTGGCGTGCATGCGTGGTCAATTCCAGCCCCACTTGACCCGGAGTTGCAAGACAGGTGAAATTAGGAGTTATATTAATCCCAGTGGCGTTGGTTGAGTTAAATTGACTAGTCATCAGGTTTGTAAAATTTAAACATCAGCAATCTTTTATTATTAACAGTAATTAAAATTAAAAGGCAAAAATACAACTGGCTACCTGCCATTTACCCACTTCCCGCCCTAACTCACGCCCACGCTGTACACACACACACACAGAGGAAAAAGGGTGGTTGAGAGGTAAAGAAATATAATAAAAAGATAAGTAATCCTTGATTCAGATGGATGTCTTCCAGTTAGTTTCTTTCTCAAGGTTAGACCTTCAGTTGGGCACTTTCTTTTCCTTCAGCTTGTAATGATCTTCATTGCAGACTGACAGACAACAGGCAACTGGCAACAGAGAGAGGGAGAAAACACAGCTCCTCTTCCTTCGAGGGGCTGGAGGCTCATAAAAAAAACCAATGGCTGTTGTCAGGCAGAACACAGGGCGCAATTCTTCCCCCCCCCCCCCCCCCCCCAACGCCAGGTGGGAGAATCGCTGGGGCACCGGGCGAGTCCCGACACGCCGCCCCAGCACCCACACGCGATTCTCTCACCTCCCCCAAACCGGCGTGGTGAGACTTACGGCAGGCCGCTCGGAGAATCGCCGCTCGCCGTTTGTAACGGGCGAGCGGCGATTCTCCGGCCCGAATGGGCCGAGCGGCCTGCCCAACACGACAGGCTCCAGCCGGCGCCGTCCACACCTGGTCGGTGTCGGCGGGAACAGCGCGGGAATGCTGGGAGCGGCAGACTGTGGGGGGGGGGGGGGGTTCCAGCACCGAGGGGGGGGGGGGCGCTCAAATGGGGTCTGGCCCGCGACTGGTGCCCACCAATCGGCGGGCCAGGTTCTCTGAAGGAGGCACTCCTTTCCTCTGCAAGATCAATCCGAGATTTCTTGCGGGGTGCCCGCGGGGAGGACGCCCGCATGCGCGGGTGACGTCTAATTTACGCGGCGCAGCTTTCACGTGGCGCCAAGACCCGCCGTGTGTAATTGACGCGGCGCTGCTCCTAACCCCCCGGGGGTGGGAGAATAGGGGGCGAGAAGCGGCCTCCGACGCTGGAGTGAAACACTCCGGTTTTCATTCCGGCGTCAGGACTTAGTCTCCCAATGGGAGAATCTCGCCCACAGTACCTGACCACCTCACCGCTTACCAGTTAGCCAATTGAACTGATTTCCTCCAAAACCAGTTCCTAAGATTCACTCGGTGCCGATGACACACACAATCCTCGCAAGCATTCTTATGCTTAAGGACAAATTTTGATTATGGGTCCACAGACCATAATAATAAAATAAATTGGAATAAAGGAAACAAACTGGAAGGACTCTTTTATGAAGAACAGAAAATGCTGGATAAACTCAGCAGGTTTGGACGCATCTGTGGAGAGAAATAGAACTGTTCTGTCGAAGGGTCATTGTTTTTTCTATAAGTTTAGAGTACCCAATTCACTTTTTCCAATTAAGGGGAATTTAGCTTGGCCAATCCACCTAGCCTGCACATCTTTTTGGGTTGTGGGGGCAAAACCCATGCAAACACTGGGAGAATGTGCAAACTCTACACGGACTGTGACCCAGAGCCGGGATGGAACCTGGGACCTCGGCGCCATGAGGCAGCAGTGCTAGCCACAGTAGAAGGATAATTTTGACCCAAAACATTAGGTCTGGTGCAATCTTCCGAAAAGGGAACAAAGTACCCTAGCAAGCACGTTTAGCTGTGTGTTTCCCGGCACTCACAGTGAAGAGAAACACATGGTTATTCAACGTGACGAGCTTTGAATAAGGGGCCTGAATGGGGAACACGTGGCCGAGGTTGCACATAGCCCCATTTTTTACAATGGGCTTCCACTTGCCGGAACTCCCCAAGTGGTGTCTCGATCCCCGATCTCCCCCTTCATACCCCCCACCCCCCGCCCCGCCCCAGCCCAAACACAATATGGAGGAGAATTTGCCTTGCAACGTCTCAAGAGATTGCATTGAATCTCGCGAAGCGTTGCGAGCCGGGGTAGATCCAGGGATTGGATTGGATTTTGTTCGTTGTCACCTGTACCAAGATACAGTGAAAAGTATTTTTTTGCGAGCAGCTCAACAGATCATTAAGTACACGAAAAGAAAAGGAAATAAAAGAAAATACATAATAGGGCAACACAAGGTACACAATGTAACTACATAACACTGACATCGGATGAAGCATACAGGGGTTTAGTGTTAATGAGGTCAGCCCATAAGAGGGTCGGTTAGGAGTCTGGTAACAGCGGGGAAGAAGCTGCTTTAGAGTCTGTTCATGCGTGTTCTGACTTTTGTATCTCCTGCCCGATGGAAGAAGTTGGAAGAGTGAGTAAGCCGGGTGGGAGGGGCCTTTGATTATGCTGCCTGCTTTCCCCAGGCAGCAGGAGGTATAGATGAAGTCAATGGATGGGAGGCAGGTTTGTGTGATGGACTGGGCGGTGTTCACGACTCTCTGAAGTTTCTTGTGGCCTTGAGCCGAGCAGTTGCCATACCAGGCTGTGATGCAGCCCGATAGGGTGCTTTCTTTGGTGCATTTGTAAAAGGTGGTAAGAATTAATGTGGACATGCCGAATTTTCTCAGTTTCCTGAGGAAGTATAGGGGCTGTTGTGCTTTCTTGGTGGTAGCGTCGACCTGAGTGGACCAGGACAGATTTTTGGAGTTGTGTACCCCTAGAAATTTGAAGCTGCTAACCATCTCCACCTCAGCCCTGTTGATGCTGACAGGGTGTGTACAGTACTTTACTTCCTGAAATCAATGACCAGCTCTTTAGTTTTGCTGGCATTGAGGGATAGATAATAATAATAATCGCTTATTATCACAAGTAGACTTCAATGCAGTTACTGTGAAAAGCCCCAAGTCGCCACATTCCGGCGCCTGTACAGGGAGGCCGGTACGGGAATTGAAGCCATGCTGCATGCCTTGTTCTGCATTACAAGCCAGCTGTTTAGCCCACTCTGCTAAACCAGCTCCAGATTGTTGTTGCTGCATTACTCCACTAGGTTCTCAATCTCCCTCCTGTATTCTGACTCGTCGTTATTCGAAATCCGGCCCACAATGGTCGTAACGTCAGCAAACTTGTAGATGGAGTTGGAACCAAATGTTGCCAAGTGTGTGTACAGGGAGTACAGTAAGGGGCTAAGTGCGCAGCCTTGAGAGGCCCCGGTATGGAGGAGCATGGTCTCCCAGCTTTTAAAGGCCACACTGTGCCACAGTGAGCTGGTTTTTGGGCGCAGCATGGCCAGAGGATCACACCCTCTGTTTCTCTCCACAGATATTGCCAGACCTGCTGAGTTTATCCAGCATTTTTTGTCCTTATTCTATAGTCTGACTGGCAGACACGGGATCAAATTATGCAGGGCTCAGTACTTGGTCATTTGCTGTTCGTATAGCAATAATTTGCCTGTTTTTATTTCAGACTTTGAGCTTCAACAGTAGTTTGCTTTTAGTACAATGCTGCTGTGATTCTAAATTATGACTGAGGAAGTGCAAATGGTGATGTGGTCAAATGTAGATAGCTTTGTGAAGTTCCTCGAATCCACTCTTCTGCAATAGTAAATATGGTTGCCCTTGGCTGTTAAAACTAAAGACTGATACTTTTAAGTAGTGCGCTAGCCACACCTATGGACTTTTAAGCTCCTTTCCCCCACTAGAATTGATATATTCATTAATTCAGACTGCCAAGACTACAACTTTATGACAGAAAAGATGATTCAAATTTTGCAACTTGGCAAGCAGAATTCCAGTATGCAGCACACAAGACCATCCAAAAAGATATTACTGGGTGTGCCTTTGTCTTTTCCAGTATCTAGGTCACTGCCGCGTGGCCTGTCCGGTTTCAATCATATTGGACTTTACTGTTGCGGTTTGATGTTACTGTGTGGCTTGCTCGGTCATTTCAGAGGTTAAGAGTCAACTGCATTGTTGTGGGTCTGGGGTCACATTTTCATGGGATCTGAGCATTAGTGGCAAGGTCAGCATTTGTTACCCATTCTCAATTACCTTTGAGAAGGTGGTGAGGAGCAACCTCATTGAACTGCTGCAATCCATGTGTTTAAAAAGTAGGCCAGATTGTTTAGGGCGGCATGTGATGCAGTGGATAGCACTGGGACTGCGGCGCTGAGGACCCGGGTTCGAATCCCAGCCCTGGGCCACTGTCCATGTGGAATTTGCACATTCTCTCCATGGCTGCGTGGGTTTCACCCCTACAACCCAAAGATGTGTCGGTTAGGTGGATTGGCCACGCTCAATTGCCCCTTAAATGGAGAAAAAAATAATTGGGTACTCTAAATTTATTTTTAAATAATAGGCCGGATTGGGTAAGGACTGCAGATTTTGTTCCTTGACGTTCCTTGACGTACTGTTGGTGAACCAGATACGTTTTTACAACAAAATAGTCAGATCATCATTATTGAGACTGACTTTATTCCTAGTTTATTAATTAATTGAATTTTAATTCCCCAGCTGCCATGGTTGGATTCAAACTAATACCTTGGAGCAATAGTCTGGTGTAATAGGCTACTAGTCCAATAACATGCCTACTGTGCTGCCATTCCCCTTTGTGATTTTGAACGGAAGATACTTTAAGATCTTAGTAAATTGGGATGTGCCAAATGGGCCACTAAATCCCTATCTATTTTCTGGGCATGATTCAATGGGACAAAAACAAAGTGCTGTTTCAGGAGTGTATAGCGGGTTTTTATTTGGCCTCAATGGGGAACGCCCCTTTGAGGCCGCACTTCAGGCATTTCCCGCAGGACGACAGATCGGGGCACCATTTTTAAAGGCACGGCCAGTCTAGCACTGCCAGAATGCCTGGGTGCTGCTGGTAGCACCAAGGTGCCCAGGGGAGCGTCAAGATGCCACTGGCCCAGGGCCTGGCCACTGGGGGTTTCTAATGTCCTGGGGAATGCCCTCCAGGTGCCATTACAACTGGTCCACGCTTGTATGGACCAGTATTAAACGGCACCCTGGCGAGATCGCCCAAGCGCAGCAGTTAGGTCCCGGGAGAATCCGGAGCAGACATACTTAATTTAAATATGTTAATCTGGATCACACCCAGTGACGGCAAGATCCAGATCACGGAGTCTCGTGAGATTCAGCGCCGTGAATCATGAATTCAACGGCCTTGTGTCTCCAAGTTGGCGCGACAAAGCCGTTAAATCGCTCCCCTGATGTTATTAAAACAAATCACTGATCGCCAAAATGCAAATTTGAAATTCTACCAACGACCTTCCTTCGAGATTCTCTTTTCCACGTTTTCCATACATTGGATTTCTCATTAAGCCGGATGAAAATTGATACTGTGAACCAGAGACACTGCTATATTTTCATTGAAAATTTACAATCATCCTCAAACTCGTACAATTTCCAACGGTGTAAAGGACTCAATTTGGACTCATCATTTTAATCCCTTGGTACCCTTGTTGTGACAACAAAGTTGTTGTCATTGTTAGAAGGACCTAATGTTGTTTAGGTGTTTGGTTCATTTTAAAGTCGGAATTTTGAATAGATATGTAGAGTTGGATTTCCAGTGAGGATAGGATCAACCTTGACAATGTTGCTGTTCAGCAAAGTTGATTAATCTGGCAACATTCCACCGTCTGGACTCCCATCGAGACTGGCACCAAATGTCTGTGGCACATCAACTCAATAAAAATCAGTCAGTGAAGGAATTGCTGGGACAATATCAGAGTTGTAGTTTTGAACTGTTGCATTCTCCATCCACTCTGATAAATTTCATTTTGACAATGATTTATTCCTTTTTCCTGTGTTAATATCCCTAGGTTCAGTAAAGAGAATAGGGAGTCTCGGGATCCTTGTATCTTTCTGCCATTTGGCATGGGCCCTCGGAACTGCATCGGGATGAGATTTGCACAACTTTCAATAAAGATGGCACTGGCTTCACTCTTGCAACATTTGACTCTGACACCATGCGAGGAGACACCAGTGAGAATTTAATTGTTTTGTTTGTTGAATGAATATTGAGGGGAATTAAAAATGGGATGGAACAGAATCATCAACTGCTGTACTAAAACCATCCTGTTGGCCTTGTCTTACTATTGCTTTCTGTTTCAGATCCCTTTGGAACTGGATGTGAATGGATTCATGCAGCCTAAAAAACCTATAATCCTGAAATTTGTGCCACGAATGAATACTGATTCAAAGGAATAATGCACCAAGTCAATGTGGAGCTATTAAAATATGTAGGAGTGTGTATATCCCAAATTAAATGTAATTACAATTTTGTACTACTCATCAAAGCATATGGAAATTTACAGCGGAATCTTATGTGGGAATCGGAATCTTATCTTATGACTCAATGTCAGTTTTCTTCTGCATCTTGTGCTACATAAGCACTTCTACAGGCTTGTGGCAGGCCTTTCCCAGGATCAAGTTCCTTCCACCAAGAGCCGCTGGCCATTCAGAGAGTGGCAGCTCTTTTGTTCGCAGCAGCATCACCACGTGACGACTGCCAGTGCTACGTTTAGACAGGGAACCATGCATAGGTGTGATGGCGAGTAGGGGAGCAGGGGTCAGCAGCAAGGGCAGGGAGTTGACTCTCAATGGGCCCATCGCTTCCCTCGGCTGGGTCTCTCATACGGGCATTCAAGCCTTTGAATGAGGGGCCCCGCAAGAAAACATTCAAGGACTTTCCCGTCATGCACCCCTCTACACCATCCACAACAAGATTCTGCCCAAACGCGATGGGCTGGATTCTCTGTATGAGGGATTCTCTGTTGTGCCGGCAGAGCATCCATGCCCCGGGATTTCCCGACAGCTTGGGGTTGCCCACAATGGGAAACCCCATTGGCCGGCTGGCGGGACGGAGAATCCCGCTGCCAGCGGGAGCCTGCCGCACCTCGGGAATATACAAAATCAGGATCAGAGAAAACAATAAGGATATACTAATAAGAATCCATGGTCCACCAAAGCTGTTAAAGCTGTCTCAATATTGAGGGAGTCACCAGAGTTCTAGAGATACTATGGGCACGATAGCACAGTCTCATCCTGCCCAACCCGGTCACGTGACCAGGCTGTTGAATCTCGCGAGACGCCTGTTGCAAGATTTGCAACACTTGGAACGAGAGAAATTAGGCTCATTTAGATATGTCGGCGTCTAATTCTCCCAAGGCCCGGGAACAAATGCCCATGCCTGGGAGACCTCACCACGGCCATTTAGCACTGGTCCACACAAACGTGGGCCAGGCATTAAGGCACCTGTGGGGGTTTCCCAGGCCATTGCAGACCCCTGGATGGTTAGGGACATGGCAGCATCCTGACTCTCTCTGGCACTTGGGCAGTGCCAGGCTGGCACCTTGGCACTGTCACCCTCTGGCTCTGCTCAGAGCCAGAGGGGGGCCATGAAAGTAGGAATGAGGGGGCACTGAAAGGTGGGAGGTGAATGACAGGTATGAAGAAGCCTCAGAAAGATGGGGGGGTGAAGAGGGATGCCCCTAAACAGGGGTGGGGGTGGCGTTAAAAGGCGGGGTGTCCCTCAGCGGAATCGCCTCACCTGGGGTGGGATGTGCGGAAATGCCCATGTGCGTGGGGAGGTGTGGAGGGCCCTCAAGCTCATTTAGAGATGGCGGCCTGATCTCTGTGGAGCTGGTCTCATTAGCGAGTCCAGCTCCCCATTGCTGAAAATAATTCAAAGTGTGGGTAAGACTGGGGAGAAACTCCCCAAGCCCCAAAAAATGACTAAGTGTGACAAAGTACCAGTGCGGAGTTCGCGCAAAAAGCCGATGATAAACAGCCTTTAATTGTGATTATTCAGTTGGAACATGTCTGTCAACTGACTATTACTGTCCAATTAAGAGTGTTGCTAAAATGTCTTTTTTTAACCTTACATATTGAAGTGAATTATTTGTGATTGTACAACTATTTGACTATTCATGATCTTTCAATCCAACATACCAAATGTTTTCTCACGAAAATGTATCTAAAGGATTTTATAAAATAACTACATACATTTTTACCAATTATTAAACATTACATGTCTAACAAACTTCAAATAAATGTAAAATTGTTGAGTCAATATCGTGCTTTGGTTACATTGGGCGTGATTCTCCGCTCCCACGCCGGGTGGGAGAATTGCGGGAGGTGCTCTGGCACCCCCCGCGATTCTCCCACCGCCCCCCCCCCCCCCCCCCAAAATGGCGTGTCGCGTTTTGCGACACACCGCTTGAAGAATCACGGGCCGCCGTTTCTCGCGGCGGCCCGCGATTCTCCGACCCGGATGGGCCGAGCGGCTTTCCGTTCCCGACCAGTTCACGCCAGCGGCAACCACACATGGTCGCTGCCGGCGTGAACATGGCGCCAACAGCTGTTTTGTGGCTTGTGGGGGGCGGAGAGGGGAATGAGCACCACGACCGTGCTCGGGAGGGGACTGGCCCGCAAACGGTGGCCACCGATCGTCGGGCCGGCGTCTCAAAGGGACGCACTCTTTTCTCTCTGCCGCCCCGCAAGATCAAGCCACGATGCCTTGCGGGGCAGCGGAGGGGAAGACGGCAACCGCGCATGTGCGGGTTTGAGCCGTCATCCGGCATGACGTCAGCCGCGCATGCGCGAGTTGGAGCTGGCCAACCCGCGCATGCGCGGCTGATGTCATTAGGTGCGTCGGCCGCGTCATTCTCGGTGCGCTGGGCCTTGACGCCAGCGACAAGGCCCGGCGGCCGAGATTCACGGCACAGCCCTCCTAACCCCCCCGGCGGGGGGTGAATAGGGGGCCAGGAGCGGCCTCCGGCGCCGTCATGAACCTCTCCGGGTTTCACGACGGCGTCGGGCCTGGCAGAGAATTCCGCCCATTGTGCTGAAATCACATTGCAGTGTTTTTCTTGAAGTATCATTATGAAATAGTCCTGCGGCACATTGGGAAAGCACACTTAAAATAGAGGGGCTGTTGTTGAATTTACATCACCATTCTGGAATCCAAATAGAATATCACAAAAAAGCAAAACACAACAAAGGTATTACACCAATCAGCTGAGAGTTTCCCCCTTGATCCCCATTGACTCCAGTTTTACGCAGGCTCCTTGATGCCACACTCGGTGATGTCAAAGGCAGTCACTTTCACCTTTTTGAGTTCAGCTCTTCTGTCCCTGTTTGAACCACGATTGTAATGAGGTCAGCTAAGTGACCCTGGCGGCACACAAACTGAATGTCCGTGAGCAGGTTATTGCAGAGAAAGTGCCACTTGTTAGCACTGCTAATGATCTATCACTTTACTGATGATCAAGAGTAGACTGATGGGGTTGGTCGGGTTGGATTTGTCCCACATTTTGTGTACAGGACTAATTGGGCCATTTTCGACATAGCTGGGTAGAGGTCAGTGTTGTCACTGTAACGGAACAGCTTGGCTAGCGGCGCAGCAAGCTCTGTAGTACAGGTCTTCAGTACGATTGCCAGAATATTGTCAGGGTCCATTGCCTATGTAATATCCAGCGCTTTCAATTGATTCTTGATTTCATGTGGCGTGAATTGAATTGGCTGAAGACTGGCACCTGTGATCATAGAATTTACAGTGCAGAAGGAGGCCATTCGGCCCATTGAAACTGCACCGGCCCTTGGAAAGAGCACCCTACCAAGCCCACACCTCCACTCTATCTCTGTAACCCAGTAACCCCACCTAACCCTTTTGGTCACTAAGGACAATTTAGCATAGCCAATCCACCTAACCTACACATCTTTGGACTGTGGGAGGCAACCGGAGCACCCGGAGGAAACCCACGCAGACACAGGGAAAAAGTGCAAACACCACACAGTCACCCGAGGCCGGAATTGAACCCAGCTGTGAGGCAGCAGTGCTAATCACTGTGCCGCCCCGTGATGCTCGGGACCAGTCACACTGCCTGCCCAGTAGTCCTATGTTGTATCTTCACCAGGTTAATACCTTATGCCTGGTCCTGCTCCTGGCGTGCCTTCCTGCATTCTTCATTGAGGTTGATCCTCTGGTTTGGTGGTAATGGTACAGTGGAGGATTTGCCGGACATGAGGTTGAAAATTAGTAGAACTGCCACGTCTTTCCAGCATCTTCTGTTTTTATTTTGTTTTCTGAGCCTCCTGCCTATAGGCACGATTGATATTAAAACATTTGTACAAATTTTTAATTGTCCTTTGAACATCACTATTAAATGCTCTGATAATTGTAAAGATAACTGGCAAAAGGGCCCGAGGTGAAATGATGGTGTATTTTGAGGCAGTCCATTATTGTGATCTGGAATGCACAGCTTGAAAGGCGGAACAGATTCAAAGCAACTTTCTAAAAGAATTGGATACACACCTGAAAATGAAACGTTTGCAGGACGATGGTGATAGAGCAGGGGAGTGGGACTAATTAGATAGCTCTTTCAAAAAGCACAGGAATGATGGGTCAATGAACTCCTTCTCTACTACATGATACTCTTACAATCCCAGTTGATCGGAAGATCCCAGAATGGAAATTTTGTAGACCACGAATAAGTCTGAACCGATTTAGTAAAATAAAACTTTATAATAATCTTTATTAGTGTCACAAGTAGGCTTACATTACACTGCAATGAAGTTACTGTTGAAAAACCACTAGTCGCCACACCCCGGCGCCTGTTCGGGTACACTGAGGGAGAATTCAGAATGTCCAATTCACCTAACAAGCAGGAGTTTCGGGACTTGTGGGAGAAAACCGAAGCACCCGGAGGAAATCCACGCAATGCCCTACAGGAACTATGTCCAAAACCACCTGGAAATTGTAGCGGCGCTCGTTAGTGTGGTCACAGCAGGCCATGGCTGGGAACGTTGGCGGCATTGCCCAGGTGCTGGCTGGCATGGCACAGAAGGAAGTGGCCCAGTCCCAGAGGGAGATGGCGAGTCACTGGCTGATGGGGCACAGCCCCAGGAGGTGATGGGGTGCAGTCACAGATGGCAATGGTCCACTCCATGTGCTCCATGGCCGGGAGCATGCAGACTCTGGTCGAGACAGAGTGGGCCTCCAGGACTGGCAGCGGCAGGTGGCGGCAGACCCTCATGGGTTAGCCCTGCTCGCACCCCCATCCCATGGTGAAGCCCGAGGGCCATCGGGCACCCCGAGGATGGAGGAAGTGATGGGGCTCGTGACGCTGACTCCCACAGGGGAGGTGTTGACGCACCGCAGTACCTCAGACTCCCATCCCTCCTGTCCATGGTGCATCTAGTGGGCAGAATGAGGCAGCACAACACCACCGGGACACCCGCGCAGGCCTGGTCACCCCAGAAGACGCTCACCAACGGGGACCCAGGTCTCAGGGTAGGAATCACAGCAGGCCACTTCAACTCCTGCTGTACCTTCTGGGGATTCACCAGCAAGTATGTGAGGGTGCGAAAGGCCAGGAATTTAGACACGAGTTAAGTTGGCACGGGTGCAGGACACAGTTTATTAATGGGGTTAGGACACAAATCTGTATATATTCGTTCATATTAAACACTTGTTACCACCGTTACAACCTGCCTTGGTGCTCTGGCTGATGGGTGTGAGGGATGGGCTGGTCCAGGCTGGCTAGGGGGTGGGGAGGGAAATGGGAAGACATTGGGGAGGGGAATGGCGGACCCTGTGGATGGCCTGGGCAACACAGCCCCATCCCCACCACCAGGGATTCAATGGAACCGTGAGATGGAATAGCCAGCTCACAAGCAGGAATCACCCAGATGGACGGTGGAAAGTGCTACCATGGGCAGGAGTCAGACTTTGCCAAATGATGTGGAGCACCAGAGCTCATTGCACAGCCCATTGTCAACATCCTCCATCTCATTAACCAGACCCTCTTTTACTGCCAACCTAGGGCCCCCACCCCGTAGTGCAACAGGTATGTATCACAAAAGGAGATGCAGGTGGGGATTGGAGTGAGGGCAGGTGGGGGAGGGATGCAGTGGCCGTGCCCCTGGCTAATAACCCCTTACCAGTCGGTGAACCTGGAGGTGATTAGATTGTCCCATGCATATTGGTCAATGCGCACACGTTATGCAGCCTCCTGTGCCTACCTGGGCTCCATGTCCTGCCCACTCTCGCCCTCCTCCGCATCCTCCTCCTCCTCCAGCATGTCACCCCACTGCTGCGCGATGTGGAGGACACAGCAGGCCACAACGATGCGTGTGCACCTCCCAGCGTCATACTGGAGTAGTCCAGGCACCTGAAACGCATCTTAAGGAGGCCGAAGCAGTGCTTGTTCACACTTATGGTTGCTGCATGGGCGTCGTTGTAGCGGGTCTCGCGTCGGTCAGTGGCCTCCGGTTGGGCGTCATCACCCACAACCGCAGTGGTTAACCCATCGTCCAAGAGCCAACCCCCCAGCCGGAGGGGTGTCTTAAACATGTCAGGAATCATCAACTGTGGCAGGATGAGGGCATCGTGCACACACTGTCCGGGCATCGGGAGCATGATGGTTATACATCAACTGCACATTCATCGAGTGGAACCCCTTTTGGTTGGTGTAGAGCGGCCTATCATCTGCAGGTGCCCATTGGGAGACGTGCATCCCATCAATCACCTCCTGGACCCGGGGCACCCTGGCGATGTTGGCGAACCCTGCTGCCCTGGCACCCTGGTCGGCTCGGTCCACCATTGAAGGGGATGTATTGCGCCGCCTGGGCCTACATGGCCTATGTGACTGTGCGGATGCACCTATGCAGCGAGGTCTGTTAGATCTCGGACTGATCCCCACTCGGCGCCTGGAAGGACCCCCTGGCGTAAAGGTTCAGGGCAAATGTCACCTTGACGGCCACTAGGAGTAGTACCAGGTGTGCCATCATCTAGCAGATTTTTAAAATACATATTTTTATTAAGGCATTTATAAAAACAACCAAAACCCGAAAAAAGGACAAATAGGAAGTCTCAAAACAAATAAATAACACCACACTGCCCCACCCATCCTGCCTCTCCCGTTTTTAACCTCTATAAACAACCCCCATGCGACTGCTGACGTTTTCATTATCTTTGAAGAAGTCAATAAATGGCTCCATCTCCAGGCAACCACCCCACACCCCCTCCCCGCCCATAGACCCTCTCGAGGCAAACTTGATTTTTCCCAGCTTAAGGAATTCCACAGGGTCGCGCACCCACACCCTCGGCTTCAGCGACCCTGAGTCCCTCCATTCCAACAAAATCCGTCTCCAGGCTACCAGGAGGGCAAAGGCCAAGACGTCGGCCTCTCTCGCCCACTGGACTCCCTGGTCTTCCGACACTCCGAAAATCGGCACTTCTAGACTTGGGACAACCCTCACCTTCAGTACCTCAGACATAATGTCAGCAAAACTCCCGCCAGAATTCCTCCAGCTATGGACAAGCCCAGAACATGTGGACATGGCTCACGTGCCTCCCCCCCCGTCCACATCTATCTTCTACCCCCTCAAAGAACCTGCTCATTTTGGCCACCATCACATGTGCCTCATGAACCACTTTGAATTGAATAAGGCTAAGCCTAGCATACAAAGATGATGTGTTAACTCTCCTCAGAGCTTCCTCCCATAACCCAGTCTCCACCTTCCTCCCCAGCTCTTCCTCCCACTTCCGTTTAACGTCTCTTATCGGTGCCGTATCAACTGGAAGAAAGGAAAAAACGTCACAGTGAAAACCATTCAAACGAAGCAGAGCCTAAGGATGGGGACACTGGTAGAACAGTTACGAAAGCTGGACCAAATGACTTTTTTTTATTCTCCCCTCCCACCCAGTCCCAGGAAAAACAATCAAACATACACGTCTCAGAAAAAAGCATCACTACAAAGAACAACAATAAAAACGTAACCTCTATAACAGCATGAAGTAAAAACAGAAGTCAAAACTGCACATATACCCTCTCCCAACTCCCCTTCCACAGTCCACAACACCTCTTCAGTCCCATTCTTCACTTCATCCCCAAGCCTTCCGCCTTCACAAACGCCTCCGCCGCCTCAAAATAGAAGTCTCTGGAGTTGTAGGTCACCCTCAGCTTTGCTGGATACACCACTCCAAACCGCACCCCACTGTTGTACAATGCGTCTTCACTCGGCCGAAGGCTGCTTGCCTCCTTGCCAGTTCCACCGTCAGGTCCTGGTAAATGTGAACACCAGGACCAGCCCACTGAACCTCCGCTTCTGCTTTGCCCAGTTCAAAACCTTCTCCTTCATGTGATACCTATGGAAGCAGATGATCACTGCCCTTGGCGGCTTGTTCAACTTTGACTTAGGCCTCAGCGATCGATGAGCCCGGTCCAGTTCATACAGAGAGGGTTCCTCTCGCTCCCCCATCAGTTCCTCCAACAGCTTGGTGAAGTACTCCGTCGGCCTCGAGCCCTCCAACCGCTCAGGCAGGCTCACAATCCTCAGATTTTGCCGCCTCGAGCGGTTCTCCAAGTCCTCCAACTTTGCTTGCAGCCCCTTGTTGGCCTCGACCACCCTCCGCAGCGCATCCCCCATCGAGGTGAGCTGATGGCTGTGCTGCGACATGGCCTCCTGCACTCACTTCATCTTCTCGCCCTGCTCCCTCACCTTGGCCGATGTCTTTGCTGCAGCCACCCTCACTGGGGAAATTGCCTAATAATCATATTATTATTATTATTATTCACCAACGCCTTCAATGCCACTGCCATCTCCTTTCTCGGCACTTCCATACGCTTTGCAAACTGCTTCTTCAACTC
Source organism: Scyliorhinus canicula (assembly GCF_902713615.1). NCBI lineage: Eukaryota > Metazoa > Chordata > Chondrichthyes > Carcharhiniformes > Scyliorhinidae > Scyliorhinus > Scyliorhinus canicula. Next base: position 56,866,052 of record NC_052160.1, on the reverse strand, counting down.
CAAGGACATCACCTCAGTAACCTTCTCTGCCAAAGGCCGTGCGGCCCCATGCAACAGCGCAGCCTCCCTCATCTTGCCAGCTCCCCGGCTGGCCCTTTCACTCGACAGCGAACCCTCACTCCCTCCCTTCTTCATGGCTGTTTTCCTTTGACTCTTTGACATTCTTTGCTTTCTTTATACCTTCCTACACCCAATCATTCACAAATTGCCCCTAAAACTCCTAAAAACACACCTCGAGCATGAGCCATCTGATGCACGATCAATCACTACTGAAGCGAGATTGTAGTCCAATTGAAAGCTTTAATGAACAAGTAGTTACCCCAGCAGCTCCGGTACAGAATGACTGCTGTGGGTGAAACACAGAGTCTTATGCTCCGCCTGTTGGGCGGAACCAGCAGGCAGGTTCTACCACTCATACTAAAGTATAAGGTACATCCCACCCAGGTACCGCAATACCTCTAATATAGCCTACCACACCATCCAACGTGCGATTTCCCCTCTACATGCCGCCACCGGAAGTCAGGTTCATTTCTTAATAACAATGCGACCTTGTTCCTCTGCCCATCTGCTTGTTCTTTCAATAGGACACATATCCTTGGATATTTAGATTTCAGTTCTGATCCCCTTGCAGCCACGTCTCTGTGATGCCCACAGCATTGTACTAGTCAATTTCAAAGTTGTTTTACCTTGCAGTCCAAGGAGGGATGCTGCTGTCCCTTCCTGATGCTCGCAACTCTGTCTTTGCAGCTCCTCGACGACTATATCCAGGGGCACGTTGTCGGCCTGGGACTCAACAGAGTCCTGGCTCTGGCATCCCTAAGAGTGCCATATTCCTGGGACATCCATGCCTCTGCTGCCTTGGTTTACCAGGTGTGAGGTACTCACCAGTGAACAACACAGAGGTCTGCCTACAACTTAATCTCACCGAGGTGCAAGTATCTGTGTGCAGTTCTGGTCACCTCATTTTAGGAAGGATGTGGAAGCTTTGGAAAAGGTGCAAAGGAGATTTACCAGGATGTTGCCTGGAATGGAGAGTAGGTCATACGAGGAAAGGTTGAGGGTGCTAGGCCTTTTCTCATTAGAACGGAGAAGGATGAGGGGCGACTTGATAGAGGTTTATAAGATGATCAGGGGAATAGATAGAGTAGACAGTCAGAGACTTTTTCCCCGGGTGGAACACACCATTACAAGGGGACATAAATTTAAGATAAATGGTGGAAGATATAGAGGGGATGTCAGAGGTAGGTTCTTTACCCAGAGAGTAGTGGGGGCATGGAATGCACTGCCTGTGGTAGTAGTTGAGTCGGAAAATTTATGGACCTTCAAGCGGCTATTGGATAGGTACTTGGATTAGGGTAGAATAAGGGAATGTAGGTTAACTTCTTAAGGGCAGCACGGTAGCATTGTGAGTAGCACAATTGCTTCACAGCTCCAGGGTCCCAAGTTCGATTTCGACTTGGGTCACTGTCTGTGTGGAGTCTGCACATCCTCCCCGTGACTGCGTGGGTTTCCTCCGGGTACTCCGGTTTCCTCCCACAGTCCAAAGATGTGCAGGTTGGGTGGATTGGCCATGAAAAATTGTCCAAAATTCTATGATTAACCTAGGACAAAAGTTCGGCGCAACATCGTGGGCCGAAGGGCCTGTTCTGTGCTGTATTTCTCTATATCTATATATCTATATCTGTACTGGTGGAGGGTGCGAGTGACAAGTGTGACACCTCTTCAGTGCTGGTCTCAGAGATGTCTGCCTCAGTACTGCTCCCGTCCGTGGGGTCCAGGTGCAGTGAGAATGGTTTGAGCTGATTTGTTGATTGATCTGCAATGGGAGATGGCATTAGTGTGGGAATGGGGAGCACTGATAAGAGAACGTTCACTCATGTGAGGCTTTCACAATGGCTGGACGTGTTGAGGGTTCTTGTGTCTTTAGCCCCGACCTCGCCCTCAGGAGAGGAGCGGTCCTGCTACTTGCTGACATCATTCCTACCGGCTAGGCCCACTCACACCTGTTGTGCTTGAGTTTGGATCGCAATAAGACAGATAAGAAGAGGATAAGCGGGAGTCGTGCCATCTCAAATGGGGATGAAATGTGGTGATGAGACCATCAATTCACTAGACACGTGCTTTGAGATATGAACAGTGGTTTTAATCTACTTACTACAGAGCCAGCCTGTTACACATTGAACTCTCGATGAACTGTTCGGCTGGCTCTGGGCATCGATATTTATACAGCAGTCCAGAGGGGGGAGCCGTGTGCGGAGCCAAGGGTGGAGCCCAGTACAAACTCCTAAGCATTCCCAGAGCTACTCCCCCGAGTGGTCGGGCAACGCAACTGCGCTTACAATCGTACGGTCTCATATATATATCAGTGTGAATTACAGAGTTACATTCACCACATTCACCCCCTACAAAAAAATCAAGTCCGGCGGGGGTGGTGGTTCATAAATTGAGTCTGTCCGGTGGTCGAGTCGTCCGCTGCAATCTGTGGAGCAGCGGGGTTGCAGCCTCTTGTGGTGGCTGGATGGGTGTTGTGGGTTGGGGTACGATGGCGGACTCCGGGGGTCATTCCGTCCGAGCTCCATACCCGTCTGGTTCGACTGGGGGCACTGGGGGTTAGCCGGTGCGGGTGCGCGAAACAAATGTAGCGAGCTAGTGGGCTCAGGATCGCGAGGCGGTGGCTGGGTGGGGTGTAGAGTGAGGGGTACCTCTGCAGTGATAGTGGGGATGCTGGATCCAGCGGGTGCTAGGTCCCGGAGGGATACGGTGTCCTGACGACCGTCAGGGAACTCTACGAAGGCGTACTGGGGGTTTGAGTGAAGCAGGCACACCTTCTCTACAAGGGGGTCAGTTTTGTGCGTCCTGACGTGCTTCCTCAGAAGTACAGGGCCCGGTGTCTTCAGCCATGCCGGGAGTGAGACCCCCGTGGTAGTGCCCCTGGAAAAGATAAAGAGCCTCTCGTGAGGGGTCTGGTTGGTCGCGGTGCATAAGAGTGACCTAATAGCGTGGAGCGCGTCTGGGAGGACATCCTGCCAATGGGAGACTGGGAGATTCCTGGACCGGAGGGTCAGTAGGACGGTCTTCCAGACCGTCGCATTCTCCCTCTCCACCTGCCCGTTCCCCCTGGGGTTGCAGTCCTGCTCGAGGCGATGCCCTTGTCGAGCAGGTACTGACGCAGCTCGTCGCTCATGAAGGACAAACCCCGGTCGCTGTGTAGGTAGCTGGGGAAACCAAACAGGGTGAAGATACTATGCAGGGCCCTAATGACAATGTGGGAGGTCATATCGGGGCACGGGATAGCAAAGGGGAAGCGGGAGAACTCATCTATGACGTTTAGGAAGTAAACGTTCCTGTTAGTTGAGGGGAGCGGCCCTTTGAAATCGATCGCGAGGCGTTCAAAGGGCCTAGAAGCCTTGACCATGTGGGCCCTGTCTGGTCTATAGAAATGCGGTTTGCACTCCGCGCAGGTCGGGCAGTCTCTGGTGACAGCTTTTACCTCCTCAGTGGAGAAAGCCAGATTTCAGGCTTTGATGTAGTGGGCGAGCCGGGTGACCCCCGAGTGACAGAGGTCATTGTGGATGAATTTCAGGTGGTCGTTCTGCGCGCTGGCGCACGTCCCGTGGGATAGGGCATCTGGGGGCTCGTTAAGCTTCCCTGGTCGATACTTAATATCGTAGCTATAGGTGGAGAGTTCGATCCTCCACCGCAGAATTTTATCGTTTTTAATTTTGCCCCTTTGCGAGTTGTCAAACATGAAGGCAACCGATCTTTGGTTGGTGACGAGGGTGAATCTCCTACCTGCGAGGTAGTGCCTCCGGTGACGAATAGCCTCCACAATGGCTTGTGCTTCTTTTTCGACTGAGGAGTGTCGAAGTTCCGAAGCGGAGAGGGTTCGGGAGAAGAATGCGACAGGTCTCCCTGCCTGATTTAGTGTGGCTGCAAGAGCGACCTCTGAGGCGTCGCCCTCAACCTGAAAGGGGGTGGATTCACCCACCGCCCGCATGGCCGCTTTGGCGATGTCCTCCTTGATATGCAGTTGAAGGCCTGGCACGCCTCAGCTGACAGGGGAAATAGTGTGGCCTAAAAGAGTGGGCGGGCTTTGTCCGCATATTGGGGGACCCACTGGGCGTAATACGAAAAGAATCCCACGCACCGTTTGAGGGCCTTGGGACAATGAGCGAGAGGGAGTTCTAAGAGGGGGCACATACGGTCCGGGTCGTGACCCAGGACTCCGTTTTCCACGACATAGCCGAGGATGGCTAGTCTGGTCATGCGGAAAATGCATTTCTCCTTGTTATAGGTGAGGTTTAGTTTCTGAGCCGTCTGGAGAAAACGGTAGAGGTTGGTGTCGTGGTTCTGCCGCAGATGGTAACGTTATCCAAGTACGGGAACGTGGCCTGCAGCCCGTACTGGTCCACCATTCTCCATTAGCGATGCCGAAGGGAACCCGGAGGAAATGGAAGAGGCGGCCATCGGCCTCGAATGCCGTGTAGTGGCGGTCCTCCGGGCAGATTGGGAGCTGGTGGTATGCAGACTTCAGATCCACCGTGGAAAGAGCCGATACTGGCCGATCTGATTTACCATGTCTGCAATCCTGGGGAGGGGGTACGCGTCGAGGAGCGTAAACCTATTAATGGTCTGACTATAGTCTACGACCATGCGGAATTTTTCCCCGGTCTTGACGATCACCACCTGAGTTCTCCAGGGGCTGTTGCTGGCCTTTGATCCCCTCACTGAGAAGCCTTCTGACCTCTGATCTGATGAACGCCCTATCCTGCAGGCTGTACCGCCTGCTGCGAGTGGCTACGGGTTTACAGTCCTGGGTGAGATTGGCAAAGAGAGGAGGGGGGGGGGGGGAGATTCGCAGCGTGGCTAGGCTGCAGATAGTGAGTGGGGGTAGGGGCCCGCCAAAACTGAGGATGAGACTCTTGAGGTTACACTGAAAATCTGAGCCCAATAAGAGTGGGGCGCAGAGTTCGGGCAGGACGTAGAGCTGGAATTTGGCATAGCTAGCGCCTTGGATTGTGAGCGTCGCGGCGGTACGCCCTTGGATCTGGACAGAGTGGGAGCCCGAAGCGAGGGAGATAGTTTTCCGCGCGGGGAAAACGGGGAGCGAACAGCGTCTTACCAGATCTGGGTGTACAAAGCTCTCAGTGCTCCCGGAGTCGAAAAGGCACGGCGTGCTGTACCCGTTAATTTGGACCGTCGCCATCGAGTTTCGCAGATGCTTCGGGCACGATTGGTCCAGAGTGACTGCACTGAGTTGCAGGTAGTTGGCGGCTCGATCAGCTGTGCTGGAGTGGCCCCGTGATCACTGCCCTCTGAGTTCGTAGTTGTCGAGATGAGTTTCAGAGTTTCAAGGGGATGGATCCCAAGGTGGCCGTCCCCATGAGTCGCACATGGTCGGCAGCATGGAGGAGGACTGCCAAGATGGCTGCCCCCATGAGTCGCACATGGCCGGTCGCATGGAGGAGGATTGCCAAGATGGCCGCCCCATGAGTCGCACATGTCGGGTGGGGGCGGAGTCGGCATACAGGCTGCAGCATTTCGGGGCCTGCGGGCCTGTGAATTCAGGGAATTAGTGCTTTGAGCCGTGGGAGGGTTAGAGGTTGGGGCTTTCTTCGCCAGACACACTCTGGCATAGTGTCCTTTTCGCCCGCAGCTGCTGCAGGTCGCGTTGCGGGCCGGGCAGTGCTGCCGCGAGTGCTGATTCTGGCCACAAAAGTGGCAGGCTGGGGCAGCATTGTGGCTGGGCGGCCGCGCGGCGCAGGCCTGGGGGAGTCGCTGGTCGGTGGCCCATGACGGGGTCGCGGGGAACGAGGTGAGGCTGCGGAAGGAGACCTCCATAGTGGTAGCAAGTTCAACAGTCGCTTCAAGATTTAGGGCCCCCTTTTCCAGCACTCGCTGGCGCACGTAATTTGGCTCGCAACAAAGGCATCGCGTACAGCAAGTTCTCTATGTTCTGCTGCGGTAACCGCCTGGTAATTACAGTCACTAGATAAAGTTTTAAGCTCTCTCAGGAATTCTGCGAACGATTCCGTAGGCCGCTGGCGGCGAGTAGTGAACACGTGTTGCGCATAGACTTCATTAACAGGCCTCACATACATTTTGTCGAGTAGCGCTAAGGTTTCAGTATATGAACCGGCACAGTTTAGTTGAGTAGAGATTCTGTGGCTCACCCTCGCGTGCAGTAGGCTCTGTTTCTGCTCCTCCGTTGTTTCGGCTGTGCTTGCTTCCGCCAGATGGGCTTTAAAACACCGGAGCCAATGAGAAAAAAATTATTTTGCCTCTGCATCCTGCGGGTCGAGTTCCAGTCGCTCAGGCTTGAGGGATGATTCCATGATTGATCCTGACTGTTTCTTAAGTAGATTAAATTGATGAGACAATCAATTCACTAGACACGTGCTTTGAGATATGAACAGTGGTTTTAATCTACTTACTACAGAGCCAGCCTGTTACACGTTGAACTCTCAATGAACTGGTCAGCTGGCCCTGGGCATCGATATTTATACAGCAGTCCAGGGGGAGGAGCCGTGGGCGGAGCCAAGGGTGGAGCTCTGTACAAACTCCTAAGCATTCACAGAGCTACTCCCCCGAGTGGTCGGGCAACGCAACTGCGCTTACAATCGTACGGTCTCATATATATATCAGTGTGAATTACAGAGTTACATTCACCACATGTGGCTTGCATGGAAGGTGAGTGGGAGCGGGCATTTGAGGGGCACCGGAGCTACTAGGGGGATTTCTTTGCAGGGGTGGGTGACGGCGCATGACAAATGATGTAACCCTGCAAGGTAGGTGGAAGTTTGAACATTGTGGAGGTGTGAGGGCTGTGTTTCAGGGTGCTACTAGGGGGACATGAGGAGTCGGGCTCACTCCGGCTGCACAAAGGTCATTCATTTTCTTATGACATTACAGCCCTGTCCTCTTTTGGAGTGAGTTAGCGCTGACAACAGCCTCCCAGGTAGGGTTGGTAATTTTGCTGGCCGGACGGCTGCCCGATCATGGGTCGAGGGTTTCCCACGTCTGCTTGACCCCATCGAGAGGTTTGCTGAGGATTCCCTCTGTAAAACGTGGTGCAATCTTCCTGGCAGTCACCCCTCCGATTGGACTCTGGTGGACATGTGCTGGGGACTCGTTTAAATGGAGTGTCCCACTGATTGCGGAGATTAGGTTTTCTTGGGGTGAGCACATCAGAGGCAGCCGCCACAAGCATGGCGTGAATCATGTGGGGGAGAAAACAGATTTTTAAAGAGGCTGAATATTTACACACCAAACTATGTTTACATTTGTATTTGTATCTTTTATTGTTATAAAACCATAAATGCCGTAATAAAATGTTTGGCGCCACAGGGATTCTCCCAGGTTTCTTACCAGAACTGACACTGTGGAAAAAATGGGAAAATTCCACCCAATGTTTCAGCTCACCATCCTTTCTTTCATGGGTAAAGTTTTCTGGGAAAAGTTAGAGATGCAACAGGCTTTGAGCAAGGGGTGGGTGGGACACGTTCAAAATAAGGTCTGGAAGATAGTGGAAGACGGGAGAGTTTAAATGACAGCAGAGTTAGTCATACAGGGTCAAAGAGAATGGTAATCGAGCAACAAAAGTAATTAAGTTACAAAAGAGTAGCCGAGAGCGCATGTGCTGTTGTGTAAGAAATAACTTTATAATATTCGGGGGTCACGTGATTTGAGCCCAGGAGTGGCTGTGTATTCACGAGCTCTGGCTCTGCACCTCTTTTAATCCTTTATTTTATCCTAATGCACATTCCATAATAATCTTTCTTTGGGATACATATCTTGGACTATGTCCCTGGATGATTCTGGTCAGAATTTGGTGATGAAGAGCCGGGTCAGATCAGAAAGAATCCTTGTTTGATTGAAGCGGTCCAAAGTGGGGTCCAGCTTGCAGTGGTGGTGTTGCTGGTGAATGAGCCCACCTCGGCAGTGTTGTTTGCATCGGGATGATGGCTGCCATTGTGAATGATGTTTTGGATGATGGTCCAGGCTCCGTAGTGCAAGTTTTTGGTGCTCATTTTGATGAACTGTGAAATATCCTTGAGAGAATGGTGAATGTGCAGAAGAGAATCTTGATATTCGACAAGCACTCTCCCTGGTGGTGGCTCACTTTTGGTCCTTGGAAATCCTCCTACAATGTGTGTCGTACATCATGACCAACTTGGGGAGTAGGGGCCGGATAAGGAATGTTTGTGATCCCGGTCTCGTGCGAGGAATGGAAGGCGTGTTCCCGACTAGTTTGAAAATTGGTTGCTATGCTTCTGTAATCTTGATTTGAAGGGTGGGTGCTTCAGGTTTGACGGAGAAAAGTGTATCCAGTCTTTGAGGTCTGAGGTTGGTTGGTGGTCCTACCACTGGTCCTATGCTATCCCGCCCCGATACTCGTTGTGAAGGTTGGAAATGGCTGGTAATGTTGCGACATTCCCCTGCTGGGGCCTGGATTTCTGGCCGACTGGGCGGGGGTGAAGATGCTTTATTCAATGGAACTTTCAAGAGATCCGGAGGGTTATTCAATGATCCTTGCCTTGGCCTTTCCAAGCGACTTATATGGTGCTATTAAACTGCAGTTCATGAATAATCCTGGACTTATTCCCTTGTGATTATGCAGTTGATTTCATGTTGCTGTCTTTTCTCCTGACAAGGATGTGTGATGTTTGAGCACAAGGATCATTTGTTATCCAGTTTTAGCAAAACCCATAGTGAGTAGGTAATGTGATATGTGCAATGTCGTGCTCCTGGTTTTATGTGCTGTAATCCTTGCATTCATGAGAAGGGAGTGCATTTTAGACACGCCTTATCTCATTTATAGCGAAAATGAGTGGAGCCACAATGGTGATGGGTGGATGGTTGGTGTCGTGATGGGTGGTAGGATTGGATAAGTCCTCACTAGATTGAGGATAACCCCCTGTTAGAGCTAATTGTATTGGGCTTTCATTTTGCCTTTGTTTTGTTGTTTTGAATTTTGTTTTGTTTTAAAATTTGGAGTACCCAATTCATTTTTTCCAATTAAGGGGTAATTTAGCATGGCCAATCCACCTATCTTTAGGTTGTGGGGCCGAAACCCACGCAAACACAGGGAGAATGTGCAAACTCCACACGGACAGTAACCCAGAGAAGAGATCGAACCTGGGACCTGTTGCTCGTTATGCTTTCCCTTAATTTGCTTGTTTTAATTACCTTTGCTCAAGAGTCGCCAGGTATCTTTCTGATACCACCACAAGGTTCAAACCAAATACTGATCAATGACTCAATACACCAGTTAGTAAGTTTGAAATCAATGCACATTTATTTACACACACAGTCAATTATTACTCATGCACGTACTCTACTCACTAAACTACAACTACTACTTAAGGCCCATACTTAGCTTCGGGGGGGCCCACTCAGTCAGAGGAACAATGGCCGTTGTCCGGTTCTGATACTGCTGGCTTCGAACTGGTATGGAATAGTAGCTGGGAGCGCCTATCTTGTAGCGTGCGTTGACCTTAGACTTACTTGGCTGGTGCTTGGCGGCCTCTCGTCGCTGAGAGCCAAATGCCAAGATGAAGGTGAAGATGGAGAAAATAAGAGTAAGAGAGCGAACTGACCTTGGGGACTCTGCTTTATACCCCTTCTGGGCGGACCCTGGACTTGGTCCCAATTAATTGGACCATGTCCCAATTGTTTGTATCGATTCTCCAATAATGGGGTCATTTCCTGATCATTGGGCGGGCACTAGGTAACCATTGGCCTGCCTTTGTTTTAGCCTCCACTGGCGCCGGGGAGTCTGTCCTGGTACCGATTGTTTCAATGTTTCGTTTTTGTCCCCGGAGATAGCTCATTACTATGCTAATGGCTTGTAGTTTCAGTTCTGTCTGGGTTCTGCAAGTTCCAATCCACAGGAAACCTTGCACCTGCTTGTTTTTCTAGTGCTGTCCATTTTTCCCTGCACTCTTTGCGAGTATCCATTTTGGCATCAGGACGTGGCCACCCCAGGTGGCTACACACCGTGGTACTGTGGGGCAGCAATGCTAACCACTGCGCCACCGTGCTACCCTTGTTGATTTCAATTTTCACAATTCTGTTAGGTTAACGTGCAGATTCAGTCGACAGTTAAGAAGGCAAATGCAATGTTAGCATTCATGTCAAGAGGGCCAGAATACAAGACCTGGGAGGTACTTCTGAGGCTGTATAAGGCTCTGGTCAGATGCCATTTGGAGTAATGTGAGCAGTTTGGGGCCCCGTATTTAAGGAAGGATGTGCTGGCCTTGGAAAGGGTCCAGAGGCGGTTCACAAGAATGATCCCTGGAATGAAGAACTTGTCATATGAGGGACGGTTGAGGACTCTGGGTCTGTACTCGTTGGAGTTTAGAAGGATGATGGGGGTTCTTATTGAAACTTACGGGATCCTGCGAGGCCTGGATAGAGTGGACGTGGAGAGGAGATTTCCGCTTGTAGGAGAAACTAGAATCAGAGAAGACTGGGTTCTTTCTCATTCATTCTTGCTATTGGAGCAGGGAGAAATGAATCGGGTGCACGCCTGGATGTGGTCAGTTAATCCTTGTTCAATTTGTTGAAGTGTGAGTCTGCATGCTTTACCTCTGTGTTGTTAGAGCCTTTCTCTAGTTTGAGGGTAGGTTTGATAGGGGAATTAGGCTCTCTCCTCCAAGTGGTCTTATATAGTGGTTTCCTCAGTGTCCTCCTTGTTGTGGTTGAGTCTTCCATTGGGGGGCAGTGTTTTTGTCGCTTTTGAGCTGAGGTGGACTTATGAGGACCCTGCGCTCTCCCTCTTTGCGGGTCCCTACATCAGAGGCCGTCGCCTTGTGACATAGCAGCACCCCTCATGATGTAAAGTCCCACCCAATTACGTCAAACCCTGTCCCAAATACATCAATGCCCTCCTGACCCTGCCCATCTTCAAAAGTAACTGCGTAATTGCTGCAGTGTTCTTTAATTTACTACAACAAGCCTGTACTGTAATTAATAAATTGAAATCAAAGTCTACCTGTTATCAGCATGACAGTTGAGATGTTAAGTCCAAAGATGTGCAGGTTAGCTGGGTTGGCCGTGCTAAATTGTCCCTTAGTGTCCAAAAGGGTTAGGTGGAGTTACTGGGATACGGTTGGGGCTTGGGCCTCGGTAGAGTGTTCTTCCCAAGGGTCAGTACAGATTCGATGGGCCAAATGGCCTCCTTCTGCACTGTGGAGAAGCTATGAAACTTTGCCCCTCCCCAGCCCGTAAAACTCCCTGTGCTCCTCGCCCTCTTCGGGCCACCAGCCCCAACATGACTCTGCTCCCCTTCGCCATGACCATCTCAGCCCTCTCTACCGCTGGGTAACGGCTGTTCCTCCATTTAGGGGCTGCTTCTTCCCGCTGCTGATAGTCCCACACAGCCAGCCAATCGGGGCCGTGTGGTGGGGTCTCGGGGTCACACGGGGGAGGGTCTCGGGACGGCGCGGGGGGTGGGAGGGGGGGGGGGGTCTTTGGGGACCACGCGAGTGGGCTGAAAAGGGCCGCGCGCGAAGGGTGGGGGGTTGAAGGGGCCGCGCGCGGGGAGGGGGGGGGGGGGGTGTTGAAGGGGCCGCGCGCGAAGGGTGGGGGGTTGAAGGGGCCGCGCGCGCGCGCGGGGGGGGGGGGGGGGGGGTGAGGGGACGCTCGGAGTGGCCTCAGGGACCATTCTAGCACCTTCCGCAGGGCGAGTCAATTCACCGCGTTGACAGTTTTTGAGGGAATTAAATAAACAAAGGGACAATGTTCTGCTGTCTGCACGTTTCCTGAAGTTAACATCTTGTGAAGATCACATCATCCTTCGACAGGTCAGGAGCCACATTGGGACTCTGGTAGGACCCCCTGAGCAATTGGCAAGAGGCGATTAAGTAACCTAGTTTGCGAACAATGCTATTCCCCTATTGTTGTTACCGTTCAAATCGTCTTGAAGATTGTGATCAAATGCCGTCTGTAAGGTCACTTGGAGTTTCTTCATTCTACTAGAACTTCAGAAAGAGGCCATGTATTCAAGGGGTCAGTATGTCTCCTCCATGTTTCACTGTTTCTGCAGAGATATTGTCATGACTAGAGTTATCATAGAATAGAATTTACAGTACAGAAGAGAGGCCATTTGGCCTATCAAGTCTGCATCGGGCCTTGGAAAGTGTACCCCACTTAAGCCCATGCCTCCACCCTATCCCCTAACCCAGTAACCCCATTCTACAACCAGATGAAAAACAACCCCAGTTGTTTTTCATCTGGTCTTAGAAAGACCTTGCTAATCATGTGGGAAGACAAACATGAGCATCCTCCAAGATGCAGACATAAGAAGTATGAAGGCCAGATAATCGCACATCAGCTGAGAGGGACTCCTCAGGCTCTCAAAATGCCCCACTCAAGACTAGCCAAACAGATGCTCTACTCACAGCTATGCCAGGGGGCCCATTCACAGGGGAGCAAATGGAAAGAATTCCAAGAACAATCTCAAAGCCTTCACGAAGGTCTACTCTAATATCAGTAATGGGAAGCAGATGCCCAATTCGGGGGTGTAGTGGTATTACCACTGGACCAGTAATCCAGAGACCCAGCATAATGATCTGTGGACCCGGGTTCGAATCCCATCATGGCAGGTGATGCAATGTAAACTTAACAAAATATCTGGAATTAAAAGTCTAATAATGATTATGCAACCATTGTCGATTGTCGCAAACACCCATCTGGTTCACTAATATCCTTTTGGGAAAGAAATCTGACCTCCTTACCTGGTCTGGCCTACATGTGATTCCAGACCCACAGCACTGTGGTTGAATAATTGCCCTTGAAGGGGGCAGTTGAGATGGGCAATAAATGCTGGCACAGCCTGCGACGCCCATGTCTCATGAACAAATTTTTAAAAATTGACGAAGATGACAATCTTATCAAAAATGGCATCAAGACCAACCCCCATCCTCCATGAGCAACTACTGAAAGAGAATTAAGCCATTTGAGCCATTACTCCACCATCACCTGAACTGACTGACAACTGGTGTCTATACTGTGGGACAGCTGGTCAAGGTAAAAGAAAGCGTTCATAAGACATTAGTGCAGCAATTTTGAAACTCAGGGTCACGGCTCGTGGCTGGGCCACGGGCAGGTGTCGAGAGGGTCACGGGGCCATCGGTCACAGCATTCCCGATTACGGGAAGAAATGCCCGACAGCCGTGAATGGTTTGTAAAAATGCCGCCCGCGACTGGCTTTCAGAATGCCGGACGTCCCGTGCCCCTCAGCAGTGTGAAAACCTGGAGCCGAGCGAGGCAGACCACCTCCTCTTGACATCTTTTTTAAAAAAAAGTATTTTCAAATTTTAAGCATTTTAACATTTTACAAAATAAAACAAAAACATTACACCCTAAATACAATAAACCCTGCACCAGCCCCCTCCCTCCCAACACTCGACAGTAACCAACTCTTCGAAATGCAAAATAAACAAACCCAATGTCTTGCAGAATCCCTCATTTGCCCCTCCTGAGGGCAAGTTTCACTGTCTCAAGCTATCAGACTCCAATAGATCCCTCAGCCACACTGAGGCACAGGGTGGAGAAGCTGACCTCCACCCCTACAGAACCCGCTTGCGAGTGATCAACGAGGCGGAGACTAAAACATCTTCCCCCGCTCCCATCTGCAGCTCAGGCAGGTCCGACACCCCAAATATGGCCCCCAGGAGTCAAATCCACATGCAGGATCGCCGACATGGTGCTGAAAAACTCCCCCCAAAATTTCTCCAACTTCGAGCAGGACCAGAACATGTGCACATGATTACCCTGGCGCCTCTCACAGTGTGAGATTACCCTGGCCCCCCTCTCAGCGTTCGCAATTATCCTCTACCCCATCCAATAGCCGGCTCATCCTTTACTTCGTCAAATGCTCCCTGTGCACCACCTTCAATTGTATCAACTCCAGCCTCGCGCACAAGGTTGAGGCATTCATCCCCGGCAGCACCTCACACCACAGTCCCTCCTCCAGTGCCATCCACAACAGCTCTCACTTGGCCGTAAACCCCTCCATAGTCACCTTATCCTTCTCCAAAATCCTATAAATCGCAGCGATGACACCATTACCTACAGCACCAACAACGAGGAGGCAGGCACTATCAGAAAGGTCGGAAAAACCTTTCTAGCAAAGTCTGGCACCTGCCTATACCGAAAACCCTCCTCATGTGGGACTCCAAACTCCCTCCTCAACTCCTCCAAGCTTGCAAATCGCCTCCACAAACAAATCCTTCATCTTCTTTACCCCTCTCTCTTCCCATCCCAAAAACCTTGCATCCATTCTCCCTGGCTCATATCCATGCTTCCCTTAGATTGGTATCAGCCTCGACCCTGCTCCCAACCTAAAGTGCTGCCGAAATTGCCTCCAAATCATCAATGTGGCAACCACTATAGGACTTCCTGAATACTTCACTGGGGCAAACAGAAGTGGTGCTTTCGCCAGCGTCCGCAACCCAGACCCCCTACAAAAACCCGCGTCCACCCTCACCCATAAATCCTCTGGCTCCCTACTCCAACCCCACATCTTCTCCGTGTTTGCCGCCGAGTAATAATACAAGAGGTTCAGAACCCGGAAGGCTTAACTGCCAGCCCGTGATGTGCCGCCTTATCCTGGCCACTTTCTCTGCCCAGACAAATTATGAAACCAACCTGTCCATCCCCTTAAAAAGCTATTTTGGCAAAAAAAACTGGCAGGCACTGAATTAAGTATAGAAACCGTGGCAAAATGTTCATCTTAACTGCCTGCACCCGACCTGCCAATGACAGGGGAAGACTATCCCATGTCAATAAACCCACTTTCACCCTCCCAACCAGACTCGTAAAGTTCAGATTACAAAACCGCATTCAATCCCGAGCCAAATATCTGAAATGGGTTGTTGCCACCCAAAACGCACCCCCCCCCCCCCCCGCCGGACCCAACCGCTCTCCCCTGGAGAAGACACAACAAAACACTTGCTTTTCCCCAAATTCATCTTATATCCCGACAACACCCTAAATTTCTTAAGCAGACCCATTATGTCCCCCACTGAATTGCTCGGTTTCGAAATATGTAACAGCAGATCACCCGCGTACAGAGACACCAAGTGCTCCACTCCCCCCTCTCCCCCCCCCCCCCCCCCCCTCAAAACTATCCCCTTCCATTAACCCAAGCACCACAACGCAAGGGTCAAGGGCATTATCACCTGTGCACGGAGCATCCCTGCCTGTTCCCCAATGCAGCAGAATGTATCCTGAATTCATGTCATCCATTCGCACACACGCCATTAGATCCTTATACAACAATTTCACACATGCCACAAAATTATGCCCAATCCCAAACTTCTCCAACACTGCAAACATATAGCTCTACTCCACCTGGTCAAACACCTTCTCCGCCTCCAACTCCCTTCTGCCAGAGAAAGCAGCACAGTCAGCAGTCGCTGCGCATTCAACAACAACTGTCTACCCTTAATGAACCCTATCTAATCCTCCCCAATCACCTTAGGAAGGCACTCCTCCAAACTCAATGCCAACACCTTCGCCAATATCTAGGCATCCACATTCAACAGAGATTTGGCCCTATATAACCCACACTCACCGGATCTTTATCCTTTTAAAAAAAATATTTTTATTAAGGTATTTGAAAATTTTAATAAAAATAACATTAACAATGATATCAACATGGTATAGTAAACAATACTGCCAATCCCAATCTTCACACACCCCAACCATCTGACACCAATCCGGCCCTCACCCTCTAAGCTTCGGGCATGCCCAATACATGATTTGCTGGGCTTCCCGCACACTTTGCACACTTATCCTCTACCCCGAAGAACTTACTCATCCCAGCCGCTGTCATGTGTGCCCGGTGGACTACCTTAAATTGTATCAGGCTAAGCCTGGCTCATGATGAGGAGCTATTAACCATGCTTTGGGCATCCGCCCATAGACCCGCCTCTATCTCTCCTCCTAGCTCGTCCTCCCGCTTACCCTTAAGCTCCTCCACCGGAGTTTCCTCCGCCTCCGAAAGCTCCTGGTAAATATCTGAAACCTTCCCCTCTCCCACCCAGGTACTGGAGACTACTCTATCCTGTATCCCCCGTGGCGGCAGCAGCGGAACGGCTGGCATCTGTTTTCTCAGGAAGTCTCGCACCTGCAAATACCTAAACCCATTCCCCGCTGGCAATTCAAATTTATCCTCCAAGGCTTTCAATCTGGGAAAGCTCCCATCTATAAATAGATCTCCCATCCTTCTAATTCCTGCCCTTTGCCATCTCCGGAATCCACCATCTAGCCTACCCGGTACAAACCGATGATTATTATAAATCGGGGTCCAAACCGATGCTCCCTCCACTCTCTTATATCTCCTCCACTGCCCCCAGATTTTCAGAGCCGCCACCACCACCGGACTTGTGGAGTATCGGGCCGGCGAGAACGGCAGAGGTGTCGTTATCAGTGCTCCAAAACTGGTGTCTTTGCATGACGCTGCCTCCATCCGCTCACATGCCGACCCCTCCCCCACTACCCACTTCCTAATCATGGCTATATTAGCTGCCCAGTAGTAATTGCAGAAGTTCGGCAGCGTCAACCCACCCTTCACCCGACCGCGCTCCAGCAACACTTTCTTCACTCGCAGGGTTTTACCTGCTCACACAAAGCCCAAAATAACCTGATTCACCCGCTTGAAAAAGGCCCTTGGGATGAAGATGGGGAGGCACTGAAAGACAAACAGAAATCTGGAGAGGACCGTCATTTTCACCTGTACCCTCCCTGCCAGTGATAGCGGGAGCATGTCCCATTTCTTAAAGTCCCCTTCCATTTGTTCTACGAGCGGGGATAGGTTTAACTTGTGCAGTGCCTCCCATTCCCGGACCACCTGGATTCCCAGATACCGAAAGCTCTTCCTTACCATTCTGAGCGGCAGCTCTCCCAGTCTCTTCTCCTGTCCTCTTGCCTGGATCGCGAACATCTCGCTTTCCCCCATGTTCAATTTATACCCCGAAAAATTGCCAAATTCCCCCAGGATTCACATTACTTCCCCCATCCCCTCCAATGGGTCTGAAATATACAAGAGAAGGTCATCTGCGTAAAGCGAGACCTGTTGCTCTACCCCTCCCCGAACCAGTCCTTTCCAGTTCCTAGAGGCTCTAACAGCATGGCCAATGGCTCTATGGTCAGAGCAAACAGTAACAGGGAGAGGGGGCACCCGTGCCTCGTTCCTCGGTATATTTTAAACTACCCCGACCTCAGCCGGTTCGTACGCACACTCGCTACTGGTGCCCGATAGAGCAACCGCATCCCAGTCAATAAAGCCCTCACCAAACCCAAACCTTCCCAGCACCTCCCACAAGTAATTCCACTCCACCCGATCAAAAGCCTTCTCCGCATCCATCGCTACCACCACCTCCACCTCCCGTCCTTCTGAGGGCATCATAATAACATTCAAAAGCCTTCGAACATTGGCCTTGAGTTGCCTGCCCTTTACAAATCTTGTCTGGTCTTCCTCTACCACCCCCGGGACACAGTCCTCTATCCTTGTGGCTAGTATCGTAGCCAGTAGTTTGGCATCCACATTCAGTAGAGAAATCGACCTGTATGGCCCGCATTGCTCCGGATCCGTCTCCCGTTTCAGGATCAGTGAAATCGAGGCCTGCAACATTGTTGGGGGGAGAACTCCCTTCTCTCTTGTTTCATTAAATGTCCTCACCAGCAGTCGGCTCAATATCTCTGAAAACTTCTTATAGAATTCCACCGGGTAGCCGTCAGGCCCCAGGGCCTTGCCCAACTGCATGCCCTCCAGCCCCTTGATTATTTCCTTAATCTCAATTGGGGCACCCAGCACTTCCACCAGATCCTCATCTACCCTCGGAAACCTCAACTGATCCAAAAACTGCCTCATCCCCTCCACCCCAGCCGGGGGCTCCGACTCATATAATTTACCATAGAAGTCTTTAAGCACCTCATTCATCCCCACTGGGTCCAGGACAGTATTCCCGCATCTACTCTTTTCTTTACTTATCTCTCTGGCCGCCTCCCTTTTCCTGAGCTGGTGCACCAACATTCTGCTTGCCTTTTCCCCCTACTCATAAACCTTGCCTTCCTCAACTGATCCACCGCTTTCCCTGTGGTCATCAGCCCAAACCCTGCCTGTAACCTCCGCCGCTCCCTCAGTAGCCCCGCATCCGGGGCCTCCGAGTATCTCCTGTCCACCTGGAGTATCTCCTCCACTAATCTATCCCTCTCAGCCCGTTCCGCCTTTTCTCTGTGAGCCCGTATCAAGATTAATTCCCTTCTGACCACCGCCTTCAGAGCTTCCCAAACCGTCGCTGCGGAGACCTCCTCCGTATCATTTGTTTCCAGGTAGTTCTGGATGGACTTGTTAACCCGCCCACAGATCGCTTTGTCTGCTAGTAACCCCACATCCAGTCTCCACAGCGGGCGTAGCCCTCTCTCCACACTAATCCGTAGATCCACCCAATGTGGGGCATGATCCAACACTGTGATTGCCGAGTACTCAGTATCCACCACCTCCGGTGGATTAGCGCCCTGCTCAGAACGAAATAGTCGATGCGAGAGTATACCTTGTGGACATGTGAGAAAAAGGAAAACTCCTTCGCCCTTGGCCGTGCAAACCTCCATGGGTCTACTCCCCCCATCTGTTCCATAAACCCCTTCAATTCCTTTGCCGCAGCCGGCCTCCTCCCTGTCCTGGACTTTGACTGGTCCAATTCCGGATCAGTGACTGTGTTAAAGTCTCCTCCCATCATCAGGTTATGTGACGCTAAGTCTGGGATCTTACCTAAAACCTACCTCATAAATTCCACATCGTCCCAAATTGGAGCATATATGTTCACGAGTACCACCCGCACCCACTCCAGCTTCCTACTCACCATTATGTACCTACCCCCCTTGTCTGACACGATTCTCCCTGCCTCGAATGCCACTCGTTTATTGATCAAGATCGCTACCCCCCCTGGTCTTTGAGTCCAGCCCTGAGTGGAATACTTGGCTATCCCACCCCTTTCTCAATCTAGTCTGGTCTGTAACCTTTAGGTGTGTCTCTTGTAGCATTGCCACGTCTGCCTTCAGCCCCCTCAAATGCACAATGACGCGAGCCCTCTTGACCGGCCCATTCAGCCCTCTAAGCTCAAAAAATTGGGTCCACCAACAGTCCCACATCTAACCTCCACGCTGGCATCTGGATTGACCGCTTCTCCAGGAGCATGGTCTGAATTCAAAATTGTCGAAAACTCTGCCTTCCTCACCCAGCTAACGACGCCTTTCCAATTACAAAAAAGTCAATCCTCGAGTACACCTTGTGCACAGGTGAAAAAAATGAGTATTCCCTGTCCTGCGATGCAAGAACCTCATGGGTCTAACCACCACCCCCAATCTCCCTCATAAACCCAGCCAGCGGTTTCCCCCCACCCCCCGACAAATTCAGTGAACACGGCTTGGACCTGTCCACCTTCGCCATCAGCACTGTTCCAGTACCCCCCCACCCCAGTATCAACTCGTGAGGATCTAAAATCTGAATGGCAGCCAAGGTTTTCTTTTTTTTAAAATAATTTTTACTGAAATTTTTATAAAATATAAACAACTCAACTCTATTAACAAAACAGCCGCTGTAACACCCCAAGAACAATTCCCACCCAACTTCAAAAGCAACTACAAACAAAAGGAAAAAAACCAAAAGAACACCCAACAACAAAAGGGAAAGAGATAACACCCGCCACATCCCACAGACCCATGTACACAGTTCTCCCTCCCCCCGATCCAAACCCCCCCCCCCTCCCTCCCTCCCTCCTTCTTCCTCCGCACCCCCCCCCCCCACCCCTCCCCCGGGTTGCTGCTGCTGCCGGCCTATTTCCCTTCCTATTTCCCTTCCCTTCCTACGGCCTATTACCGTTCCGCCAGGAAGTCCAGGAAAGGCTGCCACTGCCTAAAAAACCCTTGTACTGAACCCCTCAGGGCAAATTTCACCTTCTCCAATTTGCTGAACCCCGCCATATCATTGATCCAGGCCTCCACGCTTGGGGGCCTCGCATCCTTCCACTGAAGAAGAATCCTCCGCCGGGCTACTTGGGACGCAAAGGCCAGAACACCGGCCTCTTTCGCCTCCTGCACTCCTGGCTCCACTGCAACCCCAAAAATTGCGAGTCCCCAGCCTGGCTTGACCGTGGTTCTCACCACCCTCGACACCGTCCTTGCTACCCCCTTCCAAAACTCCCGCAGCGCTGGGCACGCCCAAAACATATGGGCGTGGTTCGCTGGGCTCCCCGAGCATCTAGAAACCGGTCCTCGCCCCCGAAAAACCTACTCATCCTCGTTCCAGTCATGTGGGCCCTATGCAGCACCTTGAACTGTCTGAGGCTAAGCCTCGCACAGGAAGAGGAGGAATTCACTCTCTCCAGGGCATCCGTCCACGTCCCCTCCTCAATCTCCTCACCCAGCTCCTCTTCCCATTTACCCTTCAGTTCCTCCACCGAGGCCTCGTCTACCTCCTGCATCACCCGGTATATGTCCGAAATCCTCCCTCCTCCAACCCACACCCCCGAGTGCAAACGATCCCGCACCCCTCGTGGGGGCAGCAAGGGGAAACCCTCCACCTGCTACCTGGCAAACGCCCTCACCTGAACATGTTCCCCGGGGGGGACCCAAACTTCCCCTCTAACTCCCCCAAGCTCGCGAACCTCCCCTCCACAAACAGGTCCCTCAACCTCCTAACCCCTGCCCTGTGCCAGCCCAGGAATCCGCCATCAATGCTCCCTGGGACAAACCGATGGTATCCATCGAGCCCCCCACTTCTCCTGTGCCGTCTCCATTGCCCCCAAATTTTGAGGGTAGCCGCCACCACCGGGCTCGTGGTATACCTCGTTGGAGGGAGCAGCAACGGCGTCGTTACCAGCGCCTCCAGGCTCGTGCCCACACATGACGCCGCCTCCATCCTCTTCCATGCTGCCACTTCCTCGTCCATTACCCACTTACGCACCATCGCTGCGTTGGCAGCCCAATAGTACCCACAGAGGTTGGGCAACGCCAGCCCCCCCCTATCCCTGCCCCGTTCCAGGAACACTCTTCTCACCCTCGGAGTCCCATGCGCCCACACAAATCCCGTGATACTCCTGTTGACCCTCCTAAGAAAGGCCTTCGGGATAAGGATGGGGAGGCACTGGAACAGGAACAAAAACCTTGGGAGCACCGTCATCTTAACGGACTGCACCCTCCCCGCCAGTGACAGAGGTAACATATCCCACCTCTTAAACTCCTCCTCCATCCGCTCCACCAACCTTGTGAGGTTGAGCTTGTGCAGGGCCCCCCAGCTCCCAGCACCCAGCACCCTGGACCCCTAGGTACCTGAAGCTCTTCCCTGCCTGCTTCAATGGGAGCCTACCAATCCCCTCCTCTTGATCCCCTGGATGCACCACAAACAACTCACTCTTGCCCAGGTTCAACTTATACCCCGAGAAACCCCCGAATTCACTAAGAATCCTCATCACCTCTGGCATCCCCCCCACCGGGTCCGCCACAGACAGCAATAGGTCGTCCGCATACTGCGACACTCGTGCTCCTCCCCACCCCGCACCAGACCCCTGACTCCCTCAATGCCATGGCCAGGGGCTCAATCGCCAACGCGAAGAGCAAGGGGGACAGGGGGCACCCCTGTCTCGTCCCCCGGTACAGCCGAAAGTACTCCGACCTCCTCCTGTTTGTGGCTACACTCGCCATCGGGGCCTCGTAGAGCAGCCTCACCCACCGGATAAACCCCTCCCCAAACCCAAACCTCTCCAACACCTCCCACAAATACTCCCATTCAACCCTATCAAAGGCCTTCTTCGCATCCAATGCCACCACTATCTCCACCTCCCCTTCCATGGCCGGCATCATAATGACATTGAGGAGCCTTCGCACGTTCGTATTCAACTGCCTTCCCTTCACAAACCCCGTCTGGTCCTCATGAATGACCCCGGGCACGCAATCCTCTATTCGAGTGGCCAGGATCTTTGCCAGCAGCTTAGCGTCGACATTCAGCAGCGAAATCGGCCTATATGACCTGCACTGCAGAGGGTCCTTGTCCCGCTTCAGGATCAAGGAAATCAGCGCCCGTGACATAGTTGGGGGCAAAGCCCCCCCCTCCCGTGCCTCGTTAAAGGTCCGGACCAACAGGGGCCCAACAGGTCAAAATACGTTTTATAAAATTCCGCCGGAAACCCGTCCGGCCCCAGCGCTTTCCCCGACCACCTCCTCCAGCTCGATCGGCGCCCCCAGTCCCTCCACCTGCTCCTCCTCCACCCTCGGGAATCGCAGCTTGTCCAAGAAGCGTCCCATTCCACCCCCTCCACCGGGGCTCCGACCGGTACAGTTCCCCATAGAAGTCTCTGAAGACGCCATTAACATCTACTCCCCTCCGCACCGCCTTCTCAGCTCTATCCGTCACTCCCCCAATCTCCCTGGCCGCATCCCGCTTTCGGAGCTGGTGTGCCAGCATCCTGCTCGCTTTCTCCCCGTATTCATACACCACGCCCTGTGCTTTCCTCCACTGAGCTTCCGCCTTTCTGGTAGTCAATAGGTCGAATCTGGCCTGAAGGCTACGCCTCTCCCCCAGCAATCCCTCCTCTGGAGCCTCCGCATATCTCCTATCCACCCGCACCATCTCCCCTATCATCTCTCCCTCGGTCTCTGCTCCCCCCTCTCCCTGTGGGTTCGGATGGAGATCAATTCCCCCCTCATCACCGCCTTCAATGCCTCCCAGACCGTCCCCACTCGGACCTCCCCGTTGCCATTGGCCTCAAGGTACCTCTCGATACACCCCCGAACCCTCTCGGCCACCTCCTCATCTGCCAGCAGCCCCACCTCCAAGCACCAGAGCGGACGTTGGTCCCTCTCCTCCCCCAGCCCGAGGTCCACCCAGTGCGGGGCATGATCTGAAATGGCAATGGCGGAGTATTCCGCATCCTCCATCCTCAAAACCAACCCCTTACTCAGGACAAAAAAATCAATCCTCGAGTAGGCCTTATGTACATGGGAGAAAAACGAGTATTCCCTGGCCCTTGGCCTCGCAAACCTCCAGGGATCCACCCCCCCCCCATCTGGTCCATAAATCCCCTCAGCACCTTAGCCGCCGCCGGCCTCCTACCCGTCCGGGACTTGGATCGATCCAATTGGGGATCCAGTACCGTGTTGAAGTCCCCCCCCCCCCCATGATCAGGCCCCCCACCTCCAGGAATGCGGCCCAACATACACCGCATAAACCCCGCATCGTCCCAATTTGGGGCGTAAACATTCACCAACACCACCCGCTCCCCCTGCAGCTTGCCACTCACCATCAGGGCAGCACGGTAGCATTGTGGATAGCACAATCGCTTCACAGCTCCAGGGTCCCAGGTTCGATTCTGGCTTGGGTCACTGTCTGTGCGGAGTCTGCACATCCTCCCCGTGTGTGCGTGGGTTTCCTCCGGGTGCTCCGGTTTCCTCCCACAGTCCAAAGATGTGCAAAGTTAGGTGGATTGGCCATGATAAATTGCCCTTAGTGTCCAAAATTGCCCTTAGTGTTGGATGGGGTTACTGGGTTAAGGAGATAGGGTGGAGGTGTTAACCTTGGGTAGGGTGCTCTTTTCAGGAGCTGGTGCAGACTCGATGGGCCGAATGGCCTCCTTCTGCACTGTAAATTCTATGATCTATGATCACATATCTCCCGCCACTGTCAGCCACCACATTTAACGCCTCAAACGACACCTTCTTCCCCACCAGGATCGCCACCCCCCTACTCTTCTCATCCAGCCCTGAGTGAAATACTTGGCCCACCCATCCCTTCCTCAGCCGAACCTCGTCCGCCACTCTCAGGTGTGTCTCCTGGAGCATGGCCACATCCACCTTCAGCCCCTTCAGGTGCGCAAACACCCGGGCCCGTTTGACCGGCCCATTCAGCCCCCTCACATTCCAGGTTATCAGCCGGATCAGAGGGCTCCCTGCCCCCCTCCCCTGCCGATTAGCCATACCCCATCCCATCAGATTTGGCAAAGCTAATTATAACAACAAAAACACCAGTCTTTCATGTGTCTCCATGGTGGTGTTACGACACACTGGGCGATTGTGCGTTCAATTCCAGCCCCACAGGCCACCCCTGCCCCCCCCCGAATCCCAACATACTTGAATTAACCAATAATTCATATATTTTCCTGTAAGTTTTGACCCTTGACTGTACCAATAACTTTCAGGCACTAGATTTGTATGCAAACCATTAAAAAAAAACTGTTTATTTTAACAAGAGAAGAGATAAACATGTAATGGAAATAATGGAACATTGGTCTACTAATCTAACTATTCTCCAAAACCCGACCCACCCCCACCCAGACACACACAAGACAGATACAAGTGGTAGGCGGTGGGAAAAGTTCAAAAGTCGGCAATCTTCCAAGGACACAAAGTGTTGAAATCATTGGTTGGTTTGGATCTTCTAATGGTTGTCTTTGATTAGAAATTGCAGGCTGTAGACGTTTCTCTGGGGAGTTACTTTCAATTGACTGACCTCCACCAGACTGGCCCTCAAACTCACTGAGATAATATTAGAATCCTTCACCTGAGGATTTCAAACATGTTTTCAAATCGCCCCCTCTTCCAGCAGATCGCGCTGTACTGTACCCGCAGGTTTAACTGACTGTGAGCAGGCCATCTGTTGAGATAAATCAGATTCAGTTCCCCAGCATTTTAATCAGAAGTGGAAGGTTCACTAGCTGAGCTGGACAGTATTTTAACCACCAGCCTTAGCTGATAGAAAGAGTCTTTTAAAATTGCCAGCCTTCCAGGCAGAGATTTAAATGTTCCCAGATCTGGCTACTGATTGCAGTCTTTCAGTCAGAAGTTAAACCTTCACAGGACAGCTAGAAAGAATGTCCAGACCTGCTCACTCTAGCCAGGGGATCAAAGAGGGACAAGACTCCAGCCTTTCTGGGAGAGAATTTCAATCGAGCTTCTGCACAACTCCTACACAGAACAAAAATGAAACCAAAAATGAAACCTACAATCTGTTCCAGAATATTCTGAAAGTCCCTACCAATCCAAATTGAGAATAGAAAAGTCCCAGAATTTAAGAAGAGGGGATTGGCTGCTAGCCAAGTCCATCAAAATGACACCATGGGCCATGCAACAGAGCAAACTGAATCAAGGGGTCTGCACTTTTAAAAACCGAGTTTGCGATTCTGAGGCAGGCAGCCGACCAGGCAGGAATTAAAAAGATAAAACAAAGGTTGGAAAGAGGTTCCTTACAGTGGGCTTCAGACACTCTAAGCACCACATTTAGACTGACCACATGAGGATGGGGGAGGACAGTCCAGTGCTCCACTAGGAGGTGGAAATTTCAAAGCACTCATATTGTGTCTGCAACAAGATGGTTCACTGCACAGTTAGTGTTTGCGCCTGATATTTCTTCAGGATTTGGAGCTCTGTTACTTTCTGAAATATGGCAAAGGAGGATCAAGCTTCCAGGCCCCAAGAGGAGGTGGTGTCTGATCCAGACCCATCAAAGGAGGTGGCCTTGCAAGAGGGAGCAACCCAACTTCATTAAGGAATGCCTTCTGAAAGCAGTGCCACCCTTCTATAGGATTACATGTAGACCGCCTTCACTCTCTCTCCATTTTCTTAAACCCACAATCAAACATATATAAATATCAAAAAACAAATGCAGCAACTCATAAATCAACCACCTCAGAACCCCGTGCCACAGGAGGAGAAGTAGAAAACAACGAGAGGACAAATGTGTGGTATCACAACCCCCACAAGAACCATGGGGAAAAGAATATCGAACAAGCTTCCCAGGTAGAGGATGGAGACCGCCCAGCTGGGGCCCAAATTTGTTGGTTGGCCCAACTGGGACTGTGACTGTGGAGAGTTACCGCAGAGTATTGTACATAATTTAAAATAAATCATTGTTTCACTACTGCTGGCTTCCTCCGGGGTCGGGGGGGGGGGGGGGGGGGGTGTTGCTGAAAAGTTGGAAGATATCCATATTTATTGTGAGTGAGATTGTACTGTCATTGATGGGGTACAAGCAGAATGACTTATTGAATGGCAGAATAGAATTCTGAAACATCTGTGTGAGGAGCAGCAGAATTATTCGCAACGCCTTGTAGAAGATAGGGGAGAGCTGAATAGTAACCGACGCCCAATTTGCGTTTGTTGCCAAGAAGGCATTGTGATGGCAGATTTAATTTGGCAATGAGCTTAGTTAGCTGAAGATCTTCCTTTTTGAGTTGTGCCTGCTCTGCCGCTGACACAACTCAATTATTGCTTTTTTGGGGGGGTGGCACAATCTCCACAATGATGCAAAGGTGTTGTGGTGAATTAGCCCAGCTAAATCAGCAGATGGCTTAGTTTGACTACCCCCAACAGACAGGGGCTAGAGGTTGACTATGGTGCCTCCTCCTCGCAGCTTTTTCTCCGCAAAGCAGAGGGAAAGGGGTGGAGTTGACACGGTTATTGGATCTGAAAGGGTTAAAATGGTTTTCGATGAAAAGTGCTTTTTAGCAAAATACACTGCCAAGCAGGGGAAAGGTAGAACTGTTGAGTAGCAGATGTGCTCTAGTCAAGATAAGAAGTGAGACACACTACTGAATAGAAAACCTTTTGACTCCTGAAGATTCAGTCTGAACTCTTAAAACTCCAAAGCCTTTTATAAAATACTTTCAATGAATTACAAAATTCTTAAATGGACTTTAAATATATTGTTAAAACAATTAAAGGAGCCTTGATTTAAAAACAACCTTCAAGTACTAAAAAATCATGTAAAATATATAAGAATATACTGAAAAATATAAAGAAGAACTGAGTTCCTGTGGCCTCTGGGTTCGGTTAGTAAATAGATCCCAACATGTATTGGAAACCAACCTCTGCACCTGGCATACGGCAAGATGAGGATGCAGCGACAGAAGATCTCTGATTTCCACCATATCACTGCCCTAATCTGGGCCCCATCCCCAGTGAATTCTGAGGAAATCTGCTGGGTTGTTTGTGGAACAATTTTCTCCACTGTTTGCCTGATACATGTCCAACAATGAGTGGACAAACGGAGGCTGTTCATTTATCTTTGTTGGCAGGGTTCTCAAATGTTTTTTAAAAGTCTGAGTGCCTCCAACTGTCTGGATCCTACATTCTGGAAATCCAACCCGAAACCTCTTTATCTCTCTAACTTTCTGTCTCCTCTATAAATACTCCTTAAAACCAATCGCTTTGATCAAGTTTTTGGTACCTATTGTAATAGCTCCTTACGTGGCATGTTGTCAAACTTAACCTTATGATGCTCCTGTGAAATGTCTGGTGCTGCTTTACCTCATTAAAAACGCTTCGTAATTGTCATTGTTGAGGATGATGATTTTATGTTTAATAAGCAAATATTTATATTCGGCACCTTCGCAATTCAGTTTGCAGAACCACACTGGAGCAAAATCTACAATTCCACCATTGACGAGAGCCAGTTGCAGCAGTGTGCATGAAAAGGTGCTGGAACGCACAATCACCATTGTGCAACTCAAGATATACAAGCAGTGGCGTGCAGAGGTCTGGTGATGCCCGGGGCAAATCTTGATTGTATGCCTCAAAGACTCAAGTATAAGGCCTAATATACTGAGAAATATTATGAGAAAGGAAAACATTGTGAATATATAAACATGAAATAAACGCTTTATTCGATTTTAATGTAAATCAATCAAATTTATTAAGTTCTTTTCCCCAAATGATACCTCCTGTCACAAAACACCTGAACTACTTCACTTTTTACATCAGCTGTGAGAAATTATTTTTCAATGCTTATTAAAGCCAGGTTGGTCAGTCGCTCCTGTGACATAGAAGACCTCAGATATGTTTTTATTAATTTCAGTTTTGAAAATGACCTTTCACAGCTTGCGACTGAAAATGCGATTGTAAGCAGTAATCTGTATGAAACACACAGCGTCGGAAAGACATCCCTCCCATACTGCAGTAAAGACTCCAGAGCATCTTTAGGATCGGGGGAACTCTATTCCCTCCAGCTCGAAGGAGCATCACAAAATCAATAATTTTGTCATGTAACTGAATTGCAACCACATCATTGTCATAATAATTTGCAAAGTCTAAACATTCCTTTTTTAATTTCTCTCTTTCTTGTTCATCTTCAATCACTATTGAATTCAAGTTCAGAAGAAAAGAAAATCGGTCACTGAGTCTTTGAAGACGGACACTGCGGTCTTCAATTTCAGTTTTTAATCTGTTCACAATCTCTACCATTACTCTATTCATTTCTTCTTGTGCCGTCAGTCCACTATCACTTGCTGACTCTCTAAGCATTATTCTTCTTCTCCTTGTTCGTGCAATTGGTATTCCCCAATTTTCACAATATTCATTGGCTAAATCTATTGCATTGTGGATAATTTCATCATTCTTCAAATTCAAGATATGAATAAGTCCTCTCCGATCACAAGAAGCTTCATGGAACCCCATTTTTGGATCCTGCAAACGTTTTGAGACTTTCTCCACTGATGATAAAACTGAGTACCAAAAATTTAATAAAGCTATAAACGGGAACTGTTGAATAGAGTTCAGTAGCGATCCTGCATCAGATTTAGTTTCCCTTGAAAATTCTCCTTCCAGCAGGTGTTGAAGGCTTGCAATAACGTTGTCACACTCTTCGTGGATTACTTGCACAGCACCATGGCTGGAACTCCATCTTGTGTCACACTGTCTTTTCACAGTCCGAGTGACAAATGATTTTAACATTTCCCAACGAGAAGTAGATGAAGAAAAAAAAGTAGAGTTTTTCTAGAATGCCAAAAAATGTAACAACAACAGGTTGCACCTCACTTGCATGGACACAGGCCAAATTGAGGCCGTGGTTCTTGCAGTTCACAAACACAGCTTTTGGGTTAACCTCAAGAATTTTTTGTTGAACACCTCCTCTCACTCCAGCCATAACTGCTGCGTTATCATATGCTTGACCACGACAGTCATTCATGGAAATTTTGTCTTCTTCCAATTTTTCCTGAATTTTATTTACCAGGCTGACTGCATCTTTCTTGTTGACTTGAAAAAATCCCAGAAATATCTCCTTTATTTCTACTTTTCTGTTTTCATCAATATGAACGTAACGCAGAATTTCAGAAACCTGATCTTCATGGGCAATATCTGGAGTTGAATCCAGCATTATGCTAAAATATTTTGCGTCCTTAATTTCGGAAATTATATTTTTCTTGACAGTTTCACCAAGAAGATTGATTATTTCGTTTTGAATTCTGTTGGACAAGTAGGTGACACTTTTTGGTTTCTCTTTCCCTCTCTGCAAGTGTTTTGCTAAGATGTCATCATATTTGGCCAAAAGTCTGATTGTTGCTAGAAAGTTTCCTGTATTTTCACTGACTGTCTCCCCTGGCTCTGATAACCCAGATATACCTTCTCCTCGATGTCGACGATTGGCCAGATTCTGTTTTGCCAGAAAGGATATAACCTCGACAATCCGTTCAGTTATAGCTTTCCATCTTTTCTTTTCAGCAGACATTTGCTGTTGAAGTTCAGCATCTATCGTAGTTGAATGATGGAGTCGAACTACAGTTTCTTCAAACAGCCAAAATCGCTTTTTTGCAAAAATATGCTATAATCTTCTTTATTTTCTTCACATGGATCATCATCCTGACAACGAGACTGAGGAGAGAGAGTATTATGTTCTGACCGAGCTGAATCCGTATCAGAAAAATCCTTCTCTGCACCCACATCATCTTTTACTTCTCCAGGTTCTCCTACTTCTTCTTTACTTCTTTTTATCCATGCATCTAATGCCCCTCTTTGATGGGACTCTTCTTCGACTCTGGCCCTCTTTTTTTTTCTGTTCTGTGCTCCACTCGGTTGTAAACGAAATACGCGTAACATTTCATTTTCTATCTCAAAAACCGTAAGACGCATGAGAAAATGGGAAGAAAATGGTAAACAATCGGTCAGTTGCAGATGGATAAACCATATTTCATTTCTTTGTTCCTTCGTATCAAATTATTTCACACTGATTCTCCACTGATAATTTTGTGCAATTTATATCATAGAGTTGCAAATTAGTGGGATCTGTATTCGAATATTAGCATGTTAAGGAATAATGTCTCCTATTCCGAGATTAAATGCCACAGCAGTCCTCTGATCATCCAGGCTTCACTCGTACTACATCCCACGTAAATATTTCATTAAATATCACCAAAAAACCTATAAAAAACGTAGTTGCACCCTTTCTAGAGCTATTCACTGACCTGAGTAGGTAAAATAACTAATCTAGATGCACAAAAAGCAGAAGAAAAGACAATTTATGACTCGAGGGAACGCAGGAACGAACAGCCACGTCTGCTTGTTGCTTTTGATGGTTGCACCACGTACATCATGCGCATGCGTGTGGGGGGATGGGGAGAAGCACCATTTTCTCTGGACAGAAAGGGTACACCATGTTAAAGGAATAAAGGGCTAACAACTGCCTCTGCAGTGCGGTGAGCCTCCAAAAATTGATTTATCACCGCTGAAATTTTAAAATTACTATCTTATTTCCTTCTCTGGGGCAACACGGTGGCCGAGTGGTTAGCACAACCGCCTCACGGAACTGAGGTCCCAGGTTCGATCCCGGCTCTGGGTCACTGTCCGTGTGGAGTTTGCACATTCTCCCCGTGTCTGCGTGGGTTTCTCCCCCACAACTCAAAAAATGTGCAGAGTAGGTGGATTGGCCACGCTAAATTGCCCCTTAATTGAAAAAAATAATTGGGTAATCTAAATTTTAAAAAAAAATTATTTCCTTCTCTGATTGGATGCCCCCATCCAATGGATGCCCGGGGCCAATGCACCGTTCCCCCCCCCCCCTCTGCACGCCACTGTATACAAGTGCCCAATGCAAAGGCACCTGGTGCAAGAGAGATTAGGGACCTATACTTGTTTACACCATGGAATGCAGATTTTAGAAAGCCTGTACTGATGTAGCAATCAGAACTAATCTGTCAAGTACCTGCATGTTTCATTATACATCTTTACCAGCATGAGTAGTAATGATTTGATCACTGCAAATACTTACCAAGTTCCATTATCCACACTGTTGTAAGAGAGATTGATTTGGGAGTTCGCTTATAAAAACACACAGAACAAAGGTTAATGTTTGAACATTAACCTCAAGCCGGTTCCCAACCCTGCTATGCCATAATATATACCAATATATCATGGTGCAGACACACACTGATGGACACACACAGGGACCAATCAACATGTACAAACACCGCAGCCAATCACCAGTTAGAATACACACACTATAAAGGCAGAGGGCACCACTGTTCCCGCTCATTCTGGGTGCTGCCTCTGAGTGTAACAGGAACTTATTCAGCCCAGCACGGACTCACAACACGTGCTGAGAGAATCAACTGGTTCGGACAAGGCTTAGGTCTCTAGTTCAAGTTAGCATTATTTAGACCCACAGTCATCGTGTGTTAGTTAGTTAGAAGGAGTTAATAAAATCGAGTTGAACCTTCATCTGTGTTGGAAGTGTCTGTTCATCTCTCAAGCCTACACAAGCTAACATGACATGCTACACCACTGGTAAGGCTTTATCAAATTCACAAAAAATATCTGTAACATTGACATTGTAAATGATCTGTTATCATCCCTCTCAACCAGTCCTCAGTCTTTGACATCACTATTGTCCAGCTGAGTGGGACTCTCCTTGCCGGGCTCCATCCTTTCCTAGCCAATTGTATCCTGACCACCTCCAGTAATGGTTGTTGTCCTGCTTCTGCAACACTGGGTGGGATTCTCCGTCTCTCCAGCCGGCCAATGGGGTATCCCATCGTGGGCAGCCCCACGCCTTCAGGAAATCCCTGGGCTGCCGGTGAAACGGAGAATCCTGACAGCGGAGAATCCAGCCCAGTATGTTTGCAATTCCCGAAGAATCTATCCTTCGCCCCCTCCATTTTTTTCGTCTAAATGCTGTCTTTTGGTGACATCATCTAAAAACACATTTGATCTCACTCGTGAACTGATGACACTTAAGCTCTATCTACCCACATCTCTCCAGTGCCTTGGTATTCCCAAACTGCTTGAACCTGCGTTAGCCATCAGTGAGAATGGTGGCATGGGCACAAAATCCGGAGAGAATCGGAAAAAGCGATTCTGGCAAGATCACAATTTCCGATTTTCAATCGCTCTTGTCGGTGGAATAATATGAAACATGTCGTGAGAGCACGGGAAGCTAATGTTAATACATCAGCATGACATTAGCTAGCACTCACTCTAGGACTTCCCGCTCCCCCTCACCACATAATCAGCAGGCACCGACTTCAAATTAGGTTTATTTAACCGTGAGCCTGCCAGCCTCACCTCCCAAGGGGATTTCAAGGTGGTGCTCAGTCAGCCATCAAAGCTAAGGGTGCACTGGAGAGGATTCAGGGGATACATAAATTCAATCTGAGGCCAGGGCTGACTCAATCTTGGAAGAAGGGGTCAATCGCTGGCCTTACCTTCCCTTCATATAGGGGCACCCCTTGCCTTAATGGGTCTGGAGGTTGGCATGAAGGCATCAATTCCTGTATCCTCCTTGTTGGGCATGTGCTCAAATCATCAGCAAGGGAGTTCCTGTCCTTAGTGCGAGCTGGAAAGTGGTTGGGAGGAAGTGAATACAGAGGATCAGCAAGGGGGCAACTGAAGTTCTTGGTGGGGTTCCATGAGAGGCCAGGCTGCAATGACAGAGTGGGGGAGTCAGGAATGGATTACATCCCTGCCTCATGAAGACTCTCTAACTGGGGAGGACAACTGCAGGTGAGTAGAACCCCACACTCAGGCAGCACAGTGAGGTCAAAGGGTTAAACTGGCTGGAATTAGTTTTGGGTTGGATGGTTAATGGAAGGCTAGTCAACTCTATAACTCTCGACTTCTGATAATGTATGTAGAGGGGTAACATGCACACGGAGACTCTCCACGCCCCCCAAAAAAACCCATTTATTTTAATTTTGACGGCCAGTTTAAATGAGGTAAATATCAAACGATTGTGTGTGTGAAGATACATACCTCAAAAGGATACCTTGGAAAGAGACAGGAAAAAAGAATTTGATTTGCAAACCGAAACTTCACAGGATTCTCTGCTTGGTAAGATGGTGGGAGCGGGCTCATCCTTTCCCACACTACCCACGCCTGACAGCCAAAGATCCCGGCCACATCGTGGCGGGAGAGCTAGAAAAACATCGTCAGAGTATGGCATTAGACCTTTGATGAGGCTTTGGCCCACATTAATTCAAAGCTGGAAAAACTGAATAAAATGCAATCTTTATTATCGTCACAAGTAGGCTTACATTAACACTGCAATGAAGTTACCGTGAAAATCCCCTAGTCGCCACACTCTGGCGCCTGTTCGGGTACACAGAGAGAGAATTCAGAATGTCTAATTCGCCTAACAAGCACGGGACTTGTGGGAGGAAACTGGAGCACCTGGAGGAAACCCATGCAGACACGGGGAGAACATGCAGACTCCGCACAGACAGTAACTCAAGCGGAAATCGAACCTGGGACCTTGGCGCTGTGAAACAGTGCAAACCATTGTGCTACCATACCGCCCCTGTGCTTCCATGCCACCCCTTCCATCGAGACTTGTGATGCCACGCTGAAAGGTACTGAAATGGCCCTAGCTGCCATAGTGACTGGATCATGTCTTTGGTAGTGTGCCTAACCTCAGCAGTGGAGTGCAATGAAATTCTCAAGGTCAAGACTTGAAAACCGTTCCAGGCGGCAAAACATCTGCTCAGTGAGATTAATGGTGGGGATAGAGGGCCGTGCCCCTACTGATTACTTTGCAGACACTCTGCACAAGATGGGGGTGAGGTTGTGTTTGCAACCCACATGGGTTAGACCAGGCTCATCACTCCCTGTAGCCGAAGCTTCCAGCTGCAGAACCACCATGTTTCACAGCTTCAAAAAAAAGAACAGGGCCTTCCTTGGGCTAGGGAGCATCGGGATGCAAGGCTGGGGTGTGGGGGAGGGGGGGGGGGGCACTCCATCTGACTTTACCAGGATTTGAGCGCAGACCTGGTAAAGAGGAGCGCTGCTTTCAATCTGCTGAAATCCATCCTATACGGAAAAGGAAATAGGTTTGGCATTATCTACCTGGTTCGCCTCTGAGTACCTGTTGGGGAGAAGGATGGCCTCTTTGATTCGCCAGAAGAGGCAAACTCCTTTGTTCTGAACCTTAAACTTGAACTCTGCTGAGTACATGTTGATGTTTGTTTTATTGTGTACTGGTGTCTGGGAATCTCACACTCCGTGTTTCTATCCGGTTTGGGGTTTGTAGTTACTGTTGGGTTTGATATTTGATTGTTTTTCTTGCGCTGCAAATTAGAAGGATTTGTTTTTTCTATCTTCTTGGAGTCTTTAAGCTAATGATGAAGTTAGCTAACAGAAGTAGTAAGAGAGGGTTTACTGCAGATCTTCGCGAACAGTTTGTGAATATGAGCTGAGTGTATATAGTTAGTGGGGTTTTGTTAATTGGGGGTTTTGGGATAGAGTATTGTTCATTAGTGTTACAAAGGAGCATTATTGGGTTGGGGAGGAAAGTGGGGAGGGAGTTTTAATGCAAGTTGGGTGGCTGTGTTTGTAAGTCCTTTTTTGTCAGATTGTATGACTTGGCTGGGGGCCATCTCTGGTGGGTCTCACTGACTTCTGAGATCTCTTGTCTGGTATTCCTCCTTGGAAATGGCTGACTCCAGGCTGGGAAGTGATGAGAGACCTCCAATTCGCTTGGTAACCTGGAATGTCTAAGATCTGAATGGCCCAGTAAAACGGTCTACAGCTTTTACCCATCTTAAGAATCTAAACTCTGTTTTCACAGGAAACCCACTTGCGTTTATAGGACCTGACAAGGATGGGGCAGGCCTTCCACTCCAGTTTTAATGGTGGCACCCGGGGCATGGCAATCTTAATTCATAAAGTGGTGATGTTGGCATTGGACTGGGGTGGGCACAGTAAGAAGTCTTACAACACCAGGGAAGTCGCCTGCTGAAGGAGCTGTGCTCCGAAAGCAAGTGATTCCAAACAAACCTGTTGGACTTTAACCTGGTGTTGTAAGACTTCTTACTTAATTCAAAAAAGAATACAATTCTTCTACCCGCAGGTTACAGCTGACCCTAATGAACGCTATATTATTGTTTATGGCTCACTGGCAAACACTGCAGTAGTCCTGGTAAACATCTATGCCCCAAACTGGGATGACCCAAACTTTAAACTCGCTCATAAATTCTCACCCCAATCTCGAGTCGCATCAGATGATTCTAGGAGGCAACTTATATTGTGTCCTGAATCCTAACTTTGATTGGTCCAAACCAAAATCTCTGGTCCCTTCTGGGACGGCCAGGACTCTGTTCTCCAATGTGGAACAAATGGGGGGTGGGGGGGTTGTAGACCCATGGTGTTCCCTGCACCCAAACGATAAAGAATTTTCTTTTTTTTTTTCACATGTTCATCATGCATATTCTCAAATTGACTTTTTTAGTTTTGATAAAGCCCTCCTCCTTTCAGTACTGGCAGCTGACTACTCAGCGATTGTCATCCCAGATCACGCCCCTCATTCTGTTGATTTATTGCTAGAGTTTGGCCCTTCCCAACACCACCCTGGAGGAGAGACAATACTCCGTTGTTGGACAACAAATGTTGTGAGCGTTTGTCCACCTCCATTGTGGAATTCATTTAAGCTCAACAAATCAGATTCAATCTCCTTCTACACTTTGGGAGGCTCTCAAGGCCATCATGGGGGGAAATAATTTCATATAGGGCTTAGAACATAGAACATACAATGCAGAAGGAGGCCATTCGGCCCATCGAGTCTACACTGACCCACTTAAGCCTCACTTCCACCCTATCCCCGCAACCCAACAACCCCTCCTAACCTTTTTGGTCACTGAGGGCAATTTATCATGGCCAATCCACCTAACCTGCACGTCTTTGGACTGTGGGAGGAAACCGGAGTACCCGGAGGAAACCCACGCAGACAGGGGGAGAACGTGCAGACTCCGCACAGACAGTGACCCAGCAGGGAATCGAACCTGGGACCCTGGGGCTGTGAAGCCACAGTGCTATCCACTTGTGCTACCGTGCTGCCCATCAAAAACCATGCTTGCACCACAAAAATAGCAAGGGTGGACTCCATCTTGGAGGTGGACCGTCAATACTCACTCTCCCCAACTCTGGAGCGACTGATACACTAAAAAAAAGTTACAATTCCAATTCAAACTGCAGTCTACTAGTCCGGCTGTGCTTCCGTTACAGTGCTCCAGTGGTACCTTCTACGAGCATGGGGACAAAGCCAGTTGTCTTCTGGATCATCAACTCAAGCGGAAGACAACCTCTCTACAGATCCCTATGATATGTAACAAAGATGGCAATCTTGGCCGGAATTCTCCGAAGTCCCGGCCAAGTGTTGACGCCGCCATCAAAACCGGTGCGAGCGATGCCGACGAGCCTCCCCTTCCGCACATGCGTGTCTCCGCGCCGGCCCCCGAACAACATTACAGAGCCCTACAGGCACCCAGTGCGGAGGAACATAGCCCCCCCACCCCAGAATGAGCGTGTCTGCCGATCGGTAGCCCCCGATCGT
Source organism: Scyliorhinus canicula (assembly GCF_902713615.1). NCBI lineage: Eukaryota > Metazoa > Chordata > Chondrichthyes > Carcharhiniformes > Scyliorhinidae > Scyliorhinus > Scyliorhinus canicula. Next base: position 56,829,460 of record NC_052160.1, on the reverse strand, counting down.
GGGCCTGGCCACCGTGGAGCCCCCCCCCCGGAGTCGGGTCCCCCACCTCCCCACCAGGACGGCCCCCGCAGCCAGAATGTCGAGGCCCCACCAGGTGGCCGGGAGTCAACGGGCATTGGCCCGTCAAGCGCGGAGAATCGCCGCGGGCGCCACTTTCAACGGCCCCGACCAGCACCGTGGCAACCACGATTGCCGCCGATTCTCTGGTCGCCTGAGAATCGGTGGTCCGGCGCCAGGGCTACGTGGCAGGATTGTCGCCCCCCTCCCCCCCCGGCGATTCTCCGACCTGGCGTGGGCTCGGAGAAACCCGGCACTATTCTCTGCTCACTTACAGGTAAACGCGGCTTTTAGTTCATATTACCGTGTGCTGGATGATTCAGAACCCCCTTTGGATAAATCTAGAATGCCAAGTTTTCGGGATAGTATGCACATCAAGACCATCGAAGAGAGGAGGAGATAATAATTGTATTTCTCATTGTGCCCGGGAGAGATTCGAAAGTGTATTGGGCTGCTGCAATCTGTCAAAGCCCTGGGTCATGACGGCTTCCCAGCCGGGTTTTAGAAAACATTCTCGGCCCAGCTCATACCATAAAATAATGGATCTGCTTAATGACTCACTGTCTTGGGGTTCACTGACCCCCCGACCCTCACTTAAGCCTTAATTTCTTTGCTCCTTAAAGGGGGCAAGGCCCCAGTAGAATGTGGGTCGTACGGATACGGACGTCAAGCTGCTGGCTAAGGTCCTGGCACTCCAGCTAGAGCTCGTCTCCCGGGCATAATATCAAATGGGCTTTGTGAAGGATCAGCCAATTGTCAGCCAATATTCGACACCTTCTGAAGGTCATCCTCTTCCCCCTCCACAGCCCCAAAACCTGCAGTTATAGTCTCTTTGGATGCAGAAAGAGCTTTTGATAGGGTGCAATGGGATCACCTAGAACAAAGAATACAGCACAGGAACAGGCCCTTCGGCCCTCCAAGCCTGCGCCAATTACGTGTCCTATCTGGACCAACCACATGTATCCTTCTATACCCCGTCTGTTCATGTGCCTATTCAGATAACTCTTAAAGGTCGTTAACGTATCTGCCTCAACCACCTCACTTGACAGTGCATTCCAGGCCACCACCACCCTCTATGTAAAAAAACTTCCCCCACACATCTCCACTGAACCTTTTCCCCCCCCTCACCTTGAACTTGTGCCCCCTTGTAATTGTCATTTCTGCCCTGGGAAAAAGCCTCCAACTGTTTATAATATCTATACCTCTAATAATTTTATAATCTTCTATCAGGCACCCCCTGAGCCTCCGTCTCTCTAAGGAGAACAATCCCAGTTTATTCAATCTCTCCTCATAGCTAATACTGTTGCCTTTTCTTCTTTTACTCTTTTACTCTGTCCTCTCTGTGGCTCTGTTCCAATTATGGCAATCAGTGAGTTTGCCCTTTTTTCTATGTTATCTATGTCCTAATGCTTCGAGTCGCCAGGTATCAAATGATACCACCAAAAGTTTCAACCTGCTAGGGATCAAAGAGCCAAACACCAGTTAGTTAGTTCAAGGTCAAGGGTACTTTATTTCCACACAATTAGTCATGCAACATAAATTCTACTAGTTAACTACACCGATCGACTAAGACAACCTGTACTTAACTTCGGGCACCCGGCTTAGGTCAGAGAACAGTGGCCACTGTTAGATTCTGGATCTTCTCGGGTCTGAAGGAGTAACTGCTGCTCAGCTAGGCTCATCCGTCTGGTAGCGGGCGTTGAACTTGTACTTGCTTCTGGCGTTGCTGCACTTGGAGATGGCCATAACCGGGGTACCAGGTCCAAGAGAGGACAAACATGTGGCGAACTCTTCTTGTTATACTCAGGGTTTTTCGCGCTCTTTTGGGCGGTCCTTCGATTTGGGCCTTACTAATTGGGTGATCCCTGATCACTCCGTTCGATTCCTAACCAATAAGTGGGCAGGGATCTGGATGGCTGGGCTTGTCCCAAGCGGGCACTGATCCCGTTGTTTGCGTTTTCCTTGAACAGGGAGTGGCGCCGAAATGTCTGGGACTGTACCGGTCGCTCAAGTACAAGTCCTTTGTTTTGGTGAAGATGGGCCATCAAATGCTAATCTGTTCATCAAAATGCTAATTGATCGGAGTTTCGATACCGTCAGGACTTCTTGCTGACAAATATACATTTCAGGATCTGAGCCTGCCTGAGTCTTGGCTTGTCCATTTTCCCCACTAGGCTTTGCGCGTTTCTGTGTACCTAGTTGTGAGTGGCCATCCCAGATGGCTACAATACCCTCCATACCAGGCAACATCCTGGTAAACCTTTTCTGTACTCTCCCTAAAGCCTCTGGGTCCTTCTGGTAGTGTGATGACCAGAATTGGACATAGTATTCCAAATGGGACCTAACCAACGTTCTATATAATTCTAACATAATTTGCGAGCTTTTATACTCGATACCTCGTCCTATGAAGGCTAGCATGCCATATGCTTTCTTTACCACCATTTCCACCTGTGCTACCACTTTTAAGGATCTGTGGACCTGCACGCCCAGATCTCTCTGTGTCTCTATGCTCCTGATGGTTTTGCCATTTATTTTATAGCTCCCGACTGAATTGGATCTACCAAAATGTATCACCCCGCATTTGTCCGGGTTAAATTCCATCTGCCATTTCTCTGCCCAATTTTACAGCCTATCTATACCCTGTTGTATTCTCTGACAATGTTTATCACTATCCGCAATTCCTGCAATCTTAGTACATTCCACAAACTTATTAATCAAACTACGCTTTATTCCAAGTGATTTAGATATATTACAAAGAGCAGAGGTCCCTACTGATCCCTGCGGAACACCACTAGTCACACACCTCGATTCGGAAAAACACCCTTCCACTGCTACCTTCTGTCTTTTATGGCCAAGCCAGTTCTGGATCCATGCGGCTAGTTCATCCCTGACCCCATGTGATCTAATCTTTTGCACCAGCCTGCCATGAGGGACCTTATCAAATGCTTTACTAAAGTCCCAGGTGGCAACATCCACAGCCCTTCTCTCATCAATCATTTTTGCTACCTCCTCAAAAAATTCAATCAAATTAGTGAGACATGATCTCCCTCATACAAAACCATGCTGTCTGTCGCTAATAAGACTATTCACTTCCAAATATGCAGAGATCCTATCTGTGAGAATCTTTTCCAACAATTTCACTCACTGATGTCAAGCTCACTGGCTTATAATTACCCGGATTATCCTTGCTACCCTTCTTGAATAATGGTACAACATTGGCTATCCTCCAATCCTCTGGGATCTCACCTGTGGCCAATGAAGACACAAAATTTCTGTCAGAGGCTCATCTCTTGTCTCCCTCAGTAATCAGGGATAGATGCATTCTGGCCCTGGGGATTTGTCTACCTTAATGCTTTTTAACACACCTAACACTTCCTCTCTTGTAATAACGACCTGTTCTAAAGTTTTTACACATCACTCTGAGACACCACCAATCAACATGTCCCTCTCCTTTGTGAATACCGAAGCAAAATACCATTAAGGATCTGACCTGCTTCCTCTAGTTCTACACATCCCTGGTTAAATCCATAACATTGTTCTCGGAAAGTGTCCAGAATACACTCTATGAATTATTCCTTCAGGCTACCTCTGCCAATTTGATTTTCCCCATGAAGATTAAAGTACTGCCTATTTTACATGCCCTCGTTATCTCCCGATTTATTCTCCATCCTACAATATGGCTACTGTTAGGGGTGAATAGATTACTTCCACCACGGTCTTCTTTCCCTTGTTATATTTACCTCCACCCATATAGATCCTAAATCTTGCGATGCAGATCATTTCTTGCTATCATACTTATTACATCCCATACTAACAGAGCTGCACACCACCCTTTCCTTCCTGCCTGTCCTTACGAAAAGTCACAAACCCCATATTATTTAATTGTCAGTTTTAATCCAGCAACCAGGGGCGGGATTCTGCGGGAATCGGCGTAGAGGGCAACTCCGGCGCCGAGGAGTGGCGTGAACCACTCCGGCGTCGGGCCACCCCAAAGGTGCGGAAACCTCCGCACCTTCAGGGGCTAGCCGGCGCCGGGGTGGTTTGCACCACGTCGGCCGGCGGGGAAGGGGCTTTGCGCCACGCCAACCGGCGCTGAAGGGCCTCTGCTGGCTGGCGCATGCGCGGGAGCGCCCGCATGTGCTGGCGTCATCCCAGCGCATGCACAGAGGGTGGTCATCTCCGCATCGGCCATGGCGGAGGACCACAGCGGCCGACGCGGAAGAATAGAGTTTCCCCACGGAACAGGCCCGCCCGTGGATCGTTGGGCCCCGATCGTGGCTAAGGCCACTGTGGGGGCACCTCCTGGGGCTAGATCCTCCCCCCACCCCCACCCCCCCCGAGAACCCCGGAGGGCACCTGCGCAGCCAGGCCCCGCCAGTATGTACCTACTCTAATTATGCCGGTGGGACCAGCCGAAATCGGGCGGCGACTCAGCCCATCGCGGGCCGGAGAATCGCCGGGGGGGCTGCTGCCAGCGGCTGCCGACCGGTGCGGTGCGATTTCCCCCCCCCCTGCCAAATTCCTGGCGTCGGTCAATTTGGCAGCCGGCGGGGCGGGATTCACGCCGGCCTCCTGGCGATTCTCCGACCTAGCGGGGGGTCGGAGAATCCCGCCTATGGTCTCTGTAATGGCTATGAGATCATACACATTAACCTTAATTTGTGCCGTTAATTAATTTACATAGTGCTGAATACTACATGCATTTAAGAGCCATTCATTTTGTCTTTTGCCCATTTTTAAAATCCCTTTGACCTTATTTACTGTTTTTTATGGTGTACACTCTATCCCTTCCTGCCGCATTCTGTGTATTATCTAAATAGCTGCCTTGTAATGCTTTGCTTTGTAAGCCTACCTATCCCTTCTCCAGAACCTTTCCCTCTCTATTGAGTTTAACACCCTCTCTACTTCCCTAGTTATGTGTTTTGCAAGAACACCGGACCTGACATGGTTCAGAAGTAGGCCGTCCTAATTCTCGTCCTTCGATGGATGTCGTGGGCCCTTGAACTTGGCTGGTGTTGATAGCTGTGCTGCAGTTGAAGATCAGTCAGTCGAAAGAGAAAGAATGCAGGCCTGCGCTGCCTTTTAACTGGCTTATGTTTTCCCTCCCCCTTATGTGGGCAGTCTCTGGGTCGCTGTCAATCAATTGATCTGGGCTCCACCCCCTGATCAGTTTCGTCTAATCCGGGACTGCCAATCAATTTTGGGGTGGGCACTCAGTGGCCAATCCTGGGTGTGCTCCGAGCAGGGGCTGGTGCCGCTTCATCTGGGAAACTATATGATGGATGGGATTGTCCTATTGTTCCTTTAAGTGCCTTTTAATGGCTCCTTTGCAGGTATGAGTTTCTGCATAAAGTCTGGGCTGCAGCTTGTATTTTTGCAAACTAGCCTTTCTGTGTTCAAGCACGGCCAAATTTCCCATCACTCTTTGCATGTGACCATTTTAGATGGTCACATATCCATCCTCTTGATCCGGAATGTGAAGTGTGGTGGATCACAGACTCAGACCAATACCTGCCCTGTATCTACTCGAGTCAAAATATATCACATAATATTACCTAATTCATTATCAAATGCAGTTCATTAGAAAAAGTCAATCCATTATCAAATAAAATTCATTTTCAAATTAAATTAATCTTGCGCAGCTTGTTTACATATTCAAACTTATTTGCAATACAGAGATTTAAAGCAGCAGCATCACATTAGATAATATTTAATCCTAAATCTTAACACAAGGGGCCCAATGGCCTATTTAGCAGCAGCATTCTATTATGTATTTTCTTGAATTATGTTTAATTCCCTTTTCTTCCATGTACTGAATGATCTGTTGAGCTGCTTGCAGAAAAATACTTTTCACTGTACCTCGGTACACGTGACAATAAACAAATCCAATCCACTCCAGGTGCTTGTAAACTTTGGTACTTGGCACAATGAGGTATAAATCCCAGGGCATCTCTTAGTGTGCACAGCCACGCGACATGGCAGACCCACATCGCGGGCCGCGCCAAGTAGCCCCCCCCCCCCCCCCCCCCCCCCCCGGGATCGCGCGCACACATGGATCGGTGGGCCCGGATCGATAGCCTGGCTGTCTGTGAGGCTCTCCGGTGAAGGATTCCCCCCCCCCACCAGGGCGGCCGCGGACTGAGTCCACAGCCGCCACGCCGGGTTTCCGACGGGTGAGACCATGAGAGAACCACGCTGTCGGGAACTCGGCCAGTTACACTGGAGAATCGCCACGGGGGCCTCTGTCTATGGCCCCCTACCCGAGCTGCGTAGGTCCCCGGAGAATCACGGGAACGGTGGCGTGCCGTATTTCAGCGTCGATGCCCATTCTCTGCCCCCGCGCCGATCGCGATTTTGGCACGGAGAATCCCGCCACCTAAGTCCAGTCAAGTCGTCTGTGATGGTGGGAAGTTCTAAGATCATCCCTGCAGCTTTCCCGTGAGTCCCTCTGCAGTCATCATTGAACCACACCTTTGTCAATTGCCTCATCTGGTAGCCAGATCATTTTGGATGTTTATTCCCTCCGAATAAGTCCTCCATCTGCATATCGCTGATCCACAATGGAACCTGTTCCCTATGGACCGGACCTAAGCTCTCTTTTAATCGTTCAATCATCTGCTGCCTGTTCACGCTGCAAAAGGTCCAGTTATGCTGCCTGTCTTTGTCCTCTAATTCTGCCTTTATGATTTGGGTCCTGATCTTGATCTGTCCCCTTAACGCAGTTACCCTGTGGCTGTAAGCTGTGTTCTCTGTCAGTTTTCCTCGGGAGTCCTGGTGATTGGGTTTGTGGATTGAGTCTAAGGTCTGTTTGACCTGCCAGGACAGGAGTCAAAGTTTACTATCCCACCAGCCGGATTTAGGGGGTTAGTGGTTGAGATCCCTGTTTTGTCTAATAATAATAATCACTTATTGTCACAAGTAGGCTTCAATGAAGTTACTCTGAAAAGCCCCTAGTCGCCACATTCCGACGCCTCTGCAGGGAGGCTGGTACGGGAATTGAACCAACGCTGCTGGCCTTGTTCTGCATTACAAGCGAGCTGTTTAGCCCACTGTGCTAAACCAGCCCCTACCCTGTCTACTGTCACTGCCCTGTGACAGTACGCTGCCCTGTTCCTGCCTGTTGTCCTAGTAGACTGTGAGTCAAGTGGAGGTATAACCGTTTTATTTGGGGAGAGCACCACTTTGGTAGTTGAGTCCCAGGTATGTCTATCATTGGGCAGCACGGTGGCACAGTGGTTAGCATTGTTGCCTACGGCGCTGAGGACCCGGGTTCGAATCCCGGCCCTGGGTCACTGTCCGTGTGGAGTTTGCACATTCTCCCCGTGTCTGCGTGGGTTTCGCCCCCACAACCCAAAATATGTGGTTAGGTGGATTGGCCACACTAAATTGCCCCTTAATTGGAAAAAAATAATTGGGTACGCTAAATGTATTTAAAAAAAGGTATGTCTATCACCACAGGCACCAATTTGTGGTGGATGTTACCATACAGGATTTTCCCTGTGAGTTTTAGTGCCAATTCGTTTCAGGATCCGGTGGTGAATTTAGAACAAATAGATGGTGGGATGTTTGGGGCTGGCTTAGGTCTTGTCCTGATTTTGTACAGGGCTAAGTGACCCTCTGTGAGTGTCCCGGGGCATTTTGCCCAATTCCCATTCCTTTTTCGGAGCTTTTTGCGAAGCATCCAATTTCAGGACACCCTTCACTTGAAAATCCCCACCAATCCCCTTTTTCGGTAGTGCTAATATAGCAATCTGATGATGTCCCATTGGGCTTTTTGTATATAGCCCTTTGATTGTTCCATCCAAATAGGATGCTTGTGTTGGGGTTTATCCATAACGTAGCGTCCTCACATTCCCCTGCACTAGGCGGGACAAACCATAGATACCCTGGGTACAGAAAGTTCATATTGTCCTGTCGTCCGAGTCCGGTGACTCCAATGATGATGCTGACAAGGAAGAAATTTGCTGGGTTCGTGGTTGTTCCAGAGGATCATGCATAGTGTCTCATTATTATCTTGCGTTTAACATCTGTATTTTAGTAATCTTCTTCTCTTAATTCCAATTATCCTTTATAATTACGTTGGTTGTCACTATGCATGACTGTTGGTACCTTCATGGACGATAACAACACAGAATCTTCCCCTCTCACTCTTAAGTTCCTTTCCAAGCCAGAGCAATTGTTCTGAACCCTGACACGGGCAGGCAACACAGCCATCTGGACTTTGACTCTTTGCTGCAGAGAACATTGTCAATCCCCTCACTGTACTGTCTCCTACAACCACTACATTCTTACGTGCTCCGCCCACTCAAATGGCTTTCTGTATCATGGTGCCATGGCCAGACAGCCAATCCACCCTGTAGGCTGGTTCCAACAAGCTGAAAGAACCCCAAACCTGTTTGGCAATTGGAAAGGCTGATATTCCTGCCCTCTGGGTCCCCTTACCTGCCTCAGTTGCAGTCACACTCCCTGGTCCCTGACCACTTTCCAAACCAGAAGACCATATCCTAAGGGGTGTGACCGCCTCCTGAAACAAAGCGTCCAGTAACTCTCCACCTCCCTGATGTGTCGCAGTATCCGCAGGTCAGACTTTAGCTCAGTGACTGAGCTGAAGTTCCCGAAGCCGCAGACCCTTACTGCAGTCTTGATTGCCCTGGATCGCAATATTATCCAGGAGCTCCCATATACTACAGCTTTGATAGATCACTTGTCCTGCCAACCCTAATGTGTTTTAAATAATTACTTGATTAAATTAATCACATATTTATGGAGCTTTATACATATTTTAACTTGCAAAAGTACGTTCCTGTACTATTTTAAACCTTCGGAATGGAATTAGTTTAATTGTTTACTCGATACTCACCAGATATGCACCAAACCTGCAGCCAGGAAAGATTGGATTGGATTGGATTTGTTTATTGTCACGTGTACCGAGGTACAGTGAAAAGTATTTTTCTGCAAGCAGCTCAACAGATCATTAGAAAAGGGAATTAAACAAAATTCAAGAAAATACATGAGAATACATAATAGGGCAACACAAGATATACAATGTAACTACATAAGCATTGGCATCGGTTGAAGCATACAGGGTGTAGTGTTAATGAGGTCAGTCAATAAGAGGGTCATTTAGGAGTCTGGTGACAGTGGGGAAGCAGCTGTTTTTGAGTCTGTTCGTGCGTGTTCTCAGACTTCTGAATCTCCTGCCCGATGGAAGAAGTTGGAAAAGTGAGTAAGCCGGGTGGGAGGGATCCTTGATTATGCTGCCCGCTTTCCCCCGTCAGCGGGAGGTGTAGATGGAATCAATGGATGGGAGGCAGGTTCGTGTGATGGACTGGGCGGTATTTACGACTCTCTGAAGTTCCTTGCGGTCCTGGGCCGAGCAGTTGCCATACCAGGCTGTGATGCAGCCCAATAGGATGCTTTCTATAGTGCATCTGTAAAAGTTGGTAAGGGTTAATGTGGACATGCCGAATTTCCTTAGTTTCCTGAGGAATTATAGGTGTGAATTGCGCTTTCACGTATCTGATCGTCAGTCCAGAAGTAAAACACTCGAACACGTCAGTAACGAATATTCGTTTATTCACGGCCGGGACAAATCTCTAAGCAGTCGGGTAACCACCTTCGAGAAGTGCCAAAATCCCAGAATAAGGACTGTATTTTTATACATTTTACAGCTTAGGGGTGGTCCCCTTAAATTCCTAGATACACCTATGATTTGGCAAGGATCCAGAACATGTACATATATGGAATTATTCTTCGAGGTCGGGAGGTTATTTTTGACATAATCATTAGCACAAGTCACTATTAATATTGTTACAAAGGTTTTTCTTATCCCATGGCCATCTGGCCCAACTAACTCCAAAGCCCATTCCTTTTACATTTCAATGTTTATTTGTTTCAACTGGTCAAACGAGCTTAATTGCGCTATCTCCGCAATAAAGTAACGCTTCCCATTCATTCCATTCTTTGACTTTTTGACCTCTCTGCTTTCACAGATGCGGGTCAGAACATTAAATAGTACTAAAGCCACACTCCCCTTTTTCCATCCCATGACCTTCTGACATCTCTGCTTTCACAGATGCCGGTCAGAACACGCTCCCTTTATTTCATCCCTTGACCTGTTGACATCTCTTTCACAGAGCTTTTCAGAACTGTTATATTAACCCTATCAGCGAAGTTCCAAATGAAATCCACTTCTACATAGGCGCTGTTGTGCTTTCTTGGTGATAGCGTCGAAGCGAGTGGACCAGGACAGATTTGTGGTGATGTGCACCCCTAGGAATTTGAAACTGCTAACCATCTCCACCTCGGCTCCGTTGATGCCGAAGAGCACTTTCTGAAGAGTGAATAAGTTGGGAAGAAAAAGAGCATCTCTTTTCCCCTCTGCACCAACTTCCCACTTTGATCCAAATTCCCAAATGTACTCACTCGGACTGCATCAGGCATTAGAGGTTGTGGCCTCTTCCATTTTCCACGTGTCTCTTACTCTGAGTGATAGGAAAGAGGGTGCAATGTTGAAGGTTGTTTTTTTGACTGGAGTAAGCTTTATAGTGGAGTTCCCCAGTGGTTGGTTTTAGGACTCCTGCTCTCCATGATCTCTATTTGTGATGTATACTTTGGTGCAGAGGGCACAATATCAAAATGTGCGGATGACACAAAGCTTGGAAATATTGTGAACCATGAGAAGGATGGTATTAACCTTCAAAAAGGATATAGACAGGTTGGCCGATGACATTTAATGCAGAGAAGAGTGAAGTGACTCATTTTGCTCAGAGGAATAGGAGAGGCAATATAAATTAAAGGTACAATTGTACACACGCAGAGGTACCTGGGATATATGTGCACAAATCATTGATGGTGGCAAGATAGGTTGCGAGAGGTTGAGATTAATAATGCAAAGGGTGGGGAGAGGAAGAGAGATCTGGGCTTTATAATTAGCAGCATTGAGTACAAAACCAAGGAAGTTGTGATTATTAGGTAGAAAACACTGGCCTGCCTCAATTGCGTCCTATTCTGGGAACCACATTTTCTGGAGGATGTAAATTAAGGCATTAGACAGGGAGGAACTTCAGTTATGTAGACAGATTGGAGAAGCTGGGGCTATTCTCCTTGGAGAGAAGGTTGAGAGGAGGCATGATCGAGATATTCAAAACCTTGAGGGGTCTGGACAGAGTAACGAGGGAGAAAGCATTCCTAATGGTGGAAGGATTAGGAAAGAGAGGACACTGATTTAAAGTGATTGCCAAAATAAGCAATGGTCACATGAGGAATAACATTTTGACAAAGCGAGTAGTTAAGGTCTGGAAGGCATAGCCTGAGAGTGCGGTGGAGCCAGATTCAATCCAGCTTTCAAAAAAGAATTGGATCATTATCTGAAGATGGGGAAAAGGTAGCGTATTGGCAGTCGGTGAATTTGTCTTGCAAAGAGCTGGTAACATGATGGGCCGGCTGGGCTACTTTTGTGCTGTAACCATTTTATGATTCTATGACATAAACAAGCTTGTAGTGTGGGTGGATAAATAGTAAATTAAATTCAGTATAGTAAAAAAGGGGTGGCATGGTATCACAGGGGTGGCACACGGTGGCACAGTGGTTAGCACTGCTACCTCACAGCTCCAGGGAGCCAGATTCAATTCTGACCTCGGGGACTGTGTGGAGTCTGCACTTTCTCCCTGTGTCTGCCTGGGTTTCCTCCGGGTGCTTCAGTTTCCTCCCACAATCCAAAGGTGCATGGGTTCGGCGGATTGGCCATGATAAATTGTCCCTTAGTGTCCAAAAGGTTAAGTGGGGTTACTGGGCTGCAGATTACGGGGATAAGGTGGAGGCATAGGGTGCTCTTTCCAAGGGCTGGTGCAGACACGATGGGCCAAATAGTCCCCTTTTGCACTGTAAATTCTAAGTGTGAGGTGGTTAATTTTGGTGGAGGGAACAAAGAGCCGAGGTATTCCTCACAAGGTAAGAAACTGAAGGGAGGGAGACGAGGAATCTGGGAATAGTTACATAAATGGCTGAAAATACCAACTTAAGTTGGCAATCTCAAAATAGTGCAAAACAAAGCACTCTGGCAAAATAGAAAGCAAAAGCAGAGAGGTAATACAATTTTAGACCACACAATCTCCATTACGAAAAGGATATTTAAGCACTGGAAAAAGTGCAGAAAAAATGTACACGGATGTTCCCCAGAATTGACTACCAGGAAGATTGAGCAGGCAAGATCTTTTCTCTGCAAACGTGAAGAGTAAGAGGAGACCTGATGGAGGTCCTATATCGACAGGGTCGATGTGCAGGCTCTGTTTCACCTTGAAGGTGAATCCAGAACAAGGGATCACAAATATGATATCAGAATATAGGTACAGAGTTGTGAATATCTAACTTGCTTTCCATGACCTGGCAGCTGACTTGTTGAGCTGGGTGCATGAGTCTTCCAGCAGGCCACGGTAAAGGGATTTAACAGGATAAATGGCCTGGAGTCAGCTCTCAATAGCTAAGCTTCCGGAATCCAAATTAAAAGACCAATACAAAAGCAGTTTAAATTACCAGTTGGTCTTGTGGGAGGTCAATTGCAAACAGATTAAAGTAAATTGGTCTGAAGCCTGTTTTTCCATTCAATTGGACATTCTATTTATCTGTGACAATTTAAATAGCTCCGACTATATTCACAGCCATAAAAGTGGTTGTAAATATCATGCACTTCACTGATTATTAATGAATGCCAAACAAATAAAGCACAAAGCATAATAGACATTAGGGCTAACACTAAACATCCTTAATGAATTAGTTAGCTGCGTGTGCTGTATCCTGACGCCATCTGGTGTACAATTTATATTCCCACCTGCTATTCCAAAAAGATTGTAACTGAAAACAAGATACACTTTCACTCTATGGATGGAGTTTTCATATATTTTTCCAGAGTGCCAGGCTCTGACTGACACCTGACATGTTGTTCTCCAGCTGCACAGCCGAGTGTTTAGTCCAGACTTTGAGCCTCTCTGGAAAAAAACTTCAGAGGGCATGGGTTATTCCATCTCTGTGGGCAGCTCGAGAGAGATCAGGGTACCCTTTTTAAAGGGCGCCTCAATCAGCACAGAAAATAACCCCTCCCCCCACAAGCATCGGGGCTCCCTGCTCCCCTCCCCCTTCATCCACATCGTGGCTCTCAGCAAACCCCCTCATCAGCATCAGGGCTCAGAGCTCTCCCCCCCCCCCCCCCCCCCCACCATCAGCACTGGGGTCTCACTTGCCTCTCTTCCCCTCCCCTCACCACCATCTGCATTGGGACTCTCAGCATCCCCCCTACTGCACCACCTTACTCATCGGGGGCTGTCACAACCCCCCCCCCCCCTTCTTCACACATGCATCAGCATCGCCCCCCCCCCCCCCCACCAAACGTAAAACATAACATGAAACATGTCCCAATAAGGCTCCCCAAAGGGTCCACTCCTGGCAGTGACCCCCTGGGGGGGTGGGGGCATCATCAGGGGCTGGGGCAGTTGGAGACACATATGTACAGCATAAAAAACATCGCACCCAAGAAATATAACGCCTCTAGAACTTCGGGCAGCACGGTAGCACAAGCGGATAGCACTGTGGCTTCACAGAGCCAGGGTCCCAGATTCGATACCCCGCTGGTCACTGTCTATATAAATGTTTCTGGAACATACCTCTCCATTCACCTGAGGAAGGAGCAGTGCTCAGAAAGCTCGTGTTTGAAACAAACCTGTTGGACTTTAACCTGGTGTTGTAAGACTTCTTACTGTGCTCACTCCAGTCCAACGCCGGCATCTCCACATCATGGTCACTGTCTGTGTGCAGTCTGCACATTCTCCACGTGTCTGCCCTGGTTTCCTCCAACAGTCCAAAGGTGTGCAGGTTAGGTGGATTGGCCATGATAAATTTCCCTTAGTGACCAAAAAGGAGAGGAGAGGTTATTGGGTTACGGGGATAATGTGGAAGTGAGGGCTTAAGTGGGTCAGTGCAGACTCGATGGGCCGAATGGCCTCCTTCTGCATTGTATGTTCTATATTCTCCGCAATGCGGCCTGACTTCCCTGCTCCAGCCCCCTGGCATGGTGGTTAATGGTCCTGGATTTCACTCCCTTCCTCCCAACCAAGCAGGTGCTGGGTGCGAGTGAGCCCTCAGCAGACAGGCAGGGGGCAGACTATGGCAAAGATTGAGGAGCATCAGCTCTCAGCGGGTTATCATCACCCCCCTGCCTTTGATAATGACCCACTGACAGAGCCGACACAGTCCCATCACCCTGGAGTGATGTTACACATCTGAGAGGGTGAAACAGGGTGATGGGAGGGGGAATAGGTGAAGGGGGGGGGGGAAGGGGGTGAGATGACAGAGGAAGCCACGTCCTATGTGAAGCGGGTGAGGATGAGGGCTCCCTGGTCCTCACAGTATGCCAGACCCTCGCCGCTGCCACCTGTCGTCCATCCTCTGGCTGGACCTTTGGGTCCTACCTGGGCTCGTCCTCCAGCCCCTCCTAGTTTGTCACCTTTTTTAAAAGAATCTTTTTATTGCTATTTTCGACATTATGTACATTGAAGTTCGTGTTTATTTATTGCACAGCGTAGCGGTAAAAAGCTTTTGTCTTGCGTTACTATTACAGATTGCTGATGTCTAGTTCGGCCAGTCCTCCGTTTTGAACTGCATGAGGCTGAGCCTTGCGCAGGAGGAGGTGGAGTTGGCCCTGCTCAATGCTTTGCTCCAGATTCCCCACTTCTGTCCCCAGTTCGTCCTCACATTTCCATCTGGTCTCGTCCAGTGGTGTTCGGGCTCTGTCCAGTGGCTGTCCGTTTATTTTCCCACAGATTCCCACCTCTTTACTGTCCGTGGTCATCAGGTCCTCTAATAGTGTAGTCTCCGAGGCCCTGGGGTATCCTATTGTCTCTTTGTGGAGGAAAAGAATAATTTGTAAGTGTCTCATTTCCTGTCCTGTCGGCAATTCCCATTCTTCCGTCAGTTCGTTCAGCGCCGCTAGTCTGTGCCCTAAGTAGAAATCCTTAACTGTCAGTGTTCCCCCATCCTGTCTCCATTTATTAAACGTTGAGTCTAGCATGGCTGGCGGGAATCTGTGGTTACTGTGGTGAATGTATCACGGCAACCATTCACCACTGTATTGCATTGTATTATGTTGTTGCCCTTGTGGGCTTCACCTTTGGACCATTGTATTACATTACATCGCATTGTATCATGTTGGTGCCAGTTTGGGCTCCGCCCCCTCGGGGGAGGTATATAGAGCTGCTGCCCTGCAGGCGGCTCTCAGTGCAGAGCAGTCGCAGGCAGGCACAGTTCTAGCTGATTAAAACCACTGTTCACTTCACCTCTCCGTCTCGTGTGAATTGATGGTCGCATCATTACTACAGATGACATGGGGGACACTCCGGTCAGCCCTAAGTGCTGTCTTAGCTGGCCCCAGGGTTTTAGTGTGAACATTACCACTGGGCTCGATGTGTATTTCGCCGAGAGGGAAGGGAGCGCTATTGTGGCCAGGGCCTGGACGTTCGTTCCCTTGCAGGAGCACGCCTCCATCCGCAGCCACTCCGAGTTAGGTTTGTGCACCCATCCCCTCACTCTTTCCACTGTTGCTGCCCAGTGGTAATATTGCAGGTCCGTCAGTCAGGCCTCCTTAATTTGCCTCCTTTGCATTGTTGATTTGGGAACTCTTGGATTCTTGCCTCCCCCCCCCCCCCCCCCCCCCCAATCCCCTACACACACACACAAATGCCATAATTAAGCTATCTAAGTTCTGGAAGAAGGCCTTGGGGATGAAGATGGGTATGGACCTAAACTGGAAGAGGAACCTCGGCAGCATGTTCATTTTGATCGTCTGCATTCTCCCCGACAGGGAGAGTTGGAATGCGTCCTCCTCCGTAGGTCATTTCTCCACCCTGCTGGTCAGGCTCCATTTGTGGCTCTGTGTCCAGCTTTTGGTTATTGAGCCAGTGAGCGGGTCCTGCAGTTAAACTTGCCCCCCATAATCAATCGGTGTGTATCAAAGTCGGGGACTTCCACCATGGCCTTTTTTATAAAGTCTGTGTCGTCCCAGATGGGAGCGTACACATTTACCAGTACTACCGGTTCCCTGACCATGACGTACTGTCCCCCTGGGTCTGTAACTGTCCTGGTCTCAGTAAATCGCGTTATCTTGCTGATCAGTATAGTTACTCCCCTAGCTCTCGTCCCGTAGCATGAATGGTACGTCTGTCCCACCCAGCCCTTCCTTGCCAGTAATCTGTCCTCCCTCAGGTGTGTCTCCTGCAGGTAGACTGTCCATCTTCAGGTTTCTTAGGTGTGCAAAGACTCTGGATCATTTCCCTGGGCGTTAATTTCCCTTACATTCCAGGTGACTATCCTGGTGGGGGTTTTTTGATATCCCCCCCCCCCCCCCCCCCCCCCAGTCCTGCGGGATCAACCATACTTACCTCTGCACTCCGGGGTTTCCATTTGTTGGGGAGCCGTCCAAATAGGCCGCGGTCACCGTTCTTGCCATAAGGTCAGGCCCCTGCGCTCCAGGTTTCCCTTTGTCCAGGGGCACCTAACATGGCCGGCAACTCTGTGTACACCACGTGGGTGCACCCCTGCACTCCAGGGCCTCCCTTTGTTTAGGAACCCTCCAAAGTGGCTACTTGCGGCACCATCTTGATTCCATGCCTACTGAGACCTGTGTCTGTCTCGCTGCCAACCCTTTCCTATCCTTCTGCCCCTTTTCTGTTCGGTGAGCCCCCCCCCCCCTCGTTCTCCCCCTCCCTTTCCTCCCCCCTGTATTCGCCCCCCCTTCTGTCCTGCCCCCCCGCCCTTGGCCAGACACTCCCACTCCCCATAGAGGTGCGCCACGGCCCCCTTTACTGCTCGTCTTCCCGTGCCAGCCCTCCCTGCTAGTATGGTGGCTCCCCTCCCTGGGCTGGTCTCGCCCTGTCTCTGTTCTGTCTGCCCGCTTCCGTTCCCTTCCTCGCCCCTCACCTGTTTCCCCTATACACGCTTCCCTCTCTCTGTTCTCCTATGTTAGTCCGAGAACGAGGCAGCACAGTCCCGCGCAAACACAGAGTCCATACAGTAGATCTTGGTTCCGTTTCTTCCTCCACCTTGGGTCTTTTTCCCCGCTGCCCTCACCGTTTGTGCACCTGTTAATTCCCTCGACTATTGATCTTCACGAAATCCTCGGCCTCCTGAAGTAATGTTCTTTCCCTTTATAAGTTACCCAGAGTCTGGCTGGGTAGAACATGCCGAACTTCACCCGGCTCTTGTAGAGCACAGATTTTGCCTTATTAAATTCGGCCCTTATTTTCACGAGGTCAACCCCAATGTCCTGATAGACCTCTATTCTGTGTCCTTCCCATGAGCACAATGTTTTCTGTCGGGCCCACCTCAGGATCTTCTCCCCCTCCCCGACCGAGGAAGGCCCCCATGGGGGCTCCCCCACCATCCTTCCGAGCACTGGGGCAGCAACCTCAGTGCCCCGGGCTCACTGCCTGGGAGTGAAGATGGCTAGTCATCTCCTCGGTTCCCCACAGCAGCTATTCCACCAGCTTCACATTTTTAAAAAGATGTACTAATTGGCGTCCGTGTGACCACTTGCTGGGGAGGCGGTTAGATCACAGAGGGCTGTTAGATAGGGGGTCGCTCCCGTTAATGGTATTACTGGTTTCTCACCACGCCACGGCAGGATTTGGTTTTCTCCAATGGGGACGGGCTGGTTAGATAGCGACCTGATCGGCACATGGCACGTGTCGCAATTTTGACGTCTCTGCGATTTAGCGGCCGTTAAATTGCGCCCATTATGTTTGGTCCCCACATCCAAATCATTGATATATATTGTGAACAGCTGGGGTCCAAGTTTTGGTCCCAGCCATACCCTGCCGACATGAGCATGAGCCGTTTATTGTCACTCTGTATTCAGCCTGTTAGTCAGTTTTCAATCCATGACAGTCTGTTGCCTCCTCTGCCATGTCCTTTTATTTTGCTAATTAATCCTCTTTTTGAGACTTTATTAAAAGCCTTTGTAGCACAGTGGTTAACACTGTTGCTTCACAGCGCCAAGGTTCCAGGTTTGATTCACGGCTTGGGTCACTCTTTGTGCGGAATCTGTACATTCTCCCCGTGTCTGCGTGGGTTTCCTCTGGGTGCTCTGGTTTCCTCCCACAAGTCCCGAAAGACGTGCTGTTAGGTGAATTGAACATTCTGAATTCTCCCTCTGTGTACCCGAACAGGCGCCGGAATGTGGCAACTAGGGGCTTTTCACAGTAACTTCATTGCAGTGTTAATGTAAGCCTACTTCTGACAATAATAAAGATTATTATTAAAATCCAAGGGCTGAATTCTCCGCCCTGCTGCGCCACATTTCTTTTTCAGTGCGCCAGCAGGATGCTCCATTGCGCCGGCTGGACAATGGGGTTTCCTATTGTGGGGCAGACCCCGCCGTCGGGAAATCCCCGGACAGCCAGGAAAATGGAGCACCCTGCTGGCGGAGAATCCAGCCCCAAATATATCACGTTCATTGACTCTCCTTTATCAATTTTGTTAAAGCATCTTTAAAAAGCCTCCAACAAGTTTGTCAAACACGATTTCCCATTCATAAATCCAAGCTTACTGTGCCCAATCAGATCATGATGGATCCGTTTTTGTCCAATGTGTGCAGGAGGGTTTCCTGATGCAGTATGTAGATAGGCCAACAAGAGGCGAGGCCGTATTGGATTTGGTACTGGGTAATGAACCAGGACAGGTGTTAGATTTGGAGGTAGGTGAGCATTTTGGTGATAGTGACCACAATTCGATTACATTTACTTTAGCGATGGAAAGGGATAGGTATAAACCGCAGGGCAAGAGTTATTGCTGGGGGAAAGGCAATTATGATGCGATGAGGCAAGACTTAGGATGCATCGCCTGGAGAGGAAAACTGCAGGGGATGGACACAATGGAAATGTGGAGCATGTTCAAGGAACAGCTACTGCGTGTCCTTGATAAGTATCTACCTGTTAGGCAGGGAGGAAGTGGTCGAGTGAGGGAACCATGGGTTACTAAAGCAGTTGAATCACTTGTCAAGAGGAAGAAGGAGGCATATGTGAAGATGAGACGTGATGGTTCAGTTGGGTCGCTTGAGAATTACAAGTTAGCTAGGAAGGCTCTAAAGAGAGAGTTAAGAAGAGCCAATCGAGGACATGAGAAGTCTTTGGCAGGTAGGATCAAGGATAACCCTAAAGCTTTCTATAGGTGTGTCAGGAATAAAAGAATGACTAAGGTAAGAGTAGGGCCAGTCAAGGACAATAGTGGGAAGTTGTGCGTAGAGTCCGAGGAGATAGGAGAGGTGCTAAATGAGTATTTTTCGTCAGTATTCACACAGGAAAAAGACAAAGTTGTCGAGGAGAATACTAAAATACAGGCTGCTAGACTAGAAGGGCTTGAGGTTTATAAGGAGGAGGTGTTAGCGATTCTGGAAAGTGTGAAAATAGATAAGTACCCCTGGGCCGGATGGGATTTATCCTAGGATTCTCTGGGAAGCTAGGGAGGAGATTGCTGAGCCTTTGGCTTTGATCTTTAAGTCATCTTTGTCTACAGGAATAGTGCCAGAGAACTGGAGGATAGCAAATGTTGTCCCCTTGTACAAGAAGGGGAGTAGAGATAACCCCAGTAACTATAGACCAGTGAGCCTCACTTCTGTTGTGGGAAAAGTCTTGGAAAGGTTTATAAGAGATAGGATGTATAATCATCTGGAAAGGAATAATTTGATTAGAGATAGTCAACATGGTTTTGTGAAGGGTAGGTCGTGCCTCACAAACCTCATTGAGTTCTTCGAGAAGGTGACCAAACAGGTGGATGAGGGTAAAGCAGTTGATGTGGTGTATATGGATTTCAGTAAAGCATTTGATAAGGTTCCCCACGGTAGGCTATTGCAGAAAATACAGAGGCATGGGATTCAGGGTGATTTTGCAGTTTGGATCAGAAATTGGCTAGCTGATAGAAGACAAAGAGTGGTGGTTGATGGGAAATGCTCTGACTGGTGTCCAGTTACTAGTGCTGTGCCACAAGGATCTGTTTTGGGGCCGTTGCTGTTTGTCATTTTTATAAATGACTTGGAGGAGGGCGTAGAAGGATGGGTGAGTAAATTTGCAGATGACACTAAAGTCGGTGGAGTTGTGGACAGTGCAGAAGGATGTTACAAGCTACAGAGGGACATAGATAAGCTGCAGAGCTGGGCTGACAGGTGGCAGAAAAGTGTGAGGTGATTCATTTTGGAAGGAATAACAGAAAGGCTGAGTACTGGGCTAATGGTAAGATTCTTGGTAGTGTGGACGAGCAGAGAGATCTCGGTGTCCATGTCCATAGATCCCTGAAAGTTGCCACCCAGGTTGAGAGGGTTGTTAAAAAGGCGTACGGTGCGCTAGCTTTTATTGGTAGAGGAATTGAGTTTCGGAGCCATGAGGTCATGTTGCAGTTGTACAAAACTCTGGTGCGGCCGCATTTCGAGTATTGTGTGCAGTTCTGGTCGCCACATTATAGGAAGGATGTGGAAGCATTGGAAAGGGTACAGAGGAGATTTACAAGAATGTTGCCTGGTATGGAGGGAAGATCATATGAGGAAAGGCTGAAGGACTGGAGGCTGTTTTCGTTAGAGAGAAGAAGATTAAGAGGGGACTTAATTGAGGCATACAAGATGATCAGAGGATTAGATAGGGTGGACATCGAGAGCCTTTTTCCTCAGATGGTGATGTCCAGCACGAGGGGACATAGCTTTAAATTGAGGGGAGACAGATGAAGGACAGATGTCAGAGGTAGGTTCTTTACTCAGACAGTAGTAAGGGCGTGGAATGCCCTGCCTGCAACAGTAGTGGACTCGCCAACACTAAACGCATTCAAATGGTCATTGGATAGGCATATGGACGATAAGGGAATAGTGTAGGGGGACTTTAGAAGGGTTTCACAGGACGGTGCAACATCGTGGGCCGAAGGGCCTGTACTGCGCTGTAATGTTCTATGTTTGCACAAGTATCTATTTATCACATCCGTTATAATAGATTCCAGTGTTTCCCCTACCATTGATGTAGGGCTAACATATCTATAGTTCCCTGTTTTCTTTCTCCCTTCCTTCTTAAATAGTGAGGTGATATTTGCTACCTTTCAATCTTCATGAACCATTCCAGAATCTATAGAATTTTGGAAGATTCATCCACTACCAGCCTCCCCGGACAGGCGTCGGAATGTGGCGACTAGGGGCTTTTTCACAGTAACTTCATTGAAGCCTACTCGTGACAATAAAGCGATTTTCATTTTTTCACTATCTCTATGGTAACCTCGTTCAACACTTTTGATGCATAATATCAGGTCACAGGGACTTAACAACTTTCAGTCTCATTAATTTCTCCAATGCAATCTTCTTACTTGTACAACTCTACTAGTCGCTTGGATCTCTACATCTGGAAGACTTCCGTATCTTTCTTAATGAAAATAGACACAAAGTAATCATTTATCTAGTCCACCATTTCTCTATTCACTATATAAAAGCAAATTACTGCTGATGCTGGAATCTGAAACCAAAGAGAAAATGCTGGGAAATCTCAGCATCAGTAGGGAGATAAAATAAATGATAAATGGTCATCTGGACTTGAAACGTTACCTCTTTTCTCTCCCTACAGATGCTGCCAGACCTGCTGAGATTTTAAAGCATTTTCTCTTTGGTCTCTATTCACTATTATGAATTATACTGGCTCTGCCTGTAATGGATTCACATTTGTCTTAGCCATACACGTCATTTTTTCAGTCCCTTTTAATTTTTTTCCTGCTAGATTGTATTCATATTCTGTTCTACCTTTCTTTCTCAGTTTCTTGGTCTTCCTTTGCTGTATTCAAAAAATTTCCCAATCCTCAGGTTTGCTAATATTTCTGGCAACATTATAAGCCTTTTCTTTTAATTTTGTACAATCCTTAACTTCCTTTGTCAGCCATGGTTGACTAGCTTTTTTGGGTTTTTTGCACTCTGAAGGAATGCATAGGTGCTGTTCGCTATGGAATAGTTCTTGGAAGACTATCCATTGACTATGCACAGCCATACCGTTTAATGTATTTTCCCAATACACATCAGCCAATTTGTTTCTCATGCCTTCATAATTTCCTTTGTTAAACTTTAACATATTGGCTACAGATCAGCCTTCCTCACTTTCAAACTTAAGAACAAAACAGCACAGGAACAGGCCTTTCGGCCCTCCAAGCCTGATACCAACCTTGACCAAAACCCTCAGCACTTCCTTGTGCCATATCCCTCTATACCCATCCTATCCATGTATTTGTCAAGATACCTTTTGAACACCGTTAATGTATCTGCTTCCACAACCTCCCCTGGCAACGCGTTCCAGGCACTCACCACCCTCTGTATAAAAATGCTGCCTCACACATCTCCTCTGAACTTTGCCCCACAGACCTTAAATCTATGCCCCCTGGTGACTGACCCCTCCACCCTGGGAAAGAGTGCCTGCCCATCCACTCTATCTATGCCCCTCATAATCTTGCAGATCTCTATCAGGTCACCCCTCAACCTCCATTGTTCTAATGTAAACAGTCCGAGTCTATTCAGCCTCTCCGCATAGCTAACACACTCCAGATCAGGAAACATCCTGGTAAACCTCCTCTACATCCTCTCCAAAGCCTCTACATCCTTCTGGTAGTGTGGAGACCAGAATTGTGCATAATATTCCAAATGCAGCCCTACCAAGGTTCTATACAACTGCAGCATGACTTGCCAGTTTTTATATTCGATGCTCCGTCCAATGAAGGCAAGCATTCCGTATGCCTTCTTGACTACCTTGTCCACTTGTGTTGCCACTTTCAATGATCTGTGGAGCTTCACGCCCAATCTCTCTGACTTTCTATATTCCCAAGAGTTTTGCCATTTACAGTATATTTTCTCTCTATGTTAGACCTACCGAAATGCATTGCCTTACATTTGTCTGGATTAAACACCATTTGCCATTTCTCTGCCCGCGTCTCCAATCTATCCATGTCCTGCAGTATCCTTTGACAATCCTCAACACTATCTGCCACTCCACCAACCTTGGTGTAATCTGCAAACTTACTAATCAATCCGGCTACATTTTCCTTCATATCTTTTATGTATACGACAAACAACAGAAGCCCCAACACAGCCCCTGTGGAACACCACTAGTAACAACTTCCATTCAGAAAATCACCCTTCTACTGCTACCCGTTGCCTTCTGTGACCGAGCCAGTTCGGTATCTATCTTGCCACGTCATCGCTGATCCCATGTGACTTCACCTTTTGTACGAGTCTGCCATGAGGCACCTTGTCAAAAGCTTTACTGAAGTCCATATAAACAATACCTATTGCCCTCCTCTCATCAATGTAAAATTCTATCACATTGTGGTCAATCATCCCTCAATTTTTTTTTACAACTAGTTTATTAATGAGCTATTTTTCATTATCTAATACACAATCTAGAATAGCCCTCTAGTTGGCTCCACACATACTGGTCTAGAACACATCCCTAACACATTCCAGAAACCCATCTTCCTCAGCATTAGTGCTCACTTAGGGCAGCACGGTGGCGCAGTGGTTAGCACAGCTCACGGTGCCGAGGATCCGGTTCGATCCCGGCTCTGGATCACTGTCCGTGTGGAGTTTTCACATTCTCCCCGTGTTTGCATGGGTTTCGTCCCCACAACCCAAAGATGTGCAGGCTAGGTGGATTGGTCACGCTAAATAGCCCCTTAATTGGGAAAAAAATAATTGGGTAACCTAAATTTATTTTAAAAAAAGAAAAAAAAATTGTGCTCACTTAGTTCACCCAATCTATGTGCAGATTGAAGTCACCCATGATCACAACATTGCCCATGCTGCATTTTTCTTTCATCTCCTGATGAATACTATGTCTCACATTACCTTTATTATTTGGTGGCCGACAGACAACTCTAGCCAATGCCACTGCCCTTTGCTGTTTCTTAGCTCCTTCCAAACAGATTCCACACATTGTTCTTCCAATCTGAGATCCTCCCTTACTACTGCACGGATCCCATCCCTTATGATCAGCGCAACTCCACCGCCTTTCCTTTCTTTTCAATTCTTCCTAAATGTTGAATATCTTGGAATATCAAATTCCCAGTCTTGGTCACCATTGCAGTCATGTTTCTGTAATGGCAATTATATCATACCCATTTACCTCTATTTGCACCTTTAGCTCATCCACCTTGTTACGAATGTTGTGTGCATTCAGGCAGAGTGCCCGTAACTTGATATTTTTGACGCCATTCCGTATATTCAATACTTTGCTGTGTTTCTCCAGCTGTCTAATCCCATTACTACTTCCGTTTACCAACACTACTTCCTTCCAATTTGGGGTACCCTTCTGGTTCCCATTCCCCAGACAAGCTCATTTAAACCCACCCCAACAGCGAATATATCAGTGTTAGTCCTGTTAAGATGCAACCTGTCCAACTTGTACAGGTCCAGTCTGCCCCATAACCAGTACCAGTGCCTCAGAAAACTGATGCCCTCCCTCCTACACCATTTCTTTAGCCATGTATTTAATCAACCAATCCTACTGTTCTTCTGCTCATTAGCACTTGGAAGGGGGAGAAATCCTGACATCGCTGCTTAAGGTCCTGTCTTTTAATTTCCTTCCTAACTTCCTGAAATCTGCTTCAAGACCACATCAGTCTTCCTCCGTTTGTCATTGGTACCAATGTGAACCACGACTTCTGGCTGATTGCCCTCCCTCCGAAAGGATGTCCTGCAGCCCCTCTGCGATACCCTTGACCCTGGCACTAGGGAAGCAACGTACCATCCTGGTGTCACGTTTACTGCTGAAGAATGCATGTCTGATCCCCTGACTATTGTCCTTCCTCCCCTATGCGGCTGAGCTGCTGTAGGAAAAATGATGGACAGGTAAAAAAAAACAAAAGATGGATCCAGAGGAGGTGTAAATGGCAAGAATAGTGAACAGCTGCTGTCTGAAAGCAAAATCAAAAGAAGAAAAACAAGATTAAAGCCCATCACATGCAAAGAAAAGGGAATAAAATGGTGGAGCAGAGATTAAGGTCTGAAATTGTTTAACTCAATTACATTAAAAACAAAAATGCTGAAAATTCTCAGCAGCCTTGCAGCATCTGTGGAGAGAAACAGAGTTGACATTTCAGTAAGGGATTGGCATCTTCATGGAGGTGACAGAGATGCGTTATAGGTGGATAAGGGACTTAATTTTCTCCTCCTTGAGGACGGAAGACCAAGATGAAAGGGCACACAGATTTGCCAGGATAGCAGGCTTCCAGATGATTCTGCAAGAGTGCCTTTACTGCAGGCACGTGGGGCTGTGGGCCTCTCATGTCAACAGGGAGCAATAAATTAAACCACAAGAATTACCACTCTGCTAATGAGCAACTGGTGTGCAACTACCAAGACATTCATCGCAGTGATCTCCCACTACTCTTTCTTTTATCCTGTGAGGCAGAAATACCCATCCTCTTCTGGCCTTAAGTCAAACAGGATACTTTGATGACAAGGGATATTCTTTTCACACATGGTAGGGTAGGGCAGCACAGTGGTTAGCACAGTTGCTTCACAGCTCTAGGGTCCCAGGTTCGATTCCCGGCTGGGCCACTATCTGTGTGAAGTCTGCACGTTCTCGCAGTGTCTGCATGGGTTTTCTCCAGGTGCTCCGGTTTCTTCCCACAATCCAAAGGTGTGCAGGTTAGGTGGATTGGCCATGCTAAATTGCCCTTAGTGTCCAAAAAGATTAAGTGGGGGTTATTGGGATAGGGCAGATACGTGGGCTTGAGTAGGGTGCTCTTTGTAAGGGCCGTTGCAGACTCGATGGGCCGAATGCCTCCTTCAGCACTGTAAATGCTATGATCAAAATTCTATGATCTGCATGGCTCATGCCTGCCCACTCACCACACCTCCCATCATGCAAGGTCAAAGGAACTTCAATAAGCGCCATGGACCATAGTTAACACAGTGAAGCAAACCACTGGTCTCTTAAAGGAGAGGGTTCTCTGCTTAGAATGCTCAGTATTATCTCCGCAGTACATGCCTGAGAGGGTCTACACGTTCATGGTGCTGCATCATATTATCCACAATATACTAATTATGAGGACCAGCCACTTCCTCCTGGGATCTGAAACAACCTCAGGAGGAGACCAAATCCACCACATGCAACTGGTCAGAGTGAGGGACGGAAAGTGTCTACATCACTCCAGTTAAAAGGAACTTCCTACCTTCAACATGGACCCACCATTCCCATACAATTCCTCCATTTTAGACTCCCCATCATAAAATACTGTCGGCCTTCATCACTCAATAAGACCAACAGCAAAAATCTTCACCATACAACTTTATTCAGCCATACATCAATAATACAACAAATAATCAACAGAGCTTGTGCATCCCCTAGTTCCTGTCCTTCGGGTCTATCCTAAGCAGTGCTACCTCAGTGGCTGTAGCATGGCTGTTGGAAGGGAGTTGCCGTTAACTCGTGGAAAGTGCAGGTGGCCTTTCAGGACACCCTTGAACAGTGCTGGGTCTTCAGGGCCAGCTTCAAACCACCATGGTGGGAGCAACCTGGGCTGGCTGAGAGGAAATAGCAAGGCACTGGAGTAGTGGCAATGGTTTGAAACATGAATGCGGTCACCCTAAGAGAGGATAACACATTCAAGTTTCATGGTGCTACTGAGTTGCACCTCATTACTTCCCTCTGTTGGAACACAGGCAGTTGGCTTACTGAGGGAGCCTGAAATAAAAAAAATGAAAATCGCTTATTGTCACAAGTAGGCTTCATCTGAAGTTACTGTGAAAAGCCCCTAGTCGCCACATTCTGGCGCCTGTTCGGGTAGGCTGGTATGCTCTGTCGAGCACTGATGTCCACAGGCAGCTGTTTAAGCCTGCACAATAGTAGCCAGGAATATCATGAACTCTATCTGAGCTTCCACTGCAGAACGGATACATCCGCAGGCCTCCACCTACACTTCACCAGAAGCTCTGAGTGAGCAGCAGCTGCTCCATTATGGGTCACTCTGGCAGTACTGCCATGGAAGCATCCACCACATTCAGGATGGGCTTCAAGCTCAGCACAATCCTCTGTGCCAGTGAAGGTGGTCTCCTAATCAGTGAGTCCAGGCTATCTGGCACACCCGCCATTGCACCAAATATTTGAGTCTGCACGATCTTGTGTTTTCCTACAGTTCGCACCAATGAGGTTGCATCGAAGTCCCCTGCAACAGAACTGGCTTGCAGCCTCAGCCTTCAGGGAGTTCACACACATGTAGACTGGTCTCTTTGCCTTGGCTGCAACCTACTCATGCCCAGTGACTCACCACATGATTATCCTGACTTGACAAAAGCCTCAAATGTTCGGGCAGTGCTATTTCCCTCCTCTTGCTCTTGCACGCGAGACTGCTGGGCCTAAGTGGTTAGTAGCTCTTGGCTATCTGAAAACAAAAAAGCATGAAGGAATGGTAAAGGTAAGAGAACAAGTTAGGCAGAAACTAGAATATCCACAGTCACTCCATCAACAATTTGCATTTCATGGCACCTTTCAGGATGGTCTTGCAGCATCAAAGGCCACTTGTGCTCATGGATGTTCAGGGCTGTTGTGGGCAATCTTCTGCGAGAGAGGGCAAAATATCAGTAAGTGTGTGGTTGGGTGATGTGCCTGAAGGTGAATGGTGGAACAATGTGTAGGCAGTGAGAGGTATGAGACTGGCAGTAGTTGTGGTGTGTGAGGATCGCATGCAGTATAAGGATGTTAGGGGTGAATCCAGTGTGTCAGAGAGTGCTGATGTGCTAGTGATGGGGATGTGGTTTACTGAACAGTGGGAGAGGTATGTGGTGTGAGAGATGGAATGTCATTTGAGTGAGGGTATTGAACTTGGGCACTGCTGCCAAGGTTATGGTGTAACGCAACAGACATTCATGACTATCGCCACTTGCTCCCATTCGCTTCACATGGCTAGTCTCAAGGGTTTCCAACTCCTTGCCAGAAACATGGTCTCCTACCTGGGTCCTGGATGTCGTAATATTTGGGAACCCTTAGCATGTCGCAGATTCTCGGAATAGTAAAAAACAATTGTTCATTTCTTCAACTTGCATTTAATAGAGATTGTGCCTTTAAAAACGGCTGCTCAAAATTGTTTTCTTGCCAAACGTCTCAGCCTCTGAAGTACACAGAGGACACTGGTGACTGCTACTGGCCACATGACAATTGTGCAAATGAGGTGGGCAAAACGATGAGTAAAGCAATCTGGAAAAATAAACTTCTTTAATGATGAAGAAATTGTACAATTGAAAAATTAAGCGTTTAATTATAGGTAGAAAACAAACTACAAAGTGTAAATTTCCCACCATTCCCACAGAGAATGAAGGTTATGTTTGGGAGGAGACAGAAAATACAGGACATCATATTATGTTTACTGAAGGACAAAAAAGAAACACAGGCTTAATTCAAAACTGTTTCTTTAATTGGGAGCAAGTGTGCAGGTAATAATTAAAACAGCAGTGCCATAGAAGCAGATCTAACTGGTACAAATGTTATGCATGAAAATAAACATAATGTGTTGCTAATTAACAATACCATAAATACAAATGATTAGCTGAAAGACCTGATCCACACTGCTGCAGATTGTGATGCTGTGAACAGGCTGGCTCCATTTGGGGAAAATCTTTCAAGATCGAGTTGTCTCTATGTAACCCTGCCTAACAATTTGGCTGGTAAGACACCCATTATTGACCCTCCCCAAAGCTGATTCATTTCTTCCTCCTCCATTCCTGAACTTTTCAGTCTAAGTGCATTTAAAAATGGAATAGTGCTTCATCATAGAAGTGCTACAGAATGAACAGCTTGTAGGTGAAGAGCTGCCTGCCTAATGCATTGCATTATTCAGCTGTTCGGAATTGTCCAGTGTTTTGTAACTACAGGGAATTTCTCTTATATCGGAATAATCCCAGTTTCAAATCATCAGCAGTGTGAGCATTGGCATTTCAGTGAAGTTTAACAGTGGGGGATGTAACTGTTTCATGCTATGCCCATTTCAAGTGTGAAAAATGTTCAGCCTATATGTTTTGTCCTACTAAATTTGGGATGTCCTGAGAGAGCATTTTGGTTGATGTGTGTTACAGTTCACTGAGGGAGTCTCGAGTTCCTGTGGCAATATGTACTTTTAAAAACATTCTTGTTGTAGTCTGGAGCTATAGATAGTGATGGTAGAGACTCCAGAATTCTTTCCATCACATGGCTGATTGGAATCTCTCCCACTCTTACCGCCTGCCATTGCCGTGCTTTGGAAAGATTTGCAGGTTGATACTCAACCTGTTTAGCTGCAGTCTGATCACACCTTCCTTGGCCATCATGTCTTGGGGTGCAACTTAAACCCAGAGCTTCTGGTTCAGAGGCATCCAGGGATGCAACCCACTGTCCACAAGATCTTTGGTTGATATAACACACGAGGGAAGCACAAGTGGTTACAAGCCTCTCACTTGCAGTGGGCGCAATGAGATAAATTAAAAATAACAAACAACATCTTTAAACTTACAAATCTTATCTCCTGTCACCTTTTTCCTTTATAAATTTCTATGTCTACATTTATTGTGGAAATTACCTGTATAAACTAATGCTTTATTGAAAACCTCTTGCCAACAGTCATTAGAGGTCACCACTGGCATGAGGTGTAATTTGGAGTGCAATAAGTTTACAGAGGCAGTTTCTATCATAAATTCACAACAAAAATGCAAAACTATGGACAGAATATATGACTTAAGACTGAATAACATCTACACTCTTTGGTCCGATTATTCCCTGCTTTCTAATCCTGCTTCACCTGATGACTCAAGTTGGACCTGACTCCCCAGCTTTAAGAATTTCCTAAAACCAGATGCTAATAATACCTGAAATGAACCCAAAATAAAAAAAACTTTGGTGGATCCAGAATATTTGCTTTTAAAATTGTGCTCATGTAGTTTAGGGATGTTAGTGCTGGGGGAAGGAATATTCATGTGTCAAATCAAACACTCCTGGGTAGAGCAGAGACAGATGCAGGGAAAGTTCCCTCTACTTTAGGAACACAGGAATGTAGAGAAACTGGGAAAAAATGCTGTGGTACATCTGATTGCTCCAGTGTCTAGAAAATCTAATCTTTCATGATACCTTCTTGTCTTGACAATGTGTTTCAATCCCAATTTCAGAAGAGTTCTGCTGGCTCAATGCGACTCCTCCCCTGCTAGTTTGTACACCATTCAGTACGTTGTTTCTTAGGTTTTGCTAATTCGTTTTTAGGGTACTTCTTTATGAGTTCAGGTCCATTACTATAGGAACTACTTGTTTCCTCAGTTCACACTGGGCCATCACATTCAGTAGAAAGAAGAAACTTTCATTTCTTCTGGGGCTGGTTTAGCACAGTGGGCTAAATCGCTGGCTTGTAATGCAGAACGCAGCCAGCAGCGCAGGTTCAACTCCCGTACCCGCCTCCCCAAATAGGTGCCGGAATGTGGCGACTAGGGGCTTTTCACAGTAACTTCACTGAAGCCTACTTGTGACAATATTTCAATTGAGCTGGGTTTATAACCAAGTCCTAGAGGCAGTGTTTAACCCACTGCGCTTCACTGTCTTGTGCCTCACCCTCCCAATTTGTAGTTATTATTCCAGTATTAAAACATTTTCTAAATATTTCTGAGTGAGTGACACCGTACAATGAAGAACTCCTCTGATCTACTCCCACTCCTCCAGTGGAAATTCGCCCAAAGCCCTGCATTCACATGTAAATAGGACTTTGCTAGTTTCCCACTGATGTTATCGCAGTGAAGTGGGCACAGCTCCAAAGAAATTCCTAGCTATTGTCTGTTCTATTGCATCACTATGGAGGTTCATACGTACGCATTAAATAATTGTTAATGATGTCACTGATGGTGATCTCTTGATAATCATTTCATTGTCACATTATGATTATAAGACTATAATTTTACTAAAGGACAAGTTCACACATTCATTTGATCACTTTGAAGTCTTTGCCGAAGGTGAAACATGTTAAACCTGGCTCTTGTTTACTGATTAAAGGTGTCTTAAATCATGAATATGTCTTCACATTTCCCTGTGCTCCTATATTGTGAGGCTGTGAACGCAAAAGCTTTCTAGGGCTGACAAAGAATATAAAGTAGTACTGCAATCTTATATTTGAGACCTGAAAAACTCAGTAAACCTGCGTGAAGCTCCCTTATTCACAATTCAACCTGTTTGAAGCTTCTTACACAATTTAATCTGTTTGATGCTCTCCTTGAAATTATATATGTTTTCAAAGATGCTATGCATAAATAATTGCTTTATTGACCAATCATATGAGAGCATTTTGATATTGAAAACATAGCTTTGCTTTGAAAAATGCTAACAGATTTTGATTTAGAAGGCTGCCAGAAAGGATAGCACACTGTATTGGTTCAAGCACCTTACAAACAATAGAAAATGCTTGCTGAGGTTCAATTTAGAAAAACTTGACCATCAAGTCTTATCATAACGTAACTTTTAAGTGACAAGTGACATTTGTTCTTTAGTTACCACTCAAGATAAAGTTCCTGAATGTCACCCATAGATCACCTATCAGATAGATTTATGTTGCAAAGGTGACTAAACAAGTACACTCCACATTGTGCTAAATATTACACCTTGAACTGAAACCTCACACACCACTCAAAATGCAAAGATTTCCTTCATTGTAATTACTTATTACAAAACCTAAGATACGCCGTTTTAAGTCTGAATTGATATTCACAAGTATCTTTTCAATATTGATCTATGAGCTATTAGAGAACAGGACCCAATATCCACACTACATTGTTGGGTTTATAAAGGCTATTACACTCGCTGCTTGATGCAAGGTCAGGCTTGGAATTTCACAACAACGGATGGCACCTACCATTTTTCCTGGAATGGAAAAAGGCCAGGATCAAGGTTTGCATACACCTGTTTTACAGAGACAGCTGACCCTATAAAACAGCAGCTTCCTCTATTCATGTCTGATTTTCTTTCACCATGAATGGGAAACACAAAGGGTGGGATTCTCCGTTGCCCGACGCTGAAATTGGGATCAGCGATGCCGAAATCTGGGCAGGTGCTGGTTTGACACCGGGTCATAATGCTCCGCCCCCTCCAAATCGCCGCCATCATTACTCATGCCGCGGGCAGTTGCAACCCTGTTGGGATGTCATTAGTGGGCCCACCCACGATGCTCTACCCCCGATTGGCCGAGTCCCCGACGGCATGGGCTACGTGTGGTCTCAGCGGTCGGGAGCCTGACATGCGGGCTGCGGAGCGAAAGGGCTTGTGGACAGTGTCCAGCGCCGACACTCAACCGAGGTCCATGCCGCTGGCTGGAGGGCTTCTACCAGAGTTATGGGGAGTGGCCATGAGGTGGCTGTAGAGTTGGGGTGGGCGGGTACATGGTCCAGCACGGCAGGCGCCATCTTTTCCGGCGTGATCGGTGCATGTGTGTGTGGGGGGGGCGGGGAAGAGGTGTAGGCATACAAGCGGCTGCAGCTTGTCAGCCCTGTGCATGTGCAGCACGGGACCTGACGATTCTCCAACCAGTTTCTACACGTTTCACGGGTGTTTTACACGGTGCTGGCGCTAGCCCATCACCGGTAGCAGAATCGGTGAGTTGTGTGCCGATTTTCCCGTCGTGTAACACCACAGATCCTCTGTTGGCGTCGGCACTTAGCCTCAGGAACGGAGAATTCAGCCCAACATGTTTAGATTAGACCCAGTAGCAACAAGTTTAAACTTTGGAGAGGTAAAGTACTCCTTTGTATATAATCCTAGGACATCTTTAGGGGATATTAGGTGCATCTTTGAGGGAAGGTCAGGAGCCCCTTGGGTTCTTAAAAGCAGGCATGAATGTGCATTAAAAAATGTGTAAAACCTATTAATTTTCAAGTTCACTGGTATTGTCAAAAGTGTCAAAATGAATTGTTAAAGGCAACTGTCAAGGCACTTAAAACTCCTGCCATTTAAACTGTTGACAAAGTGTCTCAATTGTTTCAAAAAAATCATTGCTTACTATTTCTGTGCATGACTGGTTTTACAACCTTCTATTATCACAGCAGAGTGCCTCCCATTTCAGTTTGACCGATAGCATCAAGTTGGTAAAGGCTATTGAAGTGAGATGATGAATATCAATATTTGTTTTTATAAGGATACAATTGAAAGAATGTAACTGTAGTGAATGGGTTTTTTATGAATGAGAGTGATTTTTAAGATTAATTCTGCATTTTTAGTTTATTTAATCTCAGTGTGGGTCCCGAGATCTACCCGTGGTGGATATTGGGTACAATTTTTTTTCATTTTATTGCTTTTTAAAAAAGTTTGATACAGTGCCAGAGCACAGAGGCATGCCTTCCGCCCAGCCTGTCCCAACATCAGGCAGCCTCCGCACTTGTTCCGGGAGCAGTGGCCAGAGAACCCTGCCATTTCAAAACAAAACTCGCAACTTCCAGGAAACTTTTCCCCAGGTCAGGTTTGTGGAACTGGCAATTGTCCTGACTCTGCTCCCGATGTGGAAGCGAAAATCCAGGTCTTTGTTTTTGTATCTACGCTGCCAGGTTACCATGTCCCAAGGTGTAGTAGCATGGTTAGCTTAGGACATTGTTAATACACAAATGATCATGCAGACTGGGAGCTTAATTATGAAGTGGAATTATCTATCAACTGGCATCTCTGTTTAGGCACAATCGGCTTGATTTTGACCCATTCACTTGCACAGGTTAACACTGGGCCCAATATATAAAATTACATTAAAATATTCCTTGAACATTAGGAATGGAAATAACTTTCAACTCGTCTTCGACTATTATCCTTCCATCATGTAGATTCACACCGGTGTGAATTACCTATCTAGCTAAAAATTATGCCAAATGATCAAAAAGAAGGAAAATTGGGACAAACAGAAAATAAAACATTATTTCAAAATGGAACCAAATTGCATGTCAGTGACTGCCGGTACTTTTGCAGTGATGGTGTTTTGAGAATGTCCAAATATGTTACTTAGCATCTGAAATTATGTTTTTTACTGGTGCCTTTAGTCTAAATTTTGAATAACAGTGACTGAGCCCTCATAACACACGGGCTTCTTTTACCTGACACTATTTTGGTTTGGTTCTCTGCACGCTCCCCAACAATCTTATAGAAATACAGAAAATCATATTAACTCCTGAATTTTTCAGAAAGGCAGATGCAATTCCTGTTTAAACCATGGGAAACTGTCATGCACATTAGCAAACTGTTAGGGATTCCAACTCTGAACATACTTCGTGAGGTGTCATCACTTGACTTTGAATGCCCCACCGGAGCCCTTCCCCCTCCCCCCTGCCCCATCCATGGTGAGGGGGAGTTGTGAGGATTTAGGCTTTTGCCTTATCTCCCATATTTTTTAACTTAGTAAATGAACATATTCAATAGAAAAAATTAGCAATCTTTTGAGGGTTCTATGATTTTTCTCCTGTGTTTCTGTCAGCAGGAGACTAATTTTCAAATCCTGTCGATTTCAGGACAGTTATGCAGGGTTGCTAATTCTATGGATTTTATGTTTTTCGGAATGGAAACTGTGGGCTCCGCTCACTACATCTCCTGCTGTCTCTGCTCGCCCAGTAGAGCGTTGGATGGCAAATTAGTGGCTGTCTGACAGGAATGAGGCCAATTATAGGTGCACAGAATGCTTGCTTCCTACCCATTCATCCCACTCCTTGCGACCTCAGTTATCAGGGCCAATTTATGTTTTAAATGCTACTACTCTTGTGACCTTGAATTATTATTTAAAGTGTTGACATTTGGGATGGGATGCCCATTTCGGCACCCTCATGCCTCCTATATTATTGGAGACTGGTCTGATGTGGTCAGGTTGGTGACCCAACGTCATCACATTGAACTTTCCGCCAGTGTGGGGGGAGGACAGTGTGATTTCGGAATGTAAAATCTAGCCCTATGTTTGACACTATCAACCAAATTACTTTCCATCGTCTGTAGCAGGGTCTTCCTTCAGCGAAATAACTGAGCCAACATTAGATCAACGCTACTCAGATCCAATCCCAGATTTCTACTATAAACTCAAACAGTTTCAGAGTGCAAGGTAAATTTCACTTCAAGAGAAACATTTGGAACATAGTTTTAAGGTAATGAGTTTTCTGTCCTTCCTACACCACAGCAGCAGGTTGACAACACTGTGCATAAGGGTGTATAGAGCTGTTAATCACATTGTTAACACTTTGAATTAGCACATGTTAGGAAAACAGAATGAACAAACAAATGAACAGTTTTTCTAACGCTTAGAGAGATTCACTCTACTTACACAGTGATTTCATTAAAATAATGACCGGCGAGATACTCTTTAACCAAATGAGGTCTCTGGTGTACTACGAACATCCTCTACAACATAATATATACAAAGAGACAAGGTGAGCATCTACACACATTGTTGCAAAAAATAGGATCAACAACAGTTTTCTGATTTACTGCCAGATTATCGCAAACAAATCTAGAGAATTAACTTAACATGGATTTAAACTTGGTGTTGTTTTTGCTTAGAATTGATCTCAGTAGGATTCCACCATATAAAGTGAACTACTGAAGTCAAGTATACGGCTAAAATGGATATAATAATGGAAATGCAGTATATTCCATTTTGCGGAGGACAGATCTCAACCTTTCATCTGTCTCTACTTGATTCACTTCAATAGGATTTCATAAGGGGTTACAAATTCAGCAGTACAAAAAAGTATCTCAAAAATACACATTCATATACATATTGCTAGCAAAACATGTACCAGTCATGTCCTTTACAAAGTACCAAATAAATTTAATTGAAAAAATAAAAATGCAAATGAAGACATTCTGATTAAAGCAATATTCATATGGCTTGAGAGTGCATTCAAAGTGTGCTGGGCAGTATTTCCTATAATTCTATGATGACACCTAGTTTGTCTTCATCCAAATGCCACATGACATCATTGAAGGCTAATCTCCTGTATAAAAATAAACCAAGTGTCCTCCAGATCTCATGAGCTCTTCCACAGCAGTTTAAACCATCTTTTCTCCTATGGACCAACTTTTAAATACAGCTCCCACCAAAAGTAATAGATTGGTATTCAAAATCACAAAACACCTACAGTCATCCACCAGTCAACTGAAAATAACTTGCATTTTTCAGCAAAACAAAATCTACTTGTTTACATGGTGCCAAGGGGCACCACTACAAGATGGATATAGTGCTCACTAAGCTCTGCAGAACCTTTCAGAAATAATATCTCGCATTCAGAACAACATTTGTTATATTTGCACAACAACAAAAGGGATTTTGGAGCCTTTTTCAGGTGACCCTAATAGACTGGAAAAGAATCTCACAACTGTGAGAGAATTCTGTGACCTGTTCCGTCTTGCAGTGTTGAGGGGGCACTGGAAATCTTTAATTTGACACGAGGTCGCAATGAGAATACTCCCTCACCATGACTGCGGAAGGTGAAAGGTCACAAACTCTTTATAGTGAGTTTCTCACTATTCGTGAACAAAGTCTCTACATTGTGATATCACCTGTAGGCAAATATGCCCACTCTATCCTTCATTTAAACGAGTGAGCGATTCCGACAAACCCACTGGGAAATATACTGAGTTTGGCAAATAGAATTTTACAGAAATAATATTTTTATTCAAATTGTCCAAATTAATTTTACTTGTAAAGAAACACAATTATAAGTAGAAAATATATTGTATATCATAAAACATATAAAATCATTGAACATGGTAAAATATAAAAATTGGGATAAATACATAAAGCATAATGCTTTATGTTACAATAAATACATTTTCTATTTTATATTCGTAGTAATTATTGATATGCTGAAAATTTTAGTGCAATCTGTACATTAAATGAACTTTATTTATCTTCCATCTGGTATTATAATGGACTGGGTTGGTTATTGTATGTCATTGGTTAGAAAGTTAGAATGAGCTCAAAATACAGTCAAATTAGCATGATAAATGTAAATATAAAATATCTCAAATAGCATGTTCTAGTGGTTAACTCCAGATTCAAATTCAAGTGCGAGTTTAATGCTATTGCTGTGGAACTGGAAAACATTCCTTCCAAATGCCATTAAGTTTTACCTTCATTAAAAATTCTTTATCTCACAGTCAGAAAAAAAACCAAGATTCCACAAATACTTTTTCCCTTAAAATGTTTTCCTAAACAAAAACTGTACAATGGAATGTCATGGCTTGTACGGTTAAAAAAATACATTCTATCAGTGCTTCACTTTTTTAGTGTCTATGATGATGGACATTGTTAGTGTAAGTCTGTGATCAAGAACATGGGACAGTCTCATCTCAACACAATCACTCGGAGTAGAAAGCCAGAGTCTGGTGACAACAAATTGTACCCGAGGTGGAAAGGTTAGCACATTATTTAGTTACTGAGGTGACAGTTTTATATTTGCAGAGGCGTTTACAGCTTAAATTCTTTAAAAAATATAATCTAGAAATAAAAAAATTAAAAAAAGAATAAAACCCATTCTTCAAAGGTTTGCTCTAGATAATAAAATACAGTGAAATATTAGCACATCTACATTTCAAAGGAGCTCGGTCTTTGTCTGAGTTGTTGAAAATATGGTGACTTGTGTTTGAGGACAAGAATATAGTGTCAGCTGACTCTGAGGGGAATACTTGTTCCTAAGAAGAAATCACATGTGCCAATACCATTTTTCAAATATTTTTGTTCCACTAACCTTTTTACTTTTTATACCTGTTCCTGCTATTACTCTACACCTTCAACAGGAATAGTCTGCACCAAAACTAGCTTGTGGGGCAAACTTTCAGGGTACAGGACAAGTCCAGCCATTGGTTCTCCAGCTCAGCACTAGTCCCTACCATTACCATTACAGTCAGGCTTTAATCTGTGGCCAGTTTGGCAAGTGTCAGAATGTGCCAATATATCTGCCATCTGAGAGATCCAATACCAACTGAAGCTGTGGAGACAGACCAAGGGAACATTAATGGGAGCCTTTCACTCTATGCCACTATTTATTTTAGGCTATAAGTGGGCTGAAATAAAAGGAGCTCTTAAAGTTCTGAGTTACCGAAGTGACATGCTGGTGCTTATAGGTATGACACACAGGCAGCTCTGAGGAAAGTGTTTACGAAGGTTCCAAAAAAATCCTGGACAAAGTTTACAGGTGAGAAGTGGTTAGTGTTGACAAGTAGGCAAATGGACAGATGAGTGAGAGAGAGAGAGAGAGAGAGAGCCCCAAAAAGTAATTGCACTCCTAACATCCTGAGAATTAAAACCAAACTGAACTAAGTGCAATTCTGAGACTTATCCTGTTCACTCATACCAAAAGAAACGCACTTTAATAGCTTGTGACCTCTCAAACTGCCCAGAATTATGGGATTGCGATCGATCCATTTTGTTTATTTGATGCTTTCCATATATTCTCGACCAGCAAGTTAACCCATACCACTCCCGACTGTTAACATTTTCTAAAGAATCAGAAGCATATTCAAAAAATATTTTCTCAAAAGTTAGAAAGTAATTAAGATGTTTCTATTTCTTTAAGTTATTCCGTTGGTGGTGGTACTGTAGGTTTAACTAATTTCACAGCACTAAAGTCACAATGAAATTAGAAGGCAATGATAAAAGCTGCCTGAAACATGCCCTTTTGTGCAGTGGTGACACGAGCAACCCTGTAGCTTACTGGAGCACAAAGTGACTCTGGTTAATCTCTGTCTTCCCGTGAAAGACCAGCTTTATGCAGGAGCTAACTGTCAGTCAGAAGATGCCTTAATTCCATATGCCTGGGCTGGATCCATGCAAAGTTTAAAAAATAATACGCTTTACAATAAATTTGAATGCTCCCCAAAATTAGGGATATGATGCAAGGGCACCACTATTTTTGTTCTAACATTGAATTAAGGACAAGAAAAATATTCATAGAATCTGTTAAACGTCTCATTCAAATGAATGGAACACAGATTTTATAAACACCACTGCTGTATTGGTATCACCAAGTTACCAACATGTAAGAGGCACTTTTTAGGCAGCTTTAGAGATGACAATTTCCACAAGATTGCTTTCTTCTGCACTGCGATTGTGTGACACTTCATCTGGCACGTTGGTCCATTGAGTGAAGCAATATTTCAGGAATTGTCTTATGCTGTTCATAATAGATTATCACACAAAGGAAGAAAACCCAGTCACAGGAGTCCTTGCTCCCGAAGCAGGCTGCCCTGTGGGCGTGTAGGCACCCCCTGTACTCTGTGTTGTGATCACAGTTGGAAAGTATGGCTCCTGTTCGCCATCTGTGCATTCCTCATAAGTGTAGGCTGAAGCTCTCGGAAGTCCCTTTGGTTGTCTCTTCCATGAGTTGTAGTAGGTAGGGTCGCTCATATAGTGGTTTACAAATGAGTGTGTGCTTTTTGGCAATTCACGTTCGTAATCACTGTCAGTGCCCTGTAAAAGGAGTAATATTGTTAGTTTTGTGTTTCCCTAGTTTTGTAAGTAACTTAAATTTTATTCCTCAGGTATATCATACACCCTGAAACAATGGGCGAGCTGGTGATCTAATGATGTCAATATCATTACTCAGCCTACTCCATGGAGATACACCAGAGCAAAGTTACACAAAGTTATGTTTTGGGGCCTTTTCTGCTATTCTTTGAAACATTTGACTCAAAGGTAATATCATTGTTTGTCTCAGGTATTTTCAGTGTTTGTGATGACTGTATATAGTTGGTAAATTTTCTCTTGTGACAGAATCTACTCTGTAAATCTACAGGATCTTTCTCACATTTTCAAAAAGCAGCGGAGCAGAGCAATTATTTAAAAATAAGTGGCAGCCCATTTAAAACCAAGATGTGGTGATTTTGTTTTTCACTCAGAGGCTCAGACGTCTGCAGAACTCTCTTGCTGGAAAGATGGTGGAAGCAGAGTCTTGGAATATTTTTCAGGCAGAGGTCAAGAGATTCTTGGTAAGCAGTGGGGAGATTATTGAGAGTAGGCGTAATGCAGATTTGAGGTTACTACTGTATATGATCAGCCATGATCTTATTAAATGATGAAGCAGGTTTGAGGCCTACTCCTATGGTCTACTCCTTGTTCATATGTACACACCAGATGGGCTTTCAGATTTTAACTAGCCGACAAGTTTCTTAAGCAACAGATGAACAGCTGAATAAGCAGCTGTAATGAAACGCGGTGGGCGCGATTCAACTAAATGGGAACAAAGTGGTGAGTGCGTTTAGCCGAGTGTTTCCCAGCGCTTGCAGCACCGAGAAACATAAGGCTATAAAACGCCACTCATGTCAAATAAGGGGCCTCCATGGGGAACTCATAGCTGAGACGCACATAGCCACATTTTGTACACTGAGGAGCTCTGCTTGCCGGAACTTCTCAGTTTAACGAGAGTTCGGAACGCCATTTAAAACTCGCGACCTGATCTCCGTGGCCCCAAAGCGACCCCCGAAGCCCCAACACACTATGGGAGGGTCCCCAGCAGGAGGGTCCCCAGCCCGGCCCTCACATCACCCCCAAACACCTGCGCAGGGCATGCCCGGCCTGATCATCACCGCACAAAGAATGCCAGCTTGGCACCTTGACAGTGCCCCTTCCAGCTGGGCATCTTGGTAGTTCTAGGCTGTCACTCAGGTGGCAGTCCCTGGG
Source organism: Scyliorhinus canicula (assembly GCF_902713615.1). Taxonomy (NCBI): domain Eukaryota; kingdom Metazoa; phylum Chordata; class Chondrichthyes; order Carcharhiniformes; family Scyliorhinidae; genus Scyliorhinus; species Scyliorhinus canicula. Next base: position 56,788,723 of record NC_052160.1, on the reverse strand, counting down.
TGCCAGTCTGGCATTGCCAGGGTGCCAGGTGGTACCAGCAGTGCGAGGGTACCACCCTCCGTAAAGGGCATGCGCCTGGGGGCCTCCAATCTCCTGGGAGACCTCCAAGAATTCAATTCCGCCTGGTCGCCTTTTGTTGAGACCAGTGCTGAACAGCGCTCGCCCGAGGACTCCAAGGTGAAGGGGATAGATCCCAATGCTTCGGATACCTTGAGAAACTGCATATTACAGTGAGACTAGCTGTCTTGTTCTAATATGCTGATCTGATAAAAAATGATCCCGCCTACAATGGGCGGGATTTACATCACAAAGTCTCACGAGATCTAACGCAATCTCGCGAGGCGTTGCGAACTGGGTAGAAGCCCCGGCTTCTATTGGCCATGCTGCATCGCGGCGAGCTGCTCTTGGGGCGCAGCGTGGCTGTTGGATCACCCCATTATCTGCACAACAACGATTTGTATTTATATAGCTTCTTTAATGTAGCAAAACCTTGGCGAAGCCTCATAAGGAAAATATGGCACTGAGCCACAGAAGGAGATATTAGGGTTGATGGCCAAATTCTTGGCTAAAAAGGATTTTATGGAGTGTCTTAAAGGAGAAAAGCAAAGGCGAGAGGTAGAGAGGATTAGGAAGAACTCTGGAGCTTAAAGCCAACAATGGAGGAGCAATCAAAACTGGAGATGCTCAAGAGGCCAGAATAAGAGGAGCGCAGATATCTTTAAGGGTTGTGGGGGCTGAAGCAGATTGTAACTATAACTGGGGATGAGGCCATGAAGGGATTTGAAAACAAGATTGAGACTTTTAAAACCACAGTGCAGCTCAACCAGTCTACATTAGCAGATATGGGGATAATGGGTAAATGGGATGTGGTGAGAGTTAGGACATGGCGATTATAGTCTTGGATGGCTACATGTTGATAGGCTGTAAAATGTGTAAGGCTGATCAGGAGTTTGTTAAAATAGTCAAGTGTTGAGGTAAGGAAGGCATAGATGAGGGTTTCAGTAGTGGATGAGCTGAGGCAAGAATGAACTCAGATAATATTACAAGAAATAGGCAGCTTTTTTGATGGTATTGAAATAGTTATTGAAAGCTCAGGGTAGATATTCTATTAAAGTTCCCTAAGGAGGGAAATAATAAAATTTAAAGCATTAAAATACCCACTCAGTAATTACTCTCTCCATGATTATGGATTTGAATAACTGAAGAAACATTTATGATATGTACAGCTGAGCAAATCATACTATGTTTTTGATTGAAGGGAATTAAGGGTATGGAGTTAGGATGGGATAATAGAAGATCATCCATGATCCAATTGAATGACTGACTCCTGCTCCTATTTCTTATGTCCTTATTGAATGTGGCTTGGCTTCAAGCGATATCTTCTGAGACCAAATTGAACAAAAATGTTTACAATATTTCTAAAAGAATGTAATCTTGAAATATGGGTGTTGTTGGCATAGCCAGAATTTATAGTCTATAATAAACAAAATACTGCGGATGCTGGAATCGGATCAAGAACAGAGGATGCTGGAAAAACTCAGTAGGTCTGACAGCATCTGTAAGGAGAGAAAGCAGAGTTAACATTTTGAGTCCTTTTGACTCTTATTGCCTATTCTTCGTTGTTCATGAGAAAATGATGATGGGCCATCAGATTAGGTTGGGGACATGGGGTGGGAATTTCTGGCTTTTCCCGAGGACGGGATAGTCCGGCACCGCCAACAGCGTGCTCCCTGGCGCTGGTGAGTGCGAACAATGGGAAACACCATTGACACCAACGGGACTGGAAGATCAGCCTATGGCAGGTAACCGTTGCAAAATACACAGAAAGTCCCATCCATAATCTTTATCCTCCTTTAGCATTATGATAAATTGAAGACTACACTAATACTAATCTTCTTTGTCCTAAGGAAGAAGTATTTGGCCTTTGCTCAAAGCTTTTACGATACAAACCTGAGTTAGGAAGTAACGAGACGCGACGCAGCATTTTATCAATCCATGGCACAGGACAACGGAAAACCAATTGAATGTCCATTCTGATTTATCTTTTACAGAAGCTGATTGCATCATCCTGATCTTGGAGCAGCACTTACCCGTTGCTTCCACAATTTTGCGAAATCAGTGATTCCTCATGAATGAGCCTCAAGACTATGGGCTGGATTATCTGATTCTGGGGCTATGTCCCCACACTGGCGTGGGAACGGTGGCTTTTTGTGGCAGAAAAAATGGTGCAAAACCGCCACCGATTCCCCGTTTTGTTGGGGGCTAGCATGCTGGCAGTGTAGAGCACCCAGCTCTAGCTGCCGATAGGGCCCAGAGAATTGCCGGGTCTATGGCCGAGCATGTGGATGGCGGCGGCCTGCAGTGGCTGCGCCATGCTACATGGCGGCAGCCGCTCGCGGACCCGGCCCGCGAAATAGTGTCCCCCCCTTCGGCCGGCTCGCGCACCCCGGACCACCCCCCCTCAGTGCCCCCAGCCCCTGATAAAGTCCCTCCCTTCCCGTGGATCAGCCCTCCCCCGACTGGCGGCGCTGGACTGAGTCCGCAGCCGCCTCACCGAGTTCCCAGCAGATGAGACAATATGTGTCCTGCACTGTCGGAGACTCGGCCGGTCGGGGGCGGAGCATCGGGGGGCGGGCCTCAGGCAATGTCCTGAGGCCGTCGATACGTGGCATGGCGTACTCTCCGAATACAATGCTCCGCCCTCGATTTGGTTGGGAACTGTGATTCTCCGGCCGATCGTCGAACACTATTTTGGCATCAGCGACTGGAGAATGCAGCCCTGTATGTCAGCAGGAAGCATGACCCCTGTCCTGATTTGACATCCATACACTTCAGCAATGATGGGGGATTTTTCACCCCTGATCTAGGGTGTGCATGAGCTAACTGGAGTATCCTGACAGCTGCCAGTTAACTTAGCGCCATCTGGGGTTTTATGTGGAAGCTTCCTGTTCTATATGGCTCAGTTACTGGGTGTTTTAAACAGCTGAGCAATCAGGGAACTTACTTAAAGCATTTATGATGGAAATTCCTCCCCAAAATGCTGTCTTTGTTTTGCTTCTCATTTGCGCCCAAGTATTATTAAACTCCAGTAACAAGGAGGTGGTGTTTGGGAATTGCACAGATTGTATTTGAGCAGTCTTGGAGTTACTTGTAAGAAAGCTAGACTAATAATAACTCTCTTTCTCCCTACAAAACCTATAGGTTGCAGCAGTTTGACAAACAAAGCAGAAGTATATAGTCCTGTGTATCTGAGGGCAAAAGTAACAGCCCAGTGGACTGTGCCCTTCTCTCGGCGGGCTGTTGCATGCAGGCAATAGAAGATTAAATGGAATAATGAAGATTTACCTCTGACTCTGATATTTCAGTGGGTTTCTCTGTCAGAGTGGTGCTTTCTGTTAGCACAATTCCATTGTAGTTATTACATAAATCCTCATCGGAATAGCGTAACCCTCCTGGGCTGGGCCTGGGTGGAAATCTAGCAATGCAGTGAGAGAAAAGAATTAGGAATAGAAGCACCTCCGCACAATAAAAACATTTAAAAGTTTGTTTTATGGAGTAAAATAATTAGATCAATTAAAATATAGTTTCAGATCTAAAGATCAACTTATTGCTAATATGTTAAATGGTCACTATGGACAATAATTGTTTTGTTTGGTATGCAGAAAGATACGTAAATAATATTAGCAATAAATTTTAAAAACTACTGACCTGAGAATAATGTGACAACCTAATTATCAGACTATTTAAACCAAGGAAGATTATACTCCATGTGAGAGGCGATAATCTATTGCTGACGTGTTTTTGTATGGAATTTAAGAAACGAACGTTGTGACATAAATCTGAGTCAGGTCTTGACGAGACTCTAGAGAAAAGCAACACGACATTCCATGGAGGAGATTGTGACTGTAATTTGGATCTGATAATGCGTGGAGAAATAGATTCCAGTGCATTGTCAAAATGGATTTCAAAAATGCTGCAAATTAAATACAGAAAATACTGGAGCCAAGTGATATCAAAAAACAGCTGAACTTACTGAATGCAGCCCAGACTCTGGGCCTTGACAATATCCTTGGTGTATTGCTGAAGACTTTTGCTCCAGAAGTGTCTGTGCCCTAGACAAGCTGTTCAAGTTCAGCTGCAATATCTACCTGACAAAGTGGAAAGTTGCCTAGCTATGTCCCGTCCACGTAAAGCAAGATAAATCCAATCTCACCAATTATACTGAGCAGCATTTATCAATAACTTGTTCACCAATACTCATTTTGGGTAATTCCAGGATCACTCAGTTTCAGACCATATTTGAGCCTTCATTCAAACATGGACAAACGAACTGAATCTTACTGCTGAAGTGGGATGATTGAACTTAAATCAAGGTGTTAGTTGATCAAGTGTGGCATAGAGAAGTCCCAGTAAAATGAAAATCAATGGGAATCAGAGAAACATTTTCCACTTTGGGATCATACCTCGCACAAATAAAGATGTTAGTGGGTTTCAGCAACCAATTGCTGTAGGAGTTCCTCCAGATAGTGTCCAAGGCCCAATCATTTTTTGTTGCCTCATTAGTGACCTTCCTCCACCTTAAGGTCAAAGTGTTGGATGTTTGCTGATGGTTGCAGTGTTTGGTTCTATTCGTAATGCCTCGGATAATGAAGCAGTTCATGGCAGCATTCAGCATGATAATATTCAGGCTTGGGCTGATAAATGGGAAGTAACATTTGGACTATACAAATTCCAGGTAGTCAGAGAGTCCACCTATCTCCCACTTCATCATCACTGAATTCTCCAGCAACAACCATTGACTAAAGCTGAACTGGATGAGTCACACAGGGCGTGATTAAACCAAATGGGAACTACGTCCCATAGCGAGCGGGTTTATAATAATAATCTATTATTGTCACAAGTAGGGTTATATTAAGCAATGAAGTTACTGTGAAAAGCCCCAAGTCGCCACACTCCCGCGCCTGTTCGCGTACAGAGAGGGAGAATTTAGGATGTCCAAATTACGTAACAGCACGTCTTTCAGGTCTTGTGGGAGGAAAGCAGAGCACCCGGAGGAAACCCAGGCAGACACAGGGAGAACATGCGGACTCCACACAGACAGTGACCCAAGCCAGGAATCGAACCTGGGATCCTGGAGGTGTGAAGCAACAGTGCTCCCACTGTACTACCGTGCTGCCCAGTGTGCTACTGTGCTCTGTTTCTCTGAGCTGTGAGAACTGTGTTTCCCAGTGCTCGCAGCTCAGAGAAACACAATGCTAACGTGACTCAGGTTAGATACGGGGTCTCAGCTGGGAACATGTGGCCGAGGCCACACTTAATCCGGTTTCTTGCACCCAAAACTCCTCAGTGCAGGGAAAGACCCGGGCGGCATTTTTAAAAGGCATCCCAATCTCTCGAGCACACAACGCGACCCCTGAATCCGCCCAAGCCCCAACTCATTGTAAGGGGTTCCTGGGTCTACCTCATGCCCCCACGCGCGCACATGGAACACTCTTGCACGATCACTGCTGCGCAAATGCTACCATGTGGCACCTTGGCAGTGCCAGGCTGGCACCAAGGTTGCACTGCCAGGGTACCGGGCTGGCATTGTGAAGGGGCCAAGGTGGCACCAGCAGTGCCAAGATACCACTCTGCCAAGAAGTCATGCACCCAGGGGCCACAAATCCCCATTTGTGGAGACTAGTACTGAATGGCGCTTGCCCAAGTTCTCCAAGGCAAAGGGATATATCCCAAGGCCATGGTTACATCAGGGAACTGCATGTTAGTGTGAGACTAGTTGTCTAATATGCAGATTTGTCAAAAAGTATCCTGCTCACAATGGGTGGGATTCTCATTGCAACGTCTCGTGAGGTCGCATTAGCTCTTGCAAGGCGTGGTGAGCTGGGTAGATTCCAGGACTAGGGTCTCCCATCATTTACTGACCAAATTGTGCCACGACACACTGATTTTTGGGCGCAGCGCGGCCAGTAGATCGCGCCCATAAATATTTTGGCGACAAAAGAGATCAGAAGCTGGGTACCTGCAGCAATTAACTCACCTCCTGATTACCCAAGGCCTTTCCACCATCTTACAAGGCAAAAATTAGGAGTGTGATTGAATACTCTCCAGTTGTCTTGACGAGTATAACTCCAACAACATTCATGAAGAATTACACTGTCTACGGTAAAGAGCTCATTTGCTTAGCATCCTATCCACCACCTTAAGCATTCAGTCCCTCCACCACTGGCAATGTGGCTGCAGTGTGCACCATTTCCAACACACTGCAGCAACTTGCCAAGCCTTCTTTAAAGCCCTCCCAAACATGTGACTTTGATCATATAGAAGAGCAAGAGAAGTAGGCACATGGGAATATGACCACCTGCAAATTTCCCTCCAAGTTACATTCTATTCTGACTTGGCATATACCACTGGGTCAAAATCCTGGTACTTCCTTCCTAACAGCACTGTAGGTGTGCCGACAGGGACTGTAATTCGAGAAAGCAGCTCACCACCACCTTGTCAAGGGCAATTAGGGTTCAGCAATAAATTTTGGCCTTGCTAGTGATACCCACATCCCGTAAACAAATAAAAAGAACTCAGGCAGCATCTGTGGAGAGAGATAAACAAATGTTTCAGGCTGATTAACTTTAGCCAGAACTATTGCCTGACCTGGGGCGGCATTCTCCCCTACCCGGCGTGACGGAGGGTCCCGGAGTAGGGGAGTGGCGCCAACCACTCAGGGGTCGCGCCTCCCCAAAGGTGGGGATTCTCCCCACCTTTGGGGGCCAGCCCCGCGCCGGAGTGGTTGCCACCAGAAGACCGGCGCACAAAACTGGCGCCGCCGGCAGCGGGGCTGGCCGAAAGGCTTTTCGCCGTTCCGCGCATGCGCCGGCAGTGACGTCAGCGGCAGCTGGCCGCTGATGTCATTGTCGACGCATGCGCAATGTGGGGTTCTCTTCCGCCTCTGCCATGGCGGAGGCCGCGGCGGACGCGGAAGAAAATAGAGCAGCCAGGGCACTGGCCCGGACTCTGAGGGAGGGGCCCCGATCGCGGGCCAGGCCGCCGTGGGGGCACCCCCCGGGGTTCGATTGCCCCCCCGCCCCCCCCAGGACCCCGGGGGCCTGCTCGCACCGCTGAGCCCGCCGTTCCAGAGGTGGTTTAAACCTCGGCGGCAGGAGAGGCTTCCCAGCGGCGGGTCTTCGGCCCATCCGGGCCGGAGAATTGCCACAGGGGCCTCGCCGGTCGGAGTGGCGAGATTCCTGCCCCCGCCACTTCCCGGGTGGCGGAGAATCTCTGCCACGGCGGGGGCGGGATTTTAGGTGCCCCCAGGCGATTCCCCGACCCTGCTGGGGGTCGGAGAATTTCGCCCCTGATCACAGCTTCAGATGGAATCTGAAATCTCAGCTTTCTAACAGTGCGTTGAGTTTAAGGGATTGACTTGGTGACGTCTGAGCAACAGGTCAGTGCTCAGTATCCAGTACGAGGAAGCTTGGGCAGCACAAGTAGATAGCACAGTTGCTTCACAGCTCCAGGGTCCCAGGTTCGATTCCCTGCTGGGTCACTGTCTGTGCGGAGTCTGTACGTTCTCCCCGTGTGTGCGTGGGTTTCCTCCGGGTGCTCCGGTTTCCTTCCACAGTTCAAAGATGTGCAGGTTAGGTGGATTGGCCATGATAAATTGCCCTGAGTGACCAAAAAGGTTAGGAGGGGTTATTGGGTTACGGGGATAGGGTGGAAGTGAGGGCTTAAGTCAGTCGGTGTAGACTTGATGGGCCGAATGGCCTCCTTCTGCACTGTATGTTCTATGCTCCCTATTTTGCAACTTATAAATACTCATTAAATCACAACTTCTCCAACTGAAGGTAGACCTTCACTTTGTTTTTCTCTCTCCACAGGTGCTGCCACATCTACTCAACTTTAAAAAAAAATAAAGATTTTTGGTATTGTAACAACAACAAAATAAACAATGCACATGAAACTATAAACATAGTGCAAAAGCCGTCTCCCTTCCTTACAGGTCCCACCTTTATTAACCCCCTACTCTAAACTAAACTAAACCCCCCCCACCCCCCACCTCTGCTGACAATTTTCCGCGAAGAGGTTGACGAATGGTTGCCACCCCCGGGCGAACCCTAACAGTGACCCTCTCAAGGCGAACTTGATTTTCTCCCGACAGAGAAAGCTAGCCATGTCCGATAGCCAGGTCTCCGGCTTCGGGGGCTTTGAGTCCCTCCAAGCCAATAATATCCGTCTCCGGGCTACCAGGGAAGCAAAGGCTAGAACATCTGCCTCTTTCTCCTCCTGGATTCCCGCGTCTTCCGACATCCCGAAAATCGCCACCTCTGGACTCAGTGCCATTCTTGTTTTTAACACCATGGACGTGAGATCTGCAAACCCCTGCAAAAACTCCCCTAAGCTTCGGACATGTCCAGAACATGTGGACGTGGTTCGCTGGTCCTCCCGCACATTTTGCACACCTGTCTTCCACCCCAAAGAATCTGCTCATCCAGGCCACTGTCATGTGAGCCCAATGAACGACCTTGAATTGTATCAGCTGAGCCTGGCACATGTTACGGACGCGTTGATTCTACTCAACGCGTACGCCCATAGACCATCCTCTATCTCTCCTCCCAGTTCCTCCTCCCACTTGTGCTTCAGCTCCTCGGTCTGCATCTCCTTTGATCCCATAAGTTCCTTGTAAATGTCAGAGACGCTCCCTTCTCCCACCCACCCTCTGGAAACTACCCTGTCCTGAATCCCCCTTAGTGGTAGGAGCGGAAAGGTTGACACCTGTTTACGTAGGAAGTCCCGCACTTGCAGATACCTGAATTTGTTTCCCCTCGCCAACCCAAATTTCTCCTCCAGCGCCCCCATACTCAGAAAGCTCCCCTCGATAAACATGTCCCCCATCCTCTCAATCCCTACTCTCCGCCATATCCGGAACCCCCCATCCATACTTCCCGGGGCAAACCGGTGATTATTACAGATTGGGGACCAGACCGATGCTCCCTCTGCTCCCATGTTCCTCCTCCATTGCCCCCAGACTCTCAGGGCCCCCACCACCATGGGACTGGTGGAGTACCATGCCGGCGGGAATGGCAGAGGCTCAGTTACCAACACCCTTGCATGAAGCCGCCTCCATACGCTTCTATGCCGACCCCTCCACCACCACCCACTTCCTGATCATGGCTATATTCACCGCCCAGTAATAGTTACTAAAGTTTGACAGCGCCAGCTCGCCGGCTCCGCTCAAGCATTACCTTCCTTAATCATGGGGTCTTGCCCGCCCAAACAAACAGTGATCACTTTGTTGACCCGTTTAAAAAAGGACCGCAGAATAAAGATGGGGAGACACTGAAATACAAACAGGAACCTTGGGAGGACCGTCATCTTCACCGTCTGCACCCTCCCAGCCAGTGACAACGGAGGCGCGTTCCATCTCCGAAAATCGTCCTTCATTTGATCTACTAGTCGGGCCAGATTTAACTTATGCAGCCGGTCCCATTCCCACGCCACTTGAATGCCTAGGTACCTAAAGCTTCCCTCTACTAATCTAAACGGCGGCTCCCCCAATCGCCTCTCCTGTCCCCTTGCCTGGGCCACAAACATCTCACTTTTCCCCATATTTAGCTTATACCCCGAAAACCGGCAAAATTCCCCTCGAATCCTCATGATTTCTTCCATCCCCTCTATTGGGTCCGATACATACAGAAGCAGGTCATCTGCAAAGAGCGAGCCCTTTCCAGCCCCTTGAGGCTCTCAAAGCAATTGCCAATGGCTCCATAGCTAGCACGAACAACAGTGGGGAGAGGGGGCATCGCTGTCTCGTCCCCCGGTGCAGTCTAGAATAGTCCGATGTTGTCCTATTCGTCCGTACGGTTACCACAGGAGCCTGATACAGCAACCTGACCCAGTCAGTAAAGCCCCACCCAAATCCGAACCGTCCCAGTACCTCCCACAGATATTCCCATTCAACCCGATCAAAAGCCTTTTCTGCATCCATTGCGATCACTACCTCCACCTCCCTACCTTCCGGGGGCATCATGATCACGTTTATCAACCTTCTTACATTGGCCACCAACTGCCTACCCTTAACAAACCCCGTCTGGTCCTCCCCAATAACGTCCGGAACACACTCCTCAATCCAGGGAGGACAAAATTTTGGCCAGCAATTTGGCATCCATGTTCAATAGGGATATCGCCCTGGAGGACCCACACAGCTCCAGGTCCTTGTCCTGCTTCAGAATCAGCTAAATCATGGCCTGTGACATCGTTGGGGGCAGCATCCCTCTTTCCCTTGCCTCATTGAACATCCTCATCAACACCTGCCCCAATATCCCAGAGAACTTTTGATAAAACTCCACTGGGTACCCGTCCAGCCCCGGGGCTTTACCCGACTACATGGCCTTCAGATCCTCCACTATCTCTTCCAATCCCAGAAGGGCCCCCAGCCCTTCTACCAGCTCCCGTCCATGTTTGGGAAATTCAGCCCCTCCAAGAAGTGCCTCATCCCCTCCGGCCCCGTACGGGTTTCCAACCTATACAGCCTACTGTAGAAATCCCTCAACGCCTTATTCACCCCTGTGAATCTCCAACCAGATTCCCATCTTCGACATTTACTGTCCCTATCTCCCTGGCTGCCTCCCTCTTTCTATGATGTGGAGATGCCGGCGTTGGACTGGGGTGAGCACAGTAAGAAGTCTTACAACACCAGGTTAAAGTCCAACAGGTTTGATTCAAACACGAGCTTTCGGAGCGCAGCTCCTTCCTCAGGTGAATGGCGAGGTATCTCTTTCTAAGCTGCTGTGCAGCATCCTGCTGGCCTTCTCTCCATTCTCATAGATCACCCCCTTGCCTTTCTCAGCTGCTCCACCGCCCTCCCTGTGGTTAACAAGCCGAACTCCGCCTGTAGCCTCCGCTGTTCTCTTAAAAGCCCTGCCTCTGGGGTCTCCGTATACCTCCTATCGATCTGTAGTATCTACTTTACCAGTCGGCCTGTCACTGCCCTGTCCACCTTCTCCCTATGGACCCGTATCGAGATCAGCTCCCTTCTGACCACCACCTTCAGTGCTTCCCACACCACCGCTGCTGAAATTTTCCCCGTGTTGTTGACCTGCAGGTAGTTCTGAATACATTTCCTCAGCCGCTCGGACACCCCTTTGTTATCCAAAAGACCCACATCTAACTTCCATTGCGGACGCTGGTTACAGTCTTTACTAACCTGCAGGTCAACCCAGTGTGGAGCATGGTCTGAGATTGTGATCGCCGAGTACCCCGTGTCCACCACCCCTGCCAGTAAGGCCCTGCTCAGAATAAAGAAATCAATCGGGGAGTACACTTTATGTATGTGTGAGTAGAAGGAGAACCCCTTCGCCCTCGGCTGCCCAAATCTCCATGGATCCACCCAGCCATACGCTCCATGAACCCTTTTAGTTCCTTTGCCATTGTTGACACCCTGCCCGTTTTTGAGCTTGACCGGTCCAAGCCAGGGTCAATAACTGTGTTGAAGTCCCCTACCATGATCAACCTGTGTGAGTCCAGGTCCGGTATCTTCCCCAGCATCCTCTTTATAAACTCCACATCATTCCAATTCGGCGCATACACATTTACTAATACCACCTGCACCCCCTCTAGCTTCCCACTGACCGTAATGTACCAACCTCCCACATCCGAGACTATTCTATCTGCTTCAAACACCACCCGCTTATTGATCAGGATCGCAACCCCTTTGTCTTTGAGTCTAGTCCCGAGTGAAAGACCTGACTGACCCAGCCTTTCCTCAATCTTGGTCAGTTCTGGTCAGTTACTCTAAGGTGCGTCTCCTGCAACATTACCCCGTCTGCCTTCAGTCCCTTAAGATGCATGAACACACGTGCCCTCTTGACCGGCCCATTTAACCCTCGAACATTCCAGGTGATCAGCCTAGTTGGCGGGCTCATTGCACCGCTCCCCCCCTTCGCTGATCAGCCATCCCCTTTTTTGGGCCCGCCTCCAGCCCATGCTCCGCGCCTCCACTGGTCTGTCATAATATACACACAAGTATATGATGGTGCATAAACAGGCACTGACTGACACACTGAATGACCAATCAACACACAGAACACAGCAGCCAATCACCAGACAGGACATGGCCACTATAAAGCCAGAGGGCACTAGTTTTCCCGCTCTCTTGGGATGCAGCCTCTGAGACAGCCAGAGCCTGTGATCAGAAACACGAACACCTACCATGTACTAGCAGTATAGTCTGGTCAGGTTAGCCTCAGGTCGCCAGTCAACTCAACATAGTGTCAACCCACAGTGCAAGTATGTTTAACAGCTCATAGTTAAAGAAAATAGAGTTGTACTTCTACAAGTGTTGCTAGCCTGTCTCTCTCACTGCTATGGTAAATGCAGTCCTCACAGACCCAGCATACCCAACACATCATGGTCCATCCCTAGGCAGCCTCCGCCCCCAACCTCTCTGTCCCTTAGCCCAAGACCCTCCCTTGTTAGCAGAACATTTACCACCCCCCCCCCCCCGTAACAACATTCTGTAACCTAAACCCTTTAATAAACCGAGCATAAGCATACCCCCCACTGCGCTCAGCGTATTTTGTTTTAATTGCATAAAGTCCTGTCCTGTGTCTGTGTGGTTGAAACTACAGTATAAATGCAGTGTTAAACATGAACAGAGTCGGACCTCCGGTGGCGGCGATGTTTGAGTGAGCCGCACATTCGGCGGGCTCTCACTCCGGCGGGGCTTTAGGGCTGATTCCCCGCGATAGCGGGACCACGGAGTGGCAAAAAGGCGGCCGCGAAAGTGCTGGAGAGCGGGCTGCGCTACATGGAACCGTGGGAGTCTAGGAAGTAGAGGAAGAGCGAGAGAAATGGACAGAGGAAGCTGACCTGGAACTTAAGATGGCGGACACACGGACCTTTCATGCTCCAGATGGAAAACAGTTTTGAGTCGATGAAGCAGGACAACTTGGACCCACTTCAGAAGGCAGTGGATCAGCTGAATCAGAGGCTGGATGCACAAGAGGTAAAAGTTAAGGAGCTGGGAGAAGGAAGGCGGCAGAAAAAGTGCTGAGGAGCGGGCTGTGGCACATGGAACAGCGGGAGTCCAGAAGGCAGAAGAAAAAAGAGAAAAAGGGACAGAGGCAAGGACCTGAAGAAACTTACCTGGGACCTAAGATGGCGGACACACGGACCCTGGACTCAGCAATCTAGCAGGCGCTGGATAAAATGCTCCAGGTAATGAAGTCCAGTTTTGAAGCGCTGAAGCGGGGCAGCTTGGACCCAATCCAGAAAGCGGTGGATCAGCTGAACCAGAGGCTGGATGCGCAAGATGTTAAAGTTAAGGAGCTGATGGGGGCCGAAGCCTTTCCGCGACCGCCGGAGTTGGAGGGGGCACACAGAGTGCAGGCGAGGCAGGGGCGCCCCCCCCCCCCGCCCGATGGTGATTAGGTGCCACAGGTTCGTGGACAAGGAGCGGGTGCTGCGGTGGGCAAAGAGCGCCAGGAGCAGCGTGTGGAACAAAAGTGTCCTCCGCATTTACCAGGACCTAAGTCAAGAGATGGCTCGGCGGCGAGCAGCCTTTAAGAATGTCAAGGAGGTGCTGTTCAAGAAGCACGTGAAGTTTGGTCTGCTGTTCCCGGCTCGCCTATGGTCACGCACCAGGGTCAACATCACTACTTCTCCGAGCCTGAAGAAGCGATGGATTTTGCGAGGGATCAGGGGCTGGTCCCGAAAAGAGGCCCCACGGACGCAAATTAGGGCCCGAGGATTACCGTGGGAAGGTACGCTGAATGGGCCTGGACTGCTGTTCAACGGTTTGCTGGGTCAAAGGTGCCAAGCGGAACATTTAGGACTCTTTCCTTTGTTCATGGACATTGGTTTGGGGCGGGGGTTCTTTTTTCTCATGTTTTTGTTTTTTCCTCTTTTTTTCCTTTTTGGGCGGATTTGTACTTTTTGTGCAGTTCGCGCAGGACACTGGAGCCGGCTTGCTCCAGTGGGTTGGAGAGGGGGATGGGGCGTCGGGGAGTGGGGAGGAGGACGGGGAAACAATGGGAATGAGACAGGAAGGCGCCGGAGTGTTGAGTCACCGGGCTAGCAGATTGGCTAGTCAAGGGAGTCAGATGGGGGGGGGGGGGAGATCACAGCCAGTGGATGGCCGGGGTGGGGGTATCGGGGGATGTGGTTGGGGGGAGGGGATGTTCTGCTGATGTGGGAGGGACTTGAAATAGGCACTGGAAAGGAGGTCGAGGATGGAGGCAGCCAACGGGCGGGCCAGGAATGGCGCGACGCACGGGCCGGGGGCCGGCCCGAGAAAGGCTATGGCTGAACGGCGTGGTGGGGGGGGTGGGTGGGTTGTGCCCGCCGACCAGGCTGATCACCTGGAACGTCAAGGGACTGAATGTGCCGGTTAAGAGGGCGCGGGTGTTCGCGCACTTGCGGGCTCTGAGGGCGGACGTAATTATGTTGCAGGAGACACATCTGAAAGTGTCTGACCAGACCAGGCTAAGGAAAGGCTGGATTACCCAGGTCTTCCACTCGGACTTGGACTCAAAGTCCAGGGGGGTGGCAATCATGATCAACAAGCAGGTGCAATTTGAGGCGGAGGGCATAGCCGCAGACAGGGGGGGCAGATACCTGATGGTACGGGGCAGACTGGAGGGGAGAAGAGTGGTGCTGGTGAATATATATGCCCCGAACTGGGATGACGTGGACTTCATTAAAAGAGTGCTGGGGAAGATCCCGGACCTGGACTCTCGCAGGCTAATAATGGGGGGGGGGGGGGATTTTAACATGGTCCTTGACCCGGCTTTGGATCGGTCGTGTCCCAGAACGGGGAGACTCCCAGCAATGGCAAGGGAGCTGAAAGGGTTTATGGAGCAAATGGGGGCAGTGGACCCCTGGAGAGATAGACAGCCGACAGGAAGGGGCTACTCGTTTTACTCGCACGTCCATATAGTATATTCTAGGATAGATTTCTTCGTACTAAGCAGGGATTGTATAGGGGAGGTAAAGAACACGGAATACTCGGCAATTACTATCTCAGACCATGCCCCGCACTGGGTAGACCTGCAGATCGGGGGAGCGAACTACCAACAGCCGCAATGGAGGCTAGACGTGGGACTGCTGTCGGAGGAGGGGATCTGTGAGAGGCTTCGGAGGTGTATGCAAAATTACTTGCAGGTGAATGACACGGGGGAGGTCTCAGCGGCGACCCTGTGGGAGGCGCTAAAGGCAGTAGTGCGGGGGGAGCTGATTTCAATTGGGGCCCACAGAGCCAAGGCAGACAGGGCAGAGATGGATAGATTGGTCAGGGAAATGGGTCGGATAGATGAAGAGCACGCGGAGTCCCCGGGGGAGGTTTTACTCAGGGAGAGGCAGAGACTACAGGCGGAACTGGGGGCACTATTCACGAGTAGGGCCGTGGAACAGCTTAGGAAGGCGAGGGGAGTGGTGTACGAGCATGGGGAAAAGGCTAGCAGACTGTTAGCGCAGCAACTCAGGAGGAGGGAGGCGGCCAGGGAAATAGGTAGAGTGATGGATGGGAGGGGCGCAAAGTGGAGGACCCAGCAGGATTGAATAAGGTATTCCGGGACTTCTATCGCAAGCTGTATACTTTGGAGCCGCCGGAAGAACCGGAGGAGATGGAAAGGTTTCTGGACGGGTTAACATTCCCAACAGTAGGTGGGGGGCGAGTGGATGAGCTGGGGGCCCCGATTAGAGTGGAGGAGGTATTGGGGGGCCTAAAGGCCATGCAGTCGGGGAAAGCCCCGGGGCCGGATGGATACCCAGTAGAGTTCTATAGGAAGTTTTCTGAGCTGGTGGGCCCGATCTTGGCGAGGGTTTTCAATGAAGCAAGGGACAGAGGGACCCTGCCGCCGACAATGTCGCAAGCCACTATATCACTGATATTTTTTTTTAATAAATTTAGATTACCCAATTATTTTTTCCAATTAAGGGGCAATTTAGCGTGGCCAATCGACCTACTCTGCACATTTTTGGATTGTGGGGGCGAAACCCACGCAGACACGGGGAGAATGTGCAAACTCCACACGGACAGTGACCCAGAGCCGGGATCGAACCTGGGACCTCAGCGCCGTGAGGCGGTGTGCTAACCACTAGGCCACCGTGCTGCCCTATATCACTGATATTGAAGCGGGGTAAAGACCCGGAGGCGTGCAGGTCCTACAGGCCAATCTCCCTGATTAATGTTGACGCCAAGCTCCTGGCAAAGTTACTGGCGGTTAGAATGGAGGACTGCGTACCGGAGGTGATTGGGGAGGACCAAACTGGGTTCGTGAAAGGTAGGCAGCTGGTGGCCAACCTGAGAAGATTACTTAATGTGATAATGATGCCCCCGGCGGGTAGGGAGGTGGAGGTAGTGGTGGCGATGGACGCCGAGAAGGCCTTTGACCGGGTGGAGTGGGACTATCTATGGGAGGTGCTCGGACGGTTTGGGTTCGGGGAGGTATTGGTAGATTGGATCAAATTATTATATCAGGCCCCGAGGGCCAGCGTCAGGAGTAACAGAGAAGTGTCGGAGTACTTTAGGTTGTACCGAGGGACCAGACAGGGCTGCCCGCTCTCCCCGCTGCTGTTTGCGCTGGCCATAGAGCCGCTGGCGATTGCGCTGAGAGCCGCAGAGGGATGGAAGGGGTTGGTGAGGGGCGGGGTAGAACATAGGGTCTCTCTTTACGCAGACGACCTGCTCCTGTACGTGTCGGACCCAGTGGCCAGGATGGGAAGTATACTGGGAATGTTGAGGAAGTTCGGCCAATTCTCAGGATACAAATTAAATACGGCCAAGAGTGAAATGTTTGTGGTACAGGCAAGGGGCCAGGAGAACAGATTGAGAGGGCTACCGTTTAGGCCGGTTGAGGAAAATTTCCGGTATTTGGGAATCCAGGTGGCACGAGACTGGGGCAGGCTGCACAAGTTAAATTTGGCCAGGGTGGTGGAGCAAATGAAGGGAGAGTTTCGGAGATGGGATGCACTCCCGCTGTCGCTGGCAGGGAGGGTGCAGACTGTAAAGATGACAATCCTCCCTAGATTTCTGTTTGTTTTTCAGTGCATCCCGATCTTTGTTCCACAGTCCTTCTTCAAAAGAGTTAACAGGATGATCATGAGCTTTGTCTGGGCGGGAAAATCCCCGCGGGTGAAGAAGGCGATGCTGGAGAGGAACCGCAGTGAGGGAGGGCTGGCTTTGCCGAGTCTGATTAAGTATTACTGGGCGGCCAACATCGCTATGATAAGGAAGTGGATGGTGGGTACGGGGTCTATCTGGGAGCGGGTGGAGGCGGCTTCGTGCAGGGGCTCCAGCTTGGCAGCCCTGGTCACAGCTCCTCTACTGCTGCCGCTGGCCAAATACTCCACCAGCGCGGTAGTGGTGGCGACCCTGCGGATATGGGGCCAGTGGAGGAGGCATGTAGGGGAGATGGGGGCGTTGGTTTGGGCGCCAATCTGCGACAACCATTGGTTTGCCCCCGGGAGTATGGATGGGGGGTATCGAGTATGGCGGCGGGCGGGGGTGGGAAGGGTGGGCGATATGTTCCTGGAAGGGAGCTTTGAGAGTTTGAGGAGCTTGAAGGAGAAATTTGGGCTGGTAAGGGGAAATGATTTTAGGTACCTACAGTTGCGGGACTTTGTTCGTAGACAGGTCCCATCTTTCCCATGCCTCCCGCCAATGGGGATCCTAGACAGAATAGTCTCTAGGGGGGAAGAAGGGGAGGGTAGAGTCTCGGGTATTTATAAGGTGCTCATGAGGGAGGAAGGGTCCCAGACAGAGGAACTGAAACTTAAATGGGAGGAGGAGCTAGGTGGGGAAATGGAGGATGGGCTGTGGGCAGAGGCCCTGAGTAGGGTAAATTCGACCGCAACATGTGCCAGGCTCGGCCTGATTCAATTTAAGGTTGTTCACCGGGCCCACATGACGGTGGCTCGGATGAGCAAATTCTTTGGGGTAGAGGACAAATGCGCTAGGTGCGCGGGAGGACCAGCGAACCACGTTCACATGTTTTGGGCATGCCCTAAGCTGAGGGGGTACTGGGAGGGATTTGCGGCGATCATGTCCCGGGTGCTAAAAACAAGGGTGGTGATGAGTCCAGGGTTGGCAATTTTTGGGGTTTTGGAAGACCCGGAAGTCCAGGGGGAGAAAGAGGCCGATGTTTTGGCGTTTGCTTCCCTGATAGCCCAGCGACGAATACTATTGGCGTGGAGGGACTCAAAGCCCCCGAAGACTGAGTTGTGGCTTGCGGACATGTCGAGTTTCCTGGGTATGGAAAAAATTAAGTTCGCCTTGAGGGGATCTGTACAGGGGTTCGCCCGGAGGTGGCAACCATTTATTGACTTCTTTGCGGGAGAGTGAGCGTCAGCAGGGGGTCGGGGGGGGGGGGTAGAGTAGAGTAGAGTAGGAGGGATAAAATGGCGGGTAGTACCGGTGGGAGAAAAGCGGGCTTGTGCAGTATGTTACGATTGAAGTATTGAAAGTACATGGATGTTTGCACATTTTTGCCTTTTTTGCTTTCTTTCTGTTGATGTCTGTAACTGTTTACAAAGCCAAAAACTACCTCAATAAAATTGTTTATTAAAAAAAAACATGAACAGAGTCCAGCTGAAATCTGGTGTCAGTCCTTACCTGGTGCCATTCTTTTTGCAGAAATTGCTCTTGGCTGTCAGATGTCTGCTGTGCAGCTCCAGTGCAGTAAACCCTCCATTATCTAAGGTGAGAGTTTCTTCCACATTTGTATTACTTTTACCTGCAGCGCAAGACAGTTACAGTAAATAAAAAAAGAAGTGCTTTTTTGTTGCCAAATAAAATGGAAGGCTTGACTAATGGCCCATATATAGTTAATGGGCAGAACATCTAACACCAGTTTATATTGCAGTGCAGCTTTAAACTTGTGGGTTTTGTGATCTGATGCTATTTGAAATAAAACATAGGGTTCAAGCAAAGGTAAAGAGTTGAAGAACAATTTAAATGCTTTTATTTTCAAGGGATCAAAAGATAATGGAGAGACACATTAATTGAAAGATTTTTTAAAACAACTACTTCTGTGAATTGTTGGCAGTGAATCAGATGATAGGCTGTTGTACAATGACAGGGCCATTATGTAGGTTACACAATATATTTTCGGTTGTTAAAAGGAGCTGTGTTTATGTTGGCCACATTCAAAGCCACAATGCCCAATTGCTATAAGTAATTAACCCGAGGCCAATCAGAGTTTATTTGGTGTTTGCTTGACAATGACAGGCTCTCTTAAACTTATCGTTTCTGCTCAGATAAAAAAAACTTCAAATCGACTGTCTTTCTTCTCTTTATTTTCAAATGCTTTTGACACTTGCAACTGCAGCAGATTATCTCAGTGACATTTGTACATGGAGTACAAATATCAGAAATGGGAGATCTGGGCGGGAAATTCTTGCCGTTCCAAGCTGACATGACCTTAACGGTCATGGCTTTGCGGGGTGCATTCAACGCGAAACCCGTTGACCATGGTGGGAACAGAAGATCCTGCCCTCTGCTGCTGCAGAAAACAACGTGGATCCCACCCTGCTAAATACATTTTTTACATCAGAAACTATAATTGCAGACAAAATTAAAATCCAACAACTTTCAGTCTTCAAGGAGGAAATGGAAGAGAGGAGGATGGAAGCATATAGGAGGCTTTTGAAGGAGGGAAGAGAGCAAGATGTCACCAGGGTGCAGGGGTGTAGTACGTTAAAGATTCTGCGGGAGGGGAGGAGATAGACCAGAGACAGAGGAGCAGAGTGTGCAAGATGTAGAGTTGGATAAATTAGACAAATATGGGAGAAGAGTATGGAGGGATCTGAAAATAAGAACATGGATTGTGAACATCATATTCTTGGGGCCTGGTAGCCATGAAGATCAGAGAGGAATGGTTGACATATAAGACTTGGTAGGAATAAAATAGAAACAGTACATTTCTGTCTGAATTACCGCTTATGTAAGGAACAGCCTGGGATAATAAATCAATGGAGAAATCCAAGGCTGGAGTGGATGCGGAATTTGGCAAGAGTATGGATAAGAAGGGATGTGTCACTGTAAAAGTGGAAGCTGGAGCGGAGCGGTCGCGCTGGAGGGGGGCTCCCGCCGGTCGGCGGCACTTCGGTGTTTTCCGGGGGTTTCCCCGTGCCTTCGCCGGTCGGGATTTCTTTGGCCGTTATGCCTGAGGGACGGGCGTCGGGTCGGGTTGGAGCCGGTGATAAAATAAATAATTTTATCACGGGTCCCCCCCGTGATCGGAGGAGCAGGGGCATCGAGCCTGAAGGAAGCAGGGGGGAGGAGCGTGGCCTGAAGCGAGGCCTGAATCCAGCACGAATGTAGAGGGGGAGCAGTGCACCCCGGGTGCCCCCCCCCGCCACGCTGAAATTAATGTTTGGGATGTTTGAAGTCCGGTCCAAGGAGAGGAGACGTTTTGAACTTTGATTATTGAAATTCAAATTTTTTTAATTTTATAAAAAAAAGTTTGTTTTTTTAATTATTAAAATGTTTTTTTAATGTAATTTTTTAATTAAAAACTTCAAAATTATTTATTTTATTATTTATCTCGAGATTGAATAAAGAAGAAAAATATTAAGTGGTTAAGGGATGCCAAAAACAGCTGTGAGGAAGGGAGGAAACGCAGGCTCGCCGTCAAAAGAGAGGACCAGTAAAAGGGCTGACAAGATGGCAGATTGTGGGAGTCACCACTGTTGTATATATATCACATATGAGGTGTATTACGGTAAGGCTCCTGTACTACAGGTACGGGGGGTAGATCCCTGCCTGCTGCTCCGCCCAGTAGGCGGAGTATAAATGTGTGGGCTCTCCGAGCTGCAGGAATTTCGGCAGCAGCTGCGGGAGGCTACACATCTCTGCGTAATAAAGCCTCGATTACTCTCTACTGTCATCTCGTCGTAATTGATAGTGCAACAATTTATTTCGCAGAGATTTTACAACGATAGATCTCCGCATCAAGCCTGATCGCCTGCAGCTGCACCCTCAAGCAGACAACGCCAAGTCAGCCTTCGCACATTGGCTAGCTTGCTTTGAAGCATACATCAGATCTGCGACAGAACCACCCTCAGAGGCACAGAAGCTCCAGATCCTCTACACGCGGCTGAGCTCCGATATCTTTCCCCTCATCCGGGATGCGCTGACTTACGCTGAGGCCATGGCGCTACTGAAGAAGAACTACACTCAGCAGACCAACACAATCTACGCCAGGCATCTCCTGTCCATGCGGCATCAACTCCCTGGTAAGTCTGTGGAAGATTTCTGGAGTGCCCTGCACGCCCTGGCGAGGGACTGCGATTCCCAGGCAGTTTCGGCTGTTGCACATTCTGAACTCCTAATTAGGGATGCTTTCAGTACGGGCATAGGGTCGGCATACATCCGCCAGCGCCTCCTGGAAGGGGCTACCCTCGACTTCGCGGCGACCAAGAAACTTGCAATCTCACTCACAGTCGCCTCCCGCAATGTACAGGCGTACGCCCCTGACCGCATGGCGCCCTCCTCCTGGACATCATGGACCCCGCCAGCGAACGCCCCATCGTGGACCCCACCAGCAACCGTCCCCAGCCAACCAATCACAGAGGACCCAAGTGCTACTTCTGCGGACAGGCAAAGCACCCCCGGCAGCGCTGCCTGGTGCAGAGCGCGCTCTGCAAGGCCTGCGGGAAGAAAGGACATTTTGCTGCTGTGTGCCAGGCCCGCTCGATCGCTGCTGTAACCTGAGCCATTGTCCCTATACCCGCCACGTGCGGCCCATGGGCACCGCCATCTTCCTCGCCTCAGAGCACGTGCGGCCCGTGGGCGCCGCCATCTTGCTCGCCTCAGAACACGTGCGCCCCGTGGGCGCCGCCATCTTCCCCACCTGAGGGCCCCTCGTCGGGCACCTCATCGGGCCGCTCACTGCCTGCAACCGCCGCCGACTAGCCAGGGGCCTTCCAACACCAGTCGCGTCTTACCTCCATCACGATCGACCAGTCCCGACCGCACAACCTCGCGACCGCGTCGACGACAGTGAAGGTCGATGGGCACAAGATATCATGTCTTCTGAACTCCGGGAGCACTGAGAGCTTCATCCACCCCGATACGGTAAGGCGCTGCTCAATCACGGTACATCCCATTAACCAGAAGATCTCCCTGGCCTCTGGATCCCACTCCGTGGCGATCCGAGGGTACAGCGCCGCCACCCTCACCATCCAGAGCATAGAGTTCAGTGGCTTCCGGCTCTACGTCATCCCCAACCTCTGCGCTGCCTTGCTACTCAGCCTGGACTTCCAGTGCAACCTCCAGAGTCTAACCCTGAAATTTGGCAGGCCCCGACCACCCCTTACTGTCTGCGGTCTCACGACCCTCAAGGTTAACCCGCCTTCTCTGTTATTGCAAACCTCACCCCGCATTGCAAACCCGTCGCCACCAGGAGCAGATGGTACAGTGCCCAGGACAGGACCTTCATCAGGTTTGAGGTCCAGCGGCTGCTACGAGAAGGTATAATTGAGGCCAGCAACAGCCCCTGGAGAGCCCAAGTAGTAGTCGTGAAAACTGGAGAGAAAAACAGGATGGTCGTTGACTACAGTCAGACCATCAATCGGTACACGCAGCTCGACGCCTACCCCCTCCCATGCATATCTGATATGGTCAAACAGATTGCACAGTACCGGGTCTTCTCGACAGTGGACCTGAAATCTGTCTACCACCAGCTCCCCATTCCCAAGGCGGACTGCCCGTACACCGTGTTTGAAGCGGACGGCCGCCTTTACCACTTCCTTAGGGTTCCCTTCAGCGTCACTAACGGGGTCTCGGTCTTCCAACGGGAGATGGACCGAATGGTTGACTGGTACGGACTGCGGGCCACCTTCCCGTACCTGGATAACGTCACCATCTGCGGCCACGACCAGCAGGACCACGACGCTAACCTTTCCAAATTCCTCCATACTGCTAAACTCCTCAACCGAATGTACAAGCGTGTTCAGCACTAACCAATTAGCCATCCTCGGCTATGTGGTTCAAAATGGAGTTCTAGGGCCCAACCCCGATCGCATTCGCCCCCTCATGGAACTCCCCTCCCCCACTGCCCCAAGGCCCTCAAACGATGCCTGGGGTTCTCGTACTACATCCAGTGGGTCCCTAACTATGCGGACAAGGCCCGCGCACTCATTCACTCCACCGTTTTTCCACTGACGGCTGAGGCTCACCTGGCCTTCAACAGTATCAAGGCCGACATCGCCAAGGCCGCGATGCACGCGGTCGACGAGAGGCTCCGCTTCCAAGTCGAGAGCGATGCATCAGACGTCGCTCTGGCCGCCACCTTCAACCAGGCAGGCAGACCCGTGGCATTCTTTTCACGCACTCTCCATGCCTCCGAAATCCTGATTTATGAGCGATGAGCTGCGCCAGTACCTGCTCAGAAAAGGCATCGCCTCGAGCAGGACGACCACGTACAACCGCTGGGGAAAGGGGCAGGTGGAGCGGAAGAATGGGACCTTCTGGAGGGCCGTCTAGCCGGCCCTACGGTCCAAGAATCTCCCGGCCTCCCGCTGGCAAGAGGTCCTCACCGACACCCTTCACTCCATTCGGTCGCTCCTTTGCGCTGCGACTAACGAAACCCCCCATGAACATCTCTTTGCCTTCCCCAGGAATGCACCGCCGGGGTTTTGCTCCCAACGAGGCTGGCAGGACCCGTTCTCCTCCGCAAGCACATGCGGCTCCACAAGGCGGACCCGTTGGTTGAGAGGGTACAGCTACTCCATGCGAACCCGCAGTACACCTACCTGGCGTACCCCGACGGCCGCCAAGACACAGTCTCCTTCAGGGACCTGGCACCAGCTGCCCCCCCCCCGCCATCCTTCCCCTCCCCCCAGTGCACCTCATCACTGCCCCCTCTCCAGGACGATCCGTCCTCCCCTTAGTCCCACCCGGGGATGAAGATGAGGTCGACATGCTCCCAGAGTCACCGGTGACCGAACCAACGCCTGCATCGCCACCGGGACTGCGGCACTCGCAACGGAGGATCAAGGTGCCCGATTGTCTGAATTTGTAAACTTTTCCTAAATGTTAACCTATGCCTGTAACTAGTCTTCCACCACCCCCGCTGGACTCTTTTATAACAGGGGATGATTGTGGGAGTCACCACTGTTGTATATTTATCACATATGAGGTGTATTACGGTAAGGTTCCTGTACTACAGGTACGGGGGTAGATCCCTGCCTGCTAGCTCCGCCCAGTAGGCGGAGTATAAATGTGTGGGCTCTCCAAGCTGCAGCCATTTTGGCAGCAGCTGCGGGAGGCTACACATCTCTGTGTAAAGCCTCGATTACACTCTACTCTCGTCTCGTCGTAATTGATAGTACATCACAGATGCCGGACCGCATGGTGGGGCCGCATTACTTACAGTGGAAAGGATGACCGAGATTCTGGCTGTGGAGCTGGAGAAGCAGTTTGCGAGGCACATGGAGGTGTTGAGGAAGGAGATGGCGGTCGCACTGAGATCATTGGTGGAGGAGACAATCGCCCGGCGAGAGTGGATGTGGCAAAGACATCGGCCGAGGTGAAAGAACAGGGTGAAAAGATGAAGGAAGTGGAGGAGGCCGTGTTGCAGCACAGCAATCAGCTCACCTCGATGGGAGACGAACTACAGAGGGTGGTGGAGGTCAACAGAGGACTCCGGAGACTTCCGGTTGTGGCTATGTGGAGCTAAGTCGCACGTTCGGCAGCTTCCGCTAGGATAGGACTTTTGGGCTCTTTTTAGGGCCTGCTACGGCGCTTGTTTGACTTTTCCCGGTGTGGAAAGGGAACAGTAACATTTCCCTGCTGGTGTATGGATTGGACCAGGAGCGGGGCGATTAAAAAAGCGGCATTGGAGCAGGGAAAGGTGCGAGGGAGGAGGACCAAGATGGAGGCGGGCGGTGACCAGGCAGCGTGGATGCAATGGGCGCAGGAGCAGCTCCAGCGCTGCTTTAGGGAGCTTAAGGCAGAGCTGCTGGAACAGCTGAAGGCCTCATTCGACAAGCTCCTGGAGACCCAGACGGCCGAAGGGGGGCGATCCGGGAGATCCTAGGCATGGCGGTGAAGGTGGAGGCGCATGAGGCGCTCCACAAGAAGTGGCAGGCAAGGTTAGAGGAGATGGAGATCGGGTCGAGGCGGAAGAATCTGCGGATCCTGGGCCTCCCGGAGAGGCTGGAGGGATCGAACATGGGGGCCTATGTGGTCACCATGTTGAATTCGCTGATGGGAGCGGGGTCCTTCCAGGGGCCCTTGGAGCTGGAGGGAACCCACCGAGTGCTAGCGAGGTAGCCCAAACCCAGTGAGCCGCCGCGGGCGGCGCTGGTGCGTTTCCACCGGTTTGCTGATCGAGAGTGTGTGCTAAGGTGGGCCAAGAAGGAGCGGAGCAGCAGGTGGGAGAATGTGGAGGTAAAAGTGAGCTGTTTGTGTTGCACCTGGGGGACCAGGAGAGGGAGATAGGGGAGCTCCCGTTGAAGAAGGCGGAGAGGAGCTTTAGATATCTTGGGGTCCAGATAGCTAGGAACTGGGGAGCCCTGCACAGGCTTAATGTTTTGAGGCTGGTGGAACAGAGGGAGGAAGAATTCAGGAGGTGGGACGCACTGCCGCTTTCGTTGGCGGGCAGGGTCCAGTCGGTTAAAATGACGGTGCTCCCGAGGTTTTTGTTTCTTTTCCAGTGCCTCCCCGTATTGATTCCGAAGGCTTTTTTCAAAGGGTGAATAAGAGTATTCTGGGGTTTGGGTGGGCGCGGAAGGCCCCGATAGTAAGGAGGGTATTCCTGGAGTGAAGAAGGGAGGCAGGCGGTTTGGCGCTGCCCAACCTCTGTGGGTATTACTGGGCTGCGAATGTGGCAATGATTCGCAGGTGGGTGATGGAGGGGGAGGATGCCGCATGGAAGAGGCTAGAGGTGGCGTCCTGTGTGGGTACGAGTTTGGGGGCGTTGGTGACGGGCCCGCTTCCGCTCCCCCGGCAAGATATTCCACGAGTCCGGTGGTGGTGGCGTCCCTCACAATTTGGGGGTAGTGATGGCGGCACAGGGGGGAAGTGAAGGCCTCAGTGTGGGCCCCGATACTGGGCAACCACCGGTTTGCACCTGGGAGAATGGATGGTGGGTTTTTGAGTTGGCATAGGGCAGGCATCAGGCGGACCTTTTCCTCGATGGGAAGTTTGCGACTTTAGAGGAGTTGGAGGGGAAGTGGGGCCTCCCCCCTGGGAATGCTTTCAGGTATATGCAGATTAGGCCGTTTGTTAAGCGGCAGGTGGCGGAGTTCCCGCTGCTGCCGCCTAGGGGGGGTGCAGGATAGGGTGCTCTCGGGGACGTGGGTCGGTGAGGGGAGGATCTCGGCGATTTATCAGATGATGCAGGAAGAGCAGGAGGCCTCGGTGGAGGAGCTGAAAACGAAGTGGGAGGAGGAGCTAGGGGAAGAGATTGACGATGGGACGTGGGTGGATGCCCTGGGGAGGGTGAACTCGTCCTCTTCTTACGCACGGCTCAGCTTAATTCAGCTGAAGGTGCTGCATAGGGCTTACATGACTGGGGCCAGGATGAGCCGGTTCTTTGGGGGGGGGGGGGGGGGGGGGGGACAGGTGCGGGAGGTGTTCGGGAGGACCGGTGAACCACACCCACATGTTCTGGGC
This sequence comes from Scyliorhinus canicula, assembly GCF_902713615.1. Lineage (NCBI taxonomy): Eukaryota > Metazoa > Chordata > Chondrichthyes > Carcharhiniformes > Scyliorhinidae > Scyliorhinus > Scyliorhinus canicula. The sequence goes on along the minus strand of NC_052160.1, from coordinate 56,762,109 downwards.
ATGTCCGGCGTTGGAGGGGTTTTGGAAGGGGGTGGCGGGGACTTTGTCCAAGGTGGTCGGTTCCAGGGTGGAGCCTGGCTGGGGGCTCGCGATCTTTGGGGTAGCATCGGAGCTGGGAGTGCAGGAGGCAAAAAAGGCCGGTACACTGGCCTTTGCATATCTAGTAGCCCGGCGTAGGATTCTCTTACAGTGGAGGGATGCGAAGCCCCCGAGCCCGGAGGCCTGGATCAATGACATGGCCGGGTTCAACTGGCTGGAAAAGATTAAGTTTGCCCTGAGGGGGTCGGTACAAGGGTTCTTCCAGCGGTGGCAACCGTTTCTAGACTTCCTGGCGGAGCGTTAGGTGATGGTCAGCAACAGCAGCAACCCGGGGGGGCGGAGTGTTTGGGGTGGGCGGGTGGGTGAGGGTTTGTTTGTTTTTCTCTATTGGGCATGTATATTTTATTTCATGTTAATTATTTCTGTTAACTTATTTGTGTATACGGGGGGGAGGGGGGTTATTGTTCTTATTCCGTTCTGTTCTTGTTGGTGAAAATTTGTGAAAACTTGAATAAAAATTATTTTTAAAAAAAAACAGGTCTCAAGAGTGAAGCTTGAGGATTTGGAGAACCGCTCGAGGCGGCAAAATGTGAGAATAGTGGGTCACCTGAAGGGGCAGAGGGCTCAAGGCCAACTGAATACTTTGCTAAGAGGCTGTCGGAGTTGATGGGGGAGGGTGAAGACCCCTCCCGGTATGAACGGGGCCGAGCTCATCGGTTGTTAAGGCCGAAACACAAAGTAAAAGAGCCGCCAAGAGCAACAATTATCTACTTCCATAAATACCACATTAAGGTGGTGTTAAACTGGGAGAAGCTGAAGTGGGAGGTGCAGTTCGGATTTACCAGAACTTGACGGTGGAGTTGGCAAAGAGACGAGCGGCGTTCAGCCGAGTGAAGGCGACACTGTGCAACAAGGGACTGCGATTTGGTATGGTGTACTCGGCAAAGCTGAGGGTGACGTACAATGCCAAAGATTTTTATTTTGAAACGGTGGAGGCGGCTGAGGCGTTCATGAAGGCAGAAGGCTTGGGACAGAAGTGAGGAGTGGAGCTGGAAGAGAGATTGTGGACTGTGATTGGGGAGCTGGAAAATGCATCAATGTTATAACTTTCTTTTCACTGACCTGGATTGTAACTTACTTGACTTCACAATGTTATAGCGTTTAAGTTTTTGTTTGGTTTGATTGGCATTTTTGCTCTTTTTTTTTGTTGCAACGGTTATATGTTATTTCATTGAATTGCATGGGTTAGATTGTTTTTCTTTTTCTTCTGGGACTGGGTGGGAGGGGACAGGATGCTTTTTTGGGGGAGAGGGGGACTACCCGCACTAGCTAACTAAAGCCGGCTAGTGAACGGAGGTGAGATGAGAGGAGGGCTGCGGACATTGGAGTATGGTTATGAGGTTTCGATGGGCCTACGAGGCAAGCAAGTGGGGGGCGGGGGGAAGGATTGATATTGGGCGAGATTCTTTCGAGGAGAAGTGCAGGGGGGATTCGGGGAGGGGGGTTCGATGTTAAAAATGGGGCAGGGCCCGCTGGTATAATGATAGTGGATAAGAAGGGGGGGGGGGGGGGTGAGAGACCCCCTAGTTAGGATAGTCACGTAGAATGTGAGGAGGCTGGGAGGCCCAGTCAAAAGATCAAGGGTGCTTGCACATCTTAAAAGATGGAAGGCCGATGTAGCAATGCTGCAGGAGACTCACCTGAGGGTGAAGGACCAAGTGAGACTTAAAAAGGGCTGGGTCTGTCAGGTGTTTCATTGCGGATTTGACGGAAGAGCTCGATGGGCAGTGGTAATGGTCAGCAAAAGTGTACAGTTCCAGATGGGGAAGTTGGTTGCAGATCAGGGAGGTAGGTACGTGATTGTGACAGGGGCGCTGGAGGGGAGGCTAGTGGCGCTGGTAAGTGTATATGATCCAAATTGGGACAATGTGGGATTCGCGAAGAAGGTGTGTGGGGCCATCCCTGACTTGGACACACACACACTGATAGTGGCGGGGGGGGGGGGACTGGAACTTGGTGCAGGAGCCAAAATTGGACAGGTCACGGCCGCGCTCATGGCCCCTTCAGGGAGGGGCGAAGGCGCTGGCTGGGCTAATGGTGGGAATGGGAGGGGTGGACCCTTGGAGGTTTCTGCACCCGAGGGAGCAGGAGTAGTCGTTTTTCGCAGCGGTCTTTAAGGTGTACTCCCAAATTTTTTTTTTCATGGTGGGGAAGGCGCTGCTGGCTAGGGTAAATGGGTCGGAGTACTCGGCAATTGCAATATCAGAGCATGCTTTGCATTGGGTGGATATGGTAGTGGAGAAGGGGATGGTACAGAGACCAGGGTGGAAGTTAGATGCGGGACTGTTGGGGGACCGAGGGTTTTGTGACAAAATTGAAAAAGTAATAGAGGAATATGTATGTTTTAACTGCATGGGCGAGGTGTCAAAGGCGGTTGTCTGGGAGGCTTTCAAGGCGGTGGTGAGGGGTGAGGTGATCTTGTTCAAGGCTAGGGTAGACAAAGAGAAGAGGTTGGAACGTCAGAGGGTAATAGATGAGATGCTGGACGTGGACAGGAGGTATGCAGAAGATAGGGACCCAGAGCAGTTGGAAAAGTGGAAGGAACTCCAGGCGAGCTTTGACTGACTATCTACCAGGAAAGCGGTACGCCAATTGAGGCGAGCAAGGGGGGCAGTTTCCGAGCATGGAGAGAAGACGGGCTGTATGTTGGCGGGTCAGCTCCGTAGAGAGGCTGCAGCAAGTGCAATCGTCCAGGTGCGGGACAGAGCAGGGAAGTTGGTGGTAGCTCCAGATCAGATTAACGATTAAAAATCAGATCTTTAAGGAATTCTATGAGAGATTGTACAGGTCAGAGCCATCTGGGGGAGCCGGCTCTTTGAGGGGGTAGAAGATGTATGTGAACATTCCGGGGGAGGCCCCGCAAACCACGTTCATATGTTTTGGTCCTATCCAAAACTGGAGGATTACGGGAAGGAGGTGTTCAGGGTAATCTCTAAAGTGGTGCACGTGAAACTGGACCCAGGCCCTCGGGAGGTCATATTCGGGGTGTCAGACCAGCCGGGGTTGGAAATGGCAACGGAGGCAGATTTTGTTGCCTCCGCCTCATTGATCTCCCGAAGGCGGATCCTGTTGGGTGCAGATCAATCTCTCCACCCTGTGCCTCGGCATGACGGGGGGGACCTGCTGGAATTCGTAACGCTTGAAAAGGTCAAATTTGAACTGAGGGGAAGGGTGGAGGGGTTCTACATTATTCATTATGCACTTTCGAGAATTGGATCACATCGAACATTAGGGGTGTTGGGGGCTGGGAGGGTTGGGGGGGGGGGGACTGTATGTATTAATGGTGACTATGGGGGATTCCTGATTCCTTTTTGTCATTTGTTTATGTTAACATGCGGGCCAATGTCTGGGATTTGGTGGGAGGATGGGATCATTGTTATTGATATGGGGATTGACATTACATTCGTTACTGATTATTGTTTATTGTTGGGTATAAATTTGGGAGAAAATGTGAAAAAGGAAGAGAATAAACAATTTTTAAAAAATAAAAAATTTAGTGTACCCAATTCATTTTTTCCAATTCAGGGGCAGTTTAGCGTGGCCAATCCACCTAGCCTGCACATCTTTGGGTTGTGTGGGGCGAGGGAATAAACAAATATTTTAAAAAAAGTGTTCCAGGGCAATAACAGAGGGGTAAAATTTGATGTTGCTGTTGGGAGGCAAGGTAGCACATGGTCCCAGGTTCCATTCCCGGCTTGGGTCTGTGTAGAGTCTGCACGTTCTCCCCGTGTGTGCGTGGGTTTCCTCCGGGTGCTCCGGTTTCCTCCCACAGTCCAAAGATGTGCAGGTTAGGTGGATTGGCCATGCTAAATTGCCCTTAGTGTCCAAAAAGTTAGGTGGGGTTACGGGGATAAGGTGGAGGAATGGGCTTATGTAGGGTGCTCTTTCCAAGGGACGGTGCAGACTCGATGGGCCGAATGGCCTCCTTCTGCACTGTAAATTCTGTGATAATCATAGGATGTTTACAATAGAGAAGGAGACCATTCAATCTGTTTTTTTAGTTCATTCATGGTGAGGCATGGCCAGCATTTATTGCCCATCCCTATTTTCCCATGAGAAGGTGGTGGTGAGCTGCCTTCTTGAACCATTGCAGTCCATGTGGTGTAGCTACACCCACAGTGCTGTTAGGGAGGGAGTTCCAGGATTTTGACCCAATAATAGTGAAGGAATGGTGATAAATTTCCATCTCAGGATGGTGGGTAAATCTATGACTGTGTGTGCACTGAAGTGAATTGTTGTATACGTGGAAGTGAGTGAGTTGGTGTGATGTGGGGGTGAGTGGGCGTGAGATAGTCGGTTAGCGTGATAGAGTGTGTGGGTGTGACAAAATGGGTGGGCCTGAGAATGGATGGGAATGAGTGTGAGTGGCCGGGGGTGTCAGTGAGTGGGTGGTGCTATGAATGGTTATGGGTGGGAGTGGTGGGCATGGGAGAGAGTGGGTGGGAAGGAGTGACTGCGTGTGGGAGTGAGTCTTGCTGCATCTGGACGTGGAGCCTCAGTATCTGAGGAGTCGCGAATGGTGCTGAACATTGTGCAACCATCAGCGAGCATCCCAGCTTCTGACCTTATGATGCAAGGATGAAGCAGCTGAAGGTTTAGGCCTGAGAAACTCCTGCAGTGATGTCCTGGAACTAAGAAGATTGATCTCCAACCACCACAATTATCTTCCTTTGCGCCAGGTATGACACCAACCAATGGAGAGTTTCCTCCCGATTCCCATTGACACCAGTTTTGCTTGGGCTACTCAATGCCCTTGATGTCAACGGCAGTCACTCTCACCGGAGTTCAGCTCTTCTGTCCATGTTTGAACCAAGGCTGTAATGAGGCCAGGAGCTGAATTACTTGCTGGGCCATTTCAGAGAGGTTAAGAATCTGTGGGTCTGGATTTGCTGTGGGTCTGGAATCACATGTAGGTCAGACCAGGCAAGGATCGTAGATAGTGAACCAAATGGGTTTTACTGATGACAGTTTCATGGTCACTATTACTGAGACTAGTTTTTAATTCCAGATTTTATTTACTGAATTTAAACTCCACTATCTGCTGTCATGCTGTCAAACAGGTGAGTGCAAATTTAGCTTACAATAATATTTTCAAGGACTGTATAATAATAATCTATTACTGTCGCAAGTATGAAGTTCTTGTGAAAATCCCCTGGTCGCCACTTTCCGGCGCCTGTTCGGGTAAGCTGGTACGGGAATTGAACCTGTGCTGCTGGCTTTGTTCTGCATCACCAACCAGCTGTCTAGCCCACTAGCTGAAAGGGAGATTAGAAATAAATGTCAGTTTGACAGTATAGCAGGGGAGAGTGATCACCGCTCTACGAGATGTGATGTTGTGAAGAGATAGTGACACTACATGAAGATATGCATTAACGTTACACTGATAATTGAAGAACAAAGGATTATGATTCAATTTTAAAACAACAATGATTAAAACGATTACAATCCACCACATTATATGCAGGTGTTTATCTTACCAGTGTTATTCTTGTACTTCTTGCTTTGTCCATGCAGGATCAGCCCAAACACCATGAGCAGAATGAGAATAAGGCTGCAGAGAGCCATCACTACCAGAAACCACCACTCTTCATAAAATGGAGGATTTCCCAGCTGACCTGTAGGAAAATTCACAGCAAATATTGAGTATAAGTAACTGCTATGTAACATGAACGATTTCCTGAACTCTACATTAACCCTTACCAACTTTTACAGATGCACCATAGAAAGCATCCTATCGGGCTGCATCACAGCCTGGTATGGCAACTGCTCGGCCCAGGACCGCAAGAAACTTCAGAGAGTCGTGAATACCTCCCATCACACGAACCTGCTTCCCATCCATTGACTCCATCTACACCTCCCGCTGCCTGGGGAAAGCGGGCAACATAATCAAAGATCCCTCCCACCCGGCTTACTCACTCTTCCAACTTCTTCCATCGGGCAGGAGATACAGAAGTCTGAGAACACGCACGGACTCAAAAACAGCTTCTTCCCCACTGTCACCAGACTCCTAAATGACCCTCTTATTGACTGACCTCATTAACACTACACCCTGTATGCTTCACCCGATGCCAGTGCTTATGTAGTTGCACTGTATATCTTGTGTTTCCCTATTATGTATTTTCTTTTATTCCCTTTTCTTCCCATGTACTTAATGATTCGTTGAGCTGCTTGCAGAAAAATACTTTTCACTGTACCTTGGTACACGTGACAATAAACAAATCCAATCCTTCACCACCTTGAATTTGTTCACAGCGAGCGGTTGGAGGGACTGCATGCAATATGTAAGTAAGTAATTATTTATAGTCCACAAGAACCATAGGCATCTCTCTTCATTACAGAGGAGGATATGCAATTGGTTAAATGTAGCTTGATGTCAAAACATTTCAAATTCACAACATGACCTATATATTGCACATGTTGAAGCTTGCATGCTATACTTCCTTGAATGCAGGAACAGAAGTAGGCCATTTAGTTCCTCGAGTCTGTTCTGCCATTCAATGAGATCATGGTTGATCTGTGACCTAACTCTATATACCCACTTTTGTCTCATATCCCTTAATAACTAGTTTTGGTTAACACAAATCTATCAATCTCAGATTTAAAATGAACTGAACTGGCATCAATTTTGTTTTATAGAAGAGAGTTCCAAACTTTTCTCACCTTTTGCATGTCGAAAAATTTCCCAACTTCACTCCGAAAAGGCCTAGCTCGAACTTTTAGGTTATGACTCCAGTCCTCCTCTCACCAACCACTGAAAATAGTTTCCCTCTATGTATCCTACTTTTTTCCCTCATCATAAACTTCCAAAACATCACCCTTTACCCTTCTCAATTCCATGGAAGGTGACTCTGGTTTGTGTAATCTCTCCTCGTAATTTAACCCTTGGGAGTCGATTATCAGGTAAATTTACAATTCATTCCTTCTCTGTCTGGTCCACAACTGAACACACTACTCCAGGTCCGGCTGAGCTCTGAAGAAGAGTCATATTAAATTTAAAACACTGGCTGGATTTTCATCCTTCAGGCGGTGGGGGAATAGGGAAAATTCTCAGCTTGGCCCACCTGCCTCGGGAGGATCTTCATGGCTGGAGTCGTGCCATTAGTTGAGGCCCCAATACAAGATCCTTCCACGATTATATCTTGCCAGTTAGAGTACCTGCCCCATGTCCCTAATCTGTCTCCTACTGCTCAAAACATTTCTTTTTTTTAAATTTAGATTACCCAATTATTTTTTCCAATTATGGGGCAATTTAGCGTGGCCAATCCACCTACTCTGCACATTTTTGGGTTGTGGGGGCAAAACCCACGCAGACACGGGGAGAACGTGCAAACTCCACACGGACAGTGACCCAGAGCTGGGATCGAACCTGGGACCTCAGCGCCGTGAGGCGGTTGTGCTAACCACTAGGCCACCGTGCTGCCCTGCTCACAACATTTCTGAACCAAGTCAAATGTTTGGCGTCAAACTCATGAACTTCAACTTCAGCTAACAATCTCCCATGAAAAACATTATTGAATACCTTCTGGACGTCCATCTAAATAACATCCCTGTCCACTATTTTAGTCACCACTTCAAAAAGTTCAATCAAGTTCATAAGCCATGACCAACGTTTTACAAATCCATTACGCCTCTCCCTGATCAGCTGAAAAAGTTCAAGGTGTACATTCGCTCTATCCTCAATTACAGACTAGCAATTTCCTGACAGCAGATGTAGGGTCAACTAATCTATTAATGCCCCAGTTTTCCTCTCTCTTCTTTCCTAAATAATGGAATGAGACTTGCAATTTTCCAACCAAAATGATGATTCCTGAAACAAGAGCACTTTGAAAAATGATACTTGGGGCACATGTAGTGGTCTCACCTACATCTTTAAAAACACTGGCATTGAAACCATCTGGTTCTGGAGATCTGTCACTTTTTAGTGGAATTATTTTCTATTACTGTAATTTTTATTATGTTACCTGTTCCTAATTCAACACAGTTACCTAGGGAATGTACAGCATACAATACATAAACACCATTTCATTATTTTCATTTACATCACCATTAGTTTTCACAAGATCGCATTGCTCCACCACCCTCTTTTTCTAATGTAACCATAATATTTTGTGTTAATTTTGGTATTCCTTGCATATTTCTTTTCATATTCTCTCTTACTATTTTGTCACCTTATTTACTCTTTGTAGCTCATCCTCTTGGAAGGTCCTTCTTTTTTGCACCGTTATATGTTCTTTCTTTTAATTTTCTGTTGTTCTTTACCTTTGTTTTTAGAACCTATGGCTTTTTTTTTGACAAGTATAGCTCTTGATCCTTCGGAATGAATATAAACTGGTTCCATATCATTTTTTTTGCACACCTTCTACTGATCTTCTGTTGATTTACCAAGTTACAGATTTGCTCAGTTTATTATGGGTAGTCGCTGTCTCATTCTGTTGAAGTCAACCGTGCCTGAATCTAGACTTTTAGTCACTTTTTTCGCTTTCTCCCTTTCAAATGCAACGTTGCACTCAATCATATTATGAGGGAGGGTGAATGAGAGGATGTGGGAGAGGAGAAATAGAGAGGGAGAGTTTAGATGGGCAGCATTGTCGACACAGGCTTGGAGGGCTGAAGGGCCTGTTCCTGTGCTGTACTTCTCTTTGTTCTTTGTTGTTGATTGTTATTAGATAAATGTTGACACACCATTAGATTGGTAACTAAACCAGGCTTATCACTCACTATCAATCTGCCCCTTGTTGGTTCGAGGATATTGTGGTTGCAGAAAACTATCCTGAACACATTCAAAAAATTCACTACCTTTTTGACATGAGCTAGTCTGCTAATTCCAATTTATATGAAAATTAAAATCTCCCATTAAATGCACGCTGCCGTTACAACATGCTTGTTTAATCTCTGCGTTTATATGCAGCATTCTGCCGCTTCAAAGCTGCTATTGGGGACACATACACAACTCCAAATGCAGCCTAAATCCTTTGCTATTTCTTAATTCTATCCATACAGTCTCCATTGAATGCACAGTTCTCATTGCATCCTTTATTCTCATTGACCTGATTTCACATTTTACCAAGGCTTCTTCTCCTCTTCTAGTTTCTATGGGCGGGGTTCTCCAATCCCGCGGCAGAGTGTCCACACCGTCGTAAACGCCATTGTGTTTTACGATGGCGTGAATGGACTGCTCCTCCAGAGGGCCAGCACGGTACTGGAGGGGTTCACGTCATTCCAGCTGCAGATCACGGCGCGAACTGTGCGCCGCAGGATCCGCGCATGCGAAGTTGCGCCGGCGCCAAGGAGGACATGCACAGTGGCACCAACGCCAACACACGCATGCGCACTGGCTCCTTCAATGCGCCAGCCCCGACGCAACATGGCGCAGGACTACAGGGGCCGGCGCATAGGAAAGGAGGCCACCAGCCACAGAGGCTGGCCCGCCGATTGGTGGGCCCCGATCGTGGGCCCGGCCACATCAGAGGCCACCCCAAGGTCGGAACCCCCCTCCCCCCACCAAAGGCCGCTACCCGACCCTTACACGCCGAGGTCCAGCCGGCCCAGAGCAGGTTAGAACAGTGCCGGTGGGACTCGGCCCTTTTCTTACGGCCGCTTGGCTAATCCAGGCCGGAGAATCGGTAGACTGGCCTCGTAGAGCGGCCTGCGACCGGCCAACCACGCCGGCACCAATGGCGCCGATTCTCCGCTCGGCGGAGAATCACGTGCCGGCGCGGGCGGCGTGGCGCAATTCGTGCGGCCCACTTGCGATTCTCTGACCTGACGCGGGGTCGGAGAATCCCGCCCTATATTCTTCCTGTGAACCTCATAACCTGCTTTATTCAATTTCCACTCCTTACCATAATGTAGCCATGTCTTTAAATTGAATTTGTATCCACAGTTCCTTCAGTTTGTTCCTTGCACTCCATGCATTTGTATGAAGATCTCTTATTTGGGCCACACATTTTATGTTGTCCTTATGCTCAAATGGTTTTTCATACATTTCTTATTCCTCTCTCCTGATTTAGTTACTTTACATCTTTAAGATTTCCCTTTACCTGCAGTGCCTAAAGCATAATTGCCAAATGCTACTATTTTCTCTCACCGTTTATCTGTCCAAGACTGATTATTTTTGCAACCTTTTTATCACCTAAGCCCTCTCCCCATTGACCAGCTTAAAGCCCTTGTGATTACCATATTCCTTCTTTTGGCCAGGATTCTAGTCCCAGCCGATCCCAGCCAGTTCGGGTGCAGTCCATTCAATGGTACAGTTCCTTCCTGTCCCAATACCAGTCCCAGTGTCCCATGAAAGTGAACCTTTTTCTGACACCGCTCTTTCTGTCACGTTTCACCTCCCTAATCTGTTTATTCCTACATCAATTTGTGTGGGTTTCCTCCCACAGTCCAAAGATGTGCAGGTTCGGTCTATTGGCCATTCTAAATTGCTCCTTAGTGTCCAAATACTGGGTGGGGTTACGGGGAGAACGTAGGGGAGTGGGCTTATGTAGGATGCTCATTTGGAGGGTTGGTGAAGACTCAATGGGCTGAATGGCCTCCTGTACTGTAGGAATTCTATGATTCTACATGGCAGGGGTAATAATGCAAAGATTATCATCATTGAGATCCTGTTTTTCAAAAATTTTGCATCTAGCTCCTGGTAATCTTTAAAAAGGATCTTTCCAACATTGTTAATTCCAACATGGATCACAATGACTAGATCCTCCTCAGCCCCGCTGCCCTCTGCAATATCCTTTCATGTCAGTTCAAGATGTTCCGTACCCTGGCACCATTTGTCAAAGAACCGTAAAGGACTATTGATCCTGTTCACAAAAGTATGCCATCTGTCTCCCTAATTTAAAAAAAAAAATCATTTATGGGATGTGGGCATCGCTGGTTAGGCCAGCATTTATTGCCTATCCCTAGTTGCCCTTCAAAAGGTGGTGATGAGTTGCCTTCTTGAACCATTGCAGTCCTTGAGGTACAGGTACATCCACAGTGCTGTTAGGGAGGGAGTTCAAGGATGTTGCCCCAGCGACAGTGAAGGAACGGCAATATATTTCCAAGTCAGGGTGGTGAGTGACTTGGAGGAGAACGTGGTGGGGTTCCCAGGTATCTGCTACTCCTGTTCTTCTAGATGGTCGTGGTCATGGGTTTGGAAGGTGCTGACTAAAGAACCTTGGTGAGTTTCTGCAGTGCATCGTGTAGATGCTACACACGGTTGCTAATAATAACGATACTAACTGTTCATAAGTGGTGGATGGTTTGATTGTTTGTGGAAAGGGGAGCAATCAAGCGAGCTGCTTTGTCCTGGATGGTGTTGAACGTCTCGAGTGTTGTTGGAGCTGCATTCATACAGGCAAGTGGAGGGGTCAGGAGGTGAGTTACTCATCATAGGATTCCTAGCCTTTGACCAACCTGGAAGCCACAGTATTGATATGGCTAGTCCAGTTCAGTTTCTGATCAATGGTAACCCCGAGGATGTTGACTGTGTGAGAATCAGCGATGGTAATGCCATTGAATGTCAAGGGGCGATGGTTAGATCCTGTCTTGCAGGAGATGGTCATTGCCTGGCACTTGTGTAGTGTGAGTGTAACTTGCCACTTGTCAGCTCAAGCCTGGATATTGTCCAGATCTTGCAGCATTTGCACATAGACTGCTTCATTATCTGAGTCGCGAATGGTGCTGGACCTTGTGCAGTCATCCCACAAACATCCCCGCTTCTGACCTTATGATGGAAGGGAAGTCATTGATGAAGTAGCTGAAGATGGTTGGGCCTAGTAGACTGCCCCGAGGAACTCCTGCAGTGATGTCCTGGAGCTGAGATGATTGACCTCCAACCACCACAACCATCTTCCTTTGTGCCTCGTATGACTTCAATCAACAGAGAGTTTCCCCCCTGATTCCCATTGACTCCAGTTTGGTTAGGGCTCCTTGATGCCATACTCGATCAAATTCTGCCTTGATGTCAAGGGCAGTCACTCTCACCTCACCTCTGGCATTCAGTTCTTTTGCCCACGTTTGAACCAAGGCTGAAATGAGGTCAGGAGCTGTGACCCTGACAGAACCCAAACTGAGCATCCGTGAGCAGGTTATTACTGAATCTACAACTATCACATTACTCCACTTTCTACCTTTGGATAGTCTCCTCATTCATGGTGCCCTGGTCAGCATTCTGACTGCTCTCCCAATATTCTTCATTCCTATTCACACTGGTAGCAAGTACACTGCACCTACTAGAAAGTAGCAGTTTCAAGAGATCTTCATTTTCTATCTCACCTGGTTGCTCTTGTTCTGTACAGCGCCATTAACACTAACCCCATGATGATCCTACACCTCTGAACAAATGTGACTAGGTCTGGAGCAAACAGTCCTTCCTTCTTCTCCACATTCATTCCATCTATATGTTATACTGCCTTCAACTGCTAGTGAGCAAACATTGTGGACATGATTCAATTATAGAAAGGGCCAAAAAAATTAAAGCATTCCTTTATTTGATAAAATAAGTGGTACTGAATGGGTCTTGCCGCAGTTGGTGGTTGTGACCTTGAATTAATATAAAACTGCAGTAGTTTCATTAATGTTATACTGTCAGCACAGCAGAAACTAGCTGGCAGTATAAACCGCACAGATGTGTGTGCGCGAACACACACACACACACACACACACACACACAGGCACTAATGCGCAAAGTTGATATTAGTGGCATCATTTAAAAGATAAAATAAAGAATGGAAAGAACCATACATTAAATCATTGATGAGTGGGGTCTCATTTCTTTCTCCTGACATTGATGCTCAGCACCATTAATATGCCCTACTATGATGATGAAGAGACAGCTTGCGAACAATCAGGATTCTGTCAATGCTCTATAACCTGTAAATAGGAAATGGACAAGAACATCCAGGAGAATTCACTCTCAGTCAATCCATTCTCCCACAATGAGTCATGAGTTGGGCTAAGTGGCCAACAGGAGTTAATTACCTGATCTCACAGTTGATGGTGTGCTTGGTTCCCCATATCCAAATTGATTGACTCCGATAATCCGAAATTCATAGCTCACTCCTTGTTTCAGTCGATCCCGGTTAAGCAAATGGGATGTTGCATCACCAGGAATATCCTTCACAAAGGTATCCCACAATCCTTCATCTAAAAATGCAGAGATAAAGTAACCGAACATTAAAAGCAGATACCACAGAGCAAAAAAATCTTCAAGGATTTCAGTTCAGCCAGATTGCATGAACAATGATTTTTAACATATTTCTGCTCCATTTTGATATTATCGTATCATCAATGATTTGGGGAGAAAGGGGAGGCTGGAAGGGATTCTCCATCCCGGGTTCCCAGAATGACATCCCCGATGGGACAGAGAATCGGTCATCAGGGGAAAATCGGCCCCTACACCCGCCGATGGTAGCGGGAACAAGATTCTCGCCACACGCCAGAGGCGCATATAAATTAAAGCAAATGGGTCTTAATGATCCAATTGCATCTATTTAGCGGGCCCGGCATCTTATGCTCTGGCACAAATCATGACGGGAGAGAGTGCCTGGTAGCAGGGGGCGGGGGTTTAGAATGGGGGGGGGGTGGGAAAACAACTGTGGGGGGGTACTCACAGAGTCATGAAGGGGGAAGGGGGTGCAGAAAGGCCCAGGGGAATAGTCAAGTGATGGTGGGAAGGGGTAGAAGGCCGGCTACAATAGATCACACATGGCGACAACGGAAACAAGGGAACCAAAAACAGCCATTTTGGAGAGCCCCCAAACAAAGGGAACTCCAGAGTGCAGTGGCGCATCCATATGACATAAAAAAATGATGGTGGTCATCTTGGTTTGTCCCTGGACAAAGGGACAAGACCTATGGACCGATAGATCAAACCCCAAGTCAGGGGGAAAAAAAAATAAAGGAATTCAATGTTTTCATGGAACAAATGGGGCAGTGGACCCATGGGAGATTCACACACCCAGGGGAGAAGGAGTTCTCCTTCTTCTCCCAGGTGCACAGGTATATACTTAGATTTTTTTGTAGTGGGGAAAGCGATGTTTCCAGAGGTAGTTCGGAGCGGAGTACTCCACAACTGTAACCTCCAATCACGCTCCACACTATGTGGATGTGAGGTTGGAGACAGGGCGGGCACATCGCCCCCCATGGAGGCCGGACACTGCCTTCCTGGATAATAAGGCATCCTGCAAACAGATATCACAGGCCATAGATGGGTATGTTACCAACAACCAGAAGGAGGCGGTTTCACCATTGAAACCAGTCACCGAAGGCGGTGAAAAGAGGGGAAATTATTGCTTACAATGCACACAAATATGGGCTGCCAGGCAACAGCTGGTCGACTCCATACTGGAAATGGAACGGAAGTACCCCTCGACGCGAACGTAGAACTACTGCTGGAGGAGAAAAAGCTACAGATGGACTTTCACCTGCTCTCCACCAGGAAAGCAGTGCGCCAGCTCTGCCAGACACGGGGAATCTTTTACGAAATTGGAGACAAAGCCAGCCACCTGCAGGCTCACCAGCTGAGAAAGCAGCCAGCCACGAGGGAAATAGCTCAGGTTAAAGACAGAAGCAGTAGGCCAGTCGCTACGCCAGAAAAGATCAACAAAGCAGGTTTTCCGTTATTTGCATTTCCGCCGCTGGAGAACCCATGGTGGGAGATCACCGTCTGAGGGACCAGACGTTCCCGCCAGCTGGAACAGCCAGAAAATCCCGCTCATTGTCTTTAGCCTCTGCTAACAGCTCCATTAACTTTACAGCTGACTGTGTCCCACCTTTCAACCACTACCACCTGTTAAATCAATTTTTTAACATTCTATTCAACCTATGCTGAGCATTCAACTTCATATCCGTGGGCAGCACAGTAGCATTGTGGAAAGCACAATTGCTTCACAGCTCCAGGGTCCCAGGTTCGATTCCGGCTTGGGTCACTGTCTGTGCGGAGTCTGCACATCCTCCCCGAGTGTGCGTGGGTTTCCTCCGGGTGCTCCGGTTTCCTCTCACAGTCTAAAGATGCGCAGGTTAGGTGGACTGGCCATGATAAATTGCCCTTAGTGTCCAAAATTGCCCTTAGTGTTGGGTGGGGTTACTGGGTTATGGGGATAGGGTGGAGGTGTTGACCTTGGGTAGGGTGCTCTTTCCAAGAGCCGGTGCAGACTTGATGGGCCGAATGGCCTGCTTCTGCACTGTAAATTCTATGATAAACAGCATCTACTTCAACAACATTCCTCATCTTTACTTCACCTCTGCCCCGTTATTGCTCAAACCCTCTATCTTGGTCACTTCCAGGCAGCACTATTCCAATGTTCAACTGTTTGGTTTCCCGTCCTCCACTGTCTGTTAACTTTAGTTCATCAAACATTTGTTGCCTATTTTCTATCCTGCACCAAGACCTGCTTGTCCATCAGCCCTATCTTCATTGAGCTTTATTGGTTCCCAGTCCCCCATGCTTCAGATTGAAAACTCTCATCCCCGTGTTACATCCCTCCCTATCTTCAACATCTTCCAACTCCACATGCCCTGAGTTCTCTGTTCGTCTGACTCTGGCCTCTTGTTCCTTCATCCCTCCATTGGCAACTATTCCGTTACCTATCTAAACTACATGCTCAGGGATTCCCACTCCTAAACCTTCTTCCATTAAACCTTACTCTTCCCTCTTTAAGCTTCCTTAATCAAGCTTTTGGGTCCCCTTTTGTAATATCTCCCTTTGCTTGGAATCCATTTTCTTGATTATGCTTCTGTGAAATGCATTGGGACGACTCTAAAGGTGTCACATAAATGTTTTCTTTTCATTTAAAATATGTTTAAGATCTACTCTGTCACAGATGTATTTTCTTAAATGTCTTACCTTTTAGGTAGACTAAAAAGGTTAGAGTATGGATTCAACCTCGACTTGACCTGAAACTTATATCCTCAGGCTAGAGGTCAGCGCTGTACATTATGATTCTTTCTGACAGGAAAATTTTAAAATTAACGCAACATCTACAAATAAATTCTCCAACAGAGCGATGTTCTCATATAATACATTTTACTTAAATTAGAGGGGATTATTATTTAGAGAACACCGCTTGAAGTCAGCTGTGCTCACCTGAGGGTTTTGCTTCAATTACGTAGCCTTTTAACGGTCCAGCTCCAAGTAAACCCGGTGTCCAGTGAATGGTGAGAGTAGATGCTGTTTCAGTAATCGAGGGGTTTAGCGGGGGGCCGGGGGAACCTGTACAAAAAGTAAAGAGCTTATTACAATAAGAAAACAACGGCAACTCACATCCAATTGCTGAGATTTTAGACATTCCAATATTCAATAACTAAATTAGATTACAAGATTATGAAGTTACAGAAAGTACGTGTCAGCCAACACGTGCACACAATTCTCTGCAGCCCACTGTCTCAAACGAATCAGAGATTACACTATTGTATCAAAACCCGTTTTGGACAGGAGCGTTAGATGATGCATCATGAAGATTTAACTTTGATTGTTAGACCTACTCTGGTGATTGTTAGTATTAATCTGCAACTGGTTTTCGGGTGGCAATCACAATTTTTTTCATGAAAGCCCTCTGTTCCTGGTGCAAATGGGGATCTGAGGAAGTGTCACAGTTCAACCTAACAAGGGTCAAATTTGATGAGAATGCAGGAGAGGAAGGGAGAGAGAAATCTGGACCAGGCAGGTCCCAGGTTTCCCTCTGGGGCTGGAAGAAATACTCCTGCTCCACACAGCCTATGAGGAAGCTTGTGACCCCAGTTAAAATAGTGTTATGATACAAATTAGGTCATCATATTTCCATTTTAATGAAGTTCCTGCTATCCTACGATGAGCAGCATGCCAAAAAAGAGGAAGTGTGGGAACTCAGCAGGTAAAGGCCAGCCCCCATTTTAACATCCCCACACAGCTGGACAAGGATAAAATTGCATCCAACATTTGTGTGTGCTTTCTGACTGTTTCTTCCCACTGCGCCTATATTTTTATGGATCTTCAGTCCCACTCTCCTGCTTCTCTGGGGTGCAGAATTCCTTCCTCTTTATTTTGGTGAACAGAGCAATGTAAACATTGGTGGGGGTTTGGGGAGAGGGGTAGCTCTGTACCCCAATGCAGCAGCTTCTGATATCCTTCCTTCCCTCTCAGCAGAGCCATGCAAATACTTGCAATCAGTCAATGGTTGGGTTGGCCATTGCAGCCAGCTTAAAGCTTCACCAGCACCAGATTTTCATCCCTGCTCCCTCAGAAGCAGACTCCCAATAAGGAAACCAATTGCTGTCCATGAGTATTAAGTAAAGGCGCACTGAGGAACATTGCACTATTTTGTGGTAGTGAGGCCTGAGTTGATGGAAGTGATGTAGGCCCTTATTAGACAAAAGACATCTCTAAAGTTTGGTTAAAATTTGTGTTCCTGAAATAAGTTATTATAAACCACCAGAATCACCGACATTATCGATCCATGACAATTTTCAATTGCACGAAAACTGCAGTTAATTAGAGGGTTCTTTATTTGATCATGTGCATTTAATGTACTGAGTGACTTTTACAAATCTGGAAATGGTGACAATTTCAATGAGACTAATATTACTTAAAAGGGATGTTGATCTCTCTGCACACCTAATCAAAGAATTTACAGTGCAGAAGGACGCATTCGGCCCATCGGGTCTGCACCAGCCCTTGGAAAGAGCACCCTACACCTCCACCCTACCCGCGTAACCCAGTAACCCCACCTAACCTTTTTGGAAACTAATTTAGCATGGCCAATCCACCTAACCTGCACCTCTTTGGATCGTGGGAGGAAACCAGAGCACCCGGAAGAAACCCACGCAGACACAGGGAGAAAGTGTAAACTTCACACAGTCACCCGAGACCGGAATTGAACCTGGGACCCTGGAGCTGTGGGCAGCAGTACTCTCAACGTACTCTCTACCAAAATTGTCATGACAACGTTCCTACTTGCTATGCTACCAGGAGTCTCGGAGGAAAATGCTAGTCACAGCACAAACATTGCTCATTAGATTTCCTGTGAACCTACGTTGAGGCTCTTCTATTAAATGTACTGTTGAGAGTCGGATCATGTGGGACTGGAATGGAGAATTACTGTGTGACGTTACTGATCCACCATGCATTAGTGAACTTTATTAGATGCCAAATTTCCCATTCCGCAATGTGAAACCACATCCTTAATACTGCTGGAAACACAGATCTTAAAATAAAGCATGGTTTCTCTCTGCTTGCCTCAATCCCACTAATGAATTCTTCCCATGCGCGGTCATGACTTGGTTAGGAGACAACCTCCGCTCAGGGTTCTTTCAATGTCATTCCACTTGCTCAGAGTTAACAGTTAACTGAGTGGAAACTAACTCTTTTTCTTTTGGCGAAATGCCTGGCCTTTGCTACTTCTCTCCCTGACAACTTTGAAATCTGAAACTCATCAGGGATGACGATTTCCTCTGTGTACTAGATATAAGAGTCACAAATGTGGGGCATGATTCTCCGAGCCTCCGTGCCGAAATCGCGATCGGTCCCCGGAGAATCGCCGCGAATCGCGCGGGCGGGTTAACTGAGGCCCCTGCGGCGATTCTGCGAGGACAACTGGCCGAGTTCCCGACGGCGTGGCTCTAACCACATTTTGCCTGTCGGGAATGGCCGGTGGCGGCTGCGGACTCAGTCCGCGGCCGCCCTGGTGGGGAGGCGGGATCCTTCACCGGTGGGGCCTCACAGATGGCCAGGCAAGCAATCGGGGGACACCGATCCGTGGGTGCGCGCAAACTCGGGGGAACCTACATTCCGGTGCCACTCCACGGCTGAGCCCACCATGCCGTCGCCATGCGCATGCACAAACTCCCGACCGGAAGTGCAGGGCTCCGTATCTGCAGCCAGACCTGCGAGGAGCACTCTGGGGCCCTGCTCGCCCTCTGGAAATTGGAGAATCACTCTGGACTTTATTAAGGAAAGTCAGAGTGAAACACCTGTGTTCTGACGCTGGCGTGGGGACATAGCCCCATTATTGGAGAATCCCTCCCGTGTTCTCTCACTTTCTCCACACGTGATGACATTCTCCCACATCAGCAATGGAATTCTTAACGAATAAAATAAAATGAAAATTAACATTTGGGGAGAAAATAAGCTCTATTGCTTTTGAGCAAATTTTAGTGGTTGAGGGATATGAAAAGAATTTTAAAACTACATAAGAAAATGATAAAGGAGGAATATTTTTTGTGGCTTTCAATTTTTGTCAGCCCACACAGAAATGATTACTGTAACTTCAATCTACTAAGGATTCTTTCAAATTTCATATCCCAATGGCCACCCAGTGTTTGACTATGAAGCCCCTTCTGGCGGAATAGCCTGTTGACAAGGCTAATATATGCCCACGTGGATAATACAGTGTTTTCTGATGCACAACTGCAGAGGGTGCACTTGCCGCACAAACATTGCAGTGCCTCTGACATTGCTGACAGCAGCGTCCCAATTAGTTGCCTGCATCAAAGATGGAACTCAGGTCCAACAAAGACAGAAAAGAACGCACAACACCATTCTGTGTTTCCTCCTGCTCACCGCTACCTCCCTCCCTATGCTCCCTCTTTGCACCCTCCAACGTGCCATTCGAGAGGGCGGGGGACCACGAGCAAAGAGCGGAAGGATAGCGAGTGGGCCGGAACAGCAGGGAGCGGGAAGCAAAAGGGAGCTGTGGCGAGTGGGAAATGGAAGGAAGTAGGAGGCAGCAGGAAGCAGTAGAGAATGGGAGGGGCAGGAAGCAGAAGGGAGGGATGAGGAGTTCGAAGGAGTAACAAGGGAGGTAGACAATAGGGGCACAACAATAATGTCAGCGGCAGGAGAAACCACAGATACACTGGTGAAATGAATGAGTGCCCATTCCTGTTCAGGAATTGCAATGTTTGGATAAGGCACCAGAGGACAGCCAAGCACTTCTGGAACTAAGACCCATCAAGGAATCAACACATTTAAGGGAGAAAGGAGGCAAAGAATAAAACAGAATCCATCATAAACTAGGAAAACATTCTTTGAATTCCAAAAATGCTCACAATCAGTGCAGCTTTGGCCATTTTCCATTGATGCAATTCAGTTAATTTCAAAAAATGATCATTTCTGACTGACGATTTACATTTTCAGCTGAAATCTCAATGATGTGAATGGAAATGTTAAATCTCAAAACAAAATCCCAGGTTGCATTTTGTTTGGTTATTGTTCACTGTAAATGAGCCAGACATCACAGATTTGCTTGAGAGAGCAGGTACATCAGCACCATTTGCTTAAGGGTGCAGGGACTGGGATTGCCCACAGGCTGGGACCAAAGGGGATACTGAGACTGCACTTGGCAGTAATGTGCCTGATGGGGTCATCGTCCCAGTGGTGGCCTCCTAATTGGCCACCTCCACATTTGGGCTCAGAAGGCTAGCAGGTCCAGAGCCTCAACAGCCCAGCCAGGAGAAGTGAACACTGCTGACTTAGATCAGGGACTGGCAGGGTACCTCAATGTGGAGATGCCCTTGGACATGTGGATATCAATAAAAAAATTAAAAGAGATAAAGCTGGTAGACACCTTGGAGCAGGACAGCCTCTCTGGATGAACCGGCTGTGCGGTGATTCCCCCCTCATGGCCCCGTCAATGGTACATGAAGTCTCCAGCTCCAGACTGCTGAAGGGAAGCTGCCTCGATTGAGCTGCCAGCCTCTGAACACGGTGGGTGGCATGGTGGTAAAACGATGGTGAGACCTCTAATTAGCGCCTAACTGGGGCCTATCAATGTTAACTTGTTGTCCACTTCTGTGGAGAAGACAGCTGATCCTAATCCGAACATACCTGCGGGAAACTCTTCGGTAGTGGGAATGTATTGGGGAGATGTTCGAATGTGACATCCCCTATTTCCCCATTCACCTGCCTCCAAGCCCACAACCATGCGCTGGGACAATGAAGCCCTATGTATTTTGGTGGGTATCAGGGAATTAACAAAATGAGATAAATGATTTAGACCTCATCTTAAGACATGCATTTAGGGCAGCACGGTGGCGCAGTGGTTAGCATTGCTGCCTCACGACACCGAGGTCCCAGGTTTGATCCCCACTCTGGGTCACTGTCCATGTGGAGTTTGCACATTCTCCCCGTGAGTGCGTTTCCCCCCCACAACCCAAAAAGATGTGCAGGATAGGTGGATTGGCCGTGCTAAATTGCCCCTTAATTGGAAAAAATGAATTGGGTACACTAAATTTATTTAAAAAAAGACATGCATTTACTGAAACTTAATATTTTATGAAGTAACTGACAAACATAATAATAATTTTTTGTCAATTAATTGCTAATTAATCTGCAGAAAATGTATAATGGGTTTGAATTGAGTGGGCATTTATGTTGGTGCTCAAGGTGGAGATATCTAATGGCTGTACAGAATGCAATTGGGATTTCGGAATACCGTAGAACACTCTGGCCAAGTAAATCGATTTATGCATAATTACTTGTTTCATACTAAATGCTCTTATTGGATTGTAGCCATTGATGTTGAAGTGAATCATTATTTGGTTGCTGAATATGAAATCAATTGCTTTCAGTTACAATGGGTTGGATTTAATGGAGGAGACAGGGATGTCACCAGCCACTTGGAGAGCCAGTGGGAGCCCCATATCGATTGCTTTGGGAAGGCCTGCCACAATAAGTGCCATTCAAGCACTTAATTGGGCAGCGGTGGCCTTCTCCAGGAACAAGGACGCGGGATTGGAAGTCTGCCTGCCGAAGGCTGCCAACCAGAAGCAGTCCCACCAGGGAGGCACTGGCTAATGTCAGTGTGATATGCCAACATCCACCTGAGGCTGAGTATCATTGCTGACCACAGGTGAGTGATTAGGGGAGGGGTGTCGCGGAATGCGGGTCGCAGATAAGGGAAGGAGGAGAGTTAACATAAAGGACAGGGGTAGCTCTCAGCAACCATCTGCCAGGTCCCTCAAACAGGCACTGAGTGCTTTTAATTAAGGGACCCCTACCCCTCGGGGCCCACCGGCAATCAAGCACAGATTGGCCTGTAGTGCTCCCTGCATTGTGAGACCCCTGCCCACTTCTGGATTAATACCAGCAGCGATGGGATAAGGCCTTTATGTAGGTCCACAAGCGTTCCACCACACTTCTGCCTGAATAAATGACCCTCCACTAAAACTACCATGGCGGAGGGCATTAACTTCCACGTAATGTGTCCGTTTCGATTTCATGCCTGACGTTTGCTCCTGTACCCTTTATTCTGTTGCTTGTGGGTGGTCTCCTGATTCTCAGGATTTCTCACACAACACACAAATTGATGAGCAAACAGTCAACTACAGGGGACATAACTGTTATAATGGGGAGGTGGTGCCGTAGTCATATTGTCATGGTACTAGTAATCTACAGACTCAGAGTAATGCTCTGGGGATCCAGGTTTAATTCCGCCACGGCAGATAGTGAGATTTAAATTCAAGAAAAATTTGGAATTAAAAGTCTAATGATGACCATGAAACTATTGTTAATTGTTGTAAAAACCCATCTGGTTCTCTAATGTCCTTTAGGGAAGGAAATCTGCTATCATTACCTGGGCTGGCCTACAAGTGACTCCAGACCCAGCAATGTGGCTGACTCTTAAATGCTCTCTGAAATGGCCAGCAAGCCATTCGGTTCAAGGACAATTAAGGATGGGCAATAAATGCTGGGCCCGGTTAGTGACGCCCACACCCCATGAATGAATAGAAAAAAAAAACAAAATAAATTTGCTAGTGGTACATGATCCAACCTCATGTGATCAAACTTTCATCAACACATATGAGCAGAGTTAGCAACCCTATTTGAGACCAACATCCACAACGAATAATGGTATCAAAGCAATTTACTACCCGCCCTAACACGGTACAACAGGGCACATAGTGGTTAGCACTGTTGCTTCACAGCGCCAGGGACCCGGGTTCAATTCCTGGCTTGGGTCCTGGCGGAGTCTGCACGTTTTCCCCGTGTCTGCGAAGATTTCCTCCAGATTTCCTCCCACAAGCCCTGAAAAACGTGCTTGTTAGGTGAATTGAATTCTCCTTCAGTGAACCCGGAACAGGCGTCGTGTGTGGTGACCAGGGGATTTCACAGTGGCTTCATTGCAGTGTTACTGTAAGCCTATTTGTGATACTAAAAAGATTATTATTATTATGATTACCTCTGTAGGCCAGGAATGCCTCCCCAATCTCCTCACACAAACCTTCAAACTCCTTTTTCCCCAATTGTGTATATTCTCACTGCTACAATTAACTGACTCTACTGCCTCACCTCCATTTAACTCAGGATCTCTGACCTGCCCTGCATTGCTTGAGATCTCTGCAAACTCAAACCAACCCATGATCACATAATTTCAATCCCAGCTTCTGATCTCTGGCCTGCGCGACAATAGACCTACAACGTAAACCCCTAGTTCCACGATCGGCAAATCTCCACTACCCACAACTTTCACCCCCTCCAAGTTCCCCAACCTCACTCACTGTCGCCGGGCTTTGGCTCAGCCCCAACTGCCCCCCCCCCCTCTGTTTCTGGACTCTGCCTCTGACCCCACCGCCCCCACACACAAAACCTTGATGCTTTCTAATGGCGGCAGACCATCACAACAGTTGGCTCTTGTGTCGGTTTCCTTGCTAGGTAGCTGGCCAGGCTTTCCATCTGATTGGTTGACAGACAGGAAATGGAAGAAAATTATAATGAGGTTCTGCTCTAATGTCAGTAGGATCTCTGCATCCCGGGGACACCCACATCCATGATCCACCCCTTTAACGTAAAATCTGGATCTGTGCAGACTATCACAATTTGCGAGACTTACCTTCCTCAGGTCCTGGTGTAACATTCGCCCTTATTTCAGGCCCAAAGGTGTTGGTTTTGGCTTGGACATGAAAACAATAAGGGACCCCCTTAAACAAGTCCCGAACCTTCAACCAGCGTTGACTGTTGCCTCTAAGATCGACTGTCACCACTTTACTCACACCTAAAAAAAAATGAACAAAGAAACTGTATCGAAATCTAGACACAATACTATGTGTCAGAACCATGGAAAAATATAATCATTTATCAACAGGACAATTTGAGTCTAATGATTTGGTTGCATTGCCCTCTTAAAGGTGAACCCAGAAACTTACTGGGGGTAATTTAGACTTTGTTCGAAAGTGTAAAACAGATCAATGGAAATAGATGGGGAAATATATAAAATAGTCTGTTAATTTGCTAATGGCTTCACGCTACTTGGCCAATTAACAGCCATCCAGCGTGAAACACACTCTGTGAAAGGCTGAGTGCTGCCGCGAGGGTGGGAAGAGGGTAGGTGGCCTCTGACCCAAAACATTGTGCGAGTGGGCGAGAACGCTGAGACATATGCCCACCCGATCCTGGCCTTGTTTCTTTTGGAAAAAAATGTCAGATAACTGCTACACCGCAGAGAAACACTCTGTCCAACTTTTTATAGTACATGTTGTACCTTGTACTGATTCCAATGGCTCGTACACCAATCTGTATCCCTCGAGAACTCCATTGGGCATAGCTGGCTCCCCCCAGATCACTTTCAATGTCGTGGTGGTAACTTCTGCAAATGTGATATAACTGGGAGAACTTGGAGCTGGTGAATCAGTGAAAAATAAAAAGATACATTAAAAATGTATTGTAATGCAGCTCTTTCAATTTTATAGTCACTGATCAATTTTAGTTAGAATTCTCCATTTCCTTATCATTTTGAGTTTCCGCATTGCCGGAAAATATATCGATTATGTTGTTATGTAATTTGGAATAACACAAGCTGCCACTTGATGTAGTTTTGAGGAAAAGATGCTCCAGACTTTGAAGCGAGTTCAATGTGTTTTATTGAACTATTAGCACAGTTCTCAATGAGTTCGACTCTCTGCTAATCTAAATGTAGTAACTCAGTCTAACTGAACCTGCCTTGCTCTCAGCCATGTACTGGGGTGTGATGCTGAGGATACACCCTGTCTCACTCTGTAGATGTAGGTCTGTGGAAAGAGGCGGGGTGTGAGTGCCTCATCCCTTTTATAGTGAGATACCACCCCTGAGTATCCTGACTGCTCATTGGTCGTGTCCTATTCTATGTGTTCATTAGCCGCATCTCATGCATATGATGACAGATATCATTTGCACATCATAACAGATTAACCAGGAGGCAAGTGTATTTCCTATGATGTATGCACTGCAGCCAGGTCAGATACTCCTCCTGTAGGAACATGCACGTTGCTCCATGGTGAGGGTTTTCCTTGGTATGCAAATGAAAATTTGTTGTAGACACGGTAGTACAATGGTTAGTACTGTTGCTTCACAGCACAAGGGACCCCCGGTTCGATTCCCTGCTTGGGTCACTGTGCGGAGTCTGCACGTTCTTCCCGTGTTTGCGTGGGCTTCCTCCAGGTGCTCCGGTTTCCTCCCACAAGTCCCAAAAGACATGCTGTTAGGTGGATTGGACATTCTGAATTCTCCCTCCATGTACCCAAACAGTGTGGCGACCAGGGGATTTTCACAGTAATTTATTTGCAGTGTTAATGTAAACCTACTTGAAAATCGCTTATTGTCACGAGTAGGCTTCAATGAAGTTACTGTGAAAAGCCCCTAGTCGTCACATTCCGGCGCCTGTCCGGGGAGGCTGGTACGGGAATCGAACCGTGCAGCTGGCCTGCTTGGTCTGCTTTAAAAGCCAGCGATTTAGCCTGGTGAGCTAAACCTGGTGAGCTACTTGTGACACTAATTAAGATTATTATATTATTATTAGACTGTGCAAGTATGTATGTTGAATGCAGTATGTTGCCACAGACTGGTTGTGTTAAACACATGCAGTTGTTGAAGAATTATTCGGGAAACGTCTGATAAAAGCTTGCATTTGTGGGAGGTGAGAACTCAAAACTGACTGAAACTGATTCCATCTGTTTACATTGCTAGCTGATAGGAATTGGTCCAGAGGTGACTGCGCTGAATAATCCCTATGACTGTGCCTATACAGTTTTTAATCAGAGGTTTCCTGAACAATTCTTCAACAACCCTGTCTCTGGCATAGCCACTCCATCATAACATATGACTTTTGGTATCTATGTGCATACAGCCTGTAGCAGAGTTTGCAGCAAATTTTAATTCACAGGCCAAGATAAATCCTCACCACAGAGTTAAGTGCATGTTCCTACAGGAGGAAATAATCTGTTCTGGCTGCAATACATACATCATGGGAAATATATCCAATGTCTGTGCCAAAGACAGTAAGTGCCATCTGGTTAAATACTTTGGTTAGTTGCTCTGCTGGTTTTAATGCGAGGTGGCACAGGAGCAATTAAGGAACCATGACTTGAACAGATTCATGAAATATTGTACTGTTCTCTACGAGCTTATTCGCTTTCTTCAAATTGCAGAATTTCCACAATCATTTTACAATCTTGACTGATGGAGGCGAGAACAAAGCAGACAAAGCTTAGTTTTGTCTTCTGAGTGATTCCAGCTTCCCCTATCGATGAGAGCAAATCCTTGTCTTACATGAACATCAAACAAATAAACAAGAATGTAAATTCCCTCCTACTGAGATTAAACACTTTCATCAGTGCCTGATAACAAGTTGAGGCAGGCATTACAAAGGATTATGAGCCAAGATCAACTGTGTTCCTTGCAACGATTCCCATTTCCTCTTGCACATTTTCAGCAAAAAACTCCTCCCAACCTAGCAGTCAATAGTAGATGCTGCATTAATTAGTGTCAGATTGAATTCCTTTATATCACCAAATGGCTGCACTGAGAAAAGTAACGGGATATATTTTAATGCAAAAAATTGTTAAATAGCCAGCCAGTATCAAGAATAACACATCATCATAAATGGCGGGCAGTTAAAAGAGCAATCATGAATTTAAGATAAAACAACGACAGGCTGCGTAACATTTTTTATATTGATGTTCACTCGATGGTTTCCTGGATCCTTTGTAGGAAGAACTAACTGTTCAGATCTAACATTTTCCTTGTATGTGGACTGTTAACTCTCACCTGTGAATTTATCTTCTTCAGAAAAAAGCGAAAAATATATTTTATTTTTGTTTCACATTTCATCACCTTCGTGTGCTGTTTTTCAGTAATGAATTAAAATAAAAGTAATAATTGATAAAACCAGAGGTTCATAATCACAAATGGTCCAGTTCTGCATGGACTGTGAGTTGAATGATTATAATGTCAGATCAACTTCTTGGAGTTTTCGTTCACTTGATCTAGAGTCAGATGGAACTTTCTTACAGGAGGTTTAAACTGTGGCTATCTCATCAGAGATTAAATAAACCGGGAAAGACTTCCTTATCGGGAAAACTGACATCACTCATTCTATTTTTCTAACAAATATATTTAATTTTGTTGAACAATCTTCAGCAAAAAGTTATCAAATTACCCAAACACAGATCAGATTCTTGTAACATCATGTCAATTGTAAAATTTTTGCATCTTCAATTGTCGGTCCTACATTAAAGCCTTGTAACTGAATAATAGAACAAAGAAAATTACAGCACAGGAACAGACCCTCCGGCCCTCCAAGCCTTCACCGACTGTGCTGCCCATCTGAACTAAAACCTCCTACCCTTCCACTGTGCCACCGTGCTACCCCATGTCCCAGCAGTCTTTATTTAGGAGTGTTCCAGGTACTTAATTAAACAATGTCCTTCGTCCGTGCATCTTAACAATTTGCTTAACACACCATTAACAGGTTCCCCTTTCTTTCCTTAAAACAAAAACTTTATCATGCACTTAATTATAAAAACAAATTGAAGAAGAAAATGATTTTCTATATTTCATAAAACCCATAATAATGCAAGAAATCCTTCTTCTAGAACCTCCTAATAATTTCTTCAAACGATCATTATTTTTTGTAAAGCAGTCCAATAAATGGTTGACCCATTTTTTCTCATTATGACCAGGCCAAAAATGATTGATCCGGGCGAGACCCCTCGACTGGTCAACGTCCAGCTGGGATACCCCCAAATTGTTACCCACCCTCTGCTGTCTGTAGCTTCAGTGACCAGTACTCTGTTCCAATCGCAGTTGCTCTTTATTCCTTTAATTTTATTATGATCCCAGACCAGACCCTAGTTGTTGGGATACTGGACCAAAACCCCAATATTTTAGTTTATTTTGTAAGAATGTGCGGAAAGAATGATTCACTCCAGGAGTGATTGCATGAAAAAAAATAGGGATTTGGTATTTTTAAAACAAAAAACTTTATTAGGAATACAATATTTAACTTTACACCCAAAAACAACTGCTTACAATTACCCTTAAAAACTACTGCTCAATTTCCCATTAAACAACAAGAAAAGAAACATATAGCTTTCAATGCATCTTAAGATCAGTATGGCATAGAGTTTGCTTTACAGAACAGATTTGGCTCCTGTTAGAACCCCTTCAGACTCTGGTTGAACGTCTTGAAAGGGCTGTTTCACCTGGCGTGTTTCAGCTTCTTTCCTTGTCCTCAGATAAAACTGCCCTCCATTAAATATTATTAATCTTTTTCTAACTATCCTACTGTGTGTGTGGACTCAATGTCAGACAGATCAGACTTCAACTCCTCTCCAAATCTTTTCCAAACTGTCTCTGCCTCCTTTAGCTCCACCTAGCAATGACATCATCTCCCCAAGCTGCAAAACAACTTAACTCTCCAGGCTGAAAGCACATTATCTCCCCAGGGACTTTCTACAGTCAAACCACAGTGCATTAGCCCAGACTGAAAACCACATTCCTCTGGTTATTTTCACCTGATGGCTCCTAAAAGCTCCCAGGCCCTGCAAAACTAAATTCCTTCTTTAAAAACATGACCACTGCAGCCAAACATACTACAACCCCATGCTTTTAACCCTTAAATTTCCCAAATACTTACAATCCAATATTCCTAAAATCCTTCACAACTTCAACTTCCTGGGAACCTCTAGTTCTAGAACTAACTGTCCTTAAAGTTTTCTGGACTTGCTTTCTTGCCCATTACTCCAATGTATGGTTTTCCTGCTTCCAGCAAAGCTGAGAGCTGTTATGCTCTAGCTTTCTACCTTCACTGCCTGGATCCAGTAAAACGCAAAAAGGTTTTATTCCTGACCGTGGCCCCTGGTATCTAAGCAATGTCTCATCTCCTCCCCGCCCCCCCCCCCCCCATCTCTTATTTACTTTACACATTGCAAACTCTCTCAGCACAATAGAAACACAGTTTGAATTGCAAACAAAAATTGCAAACACCTTTGTTTAACCTGAACCTCACTACAGTTGTATCATTTTTTCACAAAAATGCTAAATTAAACTCACTTAAATCTTTAGGTGCGCCTGGCACAGAGCTGGATGCAACGGGGAAATCGCACGAGAGCCCCAAATCTGGCTTCGCGCCGGGCTGATCTTGAGTCACCCGCCTCGCTGGACAAGATCCAGATATTAATATTTATATGAGCCAAGTGGCTCATAGTGGACGCCGAATGCACCCAGTGCCTGGGTCTCAACTGCCGCATCTGGGAGACCGAGCCAGGGCGCTGTTTAGTATTTATCCACACAAACATGGACCAGGTGTAACGGCATCTTGGGGAATCTCTCAGGACATAGGAGACCCCAGGTGGACAGGGCAGGGCAGTACCCTGTAAATGCCCCTGGCACCTTGGCACTGCAAGCCTGCTCTGCCATACTGCCTGGGTGGCACTGCCAGGGTGTTAGGCTGGCAGTGCCAAGGTTCTTGGGTGCCATGTTGGTATTGCCAGGGGCTGGATCCAGGGAGGCCTTGCCACTTGCAGGTGAGGTGAGGGGGGGATTCCCAAGTTAGGGGGGGGTGAGAGATTTGGCTGAAAAGTTGGAACAGCAGCAACGGCAACAGCCACTTTGAAGCATCCAGGCCAGGGAAGAGCTGATGTAAGCTGGAAGGCCCCAAATGGAGGGGCAGATGGCATTTATCAAGGCGGAATACCATGAATAGAGGAAAGAAATGCGTGAGGATCGTGCAAAGGCCATTGAAGAAGCTGTGGCACCCCTGAAGAGTTCTCTGGAACGGGTGGAGAAGTGTTTGGAGGTGCAGGGGTTGCAGATTCGGGAGATCGAAGGAATGAGCTTGGACCACAGCAATCATGTGGTGGCTCTGGAGGCAGAGGTGGGGCTCCTCGGAGACCTGTGTGGAATGTTGAGGGCAAACGTGGAGGAGCAGGAGAATACCTGGAGAAGGCAGAACCTGCGAATAGTGGGCCTGCCGAAAGGAGTGGAAGGTGTGAGTGCCACGAGGTACGTCTCAAAGATGCTGGCGGGGCTGGTGGCAGAAGGGGTGCAGATAAGCCGCCTGAAGTGGACCGAATGCATAGATCCCTGAGGCAGAAGTCTAGAGCTGGGGAGCCGCTACGGGCAATGATTGTGAGACTCCACAAATTTGTGGAGAAAGAGAAAATTCTGCGATAGGCCAGGGAGAAGTGTACCTGCAACTGGGAGGGGAATAATGTGCGATAACGTCCGAATTTATCAAGACATCGGAGCAGAGTTGGCAAAGCGGCAGGCAGGTTTCAACAAGGCCAAGGCGGTGCTGTACCGGTGGCAGATCAGATTTGGGGTGCTCTACCGGCGAAATCATGGGTGACATTCGGAGGCTGGGAGTATTATTTCAAGACCCCAGAAGCGGCTGAAGACTTCATTAAGGAGCATGAACTGGGAGAGAACTGAGCGGACAATGCTTGGGAACCGGGCTGCTGGCACTTGGTAATGGTCGGGAACATGTTTGAAGTGGGTGTAGGGATTGGGGATTTTCGTCTTTTTTGGGGGGGGGTTTGCTGTTTAATGTTTGTAAGGAGATTGTAAGGAGTTGTCGGGGTGAAAGGTTTATGTGGGGATGGATGTTCCCATCCCCCCTCCTCTTTTATGGGAATGTTTGTGTTTAACATCTGTTTGTTTGCTTTTGGAGAAGGCTACCTGGTGTTCAGGAGAAGTCCTTGTTTGGGTGGGGGAGGGTAAGGCCAGCAGGAGGCCTTCTACCTTGAGCTGAGCTTGCGGGTAGGGAGGATGAGGTCATTGGGAGGTGGCTTTGGGCAGGAGCTGTCACGCTAGCAGGTGATGCTGATGAACGGAAGTGAGATGGTGGGGGAGACGGCCAAAAGGTGTGACCAGTGGGAGGAGGGAAATGGGAGTGGGGAGGAGGAGGAGGAAGGGAAGGGGGAAAGGGGGGGGGAGAGGTAGAGAGGTTGCTGAGACATGGCAGGGGATGAGAGATAACATGGTCAGTGGCGAAGAAAGGGGCCACTTGGGGTGGGCGAGGTATAGGGAGGTATAGATTAAGGAGGCGGGAGTTAAGTAGTGAAGATGGCGGACGGTTGAGGGGATTGGAAGCGTAAGCCTCCGATAAGGCTGGTAACTTGGAACATCCAGGGATTGAATGGGCTGGTTGAAAGGTCACATGTGTTCACGCACCTCAGGAGCCTGAAAGCGGGGGTGGTCCTTCTGCAGGAGATGCATCTCCGTGTGAATAACCAGGTTAGGTTAAGGAAGGGGTGGGTCAGGCAGGTTTTTCACAATGGGTTTGATTGAAATCGAGGGAGTGGCGATTTTAATGAGCAAAAAACTGGGATTTGTGAGTGAGAAGGAGGTGAGGGATCCGGGTGGGAGATATGTGATATGTGATTGTGAGTGAGGTATTGGAAGGGGCACCGGTAGTGTTGGTAAATGTGTATGCCCCAAATTGGGATGATGTGGGTTTTATGAGGGAATTGCTGGCTGCGATCCTGGATTTGGCCACGCACCGGTTGATCATGGGAGGAGATCTTAACTGTGTCCTGACGCCGAGGGTGAATAGGTCGAGCCCCAGGTTGATGGGAGGGTACGAATGGCGAGTGAGCTGGGGGGGTTTATGGAGAGGATGGGTACAGTCGACCCATGGCGTTTTCAGAACCCAGGGAGAAGGGAGTATTCCTTATTTTCACATGTCCATAAGGTGAATTTGAGGATCGACTACTTGGGATTTTGGTTGGGGTGGAGGGGGCAAAGTATGCGGGGATATTTAGTTTGGACCATGCACCCCACTGGCTGGAGATTAGGTTTAGAACGGGACGAAGCCAGGGTGGAGGTTTGACTCAGGGTTGTTGGCGGTTGGAGTTTTTGTGATAAGGTGCGGGTGGCGATTAAGGAGTATGTGGAGTTGACTTCCGGTGGCAGCTATGAGGGAGTCGGTCGCACATTTGGTGGCTCCCGTTTCGGTCGGACTTTTGGACCTTTTCCCCCGACTTTTTTGCGCTTTTGAGCGGAGAACTGGAAAGCAATAGTACTCAGGCACAGGTCCATACAATTCTGTATGGACCTAAGAAGCCGGAGGGACCGTAAACAGCAGAAGAAGTGGTTGAGTAAGGGCACAGTGGAGGCTGTGAGAGAGACCAGCATGGCTGGTGTTCACAGCAAGGAGCCCACAGCCCAGCCCACAATGAAGCAGCTGCTGCAGACTATGCAGGAGGGCTTTTTGGCTTTGAAGCATGGCAACTTGGAGCCGCTTCAGAAGTCGATTGATTGGATGGGAAAAAGGCTGGATGATCAGGCTGAGAAGCTCCAGCAGTTGGAGAAGTCAGTGGAAGAGCAGGGTGACTTTCAAACGGTGGTGGATGCGGAGATTCGGAGGCTGAGGGACCAGCAAAAAGTGCTTCTGGAAAGGCTGGAGGACCTGACAACAGATCTCACCGGCAGAACGTGAGAATGGTGGGCCTCCCGGAGGGGGCAGAGGGGCTAGATGCTGCCGCATTTGTGGAGGGTATGTTTCAGAAGTTGCTGGGGAATGAGGTGTTCCCGCGTCCGCCGGTGGTGGACAGGGCACACAGAGTGCAGGTGATGCAGCCGCGACAAGGGGGTCCCCCATGAGCGATGGTGGTACACTTTCACAGGTTCCTGGACAAGGAACGGGTGCTGCAATGGGCAAAGAGCACACAGAGCTGTATTTGGGACAATACCACCCTGCGTGTGTACCAAGATTTGAGAGCGGAGGTAGCCAGGAGGCCGGGGGGGGCTATAGGCAGGTGAAGCAGAAACTGTATAAAAACAAGGTGAAATTCAGGCTCCTTTTTCCGGCGCGACTGTGGGTTACGTAGAAGGGTCAGCACCACTATTTCGAGGAATCCAAAGAGGCGATGGACTTCGTTAAGAAGCAAGGGCTGGCCCTGAGCTGAGAACATTTGGACATTTGGGGGCAGCACGGTAGCGTTGTGGATAGCACAATCGCTTCACAGCTCCAGGGTCCCAGGTTCAATTCCGGCTTGGGTCACTGTCTGTGCGGAGACTGCACATCCTCCCTGTGTGTGCGTGGGTTTCCTCCGGGTGCTCCGGTTTCCTCCCACAGTCCAAAGATGTGCAGGTTAGGTGGATTGGCCATGATAAATTGCCCTTAGTGTCCAAAATTGCCCTTAGTGTTGGGTGGGGTTACTGGGTTATGGGGATAGGGTGGACCTGTTGACCTTGGGTAGGGTGCTCTTTCCAAGAGCCGGTGCAGACTCGATGGGTTGAATGGCCTCCTTCTGCACTGTAAATTCTATGATTGACTCATGTTAGAGCTTTTAAGTATATGTGGTGTCTCTCTCGTTTCGGGACGTATCTTTTCTTTTTGCTTGTTGTTTTTGCGTGCTTTTTGCGTGGTTTACCCGAATGTTTCCTGTTTGGGCTCTTTGCTTAGTTGGGAGTTTGGCTGGGGGGGAATTAATAAAGAAAACAGTTAAAAGGGTTGGGTTAAAATGGATGCTTCAGGGGAACTTTGTGCAATCTTTTTCTGTGTCTGTATGGGAAGGACTGAAGAGTGCCTGTTATTTGTTATCTCTTTTTTTTCTTGTTTAACTTGAATTGTGCTAATGTGGAGGTTGTTTATGACTTGTATAGAATGTTTGCTTAAGTAAGGCTGATCTGGGGAAGTGGTGTGGAGGAGTCGGGGGGAGGGCTGACTGGGAACAATGGATGGGAGACGGGCTGGTGCCGAGGCTGGGAGCCCCAGGCTAGCTGAGTGCAGCTAGTCAACGGAGCCGAGGTGGGGGGGGGGGGGGGGGGGGGGGGGGGGGGGGGGGGGGGAGAGTGTGCCAATATTGTTAGATTAGAGCAGGGGTTAGGTGATAGGATGGGGTTGCTGGGCGGGGGGGGGGGGGGGGGGGGGGGGGTGGGGGGGGGGAGTTGTTGTTCTGCTGACGGGGATGGAAACTGGGAATGGTAACAGTGAGTAGGTCATGGGTGGAGCCGGCCAGGCGGCGGGCCAGAGGAAGCGCGACACATGGCTGGAGGGCTGGCCAAGGAAAGGGGATGGCTGATCGGCAAAGGGGGAGGGCGAAGTGCCCCCCAACCAGGCTGATCACCTGGAAAGTTAGAGGGTTTAAACGGGCCAGTGAAGAGGGCGCGTGTGTTTGTGCATCTGCGGGTTCTGAAGGCGGACATAGTCTTGTTGCAGGAGACGCATCTGAAAGTGGCAGACCAGGTTAGGTTAAGGAAGGGCTGGGTCAGTCAGGTCTTTCATTCGGGGCTTGATTCTAAGATGAGGGGTGTTGCGATCCTGATTAATAAAAGGGTACAATTTGAGGCGGAGGGCACAGTCGTGGATGGGGGTGGCAGGTTCGTTATGGTGAGGGGTAAGCTCGAAGGGGTGAGAGTAGTCCTGGTCAGTGTGTATGCCCCTAATTGGGACGATGTGGATTTTATGAGGAGGATGCTAGGGAAGATCCCCGACTTGGACTCGCGGAAGTTGATCATGGGCGGGGACTTTAATACAGTCCTGGACCCGAGCCTGGACCGGTCATGCTGAAGAACGGGCAGATTGCCAGCGTTGGCAAAGGAACTGAGAGGGTTCATGGAGCAAATCGGGGGAGCAGATCCGTGGAGATTTAGCCAGCGGATGGCAAGGGAGTTCTCGTACTACTCCCACGTCCACAAAGTGTATTCCCGAATTGACTTTGTTGTGAGTAGGGACCTGCTGGCCGGAATGGTGGGGGCAGAATATTCAGCAATTGCCATATCGGACCATGCTCCGCACTGGGTAGACCTGCAGTTTTGTAAGGACAACTTTCAGTGCCAACCATGGAGGCTGGAAGTTGGACTACTCGTGGACGAGGCGGTGTGTGAGAGGCTGAGGAAATGCATGCAGAATTACCTGCAGCTGAATGATACTGGAGAAGTCTCAGCAGTGGTGCTCTGGGAGGCACTGAAGGCAGTGGTGAGAGTGGAGCTGATTTCAATCTGGGCGTACAGGGGCAGGACAGATAGGGCAGAGACGGACCGACTGATTAAGGAAATTCTACGGACGGACAGGAGTTACGTGGAATCCCCAAGGCCAGAGTTACTCAGGAAACGACAGAGGCTGCAGGCCGAATTTGGGGTGCTGACTACAGGCAAGGCTGTAGAGCAGCTTAGAAAGGTAAAAGGCATGATTTATGAGCATGGGGAGAAGGCCAGTAGAATGCTTGCGCAGCAACTGAGGAAGAGGCAAGCGGCTAGGGAAATAGGGAGGGTAGTGAATGGGGAAGGTAATATAGTGGGTGAGCCAGCAGGGCTGAACAAGATCTTTAGGGACTTTGATAGGAAACTGTACACTTCGGAACCACCCGGGGGACCGGGTGGGGGGGGGGGGGGGGTGATGTGGCGATTCCTGGACGGACTGACCTTCCCAAGAGTGTGGAAGGGGTTGGTGGACGGACTGGGGGCCCTGGTCAGGATCGAAGAGGTATTGGGGGGCCTGAAGGTCATGCAGTCGGGTAAAGCCCTGGGGCTGGATGGGTATCCGGTAGAGTTTTACAAAATATTTGCCGGGATAGTGGAGCCGGTGCTGGTCAGGGTCTTTAACGAGGCAACAGACAGAGGGAGTTTACCCCCGACGATGTCGCAGGCCACAATCACGCTCATTCTGAAATGGGATAAGGACCCGGAGGCCTGTGGGTCATACAGGCCGATCTCTTTGATCAACGTAGACGGCAAGTTACTGGCCAAGATTCTGGCGACCAGAATTGAGGACTGTGTACCGGATACAATTGCGGAGGACCAAACCGGGTTTGTAAAGGGGTGGGCAACATAACAAGGCTGCTCAACGTGATTATGATGCCCCTGGAGAGTAGGGAGGTGGAGACAGTGGTAGCCATGGATACTGAAAAGGCTTTTGACCAGGTCGAGTGGGATTATCTGTGGGAGGCACTAGGGGTTGCAAAAAATTGGGAAGATTCTGGGATTTTACTGGAGTGGCGGTCGGCATCAGGGGTAGCGGCATGGTTGGGTGACCTGTACGACTTCCTGTGGTTGGAGAAGATAAATTATGAGTTAAGGGGCTCAGCAGGGGAGTTTGAGAAAAGGTGGGGGATGACCGTGTTTGAGGAGCTGCTCATCACAGGGGGGTGGGTGGTGGTGGTGGGAGGAGGTGAAAAAGGGGAAAAATCTGTGCAGATTGTATAGTTGATTGTTGAGAAGTATGTTTCCAGGAGTGTTTATTGATACATGTTTGTAATAAAATGCATTTAAAAAAAAGATAAAATTTGCTGACAATATTGCCTCCAGCCTTTTCTTTTTTAAAATAAATTTAGAGTACCCAATTCACTTTTTCCAATTAAGGGGCAATTTAGCGTGTTCAGTCCACCTACCTTGCACATCTTTGGGTTGTGGGGGCGAAACCCACGCAAACACCGGGAGAATGTGCAAATTCCACACGGACAGTGACCCAGAGCCGGGATTGAACCTGGGACCTCGGCGCCGTGAGACTGCAGTGCTAACCCACTGAGCCACCGTGCGCCTCCAGCCTTTTCTGTAAGTCCAGGAGTAGGATGACCATATAACAGAAAAAAGACAACAATGACAGATGGTGACAATAGTTAAGTACGATGAAAGGAGCAACAAGTGAAGAACCCAGTAACTGGAAGAAACAGCAAAGGAATCAACTGCAGGCCAAGAACAGCATGAGAAAACCTTCAAGCTTACTCCAGACAACGCAACAGTAAAGGGAAGAGATGGAAAAAGTCTGACCTCAACCAGATTCCTTCGACCACATGGAAGCCGGATCAAGCCGAGAAATGGCAGAACTTGCATCAGAGGTATATTAGGTACAGGAGAGCATTGGGACTAGCAGAAAAGACTAGCAAAGAGCCGATCAGTACCTTACTATGCGCCACCAGAAGTAGAGCAGACGGCGTTATGGTCAGACAGGGCATAAACAAAGACACGGCATCGTATGCAGAACTTATTAAAAACACCATTATAAAGAGAATAAAACTTAATAGGTGCATCCAAAGACCGGGGGAGAGCATAGATTCCTTAATTACTGAGCTATATGGATAGGCAGAAAATGGTGAATTAGTTGCTCAGAAAGATGACTTAACTAGAGATTATATTTCTGTATAATCTCTAACATTTTGCAGTCGAGGGAAGACTTGACTCTATCGAAAGCAGTACAGACAGTGAGGCAGGCAGAAACAAAGCAAATCAGTGGTTTCCTTTGAGGTTAGAAAGAAGGCTTGTGGAGAAAACAGGCTGAAAAGAGTCCAGTTTACAGCATGAAAAATTGCAGCACACCAAACCCCTAACTGTTTGAGATACCCTCAATCACGACACTGGAGAGAAGATAGATGATTCAAAGGCTTTAATCATCTGAGCACTTTACAGCAGCCAAGAAATGTGCTTGTTCACATGTTGCCCGAATGAGCCTTATCTTATATACCGTTTCCTGGGTGCGGAGCCAGAGGTGGAGTCCCCCAGGGTTCCAAGCCCGGTCTTAAAGGGCCAATGCATTAAAGGTAAGGTACCATTATATCAGCTACTGATAACATTCATCATATTCACCCCCTGTTTAAAAAAAACACAGTCTGTCGGGGGTGAAGTGGAGTTACAAGTTCAGTCTTGCGGGTGGTTTGACCGTCCGTGCTGACTTTCTCTGCTCCGGTGGTGGTGCCGTGGATACGGTCGGTATTGGTGGTGGTATATCCGGGAGCACAGTTGACTGAGCCTTTGCCCGCCTTGGAGCGGGGGGGGGGGTATCCGGGATGACTAGGGTGATTGGTGCCGGCGACGGCTGGGGGGCAGGGGGCGCTATGGGGGGGGGGCGCCGTCGGGGTCGGCGGGGGGAGGGGAGCGTCGGTAGTAGGGTGGGGGGGGGGGGGTCAGTGGGCGAGCCAGCGGGTGCCAGGTCTTGCAGGGAGACGGTGTCCTGCCTGCCGTCGGGGTGCTCAACGTAGGCATATTGAAGGTTTGCGTGTAGCAGTTGGACCCTCTCGACTATGGGATCGGATTTATGGCTCCTCACGTGCCTCCGGAGTAGAACTGGTCCCGGAGTCGTCAGCCAACATGGAAGCGCGACCCCAGAGGTGGACTTCCTGGGGAAGACAAACAAACGATTGTGAGGGGTGTCGTTCGTGGCCGTACAGAGGAGCGACCTAATGGAATGTAGGGCATCGGGTAGGACCTCCTGCCAGTGGGCAATTGGGAGACTCCTTGACCGTGGGGCTTGGACGGCCTTCCAAACTGTTGCGTTCTCCCTCTCCACTTGCCCGTTTCCCCGCGGGTTATAGCTCGTCATTCAGCTCGAGGCGATGCCGTTGCTGAGCAGATATTGACGCAGCTCATCGCTCATGAACGATGTACCCCGGTCGCTGTGGATATAAGCAGAGAAACCAAACAGTGTGAAGATGCTGTGCAGTGCCTTGATAACAGAGGCCGAGGTCATATCGGGACAGGGGACAGCAAAAGGGAAGCGGGAGAACTCATCGATGACGGTGAGGAAGTAGATGTTGCGGTTGGTGGACGGGAGGGGCCCTTTGAAGTCCACACTTAGTCGCTCAAAGGGCCCAGAGGCCTTTATCAGGCGGGCCCTATCTGGTCGATAGAATTGCGGTTTGCATTCCGCACAGATCTGGCATGCCTTAGTCATGGCCTTGACCTCCTCTGTGGAGTAGGGAAGGTTGCGGGACTTGATGAAGTGGGCAAGCCGGGTGACCCCCGGGTGGCAGAGATCATCGTGGATGGCTCTCAGGCGGTCTTTGTGCGCGTTGGCGCACGTGCCGTGGGACAGGGCATCTGAGGGCTCGTTGAGCTTCCCCGGGCGATATTTAATATCGTACGTGTAGGTGGAGAGCTCTATCCTCCACCTCAGAATTTTGTCATTCGTTATTTTGCCCCGTTGTGCGTTATCGAACATAAAGGCAACTGACCGTTGGTCGGTGACGAGGGTGAACCTCCTACCGGCTAGGTAGTGCCTCCAGTGCCGTACGGACTCCACTATGGCTTGTGCCTCCTTCTCGACTGCAGAGTGCCGAATTTCCGAGGCGGTGAGGGTTCAGGAGAAGAACACTACTGGTCTGCCTGCTTGGTTGAGGGTAGCAGCCAGGGCAACGTCTGATGCGTCGCTTTCCACTTGGAAGGGAATGGCTTCGTCCAACGCGTGCATGGCAGCCTTGATACGGTTGAAAGCCGACTGAGCCTCAGCCGTCAGGGGAAAACCGTAGTCTTAATGAGTGGCCGGGCTTTGTCCGCATATCTGGGGACCCACTGGGCGTAATAGGAGAAAAGCCCCAAGCACCGTTTAAGTGCCTTGAGGCTACGGGGGAGGGGGAGTTCCTTAAGGGGACGCATGCCCGTACCAGCCTCCCCGGACAGGTGCCGGAATGTGGCGACTAGGGGCTTTTCACAGTAACTTCATTGAAGCCTACTCGTGACAATAAGCGATTTTCATTTCATTTCATTTTCATGCGGTCGGGGTCTGGGCCTAGGACCCCATTTTCCACGATGTAGCCGAAGATGGCTAGCCGGGTTGTGTGGAACACGCATTTCTCTTTGTTGTATGTGAGGTTGAGGGCCCGGGCAGTCTGGAGGAACTTCCTCAGGTTTGCGTCGTGGTCCTGCTCGTCATGGCCGCAGATGGTGACATTGTCTAAGTACAGGAAGGTAGCCCGTAAGCCGTACTGGTCCACCATTTGATCCATCGCCCTCTGGAAAACGGAGACTCCGTTTGTGACACCAAAAGGGACCCTGAGGAAGTGAAACAGCCGACCGGCTGCTTCAAACGCCGTGTAGGGGCGGTCCTCTGGGCGGATAGGGAGTTGATGATAGGCCGATTTTTGGTCGACCGTGGAGAATACCCGATATTGGGCGATGTGAGTCACCATTTCTGCTATGCGGGGAAGTGGGTAAGCATCGAGTTGCGTAAAGCGGTTTATGGTCTGGCTATAATCCACTACCATTCGTTGCTTTTCCCAGGAGCGGACTACCAATACTTGAGCCCTCCAAGGGCTGTTGCTGGCCTCTATAACCCCCTCTTTTAGTAGCCGCTGAACCTCTGACTTGATAAAAGTCATGTCTTGGATACTGTACCGGCGACTCCTGGTGGTGACGGGCTTACAGTCGGGAGTGAGGTTCGCAAAGGGGGGGGTGGCGCAACTTTGAGCGTCGCCAGGCTGCATACCGTGAGTGGGGGCAGGGGTCCACCGAACTTCAGTGTCAGGCTCCGGTGGCTGCACTGAAAGTCCAGACCGAGCAGCAGGGGGGCGCAGAGTTGAGGAAAGATGTAAAGTTTAAAACGGGTGTATTCAGCGCCTTGAATTGCGAGGTCAGCGATACAATACTCCGTGATTTGGACCGAATGGGACCCAGAGGCGAGGGCGATAGTTTGGAAGGCGGGTTGGGTGCGCAGGGAGCAGCGTCTTACCGTATCTGGATGGATAAAGCTTTCCGTGCTCCCGGAGTCGAATAGGCAGGGAGTGTCGTGGCCGATGATTCGCACCCGCATCATCGGGTTACGCAGGTGTTTCGGCCGCGATTGGTCAAGCGTGATCGCTCCTAGTTGCGGGCAGTCAGAGTCCTCGGTTAAGTCGGACTCCTGGAGTCACAAAATGGCCGCCACCGTCGGTCGCACGTGTCGGGGTTCGAAGATGGCCGCCACCAAGATGGCCACTGCCATGACTCGCACGAGGTCGATGACGCGTCAGAAATGGGCGTGTCCGGCCGCCGCGCGACAGCGTGGCGGGGCCTGTGAGACCGGGAGCTTGATTTCTGGGCCTGGTGAGGATTTTGTTTGTGGCTTTTGGGGCCAGCCAGGCAGACTTTAGCGAAGTACCCTTTCTTCCCGCAGTCGTTGCAGATCGCGGAGTGGGCCGGGCAACGTTGCCACAGAAATAGCACGGGGAACACCCGGAGTGAGCGGATCGCCGCGTGGCGCAGGCCTGTAGCGTGGCCGAGTCTGGAGGGGATCGAGAGGGGTTTGCAAGGTCCGTGGAGTACGTACGGAGGTTACGGCCATTTCTAGGGAAGAGGCGAGCGTTACCATGCCTTGCAAATCCATTGCCCCGTCTTCTAGGAGCCACTGCCGGATGTATATAGGACCTGATACCGGACACAAAGGCATCGCGAATATGCAAGTTCACGTGGGTTTCTGCCGTCACTGCTTTATGGTTGCAGTTCCTCGCGAGCACAGTGAGTCTCTCCACGTACTCGTCCAGAGTTTCCCCGGAACGCTGGCTGCAGGTTGAGAGCAAATGTCTGGCGTGTACCTCATTAATCGGCTTCACGAAGCGTTTCGTCAGTATCTCGACCGCAGCTTCGTAATTTGCAGCATTCTCGATCGCGGAGGAGAGTCGGTGGCCCACCCGGGCATGTAGTAAACGCAGCTTGCGAGCGCCGTCGACCTCAGTCGCTGAGGAGTCAATATAGTCCTCAAAACACTGCAGCCAATATTTAAACATTTCCGGGGCTTCCGGAGACCGAGCGTCCAGGTTGAGTTTCTCCGGCTTTAGAGCGCTGTCCATCTTGATGTATCAGATGATTAAATTGAGATACCCTCAATCACGACACAAGAGAGAAGATATATGATTCAAAGGCTTTAATCATCTGAGAACTGTACAGCAGCCGAGAAATGTGCTCATCACATGTTGCCTGAGTGAGCCTTATCTTATATACCGTTTCCTGGGGGCGGAGCTCCCCAGGATTCCAAGCCCGGTCTTAAAGGCCAATGCATTAAAGGTAAGGTACCATTATATCAGCTACTGATAACATTCATCACACTGTTATTATTCAGTGTTCTCATTATGGTGGGAAGAAGTTGCATCAACGTGACAAGTGCCCCACCAAAAATGTGGAGTGCCATTCCTGCACGAAGACAGATCACTTTAAATCAGTTTGTCGCAGCAAACAGCTTTTGGCTAAATAATTAATGGAAAAACAGCCAAAAGCATGTACCGTACAGGAAGTTGAAGACGTTAAAGAGGCTAAAAAATGGCATAAGAACCGTTCTTGGGAGAAGTCACAGGATCAAATGGAAATTATTGGTGTGTAGATATTATGGTCAATGGATAGAAAACAAACTTCAAGTTAAACACTGGAACAGGGGTTTAATTCCTGTCAGTGACAGAAAAGCCTAAAACCAGAGATACTTCCGCCATCAACCATAAGACTCGATGGTCCAGGAGATATTCAGCTGAAAGGCAAGGCACAGTTGACTGTAAAACTTCAACATAAGGGAAGAGAAATCACAAAAAACTTGTATGTAAGTCACAATCAAGAATGCTCATCTGTTTGCACCGATTTATAACTTCTCTTTAAAGGAGATTAATTGGAAAACCAGACAGATTTCCCTGGAACAGCAGGTGAAGGAACTAAATGAATACGTATAAGGCAAGCTGCAAATAACATCAATTCTTACTGAGGAGATAGA
Source organism: Scyliorhinus canicula (assembly GCF_902713615.1). Classification (NCBI taxonomy): domain Eukaryota; kingdom Metazoa; phylum Chordata; class Chondrichthyes; order Carcharhiniformes; family Scyliorhinidae; genus Scyliorhinus; species Scyliorhinus canicula. Next base: position 56,719,414 of record NC_052160.1, on the reverse strand, counting down.
CTCGTACATCTTATTTATAGCATAATTCTTACCAGCAACCACTTGGAAGCTAAGTGAGGTATGCCAAGCACAGAAAACAGATGAATGTGCTAAAATCAAAGAATGGATGACCAGAATATGATCCTAAGAATATTCTAAAACAGTATTTCGAACAAGGCAGACATCGCAGTATTATGGACAAGAGTCTTCACATTCAAAACCCTTCAAAGAATATACTGGGGACATCAACGCATCAGAAAGTGTCTTGCTACGGCATTAAATTCAGTTTGGTAGCCAAGGATTTCAAACTGACCAGAGGACATGATTTTGAGCTGCATCATCTGTGCAATCCTTATTTCCGGCTTATTCTCCGGCCAATAAGGGCAGCACGGTATCATTGTGGTTAGCACAATTGCTTCACAGCTCCAGGGTCCCAGGTTCGATTCCCGGCTTGGTTCACTGTCTGTGCGGAGTCTGCACGTTCTCCCCGTGTGTGCGTGGGTTTCCTCCGGGTGCTCCGGTTTCCTCCCACAGTCCAAAGATGTGCAGGTTAGGTGGATTGGCCATGCTAAATTGCTCTTAGTGTTCAAAATTGCCCTGAGTGTTGGGTGGGGTTACTGGGTTATGGGGATAGGGTGGAGATGTGGGTTTGGGTAGGGTGCTCTTTCAAAGAGCCGGTGCAGACTCGATGGGCTGAATAGCCTCCTTCTGCACTGTAAATTCTATGTCTAATCCATCACCAAGAGAAGGAGGAACCACTAATGGCATCATCATTTCCATCCAGACACTTGGAACATCTTAGAACAGACTTATTCGAGCTCAAGGGGAAGACATTCTCATGGCTGTTGATTTTCAGGTGGATTAAGGTAAATGTTTCTCATGGAGCAAGCTCAGAAGCCATCATCAATGCGCTAAGAAAAACGTTTGCCACACATGGTATTCCAGACATTTTTCATTTCAAAATGGTCTGCAGTTTGAAATGAAAATCGCTTATTGTCACGAGTAGGCTTCAAATGAAGTTACTGTGAAAAGCCCCTAGTCGCCACATTCCGGCGCCTGTTCGGGGAGGCTGCTACGGGAATCGAACCGTGCTGCTGGTCTTGGTCTGCTTTCAAAGCCAGCGATTAGCCCTGTGAGCTAAACAGCCCCTGTTTATTTGAAAATGAAGGGTTGAAGAAATTTACAGAAGACTATGGATTTGTCCACAACTAATTAAGCCAGGTACCTACAAGCAAACGTGAGGTCAAGAGAGAAGTCAGAACAGTCAAAGGTCTGTTGAAAAAGAATGGCTATCAGAACCTAGCACTGTTAAGCTACTGTTCCACATCACTACAGAATAGGTTAGCTTCTTCGCAACTATTGATGGGAGGGAGATTACACACACAATATCCCGTTTTTCTATACAAGCTTATATTAGCCCTAAAATCCTCCGACATTGAGAGAGTAAGGGAGGAGGAAGGTGAGCATTGTGCAAATCAGACAAAAATGACGATCAATGCCATAGAGTGCACAAGTTATCAGATAAACCAGTCTGGATTAGAGACCAGAATAGAGAAGGCCAAGTACTGGAAAAGACACAAAGTCAGAAATCTTGGGCTGGATTCTCCGATTTTGAGGCTATGTCCCCACGCCACATGGGAACGGTGGCGTTTTACGACAGAAAAGATGGTGCAAAACGGCCACCGATCCTCCGTTTGGCTTGGGGTTAGCATCAAGGCAGTGGAGAGCACCTGGCTCTGGCTGCCGATTCGGTCCGGAATCTTGGCGGGTTCGTGGCCGCGCATGCGCACGGTGGTGGCCTGCAGCTGTTCGCGGACCCAGCCTGCGAAATAGATCCCCCCCCCCTTTGGCCAGCTCCCGTTCCCACGCATCGGCCCTCCCCGGACTGTGGCGGTGCCGGACTGAGACCGCAGCCGCCACGCCGAGTTCCCTGAGGATGAGATTACACGCGACCGACGTCATTGGGAACTCAGCTAGTTGGGGACGGAGCTTCGAGGGGTGAGCCTCAGGCAATGTCCTGAGGCCGTCGGTCCATACTCTCCGAGTAGGCCGCTTTGAAGGGGGCAGAGCATCGCCAAAGAGGCGCCGCCCCCGATTCGTTCGTGAATGGGGATTCTCCGGCCAATCGCCGAACACGATTCCGACGTCGGCGACTGGAGAATCCCGTCCCTGCTCTGGTTGAAAAAATGGATGGGGTAGAGAGAAGAAATAGACGGGTATTCATATCAACAAGAAGATGGCCATCAATTGAATGAAATAACTATCCTTATGATCAGGGAACCAATCTGAACAAATAATCATTAGTCTCTTAAGACTCACAAAATACTACACAGAGTTTGAGAGAGAACATGCAGAACCTTATCCTATGTAGCCTTAAATCCGAACGATGTCTGAGAGATTGGTGAAACCACCACAATGCTCAACACTGTAAACCGGAGATGAAGTCGGAGACCTTGTAGAAAGATGTAGGCAAACGTATCGATTATTTATTTTAGGGGGAGATGTAGCATAAAGAGTTAATGTTAAATATGTAAATATATAGTTTACATCATCAGTTAAGTAAGATCACATGACAGCAGATCATGGAGAGAGATAGAACCATGTAGAACATTGTTCAGACTCTACTTGTAAATAGTCAGTATAATGTTAAACACAAGTTAGAGTTTTATAACAGTATTGCTTCCAGCCTTATCTGTCAGCCCAGGGCCCTGACCATCACATACCAATCCAAAGACGACAATAACAAATCTTCAACTTTAGAATTTTCTGTATCAGCCATCACTTCAAAAACCTTGCTGTTCCGCTTCGGACAATTTATTCCATTATGATATTTTGAGTCACATCTGAAACACCTATTAACAATTCCCCAGCCATTCCGGGGGTTTCTTCGTCTATTGTTACTACTCCAATCTTGTCATCTTCCAGTTCTGCCAAAAGCACCTTCATCCTCATTTCTTTTGTCTGTCATTCTTTTGTTGCACTGATGCCTGCACCCTGTATCTGAATAAATGACCCCAAAAGGCTGCGTCATCGAGTCCTCCGTCCTTTTTGACTGTATGGAGTGTCCCATTTGAGCCTTCAAGGCTGCTGAAAGTGACTGCTTTCTCAGGATTTGTTTAAAAGCATCATCCACCTCTCTCTCTGAGAATCTAACCCCGATTAAGACTGGGAGCCTACCCACACACACCTTGGCACAATCCAAAAATTTGAATGCGAGCACTGAACAAGGAATTTCCAAACTAAATTTCCGAAATATTTTATAGTCTATCAAAGTTTACGATATAGTCTTCTGTGGAATGACATTCTTTCAAAATCCATCAAAGTCTGAACATACCTTGGAGGCATCTAATAGATTATCTTTCTTGTAAATTTTATCCATAAAGCTTAATAGAAATGTCAAACTTCACCTGCTATCCAAATGACAGGCTGCTTTACAAAATACTTTGCTTCTGAATTTTTGTTCGCAAGTGACAGTGCCAAAGCCAGACCTTGTTTTCTCTTCAATAAGGATATAACCCGTGTTCATGTATTTTTCCATTTCTCATTAAGTTCAGATTCAGAGTACATTGGTGGGGAATCATATCCTGACAATCATATTCAGCCATTCTTCAGAAGAGTAATTCAGATTACAGTCTCCTGCCTGACAAAAAAATTTTAGTTTCAAATTTTCACCTTTAGGCAACCATTCTCTCACTACCATGTTAAATAGCCTGAGCCAGATGCCGCAGAATGAAACTAGATTCCAAACCTTTTCTTGATAATAAGTTTATGTGCATGGGTTCCCAGCACTGCCATAGGTAAGGGACAGGGGATTTAGAGAGGATTTGAGGGAAAACTTTTTCATCCAGAAGATGGTGGGAATCTGGAATTTACAGCCTAAAAGGGTGGTAGAGGCAGGAACCCTCACAATATTTAAGAGGCATTAAGGTGATCCACTTAAACGCCACAGCATGCAAGTGGACTAAATGCTGGAAAATTGGATGAGAACAGATAGGTGCTTGATCGCTGGCACAGACACAATAAGAAAAAGGACCTCTTTTTGCGCTGTAAAGCTCTATGACTCTGTGAGGTTCGCCACTTAGATAGCATTCTGTGCCCATGTCACCCTCAGTACTGTTCAATGTGGAGGAGTACTGATTAATCAGTTGAGAGGGGCAGTATGAGGTAATCATCAGGAGGTTTCCTTACCCATGTTTGACCTGGTGCCATGAGCTTTCATGGGGTCCAGAGTTGATTTTACGGGGGAAACTCCCTCCTGACTGTATACCATCTGTGACGCCACCTCAACTGGTCTTTCCTGTCAGTGGGATATGACATACCCAAGACTGATGATGGTAGTGTCAGGGACATTATCTGTAAGGTATGATTCCGTCACTATGATTATGTCAGGCTGTTGCTTGATGAGTCTGTGAGGCAGCTCTCCCAATTTTGGCACAAGCCCCCAGTTGTAGTAAGGAGGCCTTTGCAGAGTTGACAGGCAGTGTTTGCCATTCTCATTTCCAGTGCTTTGGTCAATGCAGGGTGGCCTGGCTGGTTTCATTCCTTTTTGTAGACCTTGTAGTGGTTGGATACAACTGAATGACTTGCTAGGTCATTTTAGAGGGCATTTAAGAGTCAACCATATGGCTGTGGGTCTGGAGTCACATGTAGGCCAGACCAGGTAAGGACAGCAGATTTCCTTCTCAATAGGAAATTAGTGAACCAGGTTGGTTTTTACGACAATTGACAATGGTTTTTGTTTTTATAAATTTAGAGTACCCACTTATTTTTTCCCAATTAAGGGGCAATTTAGCATGGCCAATACACCTACCTTGCACATCTTTTGGTAGTGGGGGTGAGACCCGCGCAGACACACAGAGAATGTGCAAACTTCACACGGTCAGTGACCCGGGGCCGGGATCAAACCTGGGTCTCAGCGCCATGAGGCAGTAGTGTTAACCACTGCGCTACCATGCCAGCCCAATTGACAATGGTTTAATGGTCATGCTTTTAATTTCAGGTTGAAATTCCACCACGTGTTGTGGATAGCATTAACCTGGGTCTCTGGATTATTAGTCCATTGACAATACCACGACTCCACCACCTCCCCAATTGATTCAACATGCTGACTCTATCCGAATGCCTTGAATGTTTCCCGATGACAGATGTTAAGTTAACTCGCCTGTAGTTTGCTGTTTTCTGTCTCTCTCCCTTTTTGAATAAAGGAGTTACATTTTCTATTTCCAATTTAATGGAACTTTCCATGTACCCAAGGAATTCTAGAAAATTAAAACCAAATGAATCAACTATTTCAGGAGCCACTTCTTTGAAGACTCTAGGACAAAATCCATCTGGACCTTGGGATTTGTCAGCCCACAGGTCCAATAATTTGCTAAGTACCACTTCCCTGTTAATTGTAATTTGGTGAGTTCCTCCCTCCTTTCCAAATCCTGATTTACAGCTATTTATGGGTTGTTACTTGTATTCTCTCGTGAAGACAAATGTAAAATACCTATTCAATAAATCTGCCACCTCTTTATTTTCCATTATTAATTCCCCAGACTCACTTTCAATTGGACCAACGCTCACGTTGTTAACTATTTTCTTATTTAAGTATATATAGAAACTCCTAATTCTAACTAGCTTTCTCTTGTACCCTACTTTCTCCCTTCTTATTCATCTCTTTCTCACTCTTTGCTGTTCTTTGCATCCTGTCCAATCTTTTGACCTGCCATCCGTCTTTATGCAACGATATGCTTTTTCTTTAAGTTTGGTACTGTCTTTAACTTTTTTAGTTAACCACAGATGGTTGACCCGCCTCTTGAACTTGTCTTTCTTGCTGAAATTGATCTATTCTGCATATTCTGAAGTCTCCCTTTAATTGTTTGCCACCTCTATTGACCTATCCCTTACCTTCATTCGCTAGTTCACTTGAGCAAGTTCTGCTTTCATTCCCACATAATTGCCATTGTTTAAATTTAAAATACTAGTCCTGGAACTACTATTCTCTATCCCAAATTGAATGTAAATTTGATCATATTCTGACCACTGCTACCAGAGGTGTCCTCACTATCAATGAATCCTATCTTGTTGCTTTATCTTAATTCTTTTCAGAATCCCTTATACATTTTACTGATGATCTCCATGTCAATGTACTGTGTACATTAATTTCCACACGTCCTTTTCTCTGTGCTGGCAGGAGATAGCAGTAGGAAGGAGAGCCAATACTTCTTTAACAAGGATGCTTCAGCGTGATGCTGAAGAAAGGCATGGTATTGCTGAAAATGACAGCATGAAAGAGAAGTACCATAATATTTCCTTCTTTCTGAAGGCACTAGACATTGCAGTACAGTGAAATATCACAGCTGAATAATGCATTTGACAATGATGAAATGGTCAAGTGATGCTGTATTTGATTGTGCATTTACCTTACAGAGCTGTTGTTAACACCAAAACCAATTCTGATAACAGCACTGTTGGGTAAATGAGATGCTTCTGCTATTTCTTCCTATGGTGAGCTGCATACAAAAAGGTAGCTTGCGCTAGAACATCTGCAACCAATAGCACTGGGGTCACTAGTTAATGCTAGTTCTAGTATCAGACGTTACTATTGTTTCTAGTTAGGGACAGGCTGAGTGATCCATCCTAATTTTACAGGCCTAGTTATGTGGCTACCAGTCATATTCTATCAATTTTCCCCAGATATTGATAAATATTCACCCACCAAGAAGTGAAGTTTGACTTCCAAACAATTATGCAACTATAAGCACAGGTATAGCCCCATATGCAAGTGCTGCGTAATCCATTGTGTAACCAGAGCATAAAGACCATTTGTAGTATTTCCATAATATAATTGGTACATGATTGTCAGGATACCACGGAGATTTCAGTAATAATTATATTTGCATAACAATGATTACTATATATAATTTTGATAAAGGTTTGAAGATTGTAAAAACTGTAATTCCTTTTCTTACCGGCCTCGTGTGTCCTTCCCTCAACCGGGTCACTCCTGGGTCCATCCCCAGCAGCGTTGAATGCTGACACACTGACCATGTACATAGTATAGCTGGACAGGTTTTTAAGTCTGATGGTGTTCTCTGGGAGGAAGAGGATCTTCACCTTTTGGGTTTCATTCTGGTTCTGTAGCTCCCAGTAATGAATCTGCAAATGAATAATTCACAGTTTTTATAACATTAATAATGGCAAGATCTGGAGGTAAGATGGGGTGAAGAAAGAGAGATTCAATATTATATGTAATAGTTATAAAATATAAACTCAAGATTTATGCTGACCAAGCGGCATCCTAAATTATGTAACAGGTCGCCCCTCTTTAGCCAATTTTCTTTCCTGCTGATTTTTTTTCTGTAGTACAGCTTCACAATGGTTATCCTCAGCAACTGACCAAGTGTCCATTCTTCACATGTCAGCATAGACACAGTCATGAAGGGTCAACGGCCTTCCCAATCCTGTCCTCCCCCTAACATCTGTAAAATTCTACATTTCCAGTACAGAGAAACAAAGAAGGAAACTTAGCAGATTTTAATTTTCTCTCACCCACATTACTGAGGGCAACTGTAGTGTTACCAAATTCATTCCACCCAGGACATGCGCACTCAGTGATGATCCTGCTGAAAGCTGCCAGTCTATTGGCTCAACAGTGCCACCAAAGAGGTGGTGGCTGCTGCCAGAAAGATACTCGATGGAGGCCCAGGATGATTGAGCGACCCGCGCTAGGGGTAAGTGACTGTGGGATGATTTGTGAGGTTGAGGTTGTAGGGGGTTAGCAACGAGGGCAAGGACAACCCTTCCCTCGCCACCATTTTCCATTGCTGGGTCCCTTAATCAGGAACTGAGTGCTTTTGAAGGAGGGACTATCCCTAGGAAACCACAAGCAGCCTACACAAGTTTGATGTTATGCCAGCAACGTGGTAACATGCCCTTCCATTGCTGAGTTAATGCAAGTGGCCGGGGGGGGGGGGGGGGGGGGGGGGGGGGGGGGCGGGAGGAGAAGGGAAAACCCTTAAGTGGGCATTAATCTGCCACTTCAGGGGTTGAATTTGGCAGCAGGGTAGAAAGGCCAACCACGAGATGGCTTTCCCACCATAGACTTAAATCGGGGAGGAGATGGGAAGCTGGCAGGATTTGGATTTGTTTATTGTTACGTGTACCGAGGTACAGTGAAAAGTATTGTTCTGCATACAGTTCAGACAGATCATTCCATACATGAAAAGAAATACCGAGGGCAAACATAAATATACAATGTAAATACATAGACAGAGGCATCGGGTGAAGTATACAGGAGTGTAGTACTACTGGGCAGCACGGTGGCGCAAGTGGTTAGCACTGCTGCCTCACGGCGCCGAGGTCCCAGGTTCGATCCCGGCTTTGGGTCACTGTCCGTGTGGAGCTTGCACATTCTCCCCGTGTTTGCGTGGGTTTTGCCCCGACAATCCAAAAGATGTGCAGGGTAGGTGGATTGGCCAGGCTAAATTGCCCCTTAATTGGAAAAAATGAAGTTGATACTCTAAATTTATAAATAAAAGGTGTAGTACTACTCAGAAGAGAAGATTTTAAAAAATTCATTCATGGGACATGGGCGTCGCAGGCTGTGCCAGCATTTATTGTCCACCCCTACTTGCCCTTCAGGGGACAGTTAAGAGTCAACCACATTGCTGTGGGCCAGACCAGGTAAGGACAGCAGATTTCCTTCCCCAAAGAAGATTAGTTAACCAGATGGGTTTTTCCGACAATCGACAATGGTTTCATGAGCATCATTAGACTTTTTGTTTTAATTCCAGAATTTTATTGAATTCAAAGTTCACCACCTACAGTGGCGGAATTTGAAACTGGGTCCGCGGAGCATTACTCTGGGTCTCTGGTGTACTAATGCAGTGACAATACCACTACGCTACCACCTCCCTTGATGTGGAAGAGATCAGATTAATCCATAAGAGGATTGTGTAGGAATCTGGTAACAGTGGGGAACAAGCTGTTTTTCAATCTGTTAGTGCGTGTTATCAGACTTCTGTATCTCCTGCCCGATGGAAGAAGTTGGAAGAGTGAATAAGCCAGGTGGGAGGGGTCTTTGAATATGCTGTCTGCTTTCCCAAGGCAGTGGGAGGTAGAGACAGAGTCAATGGAGAGGAGGATTCACGTTATGAATTAGGCTGTGTTCACAGCTCTCTGTAGTTTCTTACAGTCCTGAGCCGAGCAGTTGCCCTGCCAGGCTGTGATTCAGCCAGACAGGATGCTTTCTATGGTGCATCTGTAAAAGTTGGTGAGAGTCAATGTGGACATGCCGAATTTCCTTAGTTTCCTGAGAAAGTATAAGCTGTTGTGCTTTCTTGGTTGTAGCGTCGACGTGGGTGGACCTGGACAGATTGTTGGTAATGTGCACACCTAGGAATTTGGAGCTGTCAACCATCTCCATCTCGGCCCCATTAATGCAGACAGGGGTGTGTATGATATTTTGCTTCTTGAAGTCAATGACCAACTCTTTATTTTTGCTGACATTGAGGGAGAGATTGTCATTGTTACGCCACTCCACTAGGTTCTCTATGTCCCTCCTGTACTCTGACTCAATGTTGTTGGAGATCTGACCCACTACGGTCGTTTCATCAGCAAACTTGTAAACGGAGTTGGAGCCAAGTCACACAGTCGTGTGTTTATAGGGAGTATAGTAGGGGGCTACGTACGTAGCCTTGCGGGCAGCGGTATTGAGGACTATCTTGGAAGAGGTGTTGTTGTTTATTCTTAAAGTTTGTAGTCTACGGGTCAGACAGTCGGGTTTCCAGTTGCAGAGGGAGAAGCCACGTCCCCAAATTAAGGGCCACCATTCTGCCTGATTAAATGCCCTCCCTGCCTCCAAACTCACCACAGGGGAAGAGCAGAAAATATTGGCCCAGAAGTTGCTGCTAATGGCTTGATGCACCTCCAGAGAGTGCACTGTTGAGCACCCTCAGGGTGCAATCCCAAAACCATCAATTAATTGATGAAAACTTCCATTCTTATGCCATTAAATCTCATTCTAAAAACCCTTTTTAAAGTTGCACCTTTGAATGAGGTGTAAAAACATAAGAAATAGCACCATTTGGTCCACCAAACTTGCTCCATTATTTGATAAGATCATGGTTGATCTGATTCTGGTCTTTACATCCTGTCTGCCCTCCATAGGCTCCCTTGTCAGTCAAATATCTGTCTAATTGAGATTTAAATATGTTCAATGACCCAACCTGCATGTTTGGGAAGAGAATTTCTAACAATGCCAACCCTCACCACCACCTTAAATGGGAAACTCTTTATTTTGAAAGCCGGGCGCAATTGTTCCAAAAGGGAACAAAGTCCCCAGCAAGTGCGTTTAGCTGCATATTCCCCGGCGCTCGCAGTGCCGAGAAACACATGGCTATTCAACGAGACTCGTATTATATAAAAGGCCTGAACAGGGAACGTGCGACCGAGGCCTCACATACCCCCGTTTTGTACAGCGGGGAGCTCTGCTCGCCAGAACTCCCCAGTAGAGCGAGAGGTTTGGACACCATTGTTAAGTGGCATCCGGATCTCTGAAGCCCCCGAAACTATCCCCCCACCCCACCCCAGCCCGAGCTCTTTATGGGAGACTCCCTGGCCAAGCCGGGCACCCCCGGGCTAACTCAGTGTGTATCGTGAATGCCCATTGGTCATGTCCTATCTAACTGATCTATTGGTTGAGTGTCTGTGTGTCATGTCTCTGGTGCTCCCTCTAGTGTCTAGCTAGTCTACATGTATTTACATTATCCCCTTGTGCATTTACAGTGATGCATATCACCACAGGGGCCTCAGACCCCCTGGGAGGCTCCATCTAGTTCCTGTTCGTTGGGATCAGTGCTGAATAGTATTCACCCGAGTACTCTGGGGCGAATGGTGCAAAGTCTCAGGTGCCTTCGGAATCTGCACATTAGAGTGAGGCTAGTTGCCTCGCTCCAATATGTAGATTTCTCAAAAAGTGATCCCACCCACGATGAGCGGGATTTGCATTGCAACGTCTCGCGAGATCGCGTTGACTCTCGAGAGGCGTTACAGTCGGGTAGGTCCTGGGAGCAGATACTTCGACTTTCATCTGCCTCGCTGGGCCGTGGTGAGCTCCTTTTCCGGCACAGCGTGGCCATTGGATCGCCCCCAGTATCTCCTAGTTTTAGATACCCTCTCAACACTTTTTCTCAGCATCTACTCTTTTCAAGCCCCCTCGGAATCCTATATGTTTCAATAAGATCACCTCTCAACCTTCTAAACTCCAGTGTATACACCCAACCTTTGCAGCAAAAGCCAACTTTTCATGTTAAAAGCAAATTACTGTGGGTGCAAGAATCTGAAACAAAAACATTCCATGTGCCTTCCTAATTACTTATAACTATATGATGACTTTTTATGATTCATGTAAAAGGACTAAGGACTGGGTTCTTAATGGCGTACTATTTTTATAATTACTGAACATCAAATCATACATGATTTTAAAATTCACAAATTAAAAAAAATAATTACTTGTAAAGTTTACAATATTTTAGCTTCTGTCTTAATCTAGTCATAGTCACCTACTTCATTACCTGAAAATATAAATGAACATTCCAGATTTGCTGTTGATAAAAATACTGTGTGACTGGCTACTTACTGACATCGGTTCTGCTGGATGCCGAGAGATCGTCTTCGCTTAGTGCTAGATTTAAACTTTAACTGGGAAAGATGAAATTGCAAGATATTTGTGTACAACTTTCCTCGAAAGTGAACACGATGGCTTCGTTGTTGACTGCTAAATTCAGCCCAGCCTGTTTTATCACCCCCCCTGCACCCAATGGGCAGTAAAAAAACACATCATTGCATGCATCTTATAACATAAAAGTACCTTGCCCTCATCACTGCTGAAACCTTTGCTGACACTTTAAAAATTACAAACGGTTCTTTAAATTGGAAAGATGAAAAATGGTTCCATCCACAATGGCTATCTGTCAAAACTTAGCAGACAGAATATTTACAAGGAAACCCATGGAAACAAATACCCTGATACCTTGTTGCATCATGGTTTTGGCACAATGCAGTCCTGATTAGCAGCAGAATTGGGAAGTGAAGGGAAGAATGCCACTGCCTGTGGAAGGACAAGTATTGTCTCCAACAATTATAAATGATACTGTCCACTGGCTTTCTATGGATTGGCTTAGTGTCTAGCCAACTCAAGCAGCCAATGAAACAGTGCTTTGTGTACTGGTCTGAATAAAACTATTTGGCTCCTGGGGGAAATCTGATCATTCAAAATGAAAGTTATCAATTCTGATTTTGCCCTTTGTTACCTTCGAAGTTGCAGTGCAAATTTGGTAATTCCCGCAGAATCCAAGTGTCAGAATATTATAAAGTCACATTTGCTAAAGCAATTCTGGAATGTAAAAGAGCATTGCTGTGATGTATTGTGCAAGCATAACATGTAATTTGTAATGCTCAGAGGGATCTCACCAAGGTCATCAAATCCAAGTTTACCTTGTAACCCTGTATTTTGCCGTTCTGTGACTCAGTTGGGGGAGGATCCCATGTAATTTCGATTTGAGTTGCTGTGAGAGGCTGTACCTTTACATTCTGAGGACCTCTAGTAGGAACTGGTGGGGAAAAAATACAAAGATTCCGTGAAAGTTAAATAAAGCAAATAAATGACCAAAAGAAAAGCAAATGGTTGTTCTCTTTGCCATCATTTGCTTACCTGCTTCTCCCACATAGACCTCTTCAGGGCTGCTGCCAGGACTCTCACCCACAGCATTGAATGTTTTCATTAGGATTTCATATTTTGTATATTTCTTTAGTTCTGCAGAGCAAAAGATATGAAAACTTTTCCATATATTTCAAATAAGCACATTTATAACAATAGCCTTGACACATAACTGTCATGAAGGGTTTCCATCAAAGGAAAACAATACTTTGAAGATGGAAAGAAATAGGAAAGTGAGAAATATTCTTTCAGAAAAATAGAGGAAATAGTCACCATTTTTCTGGTCATTTCTAGTTATGTTGAATCTCTTGTCTAGTAAAGACATGCTCAGTTGATTATATGCATGAACCTGTCTCCTTGCAGTTATCACCGAGTAGAGTGAAGTGTAGCATCTTTAATGTTTCTGGATCCAATCCTGCACTCAAGCTCATCCAGTCCTCCATACTAGCCAGTACTTCAAATCTGTCAATATCCCAGAGTATCGCTCCCATTTAATATTTTGCATACATCCCCCCAAAAATGGCAATGTTTGCTAAATTGAGAAGCAACATGGCGCTTTGCAGTGTTTCCAGCTAAGATCTTCAGTGACATGGGACTGGATTCACCTGCTCCCCCGCAAGAACACCACGGGTGAGCCGCGTACAATGGAAAAATCCATTGACCTCAGGTGGGATTCTCCCGTCGCCGGGAGGATGCGGCGAGAGAATCCTGCCCATGTACTCACACTAATAAGTATGTCTTTCCAACAGGCTGTTCATACTCATACATTTAAAATATAAAGAATGTATTTGAAGGTTTATAGAAGATTTTGATAAAGATTTGTATAGATTTTCATTTGCATGTTAGCCTGCAAGTGTAGGAAATTCTGATACATGTGCTGCTTATGATACAACAAGATACTAATTTTAGCAATTGCATCAGTAAAAGTATAAATAGGGCAGCACGTTGGCACAGTGGTTAGCACTGGGACTACGGCGCTGAGGACCCGGATTCGAATCCCGGCCCTGGGTCACTGTCCGTGTGGAGTTTGCACATTCTCCCTGTGTCTGCATGGGTTTCACCCCCACAACCCAAAGATGCACTAGTTAGGTGGACTGGCCACACTAAATTGCCCCTGAATTAGAAAAAAAATAATTGGGTCACTAAATTTATTTTTAAAAAAAGTAAAAGTATAAAAGTGAAGGTGAATTCCTCCCCCATACAGCGGCCGATCTGATAAACAAGCTGACCAAAGATCCTTTGAAATAAATATTGCTTCAAAATGCTGACAAGAGAATTGGCAGGAGAATTGACATTGCCAAGGCATGTTGGCATACCACAACACTGTAATTACACAAAGGGAGGATGTGAGAAATGGGCATGGTTGGATAATGGTTTACAGTGGGAAACGCATTGAAATCATATTTTCCATTGAATTAAATTTAACACATATTTTCCTTCTTTAGATTTTAATAAACATTAAAAATTGGATCCAGGCAAGTGACCTATATGGAAAAATTATATCTCAAGAAATTAAAATAACTTTCAAATCTATTAAATCATGCTTTTACATGATTTCCTTATTTCTTTGGACAGAGTCAGACATGTAGCTGGCTCATTGCACAGAAATAATTTTAAAAATCCAATGTATTTCAATATCTGAGGAAAGAACAAAGGAGGAAATATTTTGATATGATTGCACAATTAAGTCGTAAAGTTTATTGCGTTGCACAAGAAAATGCATTCAAATTCTGTCTCTTTCGAAAGCAATGATTGGAAATGAAGTTAGCTGCTAATGACAGGAGATAGCAAAGGAGAGAAATAAGGCAATCAGTGTCATTAAGTCAGAATCATAGGCCCAAATTTTCACTGAGTCAGGCTGGCTTGGGAACACTTTAAAAATGGGGCCGTGTTCCGATTCCGGCATTTTGGACATCAATTCCCAGTTGTCTAATTTTCTTCAATTGGTGCAGGCTGGTGACTGTCAAAAGCCGACACTCCTCACCTAGCCAGCTCCATCACTGAGATGGGCATGTCCTATTCCTTCCAGTGACTATGGAGTCATGCCAGGTATTTAAAGGGTCCTGGTTCAAGACCTCTCAGAGAAGATATAAACTCTAGGGGACCTTTTGAAAGGCAAGTTCAAATGGTCTGCCTCATACACCCATTGCCAGGTAATGCTCCTCATGGACCCATGTTCCCATTCCAAGCTATGCCTTTCCACGCACCCCCTATATCCCCTCATGCTAAGCTATTTCCATTAACCCACTATACACTGCATAGAACCAATAAACCCTATAATGACAGTAGGACATGTTCAAAATGCTTTAAAAAGTCATTCATTCATAACTTTATATTATATGAAAAAAAGTAATTCTACTAGAAGGCAATAAATGTGTCTATCATCCAGATCTGTAAAAGTATCAATAAAAATACTGCAAGCCCTGGAAACCACTTAACCCTGTGTAAATAAACATTGTGAAATTGATCACAGAGATCAGAGAACCTGAGCTGGAATGTTTTCTCTGGGGCACCACTGTTTCAACAACAGTAAAGGTTTTCTGAACTTTCAGCTAAACATACTTAATGAAGCTTGACTGACTTCTCAGACAACCAAAAGGGCAGCACGGTAGCATGGTGGTTAGCATAAATGCTTCACAGCTCCAGGGTCCCAGGTTCGATTCCTGCTTGAGTCACTGTCTGTGCGGAGTCTGCACGTCCTCCCCGTGTGTGCGTGGGTTCCCTCCGGGTGCTCCGGTTTCCTCCCACAGTCCAAAGATGTGCGGGTTAGGTGGATTGGCCATGCTAAATTGCCCGTAGTGTCCTAAAAAGGAAGGTTAAGGGGGGGGTTGTTGGGTTACGGGTATAGGGTGGATACGTGGGTTTGAGTAGGGTGATCATTGCTCGGCACAACATCGAGGGCCGAAGGGCCTGTTCTGTGCTGTTCTATGTTCTATGATCTGATTGAAACATCTGAGTCCCAGAAAAAAATGAATGACTATTTAAAGCTTTAAAAAAAATCCTACTGTCACCATATTATTACTATTCGTTAATGGGCTGTGGGCATCATAGGCTTTGCCAGCATTTGTTACCCATTCCCATTTTTCCTCGTAAAGGTGATAGCAAGCTGCCTTCTTGCACCACTGCAGTTATGTGGTACATGTTCACTCACAGTGCTATGGAAGGGAGTTCCAGGATTTTGGCCCAGTGACAGTGAAGCAGCGGCAATATAATTCCAAGTTAGAATGGAGAGTAATTTGGGAGATTGGAGTGCTCCCATGTATTTGCTGCTCTTGAACTTTTAGGTGGCAGAGGTCAGAGGTTTAGAAAGTGCTGTCAAAGGAGCCTTGGTGCTGCAGTGCATCTTGCAGATGATACAAACGTCTGCCACTGTGCGTCGATGGTGGAAGGAGTGAATGATTAAGGTGGGGGCAGGACTGCATGACCTCAATGGCGTCAAACTTCCTGAGTGTTGAAGGAGCTGCACTCATCCAGGCAAATGGAGAGTATTCCACCAAACTCCTGGCTTGTGGCTTGTAGGTAATGGACAGGCATTGGGGAGACAGGAGGTGAGTTACACTCCACAGAGTTCCCAATCTCTGATTTGCTCTTGAAGCTACAGTATTTCTATGGCTGGCCCAGTTCTTCAGGTTCTGATCAATGGTAACCCCCAGGATATTGATAGTCGGAGATTCAGCAATGGTAATGCCATTGAATGTTACGGGGGGGATAGTTAGATCCTCTCTAATTGGAGATGGCCATGGCCTGGCCTCTCCATATCTCACAATTTACAGGTTGTACAAGTTTTCCCCCTTTTCACCCCCCCCACGATGGACTATTCCTCAAACATGGTTGTGAACAGTCTTCATTATGTCTCAAAGCCCTCCGCTGATCTCCGCAATTCAAACGTAATCTTCTCCAACTGGAGGAAGTCGTACAGGTCCCCCAGCCAGGCCACCATTCTCAGCGGCGCTGTTGACTGCTAATCCAGCAAAATCCTTCACCGGGCAACTAGAGATACGAAAGCCACCACTTCGGTCTACCTCCCCTCCATTAGCTCTTGCATTTCCGATATCCTAAAAATCACCACCATAGGGTCCGGCATGGCCCCTACCCCCATTATCTTTGCTAGCGTCCTGAACATCCCCTCCCAGTACCTCTCCATCTTCTCACAGCCCCAGAACATATATACGTGGTTCGCTGGTCCTCACCCACACATTTCACATTCATCTGCTACCCCCTGGAAGAATCGACTCATCCTCGCCCGAGTTGTGTGCACCCTGTGCACCATCTTAGACTGTATCAAACGCATCCTTGCACACAAGGTTGAGTTCACCCTACGCAATGCCTCACTCCATACAACCCATCCCATTTCTCCCCACAACCCCTCCTCCCATTTCTCCTTGATCCTCACCACTTGTGCTCCCCACTGCTCCCCCAGCCACCCGTATATGTCCCCGATCCTACCTCCCCTTCCACGTATGGAAGCAGCAACCATTCCAATAGGACATATTTTGGCAGCTTGGGAGACCGTCTCCATACCTTCTGTGCAAAGTTCCTCACTTGCACATACCTGAATTTGCTTCCCTTCGGGAGCTGTACCCTCTTCCGCACTCTTCCAGACTTGTAATCTCTCCTCCAGGTATAGATTCCTTGCCCTCACCAGCTCCACCTCTCTCCAACTCCACGTTATGCCAACCGTTTCCCCAGGCTTGGGCCCGTGGTTCTCACACAGCGGTGTTAACACCGACATTCCCTCCATCCTAAAATGTCTCCTCAGCTGGTTCCATATCCTAATCGTTCCATCGGGCTCTCAGTATACCTCCTGGTGCCACCGGTAGCGTTGCCATCACCATGGCCCTCCTCCAACCTTACCCATTCTAACCCATTTCGTTCCAACCACCTTTGCCATCCAATAATAGTGCAGCAGATTCGGTAATGCCAACCCCCCTTTCTGCCTCTACCTCTGTAGCATGGCCTTCTGTACCCTAGGTTCCTTCCCCACCCATACAAACTCAGAAATTGCTGCATCCAGTTTCCAGAAAAAGGCCTTCGGAATTAAGATTGGGAGGGTCTGGAATATGAATAGGAGCCTGGGCAGGATGTTCATTTTCACCACTTGGGGACCCTCCGCACCAGTGTCAGGTCTAACATATCCCATTTCCTAATTTACCTCCTCTACCAACTTTGTTAAATTCCATCATCACCCACTTCCCCGTCACCTGAACCCCAAATACCTAAACCTATTCCTGGCTACCCTAAATGGGAACACCCCTAAATTGATTCCCCGAACTGTCTCATTCACCGAAACATCTCACTTTTTCCCACATTCAACTTATGGTCCTAGAAGGCCCCCAAGCCTCTTTAATAAGCCCACAATTCTCCCCATACTCTCCGACATCACCCTTTCCATCTCCTAGATCTGCGACTCCTGTGCCTCCAAGCACCTCTCGATTCTCTCCATTGAGCCTTTAGAGGGTGCTACCGTTCCTTCGATGGCGTTCAATTGGTCTTCCTGCATCTCCTTTCATTGCTGGTGCAACTCCTCTCTGTTGAACGCCATCAACTCACCAAGGTTCTTTAGACAGCACCTTCAAAACCCACGACCACTACCATCTTGAACGACAAGAGCCACAGATACCTGGGAACACCACCACCTGGAGGTTCCCCTCCACGTCACTCACCACCTGGCAGTATACTTGGAGTTGGAAATATATAATTGTTCCTTCACTGGCAGCATCCTAGAACACCCTCCCTAACAGCACTGTGGGTGTACCTACACCTCAAGGACTGCAGCGGTTCAAGAAGGCAACTCACCACCATCTTCTGAAGGGCAACTAGGGATGGACAATAAATGCTGACCTAACCAGCAATGCCCACATCCCGTAAATGAATTTTAAAAAAACTGCTCCATCTGGGATTTTCAAGCAAGCATCAACCCTTCCCCTCCACCACCTTTCCAATTGTTGCTGCGCCACAGGTCTCTTCCAGTTCCTTGGCCAAGTCTTTAACCTTTCTCTGCCGGGTCTGATAAGCAGCAGACATGCAACTCCCGGGGCAACTTCTCCACACCTTCAGCTACACTTTCCCTTCACAATTCCTGCCTTTTCTGGTAAAAAGAGCTCAAATCAACAACTTTGAGCTGGAGCTCCCCAGTTTGTGACTATTCACTCCATGGCTGCCACCGGAAGTTGCCTTCAGTCATTTATTGATATCATGTGGAGTGAATCGAATTGGCTGAAGACTGACATCTGTGAAGCTGGGGATCTTCGGAGGAGGCTGATATAGATTAACCATTCAGCACTTCTGGCTGAAGATTGTTGCAAGTGCTTCGCCTCGCCTTTTGCAGTGATGTGCTGGGCTTCCCCCATAATTGAGGATGGGGATATTCCTCCAGTTAGTTGTTTAAACGTTCACCATCATTCATGATCAGGAATGGCAGGACAGCAAAGCTTAGATCTGATCAGTTGGGTGCAGGATTTCTTAGCTCTGTCCATTGCCTGTTGTTTAGCATGCAAATATCCTGTGTGGTAGCTTATTCAAGTTGACACCTCATTTTTAGGAATGGCTGGTGCTGCTCCTTCCATACCCTCTTCATTAACCAGAGTTAATCCTCTGGCTTAATAGTAATGATAGAATGAGGGGTCGACTGGACTATGAGGTTACACATTGTGGCTACATACTATTCTGCTGCTACTGATGGCCTACAGCTCTTCATGGATGCCCAGTTTTGAGTTGCTAGATCTGTTACAAATCTATCCTACTTAAAACGGAGGTAGTGCCACACAACATGACAGAGGGCATCCTCACAGTGAAAATGGTACTTCGTTTTCTGTGTGATGGTCACTCTTACTAATACTGTCATGGGCAGATACATCTGTAATAAGTAGGTTGCTGCTTCTCTCATCACCTGCTCAAGACCCTGGGCTGGATTCTCCGCACCCTTGCGCTGGAATTGTGGCCGGCGCGGGGGCGGAGAATCAACCTGCCCGCAAGAAATCGGCACCGGTGCCAGTTCACCAATTCTGCGGGCCCCGAAAAGCGGCGTGCTCGGGGAGTACACCGCGCCGCCTGGGACCTACCTGGAGCCATTGACAGAGACCCGCTCAGCCGTTCGCTGCCCCCGACCGGCCGAAGTCCCAACAGCGTAGAACTAATGTGGTCCAGCCGGTCCGTGGCCACCCTGGGGGCGGGTTGATCAGAGGCCCGGGGGGCCTATAGGTGGCCGGGGAATGTTTGTGCGGGGGTTGATTGTCGGGCGCGCAGCCGATTGGGGGGGTAGGTCTCGTTTTTAATAAAATTTAGAGCGCCCAATTCATTTTTTTCCCAATTAAGGGGCAATTTAGCGTGGTCAATCCTCCTACCCTGCAGATCTTTGGGTTGTGGGGGCGAAACCCACACAAACACAGGGAGAATGTGCAAACTCCACACGGACAGTGACCCAGAGCCGGGATCCAACCTGAGACCTCGGCGCCGTGAAACTGCAGTACCAACCACTGCGCCCCCATGCTGCCCTGGGGGGGTCTCTTTTGTGGGTCTAGCTCTGCGGTCCGAGTCCTCCATGGAGCACATGCACGGCCTCCAACCCGAAAGTGCGGGGGCCCATATCTGCAGCAAAAGCTGCGAGATTTACTCGGGGTCCCTGCTAGCCCCCTACAGCTATAGCTTGGCATGGGGGCATGAAGGGCCTTAGGGGTGAGTGGAGGTACAGAACTTGGCATAGTTGGCATGAAGGACTATTGAGGTGATTGGAAGTGCACATCTAGGCATGGGGAGCATCAGGTTTCTGAGGGGGAGGGAGTGGAAAGGCATAGCTTAGCATAAAGGGCATGTGGTGCCTTAAGGAGATAAGTGGGGACATGATGTGGCATGGATAGGCATAACCCACCCACCCCCCCTAAATTAATGTGGGGGAGGTGAAGGAGGGGTGAGGAGCGAGGGCTGGAGTGCTTTTGTGTTGTTGCTTTAACTAGCACTAGGCCCACAGCTTTGAGACGGGTCTTTTAACAGCCTGCCTCCAAAATGTTTCCAGGTCAGCTAGCCCCACTCCAGCCTGACAATAAGATGCTGCCTTTGCGGGCACTTTCTCCTGAGCCAGTCAGGCTGAACCAGATATTATCCTGGCCCCCCACTATCTGCATCAAGAAAGAAAACTCAGGCCAGATTAATTTACAACACAGAAAGAGGCCATTTGGCCCATAGAAAGAGAGACAGATATACAGAAAGAAAAAACAGAAGAGACTGAATTACAGGAATATTTACAGCAAAAATATTTGTTCAAGTCAGATTAAGTGATTAGACCTCAGCTGTATCTAATACACTTTGCACATTGCAGATAATATGGGAAAGTGACGCATTGCTTTCTAGCAGTGTGAGCATTCAAAAGGTACAGCAAAGCCAAACTATTGACGCAGTCAAAGTGATTCTGAGTATTTGTAAAAACCTGAGCTATGTAAAGAAATATGATTATGACAAGTGAATAAGAACATTAAAACAAAAGGAGGGTGTGTCTACACTTACGTGTTAGTTCGAACTTGGTTACTGTGGAGCTGCTCACTGTCTTGAAGCTACTCTCAGCTACGTGAGGTAAGCAAAGCAAAATACGTGAGTTAGGGTTCAGAAGATTAGTATCTACAAATGCTCACCAACAATGAGGAGGATAAGTATCAATTAACAATACATAAAAAGTGACTGAAGTTCCTTTAAGTATATCTTTTAAATTAATAATATACTCAAATTTCAATTGAGAACAGAACTGCGGACATTGGGAAAACGTCGATGCTACAATTACGATGAGACACATAACAAACCCATTTGAACGTGTTTATTTTTCACTGCGACACAAATGCAAATTGTGTTTTCAAATTAAAGTGAATGACTCTTGATACTGTTAGTTAATACTGCTCTTTATACAGGGCACAGATGTTTGATTTTCCTAATCTTCAATACTAAAACTTCTCTATAAATCAATTACATTTGATATAAATCACAGAACTTTAAACACAGGAGGCCATTGTAGCTCACCGTGCCTGTGTTATTTTTTGCTCAATCATGGAGCTATCTATTCCAAACACAGATTCCTTTCCCAATAACCTACCATGTTTTTCTTCAAGTGTTAAGCTTCTTCCTAAATAATGTGATTGGATCAACTCCAATAGCCTCTATGATAAAGTATGGCCGATTTCAATAACCCTTTGCATGAAGCACATTTCTCTGTAATTTTCCCTTTAGGTATCTTTTTGATGGCACTACTGAAAAATCCTATCAATCACTGATGATTGGAAGACAACTGTTCGGGCACTGATGGACATGGTTAAATTTATTAGTACTAACCTTAAATTTATATCCTGCAATGATTGATTGACCAGTGAAAGTGTTATCAAGTGTCTTTTGCTGTTTACCTCTCAAACCTTTTCATTGTTTTGAAAATTATTATTAGGTTTTCCTTAACCTTCTCCATTCTAGTGAAACACCTCTATCTCACCTTCAGGTCCATCAGCAGAACTGTTCTCATCTCCGATTCTATCCTGATTAATCAATCGCATCTTTTCAATGCTGACTACATGCTTCCTATAAAGGAATGCCCAAAACGGTCGTGCTTATCAACTGCATCTGAACTTATCAGCTTATTGATGCCCATAAAGATCATGGGCGTGATTCTCCGACCCCCCGCCAGGTGGGAGAATCGCCGGGGGTCGGTGTTAATCCCTCCCCCGCCTTCCTCCTAATTCTCCTACCCCCAAAAACCGGCCCGACGTGAGTCGCGCCGCCCGCCTCGGAGAACGGCGGGGACCGGCGCGACTCAATGCGCGCCGGGGCTGCCCGAAATCTCCGGCCCGCAATGGGCTGAAGCACCGTCCGTCTGTTGCCGGTCCCACCGGCGTAAATTGGAGTAGGTCCCTTACCGACAGGACCCGGCGGCGCGGGCGGGCTCCGGGGTTCTTGGGGGGGTGCGGAGGGATCTGGCCCCGGGAGGTGCCCCCACGGTGGCCTGGCCCGCGATCGGGGCCCACCGATCCGCAGGCGGGCCTGTGCCGTGGGGGCACTCTACTGTTCTGCACTGGAGGCTGTGGTCCTCCGCCAGGCAGGAATGTTCCCTTCCAGTAGGGGAACACTTCAGCAATCAAGTTCGTGATTCAAACAAGCCTGTTGGACTTTAACCTGGTGTTGTAAGACTTCTTTCTGTGCTCACCCCAGTCCAACGCCGGCATCTCCACATCACCACTTCGAATTAAACTGCTTATGCCATAATATACCTTCTTTTTTAATGTGTTTTAAAATTACACACTAGAAATGGAGGCTAACTTATCCCGACAGTGCAGAAGAAGGCCGGTCGGCCCATCGAGTCTACACTGACCCTCTGAAAGAACACCCTACCTAGGTACACGCCCCACCCTATCTCTGTAACCTCAATCAAACCCTTTGGACACCAATGGCCAATCCACATAACCTGCACATCTTTAGACTGTGGGATTAAACCGGAGCACCCAGAAGGCACCCACGCAGACACAGGGAGAATGTACAAACTCCACACAGCAGTCAACTAACGTTGGAATTGAATCTGGGTCTCTGGCACTGTGAGGCAATGCTAACCACTGTGGTACCCTGCTGCCCATGGGAGTGCCCATGGAGCACAACCTAGAAGCTATTAAGAGTAAGGAAATTAAAGTAATTAATATCAGCAGAGAAAAAGTACTAGAGAAATTCTGACAAATCCCAGGACCTAATGGCCGACATCCTAGCGTTCTAAATGAGCTTGTTGCAGAGATAGAAGATGCACTGGCTATGATTTTTCAAAACTCCCTAGATTCTAGAACATTGAAAGTTAGAACATGTAACACTCTATTCAAGGAAATAGGGAAAGAGAAAACATGGAACTTAAGGCGAGTTAACCTGGCATCAGTTAACCAGGTGCTGGGATCTAACGATGCACTAGAAAAGCCTATTGTGATCAGAACAAGTCAAAATTGGTTTGCAAAAAGGAAATTCTATTTGAAAAATTTATTAGAGATATTTGAGTGTTGCGTCTGTATAATACAGCTGCAGATTTATAAAAGATTGACGCACTAATTTTTAACAGAACAGAATGAAAAACCAATATACCTTAACCCAAGATTGAATCTGGAACCAAGTGACTTCTAAAATACATTCTATTGACATAGTGACAGGCATATCTGGGCGTATCTCTGGGAAGTCACTTAAATGCAAACTACCTACCCAGATGTGGATTCTCCATTTCAGTTGAAGAGCCTTAAAGTAACAATGATGTGGAAATGCTGGCGTTGGACTGGGGTGAGCACAGTAAGAAGTCTTACAACACCAGGTTAAAGTCCAACAGGTTTGTTTCAAATCACTATCTTTCGGAGCACTGCTCCGGAGCGCTTCACCTGAGGAAGGAGCAGTGCTCCGAAAGCTAGTGATTTGAAACAAACCTGTTGGACTTTAACCTGGTGTTGTGAGACTACTTACTGTAAAGTAACAATGGCTGTTAAGACTTTTTTTATTCATTCATGGAATGTGGCTGAGCCAGCATTTATTGCCCATCCCTGAGGGCATTTAAGAGTCAATCACATTGCTGGGTCTGGAGTCACATGCAGGACAGACCGGGTAAAGACGACAGATTTCCTTCCCGAAAGGACATTAGTGAACTAGATGGATTTTTACAACAATTGACAATGGCTCCATGGTCATCTTTAGATTTTTAATTCCAGATTTTTTTATTGAATTCTAATTTTGCCATCTACCAGGGCGGGATTAAAACCTCAGTCCCCAGAGCATGGCTCTGGGTCTCTGGATTACTTGTCTCTGGATTATTAGTCCAGCAACAATACCACTATGCCACTGCCTCCCCTAGTCAGACCTATGAAGGTGGACTTACAAATAAAGACATTTGGAGGATGCTCATAACAGGGATGTTGATGAAATTTTAAACAACCTCCATTGTGTGACAAACTGCTTAGACATCAACACATCGTGTGGACAATGGAAACATCAATACCATGGCCACATGACAGAAGCTGGCTCACGATAGGAAATTCACAGCCCAGTTCAGGCAGTCTGTGATAAAAAGATCAGAGGGAAGACATCTCTCCCAGCAAAAGGAAGGACTATGTGCAGAAGGCTAAATTGTTTTACCTACAAGATTTTATTTTTCACTTCAGGGGTTCAGTACAGAATTTAGACTGGAAAGGCTTTCTGTTTCTTGGATTAAACATTTGTAAACTCTTCACCAGAATCTTCCAACCTTTTTTCTTCAGAACTAAAAGAGAATTCTCAGACCTGCAATGTCTCCATCACAAAGTACTTAAGTAATAGTGATTTCTCAGACTCTTCTAAAGATACCAATGAATGCTACCTCTTTTTAGGTAATCATTCTTTCTTGTGTTGTCTTGCATGAACGAATAGGTGCTGTTGCATTATATATTTCTGGTTTTGAGAAAATCAACATTTATTCCTTCTTTTGAAGTAAACCTATGAGAAAACGTGTCTGTGTCTGCTCTTGAAATGCATAGCAGGCAAGGCAGTGGTGGGCAAACTAGGCTAGTGAGTGGGCTGCATGGGTGGCCCTCCTTGATCTCAGTGGGCCGCAATATTGAAATCAGGGACAGGATTCTCCGTTTGGGAGACTATGGGTGGTATTCTCTCAGCCGAGGCTGAGCTGGAGAATCGCCGGAGAGTGGAGAATCAGCGCCATTGGTGCTGGTCAGGGATGCTCTATGCGGCCTCCCTGGCGATTCTCCACCCGGGATGGACCAAATGGCCATACAAAAAAATCCGAGACCCGCCGGTGCCGTCCACGTGTGGTATTACCCGGCGGGACCACAGCGTGCATGCATCCCGGGGCAGCCTGGTGGGGGGACCTTCACGATGGCCTAACGATTGGGGGGCTGGCCTCTCGGGCTGGAGGCCTCTTTTGTGCCTCGTCGGCCCTGTAGCCCTACGCCATGTTGCGTCAGGGTCGCCGCGGAGAAAGGAGCCACTGTGCATGTGCGCATTGCCGCCGGTCCCACTACCGGCGCATGCGCAGACCCGCGGCACCCATCTGACGCCGGCATCGACAGCTGGAGTGGCGTGGGTCGCTCCAGTGCCGTGCTGGCTTCCTGTAGGGGTCAGAATCGCTGCTCCTGAGAGCATGTTGATGCCGTCGTGAAACGCGACGGCGTTTACGACGGCGTCAACACTTAGCCTCAGGATCAGAGAATCCCCCATTATTCTCCTGCCATAGCTGAATTGCACTCATGCTGGGAGTGGTGCACAAGGGTGATTCACTGGTCCTTGCCATGCAAATATGGCGAGGATCGCATGGGATTCTGTTGCGGCCCCGGTATCGGGTTGTGATTTTGAGTGGGAGGACCGATAGTGAGGTCTTGTGGCTGCCCCTCCTCAAGCCTCTGCTACGCAATCCCCCCCCCCCCCCAACAGAACGCAACCATGAGACTAACCCAACACCCCGTTCCCTCTCCCCCTGTCCCGCACCAGAGACACCCCCCCCCCCCCCACCACTGAGCCAATTTCCCAGCCATGTCAGTAATTCTCCCTCAATTCCATGGGCTTCTACTTTAGTGAACAGACTAAATGTGGGACTTAATCAAACACCTTTTGGAAGTCCATATAAACAATATCCATAGACATTCCCCTGTCTGCTAACTTAGTCAGCTCTTCAAAAAATTCAATGAGGTTTGTCAGGCAGGATCTTTTTGTCATGAATCCATCCTGGCTCTCCCTGATTTAACTGAAAAGCTCAGAATCTTTACTTCCTTACCAATTTGTCACCCTCCTCGCCATCTACTTTGGTATCTCCAATCATGAAACATTTATGAACTGAAGGATTTGTTCTGGCTCCAGTCCTCATGCTGCTCTGAAATGGATTCCCAAAATGTGGTCAAACTAGCAGGCAGTTAAATATGCCCATGGGGTTTACCTGGCGTGGCCGTGCTCTCATCCCAAAAGATTCAATTCAAATCTACTCTTCTGAGCAAGAGTTTGACAGAAGTCAGTGCGGTCCTTCTTTAAATATGCAGATTGAAAACAATACCTGACATTATTCAGGTCTGACTGTTATTTTGACCAGTTATCTGTGCAGAGAAGCTGTATTGGCTTTCCTTCTAAGCCAAGCTAATGGGAAGAGGATTTGGGCTGGAAGAGGCCAAAAGATAATTAAAAATTTGCAGCAGGAACAGAAGCTCCCCCGCCACCCCCAATGCTATGGACCACTCCTTGGGCCCCCAGAGATGATTCCACTATGGCACTTCACTGTCACACACCATGGGTGTGCTTGCTACTACTTCCCTCTGGTTTCAGATGGGTGGCTGGTGGGCTAATGTCAAACGTTCTGGAGTCCAGGCTCCATGCTGCCAGTCTGCAGCCGTCAACCACACAACTCCTGCCCCAACTTAATATTGGGCCCAATAAGATGACGCAACCTCTGATCTTCACTCTGTCCATGTTTGATAGACTATTCATCCACACTTCCCCACAGTGCTGAGATTAAGAATTCAGTGAGTGGAATAATGTAATTGCAAATCTGCATCCTGTCATTCTATGGCATTGTTATGTGAATGCACTACCTCAGCATCCTGCTGTGATTGTCTAATTTGACAGGTGCAAGCTGGTATTAATGTTATCACTTTATGCATGGTATTAAGATCCACACAGTGGAAACATTCATTCAGACAGTCTGCGTTTGCGAGCATGCTGCAATAGATACATAGCAACATTTTGAAGAGTGAGAAAAGGAAAAGGCAGGTAGTTTAAATTAACATTTGGTACCTAGCTGAATGAAATGCTGGAACTATCATTGACTGATATCTTGAATTTACATTTAATATTCCATTATGGGTTTAAAAATTGAAATCTTAACAGTGCGAAAGGGCATTGACTTTCCATTTCTGGGACACCAAAACATATTTGTTTGGCTTAAGATGTGTAATTCAGAATTGAGAGTATGAACAAAGACACATTTCCTCCTTCATTGTTTCTGTGGTGCAATAATAGGTCTATCTTGGGTATATTGCGAGAATTTCTTGTTATCTTTGTTTCATATTTTGCCCTACTTAAAGTCACTTATCTCTAAAACATCTTGTTTGTTGAAAGATTAGTTAATTGTATACTATAGGCTTCTACGCAACTATGACCAAAACTGATCTGATCAGCATGCCTTTGGCACAACTGAGTCAGAGGAAGGTGTCTTTTTCATTCTCCTCTAAAGCAGCAGATTTTTGGCATTCCCATGTGACACGGTCTGTTTTCCATCGTAAATTGGGCAATTAACAGTGAGGAATGCAGTTACGGAGGAAAGTCATGGAATAAAAATTAAGATGTGTCCAGCCTGTTTGTTAGGCATAAAAAGACACAAAGGTGTACAAAATTATGAGGGGCCTAGATAGGGCACACAGGAAAGACTTGTATCCCCTAGCTGAGGGGTCGATTACCAGGGGGCATAGATTTAAGGTGATTGGTGGAAGGAATAGAGGCGACATGAGGAAAAACATTTTCACCCAGAGTGTGGTGGGCATCTGGATTTCACTGCAGTGATTCGCCAACTTTACAGGCATCGCGATCGCCCCACTCAAATCCTTCAAACTCGACTTATCTAAGGGTGGTTTCTGATGAGTCAGATGTTAAACATTTATGCCTTTGCTTGGAGAAGCTGTCTTTGGAGCAGAACCAATGTTAGTAGCTCAAGCTGAGTATGCCAATTGGGCCCGAGGACCAATACAATCAATTCTCAGTCCTTTTGGTTTGGACATGAAATATCTTTGGCATCAAATTGACTCAGATTAATTGCATACTAATCCACGGGGGATTCTGTAGACAATTCCTCTCACCCTTTTCTGACTTGTAAGAAAATATAAGTAAAATAATGTTGGGCAGTTAGAATGAACGTCCAACAAGTCAATTCACCATTTGGGTAAATATTTCCCCCCGTTGTTAACTACCCCTAGGTAGTTTCAACTGTGTTGGGTGTGAGAGACATAGAAAGAAAATTGACATCACGTTTGATGTTGAGTAAATCACTGACTGAATCATGAATTCTGGCATCAGAGAATAACATGGGAACAATAATGTATCAAAGAAGAAACCAATTTTCAAAATGCTGTGTAAAAAGCATCAGTTTGGCTATAAATAGATGGTCAAATTATTTTTAAAATGACTACAAAACATCTGTTAAGCAACCATTCACAAGACATATATCCCATTCAAAGCAAGGCCACAGACAATATCCAATCAACACAAGTGTTAGATTTATCATGTCAGAAAAGTATACATGACTGAAGAGCTGGTGATAGACTCCACAATTGACATGATAATGATCCTATCTGTTTAAATAAAATAAGTATTTGCATTTTTATTGCTTTGTCAGAAATAACATCATCAAGTCGGACGTATCAGAAACCAAGCAGTCAGAATTTAAAGCCCTGCAGTAATATGCATTAAACAACAAAAAGCTTTAGGAAAATATTTTTGAAACAAATCAAGGCTGTCCACAGATCTGTCATCTGCTGTTACTTACGTGTTAGCTCTGTCTGCAGAGAAGAAGGGCCCCCAATGGACTGTGTGTTGAATCCTGGCATATTCTCATACACCAGCTCCCTGTAGTAAATGCGGAATCCCAACAAAATGCCGTTTAAACTTTCTTCTTTTGGTGGCTGGTGGGAAATATAATGTAGGAATTATTCTGACTGTATCTTCATGTTATCTGGGTAATTTAACCTGGTTTTACTTCTGCCTACTACTTATTCTCCTCCCTCTCCTGAAAATTAGTCAATTCTTAAAAAAAAGATTTTTAAGTGTAAGAAAAACCCAAATAAGTATTCGCCGCACATTCCATGTGGGGCAGTGATGGTGTTGCTACAACGGCCCTCATAGCGAGCAAAAAAGTCACCCAGTGATTGTGGTCATAAAATCGCAGAATGTTTACAGCACAGATGGAGGCCATTCAGTTTGTTGTGTCCATGCCAGCTCTCTGCAAGAGTACCTCACCTAGTCCCACTCACTCACCTCTTCCCCACTGCCGTGCAAACATTATTCTCTCCAGCAAGTTATCTTTTGAAGGCTCTGACTGAATCTTCCCTGACCACACTCTCAGGCAGTCCAGATCCTAAATCGTGCATGCGTAAAAGTTTTCCCGAATTTTATTGTTGCTTCTTTTGCCAATCACCTTAAATCAGTGCTCTCTGGTTCTCAATCCTTTTGCCAACGGGAACAGTTTCTTCCATTCTTCTCTGTCCAGAACCCTCATCATTTTGAACCCTTCTAAGAAAAAAAATCCCCATTCCCATCTTATAGGAGAACACACCCAGGATCTTCAATTTATCCACATAACTGAGGACTGCAAACAAACCCAGCCAAGTCCATCGTCTCTGCATTTCACCGTCAAAATCGCAAGGCCCTAAATGTCACCTTTTGTGGAAAAAAGTACAGCATGAACCAACTCCCACCTATCTACCTAACTTATTGTCCCAATTTACCATCACCACCTCCTAAAGACTGCCAGAAAGACCAAGACTCAAACTCGCTGGTACAAGATGGGGTGAAAAAAATTCAAACCTTCATACTTTTACAGTAGCTCTTCTCAAAAGATGAGCACCTGTATGGACCTCAAGCATCACACCAAACAGATTGACACATAACTTCATTCACTAATAAGGATAATCTCTGAAATTCTGAGGTCAACTTCAGTTCAGTGTTTATAAGTCCTATCAAATGCCACCCCTCCCTCCATTTGACAGGATGCAGCAACACGCAGAGAAACAACACATGGCAGCGACTTGAACTTTTCCCATCCGTAGGGGCTGTCACCACATGGCTCGATGAAACACTTTCTCGACATGAGTCAAACATCTCTAACTCCATAACACTGATGAAATCTGGAGGGAAGTTTGGACAGGAAACACCTTCCAAAATAAACACATTCACTCTGAACCAACATCTCAACAACCAGGTTTCAATCTTCTGAGGCTCATGTGGACAACACTCAATTGAATATGGACTGGACGTGGTTGATGTGGTCACTTGATGTTCAAGTGGCACTTCAAAACCTTGCCGAGTTGTGACTTCAGAAATTCTGACCAAACCATGGACCACATAACATTTTGCCCCTGACTCAAGTTTGAGGGTATTATGGGTCAGGGTCTAGAGAATCCCAGAGTGTATCATGGAGTTCACCTGACTCACAACTTTTAATAGATTGTGGTATGGGGAGCACATGGCTCACTCTACAGGTATGGTACAGCAGAAATGGACCAGTATTTTTAAAAAACAAAACAATGTTTATTCTATGAACTTAAGTTAACCTTTTTAAAACAAACAGTGAATATCTTAGCAACTATTAATTCAATGATTACCCCCAAAGAATAGAACACTAAGTAATCGGTATGCTGTCCTTTTAACATCCAAAATACTTAACAAACCTTGAAACAGAAGCACATCAGGGTTTACATTCAGGCTCACTGAGTGTTTCTAGGGGCTGGTTTAGCTCACTGGGCTAAATCGCTGGCTTTTAAAGCAGACCAAGTAGGCCAGCAGCACGGTTCGATTCCCGTACCAGCTTCCTCGGACATGCGCCGGAATGTGGCGACTAGGGGCTTTTCACAGTAACTTCATTGAAGCCTACTCGTGACAATAAGCAATTTTCATTTTTCATTTCATTTCATTTCACATTCAATACTGAAAACATTTAGAATTCTGAATTCACCAAATGCTTAAGAGATAGTCCTTCGTGGCAGAGAACAGCAATACAGCTGCTTTGTCTGACTTCAGCTGCAACACACTGGAAAACCCAGACACACCCAAGCTTTTTCTCAAAGTGAAACTAAAAAGCAGAACCAGAGCTCAGCTCCACCCACACTCTGACATCACTGCAGTAACATGAGCAGCTAATTATTTCTTAAAGCGACATTCTCATGGCAAGGGCGACCTCCTGGAGGTACACTTGCCCTCCAGCAAGGCATTGGACTGGCTAGAGAACTTGACATTAAAACTGTGACGATAGCTTCTGCTCCCAAAACCATACAAAAGAAGAAGTCTGAAGCTTTTCATCCCTGAAGCTATTCTCATGAACATTTTCTGCACCCTCTTCAATGCCTTTACATCCTTTCTGAAGTGTGGAATCCAGAGCGAGGCACAATAATCAATTTCAGGCTAAATCAAAATGTTATACAGATGTATCACAATTTCCTTGCTTTAAAACCCAAGATCCCGTATGCTTTATTAACCATATTCTGAACTTGCTCTACCAGCTACTCAGTAACTGTTATTGGAAGATGCATGCATGTCCAATGAGATTAGGAATGGTTTGTTTGTGATATCTTTCATATTAGAGGTATTCAGAGACACAATCTGCACATAAAGAACAGTTAACTGAGACCAACGTTCCAGAGCGCAATTGATGACTGAATTTATCCCAGAGCAATATTCGAAACGAAGAGAGGAATCTGAACAAAGAAAAAAAGACTTATCAAAGAGGAGTTTCCTTCACCGTTTCATTTATTAGCTTGAAACTCAGTCACGTATCCATACTAATGTAAACATTGTAACTTTCTTCTATTTTGGTTAAGTGTTTTTCTGCTTTCAACTGAGTTATTTTCTATTAGCTATTTAGTTATGGTATCAAATTGATTACTGAACATATGGAACTAATGTTCCAGAGACATAGGGTGAAATTTTAACTCACTCAAAATGAATCCACTTGTACAGAGATAAAGGGCGCGATTCAGCGGACTAAAGTTAATGTCCACTGAACGATGTGCTTAGTGGGCTGTTTCTTGGCAGCTGCAGTGGCAAGGAACATACTGCTAACCAACAGCACTTTGTCACCATTTTCTTCGGCCTTAGGGAGTTTCTCCCCACCGAGGCTACACGTATTAGCTCGCCAGGAAGAAAATGTTCCTCATGGATAGGGATGCCATTTTGTCCGACAGCCTCGATCTTCTCTCTTCCACCACCTTCAGGTACCCAGCCCCTGCTTCACTGACCATCCCCTTCACCCCCCCCACCCCCCCCCCCCCCCCCCAACGTTAGAGGCCCCCAGGAACTGCCTCCCTCAACTGGGCAAGCCCCCCCCCCCCCGGCCTGACCCTGGCAGTTCCAACCTGGCACCTGGATACCTAGGCACTGCCAGGTGACAGGGTGGAACTGCCAGGGTGTGCAGCTGGCATCACCAGGGTGCCAGGCTGGCAGTGGTAAGGTGCCCAGGTATCACAGGAAATGCCAGGGTACCACACTGCCCTGTCCCCAACCACCCGGGGGTCCCCAATGGCCTGGGAGACCCCACCCCGGTGCCGTTATGTCTGGTCCAAGTGTGTGGAGCAGTATTAAATGGCATTGTGGCGAGGTTTTCCCACACGCGGCTGTTGAGTACCAGGCAATGGGTGAATCTGTATTCGGATCTGAATCTCACCCAGCGAGGGCGATATCCAGATCGTGCTGGATGGAGCTAGACCGGTGACTCGCAATAGGCCTGGCGCAGATTTGCGGCTCACGTGTGATTCACCTGTTGCGCCCAGATCCATGCCGGGTGCAATGGGGTCATTTGAATTGCACCCAAAATCAGGCGACATGAGTTCAAAATCCAACCCGGCAGCGGAGAAATTTAAAATCAGTTAAAGAAAGTCTGGAATAAAAAATACTCTCAGCAACAATGCTGATTTTTGTTCAATCCTAACTACAACCATCAGTTACCATAAAATGAATTGTCGAGGCAATTTTTTATTCACATCTCTCAGAGGAAAATCTAATTTACAAACTGTTTAAATTGACCAAAAGCAGTCATAACAGCTTGTAGAATTTAATAGTTGACTTATCTTCTGTTTATAAGATCATTTTGTGTGTGTAATAAAATGTGCCATCCGAAGTGTGATATATACTATCGAGTCTCTCGTGGGCTTGCTCAAGATTCATTGGTTGAATGCTAAGGGGCTGCATTCAATAGTCCCCAAAGTTGGGTGTGGGGATTGTATTAGTCCTCGCCCATTGACTGCAATGCACGCAACACACCAACATTGTGTTGCCTGCTATTTTAAAATGATATCAATGTCCTGTCAGCACTGACTGAGCTGCTGGTTGGCTGGACACCTGACCAATATTGTGAGTGACCAGCACCACTTAAAACTAGTCTGCATCTTTTAAAGATGAAGTTCATTCTGACTGAAGATGCTGCCGGCAACCATGCAGGAATTGAATTTGACCCACGAAATACTGAATAATGGCACAACATTGCAAAGATCAGGCTCCAAGTTTCTTGGAGACAGTACTTGATACTCTGGTGGGGGAGGTGCAAAGGACAAGTCTTGTATATGCAGGGGGTCTTGAGACAATCCAAACACATGCTTAGGAGGCAGTGGGAGCAGATAGCTATTTAAGTCATTGTCAGATATCAAGCCCTGAGGATTTGGATGCTGTGCCATAAAAATCTCATCAGGGCCAGGGTCAGTGAATGTGTCTTCAAATGCCAGATCTCACCCTTTGCACCACTAACCTCACACACTGCTGAATGCACCACATCACATCATTCAGCTACCAGCAATTAGGACTCATACCTGACAATCATATACAGGATTGCACCCTCACACATTTAGCACACATATCCACCCACATCTTACAGCTGACATATACTGTCAGCTATTAAACCATGACAGACATATAAGACAAGCAGATTGCACAATGTTCAATGACACACAGCTCACTTGCAGGACAAGTTGGCACACAAGCAAGCATAGCAGGAGCTACCTGAAGGGTGACTGCACATCTTGACCCTATACAGGAGATACTTCTGGCCTTTATTGAGATGTCTACAGTTGCAGTTGTAGCCAGCAGAATGGCTAAAACTACCAAAGATGACACCTAATTACCCATGTCACATCCCACTCTGCCCCCATCATACAATCTCTTCTGATTCACAATCTGCAGACTGTGGAAGCAAGCACACCTTACTTTCTCCTTCTCCTTAAATCACAATCATATTCTTGTACCTTTTCCTTTCAGATAGCCATGGAGTGCAACCTGGTTAGGCAGTGAACGAACAACAAGACGACAGTGGTAATGAAAGCCCAGCACCATCACTTAATTTGACACCTGCAGTTAACAGTTCACATACTGACCCCGCAAGTGATTTAGAGTACAGCATTGAGAGAGACATCAGGTATGAGTGGCTGCTGCCTGGGCAGTGGGCAAGGATAGTGCTGGCACTGATAAAGTGTTATTAATGTTAACTGTTTTTCTTCACAGATGCTGCCTGACCTGCTGAATATTTCCAACATTTTCTATTCTTATTTCAGTTTTCCAGCATTTGCTTTCATGTAGCATTGGTACCAGCTTGTTAAAGTATGAGGCCGCATGTGGGTTCCACTGCAGAGTACTGGGATGAGGACTTTAAGTGGGCACCCTGCAGAAGAAAGTTGCTGGGTATGCATAATGAAATGCTTGGTTCATTGGGCCTGCTGCCTAGGATCACGGTGGAGTTCAGGTACAATGGGACCAACCAGAGAGCAGGTTACACTAGTCCTGGTATTGTGCAATGAGACAGAATTAATTGATAACTTCATTGTGAAGGCACCCCTGGATATCAGCAATCATATCATTGGATTTTCTATTCAATTTGAGGGAGAGAAGAGTCTGTCCAAGGCCAGTATTATAAACTCAAACAAGAGCAAATATGACAGTATGGAAGTGGAGCTAGCTAGGTGAACTGGCAAATGAGGTTAAGGTACAGGTCAACAGAGGTTCAGTGGCAGACATTGAAGAGATATTTCAGAATACACAAAATAGACACATTCCACTGGGAAAGAACAATTCCCAGGGATGGGCCCACCGTCCATGGCTAAGTAAAAATAATTAAAGACAGTATCTATCTGAAAGGAAAAACATAAAATTGCACAAAACGAGGCCGGTGAACAGCGGGAGAGAGTCCAAAAACGAGAACCGTGCCAGGCAGCTAACAGTTTCCGATGCAACGGGTCCGCTCCCGTAGGTGAAATCGGGATCTCACCGTGGTGTGGCGAGAAACCAATTATCACCACTTATGCCCCATTTCCGTACAATTAACGGGAGCCAACTCATGTCCAACGTTTTCTCGTCATTCAGCGGCCTCCCCAGCCAACAGCAAATGCTCATGTTGGTGCCGATTAGTACCCCTTTTGGAAAATGGGAACCTGGCGGAAGGGCTTCTGTGGGGAGATGGGGGGGGGGGGGGGGAGTTTCTATTTTTGCTCATAAGCAAAGAGCCTGGGGGTTCTGGGCTTGCTACCCCAGTGCTCTGTGGGGGCAGGGGACCCTCAGCTAGGGATGGGGGACCCTTCTCAGGGATGGGCCGTCATGGGAGCGTGGGGAGGGGGTGCATTGGGGGGGGGGGGGGGGGCAACCGTTCACGGCACCACCATAGTGATTGTGGGATACTTTTCCTGAAGAGACACAGAGAAGGCATCATTAGCCAGATGCGGGGTTCACAGTGATGGGAGAGGGGGTGTGTGTGAAGGAGGGGCGGGGGGGGTTGAAGGAGGAGTGGGGGTAGATGTGTCTATGGGGCGGAAAGGTATCGGGGAGGGGGAAAGGTGTGGGGGGGGGGGGGGGGGGGGGGGGGGGGTGGGATGCTTTGGTGTCCACTCACTCATTTTGCCTGGTTTAGGTCATTAACTTTTTCCTGCACTGGAGGCCAGTCCTCCTGGTGACACTCCCCGAGCTCACTGCTGCTGCCACTTCATCCCAGGCAGCACTGGCCGCCCTGTAGCTAACCCTCCTAGAACCTCGGGGGAACAGGACAACCCTTCAGGCCTCCACAGCATCTAGCAGCCTCCCCAGGTCAGGGCCCCCAATCTTGGACTGGTCTTCTCAGCGCCATTGTTACGAATTGGCTGGGGTTGGTTGAGCAAGTGCTACTTGACCTCGTTAGTGGTGGGCTGGTGAACGCCGTGCCGGCAAATCAGCTGGTGAGCCTTCATTTGCAGCGAGAATCCCGTGACGCCTCGTTGAGTGGTCCAATTAACGTTGTCCCTAGTCCCTACATTCTGGGATGATGATGATGACAAGCAGTGCGGAAAGTCCATAGATCCTCACAGAACATATGTGAATGTCCGGCTCTTGCCTAGCTGATTCTGGCTCACTTTCTCTCAATGATCAGAGTCATATCATGGCGATGCAGTCAGGAAAGTTTAACCTTTCCTGATCCTATGGCATCCTTCGTAAGTTGAACTATAAAGGACCACGGTGTCACTAGGGGCAGTGTCACCGGAGGCAGAAATAGTGGTGGTGGTGGGGTTAACAACCGTGCCCATGCTGTGCAACTACAACTTAACATTTCCGACCTTGCCGCTACGTCTTGTTGCATTCCTAACATCCACAGCGGAGCTGGAGGAAGCCTGCTAATTGCTGTGCCCTGTTGTCTGTGATGATCTAGGCGGATGTACACTGGAGGGCAGAGACCTGGGGGCCTGTTTCCAGGGTCCTGCTGTGCGGCTGTGCCACCCACCTCACCCTGTGGAGCTGGAGCAGTCAGAGAAGGAGGAGATTTGGGTGAGTGGGACACTCCCAGAGTCCTTTGGGTGGATGGCCAGGGGTGTGCACTAGCTGATCTTCCTCCCTATGGTGCCCACAGGCCCCTGGCTAGCAGCTTGAGAGGGAGGGGCAGCTGGAGTGATCTCGAGAAGCCTCGCCCCTCTCTAGCATTTACACTGATGGACGCCAGGAAGTGCCTCTGCCATTGAGTGCAGCTCCTGCAACAGTGCAGGGCAGATGTCTTGGACCAAGGTCTCCTTGGTGGCCGCTATCCGGTGAGTGTTGACCTCCGTGCATTGGTCTATTGGTACCATCG
Organism: Scyliorhinus canicula; assembly: GCF_902713615.1. NCBI lineage: Eukaryota > Metazoa > Chordata > Chondrichthyes > Carcharhiniformes > Scyliorhinidae > Scyliorhinus > Scyliorhinus canicula. The sequence continues at coordinate 56,681,945 of NC_052160.1, read as the reverse complement.
CCTCAGTCTAAAGACAGATTGATTCCTCCATGGAGCCTCGCAATCTGAGGAGTGCACCAGACATCCCTTCCTGATTTTCTCTACCTTGCCTAACGAGTTCCAGCGACTGAGGCTTGACCGAGTCCAGAGGCTCATCATCGGACTCAGACAAGGCAAGTTCCTTGTTTTCAGCAATCCTCCAAGTTCCGGCACCCTTGGATACCACTGCTCTGCCTGCTGTGGATCAGACAGGGGAATATGCTCACCAGATTGTTCCCCTTGGGACTACTGTAGAACTAGTTTAAACCAATGTGTGGGTCTCTGTGCTGGTGGAGGGTGGAGGTGAGCGCTGTGACGGTTCTTCTGTTTCGGTGTCTGTGAATTCATAGTAAGAGGTCTTACAACACCAGGTTAAAGTCCAACAGGTTTGTTTCCTATCACTAGCTTTCGGAGCACAGCTCCTTCCTCAGGTAAAGGAGCTGTGCTCCCAAAGCTAGTGATTCGAAACAAATCTGTTGGACTTTAACCTGGTGTTGTAAGACTTCTTACTGTGTTCACCCCAGTCCAACGCCAGCATCTCCACATTGCGAATTCATGGTCTGTGCTGCTTTCGGGGTTGGAGTCAAGGACCTGGACCCCCTCAGCTGCTTCCCAGATGTGCCTTCGAAAGGAAGGAGAGGTCATTTGTGCATGGAAGGGGCCTGGGAAACAGTAGACGTCACTCAGTATGGTTGTCTGATGGATGTTGCAGTGCTGGATCCTCATTTGATTAAGTACAGCTGACCTCACCATCAGCACAGGAGTGGTTCATCTCCTCACCAGCCCAGCTGAATGACTCTTTCCTCAAAGGCATCCCTCCACCTGTCTGGGATCTCGCCCTCTTGTTGTATGTCAGCTTGTCCTTCAGGAAGAGAGTATAAGCAGGCCGTGTACCAAGGCAGATGATAAAGATACCTGGCATGTGTGGATGGTAAATGTGACCAGGAAGGTCATGAGGCCATGACCAGCAGAGGAGACAAAGATATGCGTGGGTCAGAGGTGGTGTCCCTTGAGCGAGCATTGAATGAGATTGTGGTGGACGTGTGATGGTTCTGTGAGCTGTGAGTGCTGAGAAGTGACAAACCCTGGCAGAATGGAGGAGCTCATTTGTGGATGGCTGTCCTCTTCTGCATGGCACTGACTACCGCCTCTCATGCTGGAGTGGTGATCTTACATGCAGGTCTTCGATCAGAGCATGGGTATGAGACAGTGTAGTTGGCCTCCAATGTGTTCAGCAGACCCGCAAGGGAGGTAAACCTCGATGCAGTATGCTTCCTGGGTTTGGCAGCCATGATTCCAGCGGCATCCTCTGACTTTCAGTTCCAAAAGTGTATCCTGCTGTGTGTGACTTTAGTTCATTCTCTAAATCATGCTGCATTCCAGGCTGAGGGAGTGGGGCGGTACGCATGGGGGAGGAGGGGGGCACGGGCTGATGCACCCAAAGCTGGGAGAAACTGATTTGTGCAGAAATCTTGAAGTCAGCAAAAACTCCTTGAGTACTTGCCACAGCAGTTGCGGTAACCTTAGGCAACTACGAACAATTCTCGTGAGCACCAAACACTTTAGAATTGAAGCAACGGCCAGAAGAAATCATTCAGTAACTTGCATGTAAGTAACTGATGATTCTTTTAAATGGCATTGACAAGGAATCCTTCTGGTTGCTGAGCACATTTTCAAGTGTGCAAGATGAAGAGAAAGGATTAGCTGGATAGTACTGTTGTAAAAGCAGTTTTGCACACAATGCTATACATTCCGAATATTTCTGCCATGACAAATAGGAATTATAGAACATTTCCAAGACTGGAGTTCACTGTCACGTTGCGAATAACTTCATTCATGGATGAAACTACTACTAAATTGGTCAAGGCACTTCATTAAAGTGTATAGATATTTCCTGATACATCAATGGGAGCTAAGTTTTAAGTATATAACATTAGAAATAAGTCTGGAGTCCATTATTACATGAGAGGTACATTTATTAGTTTAACCAGTACTGATATCACATTCAAAGCTCTTAAAACAGTTCCAAAGTAACACATTATGAATATAACATGCTGAGAGATATAATGATTATCATGCCCTGATAACAATGACTGGTTGTCTTATGTTTGCTAACCATGTCCTTTTTAGAATATAATTTGAATAATACATTGCAATAAATGTTTTAAAAGCTCTTTGTTTATCATTAACTCAAAAACGTCACCTCAGTCCCAGAGGACCATAGGCTGCTCACACCTTTGAGAGCTGGCTGGTGGTGATTTAACCTGAGAGTCAGCATGCCTCAGATGAGGGGCAAGGTTGAGAAGGCGGGGCCTTCGTGAATAATCTCAGCTGGTATGGAAGTTGAACGCGTGCTGTTGACATTGTTCCACATCAGGATCCAGCCATCCAGCCAACTGAGCTAACTGACCTCCAATACAACAAACATTTTCAATACATAAAGGATTAATTTCAGCCCAAAGACTTACCTGCCATTGAACAAGGACCGAGGTAGTGGTGCGTGGAATCACAGACAGAATAACTGGTGGCTCACTAGGAACTAAAAAACAGAATTGTAGGTGAAACTATTGAAAATAGAGGGGGGGGGGGGGCATCTCCTTATAGCCCTCTTCCAGGACCCGACCCATCACCCTCCCCAACTTCCCAGATGCCGCTATCTTTCTGCCCTGCACTCATCCCCACCCTTCAAACCCTACCCTCTGCCATCCTTTCATATGCATGGCCCTTCTTGGGCCCTGACCCTTGGCAGTGCCACCCTGGCACCCTTGGCAGTGCCACCCTGGCAGTGCTCCTGCCAGCTTAGCAATACCACCTGGGCATCTTGGCAGTGCCAGGGTGGAAGAGCCAAGGTGCCAGCCTGGAAGTGCCAAGATGCCCATGTTCCAGGGGGAGAGCCAGTGAGCTACCCTGCACTACCCCTGGCCACCCAGGGGTCTCCGATGACCTGCGAGACTCCCCAGGAACCGTTCCGCCTGTAGATTTAAACCCTACTTAGGCGTGGGCCGTTTAGTCATGTCCCTTTTGGGTGTGATTCCAATGCCTTGTGGGACTTGGATATATCCCGCAAGGAGCGAAGGCTGTTGCGCTGCCCTCGAGCAAGAGCGTAATGCAACCGGTAGATCGCACCCACTGTTTCCATTTTCCAACTCAATTTCTAATAAGGTTCAAACAGAGAAATACACCAAGATTGTTTGGGGCTTCAATGCATCTATTGCCAATATTGGCCACAGATATCATCTTTGTGCCCAAATTCAACTGCTCACTGTAGATTTTGTTAAATAATACATAGGTACTAAATGCAGCATTTACAAGTAATACACCATCTACAAGTAAGAGTTCTTTCTTCTCACAAGAGATTAAATTACAGGCTGCGTGAAGATTATGTGTACATGAAACATGCCATAATTTGAAACTGTTTTAAGTAAATCTGTTTTTCACAGTCAATCATTTATCTCATTCTCTTGTCACTGGTTGTTGCTTAGTGGTGAATTTTTATTTTTCTCCTCGCTCTCTGGGGAACCAGGTTTATCACTCTACACACTGTTGTCTGAATGCAATTTAGTTAGTGCCAAATCAAGGTTTTTTTTCAATTTAGATAATCACAACTAAATATGAACAGTCTATTATCTTGAATATTTTTTTTCTATTTAAGCAAATTGCAGCAGATATAAGATGCAGCAAAACCTGAGAGCTAAAATTGAGAATCTTTATAAGAGCACAATAGAACGTTGATAAGTTAAAAATTCATATGAATCAAAGAATATAATAGATAATTATAACAAGTGAAAAATAATACCGTAACTCATCCTTACCATCCTGAAGTGTTGTCACTGCCTCTGTCGCTTCACTAAAAGTGCTGTCTCCAATATCATTAGTGGCCATTATTCGTAGCTGGTAGGAAGTGTAAGGCTTTAAGCTGTCAAATGACAGGTAACAGTAAACATTGCAGTACTTTATAAAATCAATGCTGCAAGGAAAATTAATGTACAAACTGTAATGAAAATTCTGCACCGTTTCAGAAATGAATTGCTCCAAATCAAAACTCATAAAACTTAACACAAAAGAATGTCTGAAAGCATCTGCTTCTATGTTGGTTAAATACAGATTTAAGAGCACTGACATCAGTGTACCAGTAAAGGGTACAACTGAGATCTTGTCTTGATTAAAGAAATATGATGGCAGTTCAGAGACTTATTGGAACTGGTGGTCAGTTATCCATGACTGAACCATATCAGATTGTGCAGAAATGTGAATCACCATGCATTAAATTGCAAAGTCTTCTTCTGTAAAAAATGACATCCCACATATACCCAAAAAATAAAGAGTTCAAAACCAATTTTAAAATTCAGCTTGGTTAATCAGGAGTGAAATCAGGAGGCACTTCTTACATAAAGGGTAGTGGAAATCTAATATTCTTTCCCTTAAAAGGTTCAGGATGCTGGGTAAATGGAAATTTTAAAGGCAGATCGATAGGTTTTTGTTCTGTACGGGTATCAAGGGATGTGGATCAAATATGTGTAAAAGGAGCTGAGGCCATAATCTAATTGAATGGAAGGACATAGCAGAGAAGTTGAATGGTTGACTTCTGTTCCTGTGCTCGTTTCTAAGAAAAAGGAGTTTAAAACCTTATTAGAACTCAAAAGTAGCAAACTAGAAGCAGCACAAACCATTGGTATAAGGCACATTGGGAACAATAGTCGACCAATATGGAATAATATCCTTCAATAGAAATTTCAAACCATTCTAACAAGAGGTGAATTTGTCAGGCGTTTGTACGAATAAATGTTGCTTCAGAAAGCCATTGCATGGGAATGCAAGATAGTTATTTGATGAATGAGGACCATGTTAGAAAGTTTGGCTCTTATCAGAAGAAACATTTGAGAATGTTAGCAATTCTCTGTTGATGACAGCTGCACAAGAAAAGATCCAGCACATTGCATATAATGTAATACATAAATGCATTATAAAAATAGTCACTATCAAGGAGGGACTGCAAAGCTCAGGAAAGAGGGAAATTTCAAGGGGTCTTTTCATGTTCTCTGAATACTTTGAGAATGTTTCTGTTGCCAACTTTAATAATAATAATAAAAATAATCGCTTATTGTCACAAGTAGGCTTCAATGAAGTTACTGTGAAAAGCCCCTAGTTGCCACATTCTGGCGCCCGTTCGGGGATGCTGGTATGGGAATTGAACCCACGGTGCTGGCATTGTTCTGCATTGCAAGCCAGCTATTTAGCCCACTTTGCTAAACCAGCCTCGGCTGTTGGTAGTTGCTATTATTGTTACTTTTACTAAATAAAGGGCAAAGTGAGTGCAGGAGAATGATTGGCAGCTATTACCAAAAGGGATTCTGGGAGAAGTCAACTCGGTCACCTCGACTGTAGCGTGGGGAGCTGAAGAAATGGTGTCAAGGAGCGGCATAGACATGGTAGATAGTCAGAGGCTTTTTCCAAGGATGGAAGGGCCAATTACAAGGGGGAGCAGGTTCAAGGTGAGACGGTGTAAGTTGAAGGGAGATGTGTATGGTATGTTTTTCACGCAGAGAGCGGTGGGCGCGTGAAACACGCTGCCAGAGGATTAGCAACATTTCATAGAAACATAGAATGGGGTTACAGTGCAGCAGGAGGCCATTCGGCCCATTGAGTCTGCCCTGGCCATTGGAAAGAGCACCCTACCTAAGCCCACAGCTCCAGCCTATCCCCGTAACCCAGTAACCCCACCGAACCTTTTTGGACACTAAGGGCAATTTAGCATGGTAAATCCACCTAACCTGCACATCTTTGGACTGTGGGAGGAAACCGGAGCACCCGGAGGAAACCCACGCAGACACGGGGAAGATGTACAGACTCCGCACAGGCAGTGACCCAAGCCGGAAATCGAACTTTGGACCCTGGAGCTGTGAAGCAACTGTGCTAACCACTGTGCTACCATGCCACCCCGGTAAGAGGCATCTAGATGGATGCATGATTAGGGAGGAAATAGAGGGATACGGACTAAGTAAGGTCAGAAGGTTCTTTTTTTGTTAGGGCATCATGATCGGCATAGGCTTGGAGGGCTGTGCTGTACGTTTCTATGTTCTTTGTTCTATCTTCTGAACCAAGCTTGTGTGCAGACTTTAGCAATGAAATTCTTAAGCAGACTATAATTATTTTGTTTACCAATAATGTAAAGCAACCAATGGATATTGTATATGATACTGATTGTCTTGGTTCCGTACTGCTGCCGTGTTTGGTATTGCAAATTGTATGATAAAGCTCCCTCTATCATTGAAACCACAGACCCAATTTAAAGAAAGAACATGACAAAGTATAAAACCCATATCAAATTATTCCTCTCACTCAATATGAATGCTTTCCCCAGTGAGCGAACAGTGTTAAATAGTATCCATGGGAGGATGTTGCAAGACATTATAATGGCAGAAAATACAGGAACGTTTTTGCAGGCTTGGATTGGAACTGATGAAACATTAGCTTTCTTCTCTTTCAGTTTTTGATTGGGCCCTTATTTCCAACATTTTCTGTACTGATTCCAGATTTCCAGGAATCCTGGTTTTCTTTCATTTCTTGAGTGGCAGACAAAGAGTAGTTTTTTCTTAATTTTAAATTCTTTGCATATAAGCTGTAGAATTTTATACACAATAAGCAGACTGTACTTATTACCGGTCTATCACATATGATGTAGCACCATGATTGACTGAAGCGGTGTGTGTCTGCCATGCCGTGCTAGGTAGTTCTTTTGTTTGCACTGTGAAGTAGCGGATTGGTGATGAACCGTCACTGCCTGGTTTCCATTGCAACAGCAAGCTACGACCACAGATCTCAGACTGAGGGACTGTCAGGTTGGTAGGTGGCTGCGGACGGTCTGCAAAATTAAGAAAAATGGTTTTAAAAACAATTCTGTCCTGCAACTGTCCCCTAAACTGGACCCAACCCTAACCCTTTGTACAAAAACAAGACAAAAGCAAACAGACGTCCGGGCAGTCTTGAGTCAGTTTTCCACCACCACTTTTGAGGGACTTACAGGATGGGAAAAGTGAGGAATTACAACCACTTAATGTGACACATAAGATTACTGCTGTGTACTACGTGCAATGAAATTATAAACCCATTGGTAAAGAATGGACTTATGATTTCAATGGAACTGGCACACAAAATAAATCCTCCATGCAGCTTAACAGCACAAACTTATGCAAACTAATGTTTGATTGACTTTCTTAAACATATTCAGAATCCCTACATGCAATGTTGAAATATTCATTATTTTAATTAACTGAGATTTTATTGCAACATTTTTCTCCATGAAGAATCAGCTACTGGATCTGGATCTATGTCCAACTAAACTTGGGTATTGTTCAACTACAATTGCAAACCTCAAATGACCTTCCAGAAGGAATACGGAAGGCCCACCCCAGCTCATCCATGCAGAAGAAACTACAATCTAGGTTCTATCGTGGAAGGTGTACCTCAGGATATTCCCGATGGTGCGGGTGTCCAGGATCAGGGGTCACAGTCTGAGGTTATGGGATAGATTGTTAAGACAGAGAAGAGGAGAAATTTCTTCAGCCAGAGAGTGGTCAGCCTGTGGAATTGACTACCACAAAAAGTAGTTGAGGACAAAACGTTGTATGTTTTCTGGAAGCAAGTTAGATTTGGCACAGGGAATCGAATGGTAAGGGGAGAAGGTGGGATCAGACTATTGAGTTTGATCAGCCATGATCATAATGAATAGCGGAGCAGGCTCAAAGGGCCAAATGACCTCCTCTTGCGCCTACTTTCTATTTTTCTATAGTGTCATGTACTATCATAGCACCCAAGGTTTATGCTGCCATTCTCCCACCTAAAAGTCTGTCCTTTTGCTGATCACACTCTGTAAAGTTCATCCTACAATCAGTCCTACGTTTGACTTGATCTTGTTTGAATATGTGCTCCCTCATCCTGGTATCATGATTTAACTAGAAATGTTCCAGATATACCTTTTCCGTACCATTTACTGTCTTCTACACTAATATCAGGTACCTTACTCACTACTCTCAACGTTGAAGAGCCCACCTTTCTTCATTGTCTTCTCAGATACTAATAATCAGTCTCATCATTCTTCTCTGAACCAGTCAGAATTAGATAGAGAGCGCAAAAAGTGGTATGACCAGAGCATAGCAGAGGATTAATTAGGCATCCTCTGACTTGTACCCTACAGATTTGGCCACATTGTTCAACATTCTATTTATTTTGATGATTGCTGCTCAAAGTATGGGATATGTTTCAGAGAGGATCTTCTGGCTGACCTAGAGCTCTTCCAACTTCATCCGAAGCTGTGTCGGCTTCAAATAAAACGAATGACTGAAATTATAATTCTGCAAGAACAATTAAACTGTAAAAGGCTGACTGAAATATTTGAACTCGGGGTCTCGAAATGTCTCAGAGTGATCCTCTTACAAAGTCAAATAGGGAGTAATTGAACTATAACAGTAAATGGTCTTTCAGCTCATTTAAAATTTGAATAATTTGGCCCATTGATTTCACTAGATGTAATAATACTAATTGAAGATGAAAGGGAATTATAATGAAATTCATAACTAGTCTCTGCTAACTGAAGTGTGCCATGGACTGTTCAAAGCTTATCAGTGTAAAGAAGTATTGGTTCAGGCCATGGCCTCCCTGTTTCATAAGCCTTTATTGATTTTCAAAGATAAATATCAAGTAAGCAATACTTTTAGAAGTTATGTTGGGAGTAATTGATTTTGTTTGCTGTGTTGTGCATGAGCAATACACATTTTATTGATTGTATATGTGTAAATGGTGCAGTGACCAGTTTTTGATGGTTCAGCACACATTTATCTCTCCACCTGCTCATCCAGGACTCAGGTAAAAAAAACTACAGTTCAGCATTTTATTCTGTTTTGGTTTGCCACTGTTTGCATTTCTGTTTGCATTATTTGCCACCAAGGAAGTGCTAATCTTCAGCAGCAACAAACAGACAAACTGTAATGAATTAATGTAGATTTGGCCTCGCTTGGCAACAGCACCCCATTACTTCTTAATTTCTCTCATTTTCTTTTATGCTCTCTTCAGGTTTAATGGTTTGCACCTTGGGCTTAGGCCCTTGCTTCTCATTACCTCTCTTAGAACAGCTTTCATCATGAGGCTTTGCTGTCTTTGGCAAAAATGCCAGTTACTAATGATAATTAGGAAGCTCTGCTAGATAGAAGCCACTGTTAAATTCACACTCCAAAATGTAAAAAATATTCTCTTCTGTGTTGGAAGTTATGAACAGCAGAGCAAACTCGATGGGCCGAATGGCATCCTTCTGTGACATATTGTGGTCTACTAGTGGTATGATTCTATGATCATTAGCAAAAATATTAAAAATAAATAAATGTATTGGGAGTGCTGGGTCAGGTGTGGATGATAGAAATAAATAAATATGTGTTACGTGAAGACTCAAAAATATTTCAAAGCACTTCACTATTCTGTGAAGAACTTCAATGTTCAATGACTGTTGGAATCGAGGGAGATGCTGCAGTTATTTAACACATGAAATCCCAAGGGTGGCACAGGGGTTAGCACTGCTGCCTCACGTCGTAGAGCACCGGGTTCGATCCCGGCCCCGGGTCACTGTCCGTGTGGTGTTTGCACATTCACCCCGTGTTTGTGTGGATCTCACCCCCAGAACCCAAAGATGTGTAGGGTAGGTGGATTGGCCACACTAAATGGCCCCTTACTTGGGAAAAAAAAAGAATTGGATACTCTAAATTTATTTAAAAAAACACAAAATCCTACAAACAGGAATTAAGTAATTGTGCTGATAATCAGTTTACAGTTACATTGGTTAAATGGTAAGGGAAATGTCAACAAGGATACCAGGCAAAATGACTGCTCTTGTTCAATCTTTAACATCCATCTGATGAGGCGGATGGGACCTTGATTAATGTCACATCTGTTGGCTGAAACCACTGTTGTACTTCACTGAAGTGTCAGTCTAATTTATGTGTTAGAATTGAAGTTGTCAGTCCAAAAGGGACCCAAGAAGTCCAAAAGTGGAGGAGAAATGTGTATGATTAGCGCACTGCTGTCAAAGGATCCTCCTTATCTCCTAACCGGGAAGGAACAATCCAGGGGTATATATTCTCTCCAGAAAACATTGATTTGATATTTATGTGGTAAATTTTCCAGAATTTTGTCATTGCTCCAGGCTAATAGTGCTTATATTCTGTCATCTTTGATTTGCTAGACAACATATTAAATTTATTTATAGCAATAACATATGAAAAGGATAATTAAAACAGAGCAGTTTCTGACCCCCCCCCCCCCCGGTTGCTGCTGCTGCTGCCGGCCTTTTTCTACCGTTCTGCCAGGAAATCTAGGAATGGTTGCCACCTCCTGAAGAACCCCTGCACTGATCCCCTTAGGGCAAATTTCACCCTCTCCAATTTAATAAACCCCGCCATATCGTTGACCCAGGCCTCCACGCTTGGGGGCCTCGCATCCTTCCACTGTAGAAGAATCCTACGCCGGGCTACTAGTGACGCAAAGGCCAGAATGCCGGCCTCTTTCGCCTCCTGCACTCCCGGCTCCTCTGCAACCCCAAATATTGCGAGTCCCCAGCCCGGTTTGACCCTGGATCCTACCACCCTCGACAGTCCTTGCTATGCCCTTCCAAAATTCCCCCAGCGCTGGGCATGCCCAGAACATATGGGTATGGTTTGCTGGGCTTCCTGAGCACCTAATACACCTGTCCTCACTCCCAAAAAACTGGCTCATCCTTGTCCCGATCATGTGAGCCCTATGCAGCACCTTAAACTGTATGAGGCTAAGCCTCGCACAAGAAGAGGAGTTCACCCTTCTTAGGGCGTCCGCCCACGTCCCCTCCTCAATCTCCTCACCCAGCTCCTCCTCCCATTTACCCTTCAGCTCCTCCACCGAGGACTCGTCTAAGTCCTGCATCACTTGGTACGTTGCCGAGATCTTCCCCTCTCCAACCCACACCCCCGAGAGCACCCTGTAATGAACCCCACGCGGTGGCAGCAGAGGGAACCCCGCCACCTGACAAACACCCTTACCCAGTGCCGGCCCTAGGGTTGCTGGCGCCCCGGGCAAGCTGAACTTCGGTGCCCTTTGGGGGGGGGGGGGGGGGGCGCCGGGTGTAGGGGGGGCGGGGCCGGGGTGCGGGGTCGAGGGGGCAGGGCCGAGGGGGGCGGGCCGAGGGGGGGGCGGGGGGCCGAGGGGGCGGGGGGGGCCGAGGGGGCGGGGCGGGGCCGAGGGGGCGGGGGGGCCGAGAGGGGGGGGGGTGCGGGGCGCTGGGTGGGGGGGGGGGTGGCGGGGGCCGAGGCGGGGGGGCCAAGGCGGGTGGCGGGGGCGGGGCGGGCCCGAGGCATGGGGGGGGGGGGCCGAGGCGGGGGGGGGGGGGGGCGGCGGACCCGAGGCGGGGGGGGGGGGGGGGGGGCGGGCCCGAGGCGGGGGGGGGGGGGGGGGGGGGGGCGGACCCGAGGCGGGGGGGGGGGGGGGGCCCGAGGCGGGGGGGCGGGTCCGAGGCGGGGGGTGGCAGGCCCGAGGCGGGGGGGCCGAAGGGCGGGGGCGGGAGGGAGGGGGGGGCGGGAGGGAGGGGGGGGGGGCAGAGGGGGCCGCCCCAGGGGAGGGCGGCCACCCTGGGGGAGGGCGGCCACCGCGCATGCGCTGTTTGGCACCGGCCCAACTGCGCATGCGCGGGACCCGAGTCTCTGGCGCCCCTTAGCACATGGCGCCCCGGGTGACTGCCCGAGTTGCCGGTGCCTTGGGCCGGCCCTGCCCTTACCTGCATGAAGCTAAAGGTGTTCCCCGGGGGGATCCCGAACTTCCCTTCCAGCTCATCCAGGCTCGCAAACTTCCCGTCTACAAACAGGTCCCTCAACCTCCTAACACCTGCCCTGTGCCAACTCAGAAACCCGTCATCAATTCTTCCCGGGACAAACCAGTGGTTCCCCTGTATCGGGGATCCCATCGAGGCCCTCACCTCCCCCTGTGCTGTCTCCATTGCCCCCAGATTTTGAGGGTAGCCGCCACCACCGGGCTCGTGGTATACCTCGTCGGAGGGAGCGGCACTGTTACCAGCGCCTCCAGGCTCGTGCCCACACAGGACGCCATCTCCATCCTCTTCCATGCTGCCCCTTCCCCGTCCATTACCCACTTACGCACCATCGCTGCGTTGGCAGCCCAATAATACCCACAGAGGTTGGGAAGTGCCAGCCCCCCCCCTATCCCTGCCCCGCTCCAAGAACACCCTTCTCACCCTTGGGGTCCCGTGCGCCCACACAAACCCCGTAATGCTCCTGCTAACCCGCCTGAAAAAGGCCTTCGGGATAAGGATGGGGAGGCACTCGAACAGGAACAGAAATCTCAGGAGCACCGTCATCTTGACTGATTGCACCCTACCCGCCAGAGACAGCGGCAGCATGTCCCATCTCTTGAACTCCTCCTCCATTTGCTCCACCAGCCTTAAGCTTATGCAAGGCCCCCCAGCTCCTGGCCACCTGGACCCCCAAGTACCTGAAGTTCCTCTCCGCCCTTTTTAGTGGGAGCCTACCAATCCCCCCCTCCTGGTCCCCCGGGTGTACAACGAACAGCTCGCTCTTCCCCAAGTTGAGCTTGTACCCTGAGAAATCCCCAAATTCCCTGAGAATCCTCATCACCTCCGGCATTCCCCCAACCGGGTCCGCCACATATAACAATAAGTAATCCGCATAGAGCGACACTCGGTGTTCCTCCCCACCTCGCACCAGCCCCCTCTAATTCCTCGACTCCCTCAGCGCCATAGCCAGGGGTTCAACTGCCAGTGCAAAAAGCAGGGGGGACAAGGGATACCCCTGCCTCGTCCCTCGGTATAACCGAAAATACTCCGATCTCCTCATATTCGTGGCCACAGTCGCCATCGGGGCCTCATATAACAGCCTCACCTACATGACAAACCCCTCCCCAAACCCGAACCTTTCCAGCACCTCCTACAAGTACCCCCACTCAACCCTATCGAAGGCCTTCTCCGCGTCCAACGCCACCACTATCTCCGCCTCCCCTTCTACCGCCGGCATCATTATAACATTCAAGAGCCTCCGTATGTTAGTGTTCAGCTGCCTCCCCTTCACGAACCCCGTTTGATCCTCGTGGATAACCTGCGGCACACAGTCCTCTATCCTCGTGGCTAAAAGTGAGATCGGCCTGTATGACCCACACTGCAGGGGATCTTTGTCCCGCTTAAGGATCAAGGAAATCAACGCCCGAGACATCGTAGGAGGCAGAGCCTTCCCTTGCCTCATTGAAGGTCCTAACCAGCAAGGGGCCCAACAGGTCTGCATACATCTTATAAAATTCGACCGGGAACCCATCCGGCCCCGGTGCCTTCCCCAGCTGCATGCTCCCTATCCCTTTGACCAGCTCCTCCAGCTCAACCGGCGCCCCCAGTCCCTCCACCTGTCCCTGCTCCACCCTCGGGAATCTCAGCCGGTCCAAAAAGTGCCCCATCCTCCCCTCCTCCGCTGGGGGTTCGGACCAATACAGTTCCTTATAAAAGTCCCTGAAGACCCCATTAATGTCTATCCCCCTTCGCACCACATTTCCTCCCCTATCCTTAACTCCACCAATCTCCCTGGCCGCATCCCGCTTGCGGAGCTGGTGTGCCAGCATTCTGCTAGCCTTCTCCCCATACTCGTACACCACTCCCTGTGCCTTCCTCCACTGAGCTTCAGCCTTTCTGGTGGTCAACAAGTCGAACTCAGCCTGGAGACTACGCCACTCCCTCAGCAATCCCTCCTCCGGAGCCTCCGCGTGTCTCCTGTCCACCCTCACCATCCCCCCCACCAGTCTCTCCCTCTCTCTCTGCTCTCTCCTCTCCCTGTGGGCTCGAATGGAGATCAACTCCCCGCTAACCACCGCCTTCAGCGCCTCCCAGACCGTCCCCACTCGGACCTCCCCGTTGTCATTGGCCTCCAGGTATCTCTCGATTCATCCTCGAACCCGCCCGCCCACCTCCTCGTCCGCCAGCAGCCCCACCTCCAAGCGCCAAAGCGGGCGCTGGTCTCTCTCCTCCCCCAGCTCGAGGTCCACCCAGTGCGGGGCATGGTCAGAAATGGCTATCGCCGAATACTCAGCATCCTCCACGCTCGCAATCAGCGCCTTACTCAATGAAAAAATCAATCCGGAATAGGCCTTATGCACATGGGAGAAGTATGAAAAGTCCCTGGCCCTCGGCCTCGCAAACCTCCATGGATCCACCCCTCCCATCTGGTCCATAAACCCCCTCAACACCATAGCCGCCGCTGGCCTCCTACCCGTCCTGGATCTGGATTGATCCAGTGGCGGATCCAGCACCGTGTTGAAATCCCCCCCCCCCCCCCCCCCCCCCATTATCAGGCCCCGCGCCTCCAAATCTGGAATCCGGCCCGACATAAGAACATAAGAGCAGGAGTAGGCCATCTGGCCCCTCGAGCCTGCTTCGCCATTCAATGAGATCATGGCTGATCTTTTGTGGACTCAGCTCCACTTTCCGGCCCGAACACCATACCCGTAATCCATTTATTCTTCAAAAAACTATCTATCTTTACCTTAAAAACATGTAATGAAGGAGCCTCAACTGCTTCACTGGGCAAGGAATTCCATAGATTCACAACCCTTTGGGTGAAGAAGTTCCTCCTAAACTCAGTCCTAAATCTACTTCCCCTTATTTTGAGGCTATGTCCCCTAGTTCTGCTTTCACCCGCCAGTGGAAACAACCTGCCCGCATCTATCCTATCTATTCCCTTCATAATTTTAAATGTTTCTATAAGATCCCCCCTCATCCTTCTAAATTCCAACGAGTACAGTCCCAGTCTACTCAACCTCTCCTCATAATCCAACCCCTTCAGCTCTGGGATTAACCTAGTGAATCTCCTCTGCACACCCCCCAGTGCCAGTACGTCCTTTCTCAAGTAAGGAGACCAAAACTGAACACAATACTCCAGGTGTGGCCTCACTAACACCTTATACAATTGCAACATGTGCCGCATGAAACCCGCATCGTCCCAATTTGGGGCGTATACATTGACCAGCACCACCCGCTCCCCCTGCAGCTTGCCGCTTACCATCATATACCTCCCGCCGCCGTCTGCCACCACATTCAACGCCTCAAATGACACCCTCTTCCCCACCAGGATCGCCACCCCCTGATTTTTTGCATCCAGCCCCAAATGAAACACTTACCCATCCCTTCCTCAATCTAACCTGATCCGCCACCTTCAGGTGCGTCTCCTGAAGCATGGCCACGTCCGCCTTCAGCCCCTTCAGGTGCGCAAACACGCGGGCCCGTTTGACCGGCCCATTCAGTCCCCTCACATTCCAGGTTATCAGTCGGATCAGGGGGCTACCTGCGCCCCTCCCCTGTTGACTAGCCATTACCCTTCCTCAGTCCGCCAAGTGCCCGCGCCCCCCGACGACAGACCCCCATCCCGACCCCCTCTACATGCTCCAGCTCCTTCTCGGCCATTCCAGCAGCAACCCGGTACCCCCCCCCTCCCCCCCTCCTCCCCCCCCCCCCAACCCAAGCTAGGGCCCCCCTAGCTGCGTAACCCCTTCCATTGTACTTCCGTAAGTCAACCGACTCCTGCTGACCCCGGCTGCTCCCGCCACCCCAATGACCCTCCCCAGTGCAACACAACCACCGTGCCCTCCCCCCACCCCCAGTGCCGGCCCCGCCCACTGCCCCTCCAGCGCGGGAGAGAAGCCCGCGCTTCCATCCCGAGCCCCGCCCCCCCGACCCAACACACGGGAAAAGACAGGCACATGACCCAACAGGACCGCGAACCACTCCCAAACTCTCAACCAGCGAAAAAAACCAGACGTGACAAAACGCCCCAGTAAACAGATAACAGTCCCAAAAAGCGAAAAAGCAGAACAGCAAAAAGACATCATCAAATAAAACCGATAAAAGCGAAAGGATACCAAGGAGGACAAAGCCTCCGGGCTGTGTACACCGTTCCCCAGCCCCCAGTCCTCAGTTCAAGTCTAGCTTCTCTGCCTGGACGAAAGCCTAGGCCTCCTCCGGAGAGTCAAAGTAGAGCTGGCGGCCCTTATAAGTGACCCAGAGGCGTGCCGGCTGTAACAGGCCAAACTTGACCCCCTTCTTGTGGAGTACTGCCTTCGTCCTATTAAAACCAGCACTTCTCTTTGCCACTTCCGCACTCCAGTCCTGGTAGATCCTGATCTCCGCATTCTCTCACTACTACTCCTCTCTTTCTTCGCCCATCTCAGCGCACACACACGTTCGACAAAGCGGTGAAAACGGACCAGCACCGCCCGAGGCGGTTCGTTTGGCCTGGGTTTCCTCAGCAGCACCCAATGGCCTCCAGCTCCAAGGGTCCCTGGAACGACCCGTCGCCCATTAGCGAGTTCAGCATCATAGACACATAGGCCCCCAAAACCGAACCTTCCAGCCTCTCTGGGAGGCCTAGAATCGGCAGGTTCTTCCGACGGGCGCGGTTCTCCATCTCCTCCATCCTCGCTGACCACTTCTTGTGGAGCGCCTCGTGCGACTCCACCTTCACTGCCAGGCCCAGGAGTTCGTCCTCGCTCTCCGAGGCCTTTTGCCGAAGCTCTCGGATCGCCGCACCCTGAGCCGTCTGGGTCGCATGAGCTTCTCCAGGGAGGCCTTATGCGGTTCCAGGATCTCTGCCTTCAGCTCCCTGAAGGAGCGCTGAAGCAGCTCCTGCTGCTCCCACGATGCTGATTCCCCGCCCGCCGCCATCTTGCCTTTCCTGCCTCGCTCCTGGTCCAAGCCATCCACCGGTGGAGAATCTTAGAGGAAGTGTCCCCACACGGGGAAAAGTCCAGCCAGTACAGATACAGATTAAAAGAGCCCAAAAGACCGAAAATAGCGGGAGCTAACGAACGTGCGGCTTAGCTCCGCATCACCGTAACCGGAAGTCCCCCTTGCAGGAGAAGTTGCCGCACAATCGGCAGGAAAGGGCCCAGACGGACGGCAGGTTGCCGGACCTTAGGGTTCTCATCACCTATGAGGAACAGGTGCTGGAGTGTCGCGGGGATGGCCGAGGATAGATCAGTGACCAATGTTCAGCTTGGCCTACGCCGCAGAGGTGAGGATCCAATGGGTTGATGACTTGTCACACCTGAATTGTTCATGTCAGGATGATGATCCTTCCCTCTCACTGACCACATGTCCATTCTCCCACAGGATCTCTAACTGGTAGTGCAGACCCATCCAGGGCACAACCCCCTACTGCCCAAGGAAACATCTTGGACGAGAACTCTGAGGACGCCACAATTCATCCCCACCCTCCACCAGCACAGAGACATACACCTCAGAGGGCAGAAGTAGTGGACAGACCTCTGGAGCACAATCTGGTGAGCACCACACAGTTGCTGGTACACATCAGGCAGAGGCAGGAGCGTCCAGGGGAGCCAGTCGGAGGTCTGATGGATCCCAGGACACAGCTGGGTCCCAGTCAGTTGCTGAGCTTCTGGACTATGCTATCCCGGAGCTGCTGCAGTCAATAGTGTACGGCTGTAAGATTAGGAGGGGAACGTCAGCAAACTCCAGTGGGTCCCCATTGCTGATTAGAGGAGTCCCAGAGGCAGGACATGCGTGGCAGTGAGGCTGGCGACCTTAGAGGAAAGCCTGGAGCACGACGTCAGCCGCATGAGTGGTGGTGTCAATGCCTCGAGAGCATGTCCGAGTCACTCGGGGACCTGTCCGTGTCACAGGTGGACCCTTACGAGGTGTTGTGGAGGTGTCCCAGTCTCAGGAGGGCGTTGCCGAGGCTCTGGTGCATGCCCCATTCGCTGAAGACCATGTCCCAGATGCAGGTGGACATTGGCGAGGCGCTGCAGAGTATAGCCCACTTACAGAGCGCCATCATCAAGGGCATCAACACCATGGTGCGGACTTTGGGGAGCCACCAGGGCTGGCAGATGCAATTGACACAGGGGCATCTGGAGCTCAATCCAGCTGCTCCTTCATCCTGAGGTGATTTCCCAGGGCCCTACAGGCACCAAAAGGAAGGAGGTAGCGCTGGAGGCCAACCCAGAGCCTCCCTACAGGGAAATGACGACGGTCGCCAGCACTCCTCAAGTCCATCCCCCCTGACAAAGGCGTATCTTGGGGTCAGCGTGCGGAACAGGGTGGCACGGCAAGGCATATGCCACCGGCAAGTCGGCCAGGGCCCTGCGGCACTCCAGAGGATGCCTGCCAGGGCATCAAACCATTGAGGTGTCACAGCTGTCATCCCCACCCTCCACCGGGGCAGAGACACACAGGTAAGCAGCAGGTCGCCTCCACCTCTGATGTTTATCCTGGAGACACACCGAGATGTAAGTGGTAGAGCTCGGAGGGCTAGTACATTGAGGATCACGGAGAGGGCACTGGGGCATGGTGGGCAGTACCATCAGAAGCTAGGGACAGTTGGGGTCATTAAGAGAAAAGCCCTGACTCCTTGATGAAAATCGGACTCCAAAACTACACACAGTACTCCAGGCATGGTCTCATCATAACCCTATACAATTGTAGGGAAACATCTTTATTTTTAGACTCCAACACCCTTGCGTTAAGCCCAACATGCCATTTACCTCCCTGATTGCTTGCTGCACCTGCAGGCTAACACATTTCCTTGTACGAGTACACCCACTCATTCAAAAAAAAACATGTCATGACACTTCAGCACTTCTCAGTACTGCACTGGAGTGAGTGTCAGCTTTGATGTTTGTGCCCAAATCTCTGGAGCAGCTTCAAGTTCGAAGTGAGAGCTCTACAACTGCGCCATGGCTGAAATGTAAGAGAATCAAGAAAATATGCTGTAGCTGACGTATGGAGACTAGATTAATATAAATTATGAGAAATCGTTCCTTCACAGAATTTGCATTTTTACCATTTTTTAAATGAGTCTTTTCATGAAGATAGAGATAATATCGCCATTAAAGATAGAAAAGATCATTCTAACATATTACATTCTTGAAACTAATTGCAGACAATTTCTTTAGGGAAAGACTGAATGCAATACTTTAGTGCGCTACTTTATGAGGATATTTCATTGCCAAGATTTTAAATGTTGTTAGTTGGCTTCTGTGGAATGGAGCACTTCCCTTGCTGTGATTCTGAACATTAAATGAGTTAGTGGGCTATCTACGCAGAAAAGGCCAGATCTCAAATCGATTTGTCAATATCTCTGGCTCTTTAGGGAACACAAATTTCTGTAATATTGGTTAACTAATCTATTTACCTTCCAACTGACTTTCAGTAAAATCTCTTTGTTTTCTACTCAATGTTATGCACTTGGCTAAGTCTTATTATTATTTTTAAAAATAAATTTAGAGTATTCAATTCATTTTTTCCAATTAAGGGGCAATTTAGCGTGGCCAATCCACCTAGCCTGCACATCTTTTGGGTTGTGGGGCCGAAACCCACGCAAACACAGGGAGAATGCACAAACTCCACACGGACAGTGACCCAGAGCCGGGATCGAACCTGGGACCTCAGCGCCGTGGGGCAACCGTGTTAACCATTTGCGCCACCGTGCTGCCCACAGTAACGTCTTATTTACTATTTTTATTTTAAGGAAATACAAAATTTTGCATCCTGCCCCTATTTTATAGGTGATCACACTGATAAACAAGAGGCCACACTTAAAAGAGAATCTTGAGCTGTATAGTTCACTGATAAGGCCAACATTTGGTGCCAATCCTCATCTGGGAAGGTGATGATGAACTGCCTTCTTGAATGGCTACAGTCTGAGTGGAAATTGCTTCTCCAAGTGGCAGGGTGCATTTAATCAGTGAGGAGGGGGGGGACCATGCCTGCATCCTGTCTCTACCCTAATTACGTCTGTGGCGGGAAGTCTTATGGACGGCCTTCTTGCCCCACTGATAACTGAGGCCCTTAAGTGGGAAATTAATACCTACTTAAGGGCATCATGCCACCATCACTGGTATTAACCATGCCATGCGAGGAGCATGTTTGCTTGCAGGTTCTCAAAAGAGGTCCCTTGTTCAAAGGTGCCCAATTGTGGGACCTGGCATCGGGAGGGAGTGCACCTGGTGAGGGCTGCTCCCATACCTAGGCAGCATTTGTGTGGACAGATCACTTACACCTCTGCCATCCTTGTGAGGATGCAGCAACAGTCTAGAAAATTCAGGAATGCACGACAACACCTTCAAAAACACCCCACAGTACTTCCACACAATTTGCCTGGTAATTTAAGGAACCATTGTGCAGGTCCCAGCTTGCAGATTCAGACTTGTTTGGTGAGTGATTGATCAATTAGCTGTCTGAACCTACATGGTCCAACTGTGGTATTCTGTTGTTACATTGGCCGGTTGTGATGTCAGGATAGCACACATTCACAGCTTTCTGACGCACACTGTGGCCACTTCCACGTGCATACTTTTCCTGTTGGAACGGAGAGCAGGCCATAAAGGAAGCAGCCAGCAGAGCATCAAGCCCCAGCAAAGTATTGCCAGGCCTCTGCAGCGCTGCACAAGCATTTTACCGGTCATTCTATTTGTGCTTAATTGCATTTCATGAGTAATTTTTTTCAGTTTTGGCAATAATCTGGCAATTTTGGTGAAGACCCACAGAAGTTACACAGATAGGGTGTGCATTTTCTCCAAGCTCTCTGAGGGTCTTCTGATGAGGTTACTAGTAAGATTCTGGAAACCTGACTTCCAGCGGCGCCTATGGTGTGAATGGTCGCACACATGGCAGCTCCTGCTCAAGGGCACAGATTCAAGCCCTTTTTACCTGAAAAGGGGAGAGATTTTGATGGAAAAGTGTAGCTGAAGGTTGGAGGAGAAGCTCCTCCCGGGTGTGGCAGGTCTGCTGGTTGCCAAACCTGGCAGAAGGTGAAAGACCTGGCCAAGGAGTTTGAAGAGACCTGTGGCGCAGCGGCCTTTGGAAAGATAGTGAAGGGGAATGGGCCGGTGCAGGTTGGAAAGCCCCAGATGGAACAGTTGATGGCTTTCATCAGGGAAGAGTTCCGTCAACAAGGGAAAGAGATATAGGAGGACAGATCGAAGGCCATTCAAGGGCTCGAAGGAAAGGGTCGAAAAGTGTCTGGAGGCTCAGGGGTCGCAGATCTGAGAGATAGAGAGGGTGATGTTGGACCACAATGATCGGGTGGTGGAATGGAAATGGAGGTCGGGCTCTTAGGAGACCTTAGCATGATGCTGAGAGCAAAGGTGGAAGGGCACGAGAATAGATTGAGAAGGCATAACCTGCGCATCGTCAGCCTGCCTGAAGGAGTGGAAGGCACGAGTGCCACGAGATATGTCTCGAAGATGCGGGCAGGGCTTGTACTGGAGGGTGTGCTGGATAAGGCCCCAGAGGTGGATAGAGCGCAGAGGTCTCTGAGTCAGAAGCCAAGGGCAGGGGAGCCTCTGCATGCGGTGTTTGTAAGATTCCACAAGTTTGCAGAAAAAGAGAAGATCCTGGAGTGGGCCAGGGAGAAACGGAACTGTGAATGGGAGGTGAACAAGGTTCCAAATATACCAGGACATTGGAGCTGAACTGGCAAAACAGCGTGCGGGGTTTAACAGGGCCAAGGCGGTGTTCTATTGATAGCAGATCAGGTTCGGCATGCTCTACCCGGTAAAACTGTCGGTAACTTATGAAAGCCGAGAATATCACTTTGGGACCCTAGAAGTGCCCAATGACTTCATTAAAGAGCACAAACTGGGGAAGAACTGAATTTTATTGGGAGACAGAGGAGCTGGCACTTCGGAGTACGGAGCAAATGGTTAGAGTGGGGGATGGAGGGTGGGTGGTTTATTTGTCCCTAGGTGGAGGATTTTTGTTGGGTCAACAATGTATAGCAGGGGTGAAAAGTTTGTAAGGGGACAGTCGGCCCTCCCACTCCCACCTGCTGCCTTTGGCGGTGTTTTTTCTTTTTTTCCCCCCGGACGAGACAACCTGTGGTTTGGGATGTTTGGGTAGGAGAGGGGCAGGTTCGCAGGGAAGCTTCGCCACACAACAAAGAGGAGAGGGTGGGGATGGGGTAGGGGGTTAATAGGAGGAGCCTTTGGCAGGCATTGCCACACTGGGAGATAATGCTGGTGAACGGAAGTGAGGTGGGGGTGATGGCTGCAAGAGATGGCCAAGGATGGAGGCGGGGGAGATGGGACGTGGCAGAGTTTGAGATGGGACATGGCAGAGTTGGAGATGAATCGTGGTCAGGGGCCGAGAAGGTGGCCATCTTGGATGGCCTGAGTAGAGGGTGAGATTAGAGGGGGAAGATGGCGGACGGTAGAGGGGAACAGAGGCGTAAACCCGCAGTAAGGCTTATAATGTAGAATGTGCTAGGGCTTGATGGACCGGTGAAAAGATCTTGGGTCTTCGTGCACTTCAGGAGTTTGAAGGCGGGGGCGGTCTTTCTGCAGGAGACGCACCTCCGCGTGAAGGATCAGATCAGATTGAGGAAAAGATGGGTGAGTCAGGTATTTTACTCGGGGTTTGACTCAAAATCGCGGGGGTGGCCATTCTGATGAGCAGAAAGATGGGGTTTGAGAGTGTGAAGGAAGTGACGTACCCAGGGGGAGAGGTATGTGATAGTGAGCGCAGTACTAGAGGGGACACTGGTGTTGATGGTGAATGTATACGCACCAATTTGGGGTGATGTGAGGTTTATGAGGGGTTGCTGGCAGCGATCCCTTTTTTGGGCATGCATGAGTTGATTATGGGAGGAGACTTTAATTGTGTGCTGGTGGACAGGTCGAGCCCTAGGTCAATGGGAAGGTACCGATGGCAAAGTAACTGGGAGGGTCCATGGAAAAGATGGGCATGATGGACCCGTGACGTTTTAAGAACCCAGGGGGGAGTGAGCAATTTCGGACCATGCACCCCACTGGATGGAGGTTCGGCTTAGATCGGGATGGGAGCAGATGCCGGGGTGGAGGTTAGATTCTGGATTGCTAGCAGATAGAGGGTTCTGTGATAAAGTGCGGTCGGTGATTAAGGTTGTAAAAGAACGTGGAGGTGTCGGCAGCCACATTCTGAGAGCCACTGAAGGCAGTGGTCCGGGGGGCGATTATCTCGTTCAAGACACATGAGGACAGGAAAAGGAGGGAGAAGTATGAGCGTTTACTGGGTGAGATATTCGAGGTGAACAGGAAGTATTTGAGGGCACCCACCGCGGATGGATTGGTGAGAAGGACAATTCGATAGGCTGACGACTGGGAGGGCGGTGGGGTAACTGCGCAGGGCAAGGTGGGTGCACTATAAGTACGGAGAGAAGGCAAGTATACAGGAGCTGAAGGAGAAGGTGGAACTCCCGAGAGGAAGCGAGTTTACATATATATATGATGTTGGTACATCAGTTATGGAGGCAGGGAAATTTTGAGGGTACAGACAGAGACGGGAGGTGGTGTCGGTCGAGGGAAGATAAATGAGGCGTTTAGGGAATACTATAAGAAAATATTCAGAGCTGACCCGGGGGGTGAAGAGGTAGACCTGGGGTGGTTTTTGGATGGGCTGGAGGAAGAGACAAGACAGGCGCTTTGGGGCTGAGGGATGTATTGGAAAGTATAAGGGTGCTGAAGTTAGGACAGGCCCTGGGGCTGGATGGTTACCCGGCAGAATTTTATAAGGAATTTGTGATGGAACTGGCACCACATCTTCTGGGGGCATTTAGCGAGGCGCTGGAGAAGGGGGAGCTGCCGGAGACGATGACGCAGACGGCGATTACATTAATACCGAATAAGGGGAAGGACCCGGTAGAATGTGGGTCGTACAGGCCCATATAGCTGTTAAACATGGATGTAAAAGTGCTGGACAAGCTGGTGGCAGAGCTGATGGAAGGTTGTGTCCCGGAGGTGGTTGCAGAGGAGCAAAAGGTTTTCATAAAGGGAGGCAACTCTCCAGTAATATAAGTCAATTGTTAAACGTGATTATGACCCCTTTGAGAGGACGGCTATCGGAGGTAGTGGTTTCCATGGTTGCAGAGAAGACATTCGATCGGGTGGAGTGGCGGTAGCTGTTCGAGGTCCTGGGAAATTCGAGTTCGGGCCAAAGTTTGCGGCTTGGGTGTGCCTGTTATATGTGGCCCCAGTGGCGAGCGTACGGACCAACAATGAGCTCACGAAGTTCCATGTCCGGGAACAGCAACCTCTCCAGTAGGGCACATTTGATAATGTGGAGAATTTAAGTACATCATTATGAGAGATATAATTTCTTGACATGCGGCAGTTTCTGGACGAGTTGGAATTTCCCCAGGTGGAGGAAACAAAGAGGCAGGTATTGGAGGTGCCCCTGGGGCTGAGGGAGGTGCTGGATAGTTATCAGGGGTATAATGTCGGGGAAGGCACCTGGGCCGGATGGGTACCCGGCGGAATTTTATAAGGATTTTGAGACGGGCCTGGCACCACCCCTGTTGGGGGCGTTTAATGAAGCACTGGTGAAGGGGGAGTTGGCGGAGACGATAACGTAGGCAGTAATCACACTAATCCCGAAAAAGGAGAAGGACCCGATGGAATGTGGGTCGTAGAGGCCTATATCACTATTGAACACGGATGCCGAACTTGCTTCATTATTATTGGGCAATGAATGTGGAAAAGGTACTGTGGTGGTGGGAAGGAGAAGAGGTAGAGTGAGTTAAGATGGAGGAGGAATCTTGTAAGGGGTCTAGTTTGAGGGCTATGGTGACGGCAGCATTGCCAATGGCTCCGAGTAGGTATTCAGGGAGC
The DNA here is from genome assembly GCF_902713615.1 of Scyliorhinus canicula. Taxonomy (NCBI): domain Eukaryota; kingdom Metazoa; phylum Chordata; class Chondrichthyes; order Carcharhiniformes; family Scyliorhinidae; genus Scyliorhinus; species Scyliorhinus canicula. The sequence continues at coordinate 56,657,246 of NC_052160.1, read as the reverse complement.
CCGGTGGTGCAGTCCAGGGTGAAGATATGCAATCAGTTGAGGAGGCAGTTTAGGGTGGAAGGGATGTTGGTGCTAACGCCGCTGTGCGAGAATCATGGGTTTGAGCTGGAGGTGAGGGGATGGATAGTGTATGCCGGAAGTGGAGGGAAGTGAAGTTGGTCAAGGTGAGGGATCTGTATTTGGAGGAAGGGTTCACCAGCATGGAGGAGCTAAGGGAGAGGGTAGAGCTGCCGAGGGGTAGTGAGTTCAGGTTTCTGCAGGTCAGGGCCTTTGCGCGAAAGGTCTTGAAGGGGTTCCCTAGGCTGCCAGGATACAACCTGCTGGATGGACTGCTGCTTCCAGATGTGGAAAGGGAGGGAAGAATTGGGGATATATATAAGTGGCTGGGGGAGCAGGGAGGCGAGCGGGTGGTGAAGATCAAGGAGAAATGGGAAGCGGAGTTGAGAGGGGAGCTCAATTGGGGAGTATGGAGTGAGGCACTGCGTAGGGTAAACGGGACTTTCTCTTGTGCAAGGATGAGCCTGATACAGTTTAAGGTGGTGCACAGGGTGCATATGACTCGGGCGAGAATAAGTGGATCCTTTCAAGGGGTAGCAGATGAGTGTGAGAGGTGTGTGTGGTGGGGGGGGGGGGGGGGCAGCGAATCACACGCACATATTTTGGGGTTGCGAAAAATTGGGAAGATTCTGGGCTGGAGTGTTCACAATCTTAACCAGGATAGTGGAGGAGGAGGTGGACCGGGACTCTTTGGTGGCAATATTTGGGATTTCAGAGAAGCTGGAGAACATGGCGTGAAGGAAGGCTGATGTTGTGGCCTTCGCCTCTCTGATTGCATGGCGGCAAATTTTACTGGAGTGGCAGTCGGCATCGCCACTGGGGATAGCGGCATGGTTGGGTGACCTGTACGACTTCCTGCAGTTAGAGAAGATAAAGTATGAGTTAAGGGGCTCAGCAGCGGGGGGGGGGGTTTGAGGAAAGGTGGGGGATGTTTATGCCCATATTTGAGGGGCAGTTCGTCGCCAGGGTGGGGGGTGGGGTGAAAAGGGGAAAAATCTGTACAGACTGTATAGTTGATTGTTGGGAAGTATGTTTCCCAGGGTGTTTATTTGCTGCAACCTGTTTTGATACATGTTTGTAATAAAACACTTTTTAAAAAAAAGATACATTTCTTAATTTTTGCAAAGATGGAGTTGGGAACATTGACAGCATGTTACCACGGAATCTTGCATTATCATCAGCCACTGATAGCATTGGAACTAAAGGCCTTCAGTGGATGCAGAACAATAATTATTCTAATCTCCAAAGTTGCACTATTCCTTTAATTAAGTTTTGGGATACACATGAAGAGAATTAAGAAATTCAGTACTCTATTTTGAATCTTAACAATATCCACAATGGCTGGCACTTTACCTCTACTTTCCGTGGTGATCACAACTGCCTCCACTGGCTCCCCCCAGCCCCGACGTGTCTTCGCAAACACACGGAAGAGGTATGGAGACTCAGGTGTCAGCTTGGTTGCAGAGTACTGTCGGACATTGGAACGGACTTCCGTGGTAATGAACTTGTTTATTTCAGCAGCTGCCAGACGGTAAGCTATCTGGTAACCTGCAAATGAAAAACATATATATTGCAAGTTAAATAGTAATACATAATTAAAAGAATGGAAGATAATGAAAAACCGTTGCAAAAATAGTATGTACTTATCACAATGTTATCAAGTCAGTTCTTTAAAATATTTTGTTTTCACCTTTTAACAACACGATGCATTTATGCAGCATTTTAACATCCTCAGGATATTCCAAAACACATATGCATTTCAATAAAACTGAGCATATTATATAGCATGATGATTTGATGTTCATTTTTGTCACTCCAATTCTCTGTTCTCCTAAAGGCAGTGACACATGCTGGGAGACCAGCCAATCTCCAACATCTCACCCAAGTTGCTGTTTGTCATGTGTGGGTCCAAACAGCCAGCACAGGCAGGTTATTAAACTGGGGGTGGTATCAGAGATAGTCCCAGTGGTGTGCTTATGTAATGTTACCCTTTCAGGAGCAGGAACCAGAGTTGTATATCCCCCCCCTCTAGTGCAATACTGAGAACAATTATAACATCCTGATTGCGTTTTTGGCAGAGACCACCTTAAAGCATGAAGACTGGGAACAAAACTGGCCATTCTCCTGAATGCTGGCTCAGTTCCAAACCGTGTAGTTCATTTACCATTTGACTCATAGGGGCAAATATAATGTCCCATTAGTTGTTGCAGCAATGGACAGAGGATTTAATTAAATACCATTTAAATTGTCTTGTTCCTTGCAGATATGATGAAGGGAATGAGAAATTATTTCCAAAAGATGGATTTACTGATGAATATTCCAAATTGCATGTATTCTCAATCGTCACAGCTAGGAAGAGTAATGGTGATACTTTAAAGTGTCAGAGCAATCTGGGTCAGCAATAAAACAGCACCATAAGGGTGACAAAAGATGAACGAGTATGAGAAAAGAAAGAAAAGGAACATGAACAAAGGGAGAAATGTAAGTTATTGGTGTAGATTTTGTGAAATTGTGAAGTGTTCGGCGTCAACATTCCACTGAAACAAACAACATCTGCACATAGGAGAGAATAACACAGAAATCCAGAAGGGGCTGACAGTGATTCTACGATTCCCCAGAGGATGTGCAGTAGAGACTCGGTAGAGAGTCTGCGGTAAAGAGTCGATGGGCCGACTGGCCTCCTTCTGTATTCTATGTTCTATCTTCTAGGCACAACCCCTCAGATGGCAGTCAAAGGAATTAACAAGAACTCCCACAGATATGCTGTTGAATCTCACCATCGAATTCCTTGAAAAAGTTAATTGAATCATCAAATGGTTGCAGCCCAGGAGGAGGCTGATCAAACCATCGTGTCCATGCTGGCCCTCTGGAAGGGCAACTCAGCTAGTCCAAAACTCTGCCCTTTTTCCGTTGGAACTGCAATTTCTGCTTCTTCAGATAATTATCCAATGCCCTTGTAAAAGCCATGATTATACCTGCTTTCATCACGCTCTCAGGCAGTGCATTCGAGGTCAAAACTACTCACTGTATAGAACATTTTTCTCATGTCACCTCAAGTTCTTTTGCCATTCACCTTAAATTGGTGTCCTCTGGTTCTCACCCCTTCCATCAATGAAAACAATTTCTCCCTACCGACTGTGTCCAGATGCCTCATGATTTTTATCACCCCTATTAAATCTCCCCTCAACCTTCTCTTTTCCAAGGGGAACAACCCTGGCTTATCCAATCCGTTTTCATAACTCTTTAAATGCCTTCAGATTCTTCCTAATGTGTGGTGCCCAGAATTGGACACTATAGTCCAGTTGAGGACAAACCAATGTTTCATAATGTTTCATCTTCTTGTTTTTGTACTCTATGCCTCCATCTATAAAGCCCAGGATCCTGTATGTCTCATTAACCGTTTTCTCAACTTGTCTTTCCACATTCAACAATTTGTACACATATATTCCCCAGGTCCCACTGCTCTTGCACCCCTTTAGAATTGTACCCTTTATTTTATATTGCCTCTCCTTGTTCTTCCTCCCAAAATGTTTCACTTCGAACTTTTCTGCTTTATATTTAATGACGGCTGGATGGCCATTTTATCAGTCTGTGTATATCTTCTTGAAGACATTGGGTGTAATTTTTCAGTTTCAGTGTGAAATTCGGTATTAATCCCGCAGGGGCAATCAGCAGGAAATCTCAAAGACTATCGAGTCTCTTTAATAATATTTTTTAACCCATGTGAATCACGCCATGCTTGTGGAGGCCTCCTGCTTGCCCCGGGGCAACTTAATTTTTGCAATCATTGGTGAGCTCCCGATAAAACACCTTCCCAGCACTTGTTCCAGATCCATTTGAGGGGGTGGCTGCCAGGAAGCCAGCAACAGGTTTCTCACAGGGAGCCCTGCCCAGACTCCTGGATAGACTGTAGCATAAGTGGGATGCCCTCTACCCATGGTCATGCAGATGTCCATCCAGCAAGGTAACGACCCCCGCTTGGGCAGACTTAGTCAGTGCCAGCTCACGGAAGAGGAGAGCAGTACCACAAAAAGCCAGGATAAGTCTGCCACCTCCAGTCTCTTGCTGCACCCCCTCAAACATCCCTCGCATCTCCAAGGTGATCTCTTAACCAGCCACCTTGCGGGTTGTCAACACCTGTCATAAGGCCTTCTTCAGCCCCAGCACTCCCCCCACCCAAAATCCCCACGGTCTTCCCCTCGTAATCTTCTCCTCACATCCCCGTTCTCACTCAAGTCCCATGCTTATGTGACACCTGGGGATGTTAGGAAATTGAATCAAAGGTGTAGTGGACAATTTAGGGATTAACAGCTTGAGGGTAAAACTGCTAGCACTGAGTCAGAGGTATACACCAACACCTGGCCTGAGATACGTTGTCTCATTCAAATTTAAACTCGTTAATGGAAATAAACAGGATGCCCTTGTTCAGCTAGGGTGATTCACTCAAGATCTATCTTGCCTGACCATCCGTTAGGTCGTTACGGAATCTGGTGGCCTCTTTTGTCTGTAAATTGGAGATTAGTTGCATATTCATAGCATGGCCCTGTTCTATTGTGTAAAGGGTGTTGCCAATCAAAAACCCAAGATAGTGATGAAGAGTTCAAGTCTGGTCATGTTGGGACAGAACCAACATTGAGGGGCTGGGAGGAGCTCAGAAAGATAACAGAATCCTAATTGAACAGGTGGGGGAAGAAAGAATTGGATAGCGATCGAGAGGGGCCATGAAGAAACTACCACAGACACAGGCTTTTGGAAAGGGTCTGAAGGAAACGCAGTAACACAGGAATATGTTCTGTAAATGCAAGTATAATTTTGCCTGGCCTGTGTAAGTGGAGTTGAGAGCTGCATGTTAATTTTACGGGCTGTTTAATGGGAAATTATGTGTTAAAAGATACATGTAAACTGATCTTGTTAGGTTTGAAGTTACAACTTTTAAATATTGTTTTTCTTTTGCTATAATAAAGTTTTGCTGGTAAAAATAATCATGCCCTGTGTCTCATGCAATCACTCCTGGAGCGAATCGATGTTTCCACACACTCTTAAAAATAAAAGAAAGTTCCGGTTCTGATCCAGTATCTAAGCCACTGCTGGGATCTGCTCTGGCATCCGTAATACGTGTTACACCTCATCACCATCTGAACTGGCAGAACTCCCGCCTTCCCATCTGTCTCACTGCAGGACAAACTCAAGCTTAACAGGCGTGAGCAGGAACTGTTACTTGGAGTCACACCCGAGCTCAGATGCCTCACCCCCTTTTAGGAAAGAGCCTTTGAGTTGGCTGGGGAGGAGCAAGACCACACCCGTGCAGAGAGCGAAGTCATTCTTCAAGCCTCACCCAGGTAAACCTCGTCCCATCATTTATTCTCCGTGATGCACTGCCCTCTCCCTTCCATCGCAGGGCAATCTATCGACCAACCCGAAACATCCTCTCTGCCCTTGGAGACCATGGGCATTGCAGCTCTGGGGGAGCCATTTTAGATACTCATGTCTGTCACCCACACCCTCCACCAGTACAGATTCTCATACCTCAGTGGGATTAAGCAGTAGACAGGCTTTTGGGTCGCAAATGCTGTCAAAGCTTTACATCTTGCACTCGGCAGAACATAAATACTGTTAAGTAAATTTTCTATTTGTGAAGTGCCAAATTTTGCCATGATGATAAAAAGTCCACGTGGTATTAAATTTATTTTTTTCGAATGTTTGCTTATTTTAACTTCCATGTTAATCCAATTATTTGCATAAAACTCCTGGAACTGCCTCCCTAACAGCATTATGGATGTGCCTACACCATATGGACTGCAGTGGTTCAAAGAGGCAGCTCACCACCACCTTCTCAAGGGCAATTAGGGATGGGCAATAAATGTTGGCCTAGTCAGCGAAGCCCACATCCCATGAATGAATAAAATAAATCATTTTGCTATTTAGAAAATTTTAATTAAAAGGATTTTATGTGCCTTTACCTCCCTGAATTGTGTGAATATTTTAATTGGCTGTCTTTCTGCTAGCTGACATTTTTGTTTCCACATATTAAGACATTCTCTTTGTCAATGTCTAACAAATCATAACAATGTAATTGATAAATGCCAATTACATTGTTGCAGTGAGAGAAACAAGGTGATGAGTATTAATTGTCTCTGAGCACATCTAATAAGGGATAGCTGGGACACTGGAGCTGAATTCTCCATAAATGGGGTTATGTCCCAGCGCTGGCGTAAAAACGCTGGCGTTTTACTCCAGACTTTCTTGAAGGGGGGGGGGGGGAGAGAGAGCAGGGACCCGGGGAACTTCACGCAGTTATGGATGCGGAAAGGGGCGCCCACACTTCCGGTTCTAAGTCCGCCCATGTGCATGGTGGCGGCCTCCAGCGGCCGTGGCGAGCGTCATGGCGGACTCGGACAGCGGACCATCAGCAAGAAAGAAGGTCCCCACGATCAGCGACGCGCCGCTTTATCTGACCCTCCCGATCGCTGCCCGGCCACCCATAAGGCCCCCCAAGTGATGGATCCCCCTGCCCCCCATCAAGGTGGTCACGGACTGAGTCCGTAGCCGCCGCACGTGAATCCCGACCGGCCAGACACGGTTAGAACCACGCCATTGGGAAATCGGTCGGTCAGGATCGGAGTATCGCTGGAAGGGCCTTTGTAGGGGAAACGATTCTCTGGGGACCCGAGAATCGCGAGAGCGGCGCGGGCCCAATTTGGGCGTAAAAGTCGAATCTTCGCCCCCATGCCAAACGCAATTTTGGAGCGAGGCTGCGGAGAATGCAGCCCACAGTGTGTGGGAGGAGAGATGTGAGACTGAAAATGTCAATACGCTCTCTCACTAAAGAAAAGTTCTGTGTCTTGATTTGGCGTCACCACCCCACTTGGATCCTGTTAAAACCCTTGACCTGGCTCAGATTTAAACTGGGATTGGATTCCTACCACTCAGATCTCTGGATTATTATAGTCAGTGGCAAGTTTCCTTGTTTTCCCATTGACCGCAATATCTGGGTCATTATATTTCACATTTCGTACTACTTCCAGGAGATACTGCCAGTTTTTCTGCATCTTTATTAAAGAAAAAAGAAAATTAAGTCCAGGAATTTGTCCTGATTAAGATTTAGATATGCGCCTCATTCCAACTGCACAACAAAATGAAAGGAGGCCTTAGACTCCTTATTGGGGGTATGTGAGCGGTGAGTGAAGCAGAGGCAGAGTGACTGTGAGAATCTAAACTGTGGGTTTAATATGATAATGAACCGAGAAATCCTTCAAACCGGTGGTTACATAAGGTAATTTAATAAGATTCTTACAGAACAGGAATAGATTTCAAAGGGTGGTTGTGTTCAAAGGGGAAGATATGCAGATTGTAAAAGAAAGATGTCATAGGTAAAGTATGGATAGAGTGAGCATACATTTAAATTCTAAAAGCTAAAGTAAAGAGATAAGGGGCAAGATTTAAACAAATGGCAACAAAGTCCCACAGTGAGCGCATTTAACCGTGTGTTTCTCGGCGCTTGCAGTGCCGAGATGAACCCTGCTGTGAAACACACCCCTGGTTAGATAGGGGGCCTCAGTGGGGAATGCGGCTGGGGCCACACGTAGCCCCATTTTCTGCATTGAGGAGCTCTACTTGCCGGAACTCCCCAGTGTAGCAAGAGGTCCGGATGCCATTTAAAAATGGGGTTGTGATCTCTGGAGCCCCCAGCACAACCCACAGCCCTCTCGCTGTGAACGGGTCCCCGGGCCACCCCGAACCCCCACCCAACACCAGCTCAGGGCACCCCCAGCCCGATCACCGCCGTGTGGAAAATGCCAGAATGTCACCATGGCAGTGCCAACCTGTTACCCTGGCTGTGCCCCTGCCAGCACTATCTGGGAACCTGGTAGTGCCAGGCTGGCACCAATATGGCACTGCCAGGGTGCCACCTTGTCTTGAGACCAAGCACCTGCGGGCCTCCAACCCTCTGGGAGACACCCACGAGTGCCGTTCTGTCTGGTCCCTGTTTGTGGAGGTCAGTGCTGAATGGTGCTCGCCCAAGGTCTCCGAGGCAAAGGGATTAGATCCCAATGTCTTGGGTGCCTTGGGAAACTGCATATTAAAATTAGACTAACTGTCTCACTCTGATAAGCATTTGCCAAAAAGTGATCCAGCCCACAACGGGTTTAATTCACATCGCAACGTTAGACTTCAAGTGGGCACCCCAAGAGAAATTAAAGGCACTTTGTGGTAAAAATTACTGGATTTTTATAGATTATGGGCAGCACGGTAGCACAGTGGTTAGCATTGTTGCTTCACAGCACCAGGGTCCCAGGTTCGATTCCCAGCTTGGGTCACTGTGCGAGTCTGCACGTTCTCCCCGTGTCTGCGTGGGTTTCCTCCGGGTGCTGCGGTTTCCTCTCACAATTCCCGAAAGACGTGCTGTTAGGTAATTTGGACATTCTGAATTCTCCCTCAGTGTACCCAAACAGGCGTTGGGAGTGTGGCGACTCGGGGCTCTTCACAGTAATTCCATTGCAGTGTTAGTCTAAGCCTACTTGTGATAATATTAAAAGATTATGATTATTATAGATTTAAAAATCTATAAGGAGTTGCTGAGCACAGGGTGTTAGCTCTGAAGGCACTTAAATTAAGATTGTGTGGAACTGTCTTAAAATATTAGTACTGTGTGAAGCTATTGTGTTTAAATGTAATTCTATGTTATGTTTTTTTCACCCTATTTCTTAATAAACATCACTTGACTATAAAATCCTCACAATTAGTCAGGGACATCATTTCTGGATTTCGAAACGTTGCAAGCTGGGTAGATCCCAGGAGTAGAGTCTCCCGGCTTCTATCGGCAATGTTGCACTGCGGCACACTGCTTTTCAATCGCGCCCATTGTTAATCAATTCTGGGAAAGAGCATTTCTAAAGAAACTGAGTTAGATAATGGAGAGATCAAAGGGAACAAATGTATTTAAAGAGATACTGAAATCCTGGGGTAGCTGTTTTACATCTTAGCGGACTAGCTGGTCCACTCCCAGCATGCAGTGTGAATGAAGCCAGATCTAAAAAGCCAGCTGCTGTTAACCTCAGAGGGCACCCCAAGAGAAATTAAAGGCACTTTGTGGTAAAAATTACTGGGCTTTTATAAGTTAAAATATCTGTAAGAGTTGCTGAACATGGAGTGTTCGCTCTGAAGTTGTTAAATTAAGATTGTGTGGAAATATCTTTAAATATTAGTACTGTGTGAGGCTATTGTGTTTAAATGTAATTCTATTTTATATATTTTTTTACTATTTCTGAATAAACATTTACTTGACTCTAAAATCACCACAAGTAGTCGGGGACATCATTTCTGGATTCCGAAATCTCTTATCAGACGACACAAAAATTGCAAAAGAAAATGTGAGGAGGTTGTTTCAAGTTTCTCTTCTGGGATTTGAATAGCTCGGCATCTACCATGCCTTAACATTATTGCCTTATTACCAGAATCTACCTTTCTGGTTACAAAGTTGAGATCAAACACCTTTGCCAAAAAATGGAGAACCCCATTCAGCCAGGCCATTGTGATTATTGAAAAATTGCCCTTTTGTTTTTGGGACCAGACGAGAAGATGGAGATATTCTCAATCTCTTGGGCATTAGATTCGACAAACCAATCTCAAGATAACTTTCAACTAACATAGTTTAACAGGACAAAACTTTGCATTTCATCTCAAATGTATAATCAATTCAGCTGACTCATTCAGAGGCAGTCTATAAGGGCTGCGTGGAATGTCTGATACAGCTTGGATGTGCAGCTCTGACGTGGGATTCTGGGCAGTGTGAGGAAAGTTTTCCAGTGCATCAAACCAATGCCTCATCTGACCTCGGAATTCTTTACACTGCGTCTCTCGAGATGGATTATGCTGTCTAATGCATTTTGTTATTAATTTGGGTACTCATTTGTTTACCAATCAAAACTGCCCCATGTATTTTTCCTGCAGAATTCAATCATGAAGAAAAGTACTGCAAAAGTCAATGGGTGACTTACTACTATAAACAAAATGTGACACTTCAGAGTCATTGTGCAATTGTAAAAACATGGTGTACGCTATTTTAGGTGAATGTCTCTGACAATCATCAACAATACCAGTCCAAGTGGGACTGCTCCTACTCCCCAATGACTTACTTTTGTAGCTTGTCTTTAGAAGTGTGATTTTTAGCTGCGGTTGTTAGTTTTTGCTCTCTCCTGGGGGCTTGTGTTGAACGAGGCTGATACTTCTTCAGGCAGATTTTAAAAAACTGAACAGACTGTTTTTTTTAAACCATCAGCAGTATACAAAGACCCCTTTGTACTGTTGTGGAATCAGAAAAATCATCAACCGTTTGAATAACAGCAAACGTCGAGGCAATTTTGTGGTACTAAAAGACCACACTCTTCTTTAATAATGTGATTTTTAGCTCACTCACTCAGAATTACACTTTAAACAACGGAGAAGGCATTGAGACCATTTGTAGTCCACTGAAAGCAGAGAGAACACGGACAGAGTACAATAACCCCTTCTCCTTTCTGCCATTGTGACTGAAGAAAGTAGGAACACAAAGAGAAGTAAGGGAGATGGTAAATACTCAGGAAAAGATTATTCAAGATTCTCAAGATTATTCAAGATACTCGAGACTCAGTCCGCAGCCGCCCTGGTGGGGGGATGGAGGGATCAAGTACCGGGGGGGGCCTTATGGGCAGGCAGGGCGGCGATTGGGCGGGATAGATGGAGTGGCGTAGGGCAGATCGTTGAGACCTTCTTTGTCGGTCCAGGTCCGCCGGCCGAGTCAACCATGGTGTCCGGAGCGGCCTCTGTAGGCTGCCGCCGTGCACATGCGCAGAATCGCAACCGGAAGTGTGGGGGCCCGTATCCGCAACTGAAGCTGCGAGAAGCACTCCGGGGCCCTGCCAGCCCCTTCAAGGTAGGTGAATAGCTGTAAATTTGTTTAAGGAAAGTCTGGCGTGAAGCGTCAGCGTTTGTACGCCGGCGTGGGCACATAGCCGCATTTTTGGAGAATCCAGCCCTATATCTTAAAATGTCGACGTGCAATGAAAACACTTAATAGCGTAATACACTTTATCACCACTAAGTGTCACCAAAGGACAGCTCGTTTGCTATTAATTTAGCCATCAATTATTTATGCAGAGTATCTTATCTTATTACCCTGGCCAAGAACAAACATCTTGCTCTGCTATAGCATAAATTTTCAGTGTGATTCTGTGTTAAAGATTGTTACCTTTGTCCAGTTCCCACACAGGGCTCAAAATGCTGACAGTGTCAAATGTTACATCAACACAAAGAACAATTTTGATGATACATATCTGAGATAAGTACACTTTCTTCTGGCTAAGTGCAAAAGGGCAATTGTTGTCATGGTAAAGTCTCTCATCAATCATTCCCAATGTTTCATTTTAGTTGAAAGAATACATGAGAACACAAAGGTTTCAAAGAGGTAAAACTAAAATATTGAGAGAAAGACAAACTTAAAACAAGTCATTACCGACGAGGCTATTCAATAGCACTTATTATAGAGGCTTTCATCTAGTTTGTACATTCTCCTTCTTACCTAGAATGATGCCATTGGGGTTTTCAGGTGTCTGCCAGACGACTCTAAGGGATGTTAACTGGACTTCTGGGAATAACAATCGAATGGGGGGACCTGGAACTGAAAGTGTTAAATATTGAGACATAATATAATCATTTGTCAAACCTTACTTTCAAGTAAACGTTTGATTTTTATATTGACTATTGGTGCCATTTTAATCTCTGCTTTGACTTGTCTCTACTGTATTTAGGATGTGACTGTAAGAAAAATGTGTTGTGTCCCCATACTACATATTTTGTATCTTCAATGCAATTCCTATAACATTCCATTTCATTACTAATGAGGATACAAAATATGTAGTAAGGGGACACACAACACATTTTTCTTACAGTATGTAGGATTTGAATTATTGATAAATTTTGCAAGTTTATATTTCAATTTATTTTGAATTGTGCATTCACGACAAATGTTTCATCTTTCCATTTAGAATGCTGTAAAGAAAGTGCTATTCAAAGGGGTACAGCTGGTAGGTGTACCAACTTGTTGTCCCAAGAAGTAGGAAGCTATGCCAGATCAGTGACTCCGTCACACAACGAGCTCCTGATCTCAGCTAGTCCATTCGGGTAAACATTTGAGCAGAGGTCAGGATACAGAGGAAAATGCCATCATAGGGCGAGTTACTTTGAACCACTCCTGTTCACCCCCCAGCACAAGATCATGATCTGGCTTTGGCGAATGCTTGGAATAAGTCTCCAATCTGTCATCTTGGCCAGGGATGGTGCGTTGCAAAGGAAAAATCCAAAGAGGGAATGCGGATGGAAAATGAATTAAAGTTTACACTTTTGTAGTGTATCATTAACAGGTAGATTCATGTTAAAAATTCAGGTTCCATAGCATCTGTCGCTCCCAAATTTTCAGGAATGCACAATGCACCCTCCTGACAAGCAAAGCCATTGTCCTGACTTTCACACATGGCCCCCTCTTCACTCATTCAAAGGCTGACTAAGATAACGTCAGATCGTGAGGCTTAATATGAATCATTCTGAGTTGCTTTATTTCACAGTAATGTGGACAAAAAGAGAAATCGTATCAAGTTTAATGCAGTTCAATTGGTATAACTTTTGTGTGCTGATGTAAAATTGTATTAGTTATGACTCAAGCCAGTGGAGAGTTTTCCTCCTGATTCCCTTTGATTTAATTTTTTCTGAATCACGCCACATTTAACCAAAGGCTGAAATCAAGGGCAGTCATTCTCGTCTCATTGCAGTACTGGATCATCTCACTTGACTTGAACATAGGTCTTCTAACCTTCCGCCAGCAAAACTCCTCACAGCTTTCTCTATAAACAAACTTGACTTCCCTTGCAATATTTCTAACTCAAAGGTTCCACCTTTTGCTGCCTGGACTGCATCATGTATTGTTCAATGGTTTAAGTGATCTGTATTGTATTTGATTGGTAACTGATCTTTGTACAATTGCTTGATTGCTTAAGGCTGGGTGGACCCTCTGAGAGCTAAAGTAAACACAAAAAGTTTCAGAGAAAGAATATATTCTTTCCCGGTTTCCATCTATCAGAAATCTATGCGAGATTTTAAGAACGGAGGAGTTTTCTCAGCCAAATCGGTAACTTACTCACCGATGCTCAGTTGGGGGTTCTTGACCTCATTATAGCCTTCGCCCAAACATGGAGAAAAGACCTAAATTCCAGAGGTGAGGTAAGAGTCACTGCCCTTGATATCAAGATAATATTTGCCTAAGTGTGGCATTAAGGAGCCTCAGAAAAATGTAACTCATGGTGAATCAGGAGGAAACCTCTCCACTGGCCGGAGTCATAATTAGTACAAAGAATATGATTGTGGTTGTAGGAGGCCAATCATCGCATGAGCTAAACCAGCCTTAAGTTGCAATTCCTATAACATTCCACTTCATTACTAATGAGGATACAAAATATATGGTAAGGGGACACACAACACATTTTTCTTACAGTATGTATGATTTGAATTATTGATAAATTTTGCAAGTTTATATTTCAATTTATTTTGAATTATGCATTCACGATAAATGTTTCACCTTTTCATTTATAACACAGTAAAGAAGGTGCTATTCAAAGGAGTACAGCTGGCAGGTTTGCCAATCCAAGACATTGCTGTACGAGTTCCTCAGGGTGGTGTCCTTTGCCCAACGTTGTTCGGCTGCTTAATCAATTGCCTACCCCCAATTTAAGGTCAGAAGTGGGGATGTTCACTGATAATTGTAATCTAACCATGTCTCCTTGATATTCAAGGCATTACCATCACTGACTTTCACCAATTTCCTGGAGGTTACCATTGATCAAAAGGTTAACTGGACCAGCATATTGTGGCTAGAACAACAGGTCAGAGATTAGAAATTCTGCAGCGAATACCTAACTTCCTGACTCCCCAAAGCCCATGCACCACACACAAGATACAAGCGAGGAATGTGACAGATTCTCTCCACTTTCCTGGATGAGTGCAGCCCCAGAAATACTCTAGCGGCTCAAAACCATCCAGGAGAAAACGGCCTGCTTGATCAGCAACCCACTGATTACCTGAAGAATTTACTCCCACAACTAACAGTGCATGTGGCAGCAGAGTGTACCATTTACAAGATGCACGGCTGTAGCTCGCCAAAGCTTGTTTTGGCAACATCTTCCGAGCTACACACCACCTGACATGAAACAATAAAACCTTTCCTTCACTGGTAATTGGTAATTAGCCATAGTCCATGAAGGACCAGAGGTATCTCCCTCTGTTAGACAGTTATAATTGATTATATAGATTGAGGGATACCACTTCACATCAAGTGTTCACCAAAACAAGGAGGCAGGCCCCCATGAGCTACCACAGCTGGTATAGGGATTGTGCTGTTGGCGTCATTCTGCGCTACACTCTAGCCTTTTGGTCAACTAGGTAAAGCAACTGGAGCTCTCTTCCTAACAGTGTTGTGGGTGTACCTACAGCACATGGAGTGTAGTAGTTCAAAAAGGCTCACCACCAGCTTCTCAAACGCAATTAGGGATTGACAGTAAATATGGCCTTGCCGTGACTCACGTCCCTTTAAAGAATTTAGAAAAGTATATTTGAAACAGAGTGACAGATTCTTGGATACCAAGGGAACTAAGGGATTATGGGGATAGCTCAGCAAAGTGGAGTTGATATTAATATTCACCCAGGATCCATTCAATGGTGGAGCAGGTTTGGTCGGCCCAATGACCTACTCCTGCTACTATTTCTTCAGCGGGATGCGTCGTCCCGCCGCGCCACATTACTGCTTCACCCCACTAGCGGGATGATCCGTTATGCTGGCCAGTCAATGGGGTTTCCCATTGTGGGGCAGCCCCACTCCGTCGGAAAACCCCCGGACTGCTGGCAAAATGGAGCATCCCGCCGGCTGTTTGTTTGTTAAAAGAGCCCATTGATGGTTTGGTTTCTATTCTGACCAGGAAATTACTGCAGGTAAGCAGCAATAAATCCTCACCATGTAGTCTCCAAAATCTGAATTTTTCAGATTTTAATCTGAATTTATCACAACATGGGCCATCTACCAGAAATCTATGCTAGATTTTAAGAACGGAAGAGTTTTCTTAGCCAAGCCAATTCCTATATCTAACTTGTCATGTGAGAGTACCTTTAAGAAATGGATGTTTAAGCAATGATCCTTTAAGAAAAGAGTGATGTCAGAGAGTGGGTGGAGCTGAACTCAGTTCGGCCATTTTGAGGTTAGTTCTGAGTTTTTAGTTTCAGTTCGAAGAAAGCTTGTGTGTGGCTGTGAGCTGCATTGCTGGTGATCTCTGCCATGAAGGACTATCTCTTAATCCTTTGGTGAAATCGGAATTGTAAAAAAGTCTTAGTATTGAATATAAATCTAATGTGCTTCTGTTTGAAGGATTTGTTAAGTCTTTTGGATGTGTAAAGGAACAGTTTGCAGGATTGGGTAGTGTTGTATTATTTTCGGGGTTATTTTTGAAGAAAGGGGTGTTAAGAGATCCAATGTTTATTTAAAAGGTTAATTTGAGTTCATGGAATAAACATTGTTTTGTTTTAAAAACCACGTGTCCATAATTGTAATACTACACCTGGGGAACAAGCCGTGTGCTTCAAAAGCAATAATCCATTAAAGGTGGGGGTTGGTTGAATTCCTTGATACATTTTGGGGTTCTGAAAACACCTCTCCCATAACAAACTGATGGAGGATACATTCAATTAAATCCCATTTTAAAGGATAGAAAGCAACAGCCCTGATTCAAGTTTGTGTTGCTCCTTGAACTTGCTCATCTGTTGCCTGGGTATCTTTATTGCTATTATCAAAAAATATATTTTAATTTTGTCAAAAAGGGAAAAGATAACTCTCTCAGGAATTCCAGGAGTGAGAGATTGATTTTCAAATTACTATCATACTCAACATCAACATTGCCCTGGAAGTACAAAGGAGAAAGTAATATTGATCGAAATCCAATGGTAAATAACAATAGCAGAGCAAATTTGATTTTTTGATTACCAGCATGTCTACAATTAGTGCAATACGTAGATACCATGGAACAGCAACTTTTGAAGCAAAATTAAAACCAGGGAGAGCTGCAACAGAGGTGAGAATGGGACATGTCCGGTTTCAGACTTCCTCCATTCTGCAAAACCAACCAATTGATCTAATATGGTAAACATAGTCTGAACTAATCCGATGGATTGGCTTGTAATCATCCCTGGAATGGGCAAATGGATTGAGTCTAGTGCATAAAACTTCCCCAAAGCCAAATCACAGCATTAGCAGAAACACACAGGGTGTCTTAATTTACAAGGTTATGGGGAAAAGCCAGTGGTGGGCGAAAGGTGGCATGATTCCCACTGGGCGGACCTTCATGCTCGAGTTTCTGTTTCTCAGTTTATTAAATCTGCATCAGTGAGGAGATAATCAAATCTCATGGCTGGGCGGGTATGGGATTGAAGGTTCTGGCACCATATTTAAACGGCACCCGCATGGATAATCATTCACTGCAGGCCAGGTGTGTGCTGAAGGACTAAATTAGCTCAAAACCGTCTGCTCCATGCTTCAGTGAGGCCTCACTGGTGATTCTCCTCCAAGTTGTCCAGGAAAGACAGGAGGCCCACCCACCCATCACCCAATCCTGGGAGGAGATTGCCAAGGAAGTCAGTCTGTGGAAACAAACAAAGTTATACTGCAATACAGGAAAAGGATGAACGACCCCTCTGGGTAAAAAGGTTTTTCCTCAAATCCCCCCTAAACCTCCTGTCCTTCATCTTGAACTTGTGTCCCCTCATAACTGACCCTTCAATGAAGAGAACAACTGCTCCCTATTCACCCTGTCCATGTCCCTCATAATCTTGTACACCTCAATCATGTCGACCCTCAGTTTTCTCTGCTCCAATGAAAACAATCCAAGCGTATCCTACCTCTCTTCATAACTTAAATGCTCCACCCGTAGGCAATATCCCAGTGAATTGCCTCTGTGCCCTCTCCAGTGGAATCACATCCTTCCCAAAATATGGCGACTGGAATTGCTCACAGAACTCCAGCTGGGGCCTCACCATAATTCTATACAACTCCAACATGACCTCCCTGCTTTTGTAATCAATGCATCGATTGATAAAGGCAAGTGCCTTTTTCACCACCCTATTAGCCTGCCTTTCTACCTTCAGAGATCTATGGACGAACCATTACCCGTGAGGTTGTTGCTTTGCTCGTGAATGGCTGCCCAGCACTGCTTGATGGAAACTCTCTGTGAGATCACAGAACGGCAATCAATATGGATTCCATTACATGACTCTGCAGTGATTTAGGGCTCATAGATCAAGGATTAACCTTTGTCAATGTTAAGGGCAGTAATGGTATGAAAGAAGTGCTCATGCACATATCCTGTCTTCAACAGCATCAATGAAGTGGCTAAGTTATCACTGACTGCTGTATCAAAACTGACTGGGCCGTGCCTCTCCCAGATGGCAGGGCAATGCAGGACCGAAGCTTGGCAGACTTCTGACGAATGCAGAGTAATGAGTGTTTGTCAATAATTTCTCGAATGTCCTGCTGGATCACACCAAGTACAATGCTAACATAATCCCAGATGTGTGTCCATACTGCGCGTGATAGATCTCTGCACCCTGATGACCTGCGGCATCGGGGGCTCGGTATCAAGATGCAGCCTCTGTAATAATCTGCAATAATCATGCCACATTACTAGGCTGCTGTCAGGCTGGCATGAGTGCATCGATGTGTACAATAGCTATTCTGCCACTTGAAGACTGCCATGGCCACTGACCTATTCATACCATGGTTGAAATGACGTGCATTTGCTTATGGATGTGTGAAAGTGGCATGTTTAGCCCATTACAAAGTGCACACATGCTATCAAGGGGATGCTGCATCTTCTAAGATGACCCCCATCATTAGGGTTAAAGGTGACATACGCTTCCTCCATTATCATTTTGAGATTGATGACCTATCATATGATGCTGAAGATGACAATGAAGGTTTTGTTGTCTACCCTACATTGAAGAGTACAGCAGAAAACAATGATGCGGGGAATCCTCTGTGGGATTGGAGAGCCCTGCCTGATTGGTCCAGATATCTGAAATGCATTTTTAAGAGGCCAATAATCTTCTCTGTTGAGGACTTTGTGCTGGAAGTGCAGCATTATATCTCTCCTCAGATGCACTCTCTGCATGTTGAAAGGGCACCCTCAGCCATGTCTTTAGCGGGGTACCACTTATCACCAAGGAGCCAACCCTCTAAGTGCTGGGGGCCCTCAAAAATCTATGGCATCTATGAGTGGCTCAAAATGTAAGAGTCGTGAGAGCTCCCTGGATACCGATCACAAACAAGCTGGATCTACTCCCTGTAATGCCAAATCACTTGTGAAATCCTTTACTATTAATGAATCTAACCGGCTGTCGCAATATCTTTGCAGCTGATGGTGTCCTGCACTTGTGGAAAGCCTGAGATGACAGTGAATCCCACAGCTCTGGCAGCCTGGCTTCATTCATGCAGAACTATACATAATGGTGAGCTTTATGAAAAGAAAATCTATTACCTCATTTCAGCATTTATGTGAGCAGTCTTACAACACCAGGTTAAAGTCCAACAGGTTTGTTTCAAATCACTAGCTTTTGGAGCACAACTCCTTCCTCAGGTGAATCACCTGCTTACTGTGCTCACCCCAGTCCAACGCCGGCATGTCCATATCACAGCATTTATGTGTCACTGATTTTGAGATAACTTGGATGTCCCCAGTGGAGTCTGCGGAAGGAACGACTTGGGACCTTTGTGCAATCTCATAATTGACCCTCGAAGCATCCACTGTCAAAATAGTTCAGTGCAGTGGTAACCTTAAGTGCAACTGGCATCAGATGTCCTCCAAGTCCAATGTGGCATGAGTTCCTCACGGAGAATGTGGCAAATATGAGCTGCCACATCCCGAGACAAGTGAAGGCTTCTGCAGTATTGTCTTTTGCTCATCTCCATGTTTGAGCTGTGCCTTCTGTGGACCCTTGGATGTGCCAAACATCTTTGTAGACTTGGTCACTCTATATCAACATCTAGTTCTTCCTGGGGCCCTGCTGACTCTTGTTCCTCAGGGCGATGGCCTTCCCTGAGCTGTGCCAAACAGTGACGTGCCTTCTCCACTTCATTCGGATCAAAGCCATCAAGAAAGCAGTGTTGCCTGCAGCCATCATTCTCAATTCCTCCTTATTTCTGTGAACTAACATAATTGAGCAATGGTAGATCCAGTTGATTTGTCTTTCCTGGTTTGAGCAAGACAATTATAGGGTCCCCCTTCAATCAACCAACATTTGCTGTGCCGAACTCCAATCACATGCCCATAGACTCATCTCCAACCAATTTGCTCAAGCTTGATTTTCAAACTGCGTCATTGGAAGGGAAAGTCAAAAATGGTGCTGTGACATTCATGTGGGAGACCAGCTTCCAACCCTCCCACTATAACCCACCAAGTCCATCCCATCATCCTCCATTCTCATCACCTGATTTTTCTTCCTCCTATCACAATCCAGCCTCGCAAGTTACTCTCAAACCCATCAGTATTCATGTTGATATTCCTGTCATCCCCCTTGATCCCTTTAATGTTGATGGTGCCATGTCCTTTGCTGATCTGAACCCTTCCCTTCTCGAAGCTACGTGACCCCTATTTTCTGGGACATACCACCATGCATCCAAAGGTTCTGCCATGACTTTTCAGCTCCTGGCTTACAGGATGCAGCCTCCCCTGGCCGTGACTGTGCCATCTGTCTCACAATACCATGCCTCTAACGCCTAGGACCAAATTCCTTAGGTGATTGACCATGCCCTGCATACCATACAATACACTACCATCATTGCCCACAGAGGCCTTCCCCTGCCTAAAACAAAAGTGTCGTGCAGTGTTGTCCAACATGGCCCACACAGCCCAAAGACAATCTGTTCAAAATGTTCCTGGCCGCATGGCCTTAGCCTCAGAACAGTCTTAGACTCCTCCTTGGACAGTATTCTAACTCTGGTCTCACAAGTCTTTCACTACTCTACAGTGTTCCTTGATCCCAATCCACCCCCGAATAGGACTTTCCCTCCTAAGTTGCTTAACCCTCCCCCAGTCCTCCCTCCATCTATCCCCTTCCCTTTTGTGTTCCACCACCAAACCCCAGACCTGCCTTCATTTCCAGTTCCACTGCACCACCCTAGTTCTGCTCTGTCTCCCCCCCACCCTCCCCCACTTGTTGGTCTTGCCTACCACACCAGCCTTGAGACAACCTCTAATACAAGCATCCAAAATCCTGCAGAAACTCTCTTACAGATAGGCAAATGCAATATCTACATACCTCAAAGTTGTTCATGAACCAACACTGGCAACATGCAAGCCACTTGTGTACAGTCGGGAAGTCAGACCATTCTAATTATCTGCTGGTGGGCACTTAATTTTAAGAGGGAACATAAAACTTGTCGTATGAGGAATGGTTGAGGACTCTGGGTCTGTACTCGGGAGTTTAGAAGGATGAGGGCGGATCTTATTGAAACTTACAAGATACTGCGAGGCTGGGGCAGCACGGTGGCACAGTGGTTAGCATTGCTGCCTCACGGTGCTGAGGCCTCAGGTTCGATCCCGGCTCTGGGTCACTGTCTGTGTGGAGTTTGCACATTCTCCCCATGTTGCATGGGTTTCGCCCCCACAACCCAAAGATGTGCAGGGTAGGTGGATTGGACACACTAAATTGCCCCTTAATAGGAAAAAATGAATTGGGTACACTAAATTTATATTAAAAAAAGATACTGCGAGGCCTGGATAGAGTAAACGTGGAGAGGATATTTCCACTTTTAGGAAAAACTAGAACCAGAGGACACCATCTCAGACTAAAGGGATGATCCTTTAAAACAGAGATAAGGAGGAATTTCTTCAGCCAGAGGATGATGAATCTGTGGAACTCTTTGCCGTAGAAGGCTGTGGAGGCCAAATCACTGAGTGTCTTTAAGACAGAGATAGATAGATAGGTTCTTGATTAATAAGGGGATCAGGGATAATGGGGAGAAGTCAGGAGAATGGGGATGAGAAAATATCAGCCATGATTGAATGGCAGAGCAGACTTGATGGGCCGAGTGGCCTAATTCTGCTCCTATGTCTTATGGTGAGTTGCTCTTTTAATGAGCATTCATAAGATGCTAATGAATGCAAATGTGGTTTCCAGCATAGATCAATGGGAAACCTTCAACCCGCCATCAACATTGGGAGAACAACAATCCAAGTTAATTTTTTACAGGTGGACAAGCCTGCCATGATTCCCACCGCTGGTGGGAGCAGAAACTTCTGCCCAAGTGGTCCTAATTTAATTGTTCTATCAACGAGCAAACACAAGGACAATGGATTGAATAGCCTCCTTCTGTGTTACATCAGTCTAAATTCAAATATGATCACTACACTATGTGGAATGTTTTTTATACATTGAAGGAGGCTGGTACCACAAGTACCATGGAGACTTACATGTCACAATTAATCACAGGTCAAGTCAGCCACATTAAAGTAGATTTATTTTTCAATGTCCAATCCAAGGTAAAAACTATCTAAACTTAATAAAGTAGCAAACTAACTTAATTACTCTCTCAAATGTAACACATGACTGACCCACATGTCAATACCAGACAATTCAATGGGATTAAATTCATAGCAGTGTGCCTGAATTGGTTCCCTACTCCCAACAGAGATTAGACAGAATTTTGAGATAGGCTGTGAGGAATAGAAAAAAAAATACAGTGAATTAGGTGTGGAGAATTGCAGTTTTTAAAATTTGTTTTTATATCTGTTTGCATTGGTTCTGTGCTTTTGCTAACACTGCTGGAGAGGTTTTAAACTAATGTGGCAGGGGGATGGGAACCAGATTAGGAAGTTAGAGGTCAGTAAAGAAGCCGCAACTAAAGCCAGTAAGGTACGAGACAATAAACTCAATGTGACTAAGGGGAAGAGTAGACAGGGAAGAGATGATGAACGCAAAGATGGTCTGAGGTGCATTTGTTTTAATGTGAGAAGTGTAGCAGGTAAGGCAGATGAACTTAGGGCTTGGATCAGTACCTGGGAATATTATGCTATTGGTATTACTGAGACTTGGTTGAGGGAAGGACAGGACTGGCAACTGATTATCCCAGGATATAGATGCTTCAGGAGGGATAGAGAGGGAGGTAGAACGGGTGGAGGAGTTGCATTACTCGTCAGAGATGATATCACAGCTGTGATTAAGGAGGGCACGATGGAGGATTCGAGCACTGAGGCAATATGGGTGGAGCTGAGAAATAGGAAGGGTGCAGTAACATTGTTGGGACTTTACTACAGGCCTCCCAAAAGCGAGCATGAAGTAGAGGTACAAATATGCAGACAGATTATAGAAAAATGTAGGAGCAATAGGGTGGTTGTGATGGGAGATTTTAACTTCCCCAACATTGAATGGGATTCGTGTAGTGTTGGAGGCGTAGATGGAGCAGAGTTTGTAAGGAGCATCCAGGAGAGTTTTTTAGAGCAGTATGTAAATAGTCCAACTCGGGAAGGGGCCATACTGGACCTGGTATTGGGGAATGATCCCGGCCAGGTGGTTGATGTTTCAGTCGGTGATTACTTTGGGAATAGCGATCACAATTCCGTAAGTTTTAGAATACTCATGGACAAGGACAAGAGGGGTCCGAAAGGAAGAGTACTAAATTGGGGAAAGGCAGAGTATAATAAAATTCGGCAGGAGCTAGGGAATGTGGATTGGGAGCAGCTGTTTAAGGGTAAATCCACATTTGAAATGTGGAAGTCTTTTAAGGAAAGGTTGATTAGAGTGCAGGACAGACATGTTCCTGTGAAAATGAAAGACAGAAATGGCAAGATTAGGGAACCATGGATGATGGGTGAAATTGTGAGACTAGCTAAGATGAAAAAGGAAGCATACGTAGGATCGAGGCAACTCAAAACTTATGAAGCTTTGGAGGAATATCGGGAAAGTAGGACGAATCTCAAACGCGCAATAAAGAGGGCTAAAAGGGGTCATGAAATATCTTTGGCTAACAGGGTTAAGGAAAATCCCAAAGCATTTTATCGTATGTAAGGAGCAAGAGGGTAACTAGAGAAAGGATTGGCCCACTTAAAGACAAAAGAGGGAATTTATGCGTGGACTCAAAGGAAATGGGTGAGATTCTTAATGAGTACTTTGCATCGGTATTCACAAAGGAGAGGGACAAGATGGATGTTGAGGCTAGGGATGGATGTTTAAATACTCTCGGTCAAGTTGTCATACGGAAGGAGGAAGTTTTGGGTATTCTAAAAGACATTAAGGTGGACAAGTCCCCAGGACCGGATGGGATCTATCCCAGGTTACTGCGGGAAGCGAGGGTCAAAATAGCTGGGGCCTTAACAGATATCTTTGCAGCATCCTTGAGCACGGGTGAGGTCCTGGAGGACTGGAGAATTGCTAATGTTGTCCCTTTGTTTAAGAAGGGTAGCAGAGGGAGGCACGGTGGCACAGTGGTTAGCATTGCTGCCAACGGCGCTGAGGACCCGGGTTCGAATCCCGGCCCTGGGTCACTGTCCGTGAGGAGTTTGCACATTCTCCCTGTGTCTGCGTGGGTTTCACCCCCACAACCCAAAGATGTGCAGGATAGGTGAATTGGCTACGCTAAATTGCCCCTTAATTGGAAAAAATAATTGGGTACTCTAAATTTAAAAAAAAATAAAATAAAATAAAGAAGGGTAGCAGGGATAATCCAGGAAATTATAGACCTGTGAGCTTGACGTCAGTGGGAGGAAAACTGTTGGAGAAGATACTGAGGGATAGGATCTATTCACATCTGGAAGAAAATAGACTTATCAGTGATGGGCAGCATGGGAAGGTCATGTCTTACAAACCTAATAGAATTCTTTGAGGAAGTGACAAAGTTAATTGATGAGGGACGGGCTGTAGATGTCGTATACATGGACTTTAGTAAGGCGTTTGATAAGGTTTCCCATGGCAGGTTGATGGAAAAAGTGAAGTCGTATGGGGTTCAGGGTGTACTAGCTAGATGGATAAAGAACTGGCTTGGCAACAGGAGACAGAGAGTAGTGGTGGAAGGGAGTGTCTCAAATTGGAGAAGGGTGACTAGTGGTGTTCCACAGGGATCCGTGCTCGGACCACTGATGTTTGTGATCTACATAAATGACCTGGAGGAAGGTATAGGTGGTCTGATGAGCAAGTTTTCAGATGATACTAAGATTGGTGGAGTTGCAGATAGCGAGGAGGACTGTCAGAGAATACAACAAAATATAGATAGATTGGAGAGTTGGGAAGAGAAATGGCAGATGGAGTTCAATCCAGGCAAATGCGAGGTGATACATTTTGGAAGATCAAATTCAAGAGCGGACTATATGGTCAATGAAAGGGTCTTGGGGAAAATTGACGTGCAGAGAGATCTGGGCGTTCAGGTCCATTGTACCCTGAAGGTGGCAACGCAGGTTGATAGAGTGGTCAAGAAGACATACAGCATGCTTGCCTTCATCGGACGGGGTATTGAGTACAAGAGTTGGCAGGTCATGTTACAGTTGTATAGGACTTTGGTTCGGCCACATTTGGAATACTGCGTGCAGTTCTGGTCGCCACATTACCAGAAGGATGTGGATGCCTTGGAGAGGGTGCAGAGGAGGTTCACCAGGATGTTGCCTGGTATGGAGGGTGCTAGCTATGAAGAAATGTTGAGTAGATTAGGATTGTTTTCGTTGGAAAGACGGAGGTTGAGGGGGGACCTGATTGAGGTCTACAAAATTATGAGAGGTATGGACAGGGTGGATAGCAACAAGCTTTTCCCAAGAGTGGGGGTGTCAGTTACAAGGGGTCACGATTTCAAGGTGAGAGGGAGAAAGTTTAAGGGAGATGTGCGTGGAAAGTTTTTTACGCAAAGGGTGGTGGGTGCCTGGAACGCTTTACCAGCAGAGGTGGTAGAGGCGGGCACGATAGCATCATTTAAGAAGCATCTAGACAGGTATATGAACGGGCGGGAACAGAGGGAAGTAGACCTTGGAAAATAGGAGACAGGTTTAGATAAAGGATCTGGATCGGCGCAGGCTGGGAGGGCCGAAGGGCCTGTTCCTGTGCTGTAATTTTCTTTGTTCTTTGTAATCTCACTGAAACCTCTTCAGGTCCTGCATGAAGTTTTTAAATTGGTGTCTGCCGTTTTGTTGTTTGTCTATCAATATCTATTTATAGATAGAATGTATTACTGTTGCCAGTACTCCACAACTTAAAAAAGGGTCTCCATTCGTTAAGCAGTGGCAAGCTGAAGCCATGGTTGGCCACAAGGGAGCCAGTAAGAGACCCTTGGCACCTATGTTTGGGATGGCATACTGAATTAAGTGGCAATCTGGATCGCCTTTGAACCTTCCCCAAGATTTATGACACTGGGAGTGGATACTACATCTCTTCCAGCCATTTGAGTCTGACCATTATCTCGGTAGTGCTTCCAGACCCAGAATCACCAATGAATGCGAGTCATAGATAAGTGATGGGGAGGGGGGCAGTAAGATCAAGAGTTGGCTCTTCCTGATGCCAGGTTCCTTGATGAGGCAACAAAGTGGCTGAGAAAAAGGAAACCTCCACACAGAAGCTCGAAAGTAACCCTGGCAGGATTTGCTTTGAGAGCTTCCCGCTTATTGGGACCTAATTTGCAGAAGATTAGAAAGGCGGGGTTGTGAAAATGAGGCCCTTAAGTGGACATTAATTGCCCACTCAAGTACATCAATTTGTGGCAGAGTGGGGAGACAGTCCATGAGCCTTCCTGACCTGGAGTTAATCAGGGCAGAGGAGAGGTCCCGCCCGTCATCCCCCCACCGGATTAAATGCCCCTCCCAACACCAAGCTTGCCACAGGAGAGGGCACTAAATTCCACCCCATGAGTGAAGAGCAAATGGAACTTAAAAATTAAGTCTTCTGTCAAACATCTTACTTCACTCCAAAATCTACTCATGACGTGCATTTCTTACCATCCTTAAATAAATCCTTGATGTAGAATAGGAGAAATCTAGTCAGTAATATTATTATAAGGACAGATCTTTTCAGTTCAGTGAAATTTCCCAATTCGGTTTATTGCATCACCACTAACACGGTTTCTCATCCAAGTCTGATTTAAGGAATGTAACAGGGACTATTCTTGACAGCTATAAAGATAAATTTGACTACAAAACAGGATCTTTCAATAGACAACTGGCAGCAACAAAAAATGGAGCCAGGGGTTATCAGCAGTGTTGTCCATGGCAACAAGATTGCATTCAATACAGCTGTACACCTACGGCTCGGTTTGAACTAGTGTGCGGCTTTCAGAAGTAATCAGTAAATATTTCTTTTCATTTTTGGGATCTGGCAGATTTGTAGAAACGTTGTCAAAAAAAAGATGGCAGCTCGGTTCTGTGAATAAATCTCTTTGGCAAGATTCAGTTTCACCCTCAACCCGATTCAGGAAAAAGCCTGATTATGGCAGTTAAACCTTTGGCACAGCCTGGA
Source organism: Scyliorhinus canicula (assembly GCF_902713615.1). Lineage (NCBI taxonomy): Eukaryota > Metazoa > Chordata > Chondrichthyes > Carcharhiniformes > Scyliorhinidae > Scyliorhinus > Scyliorhinus canicula. The sequence continues at coordinate 56,630,642 of NC_052160.1, read as the reverse complement.
GACTTGTAAATGGGGTTTTTAAAAAATCAAATTGCTTTGACAAAATTATTTTGCTCTGAAGCAGCTGTTTTATTTTGGTGAGGCAGTATTTGTTTTGCTGCTTGTTACATGTGCTTGAGAGCTGAACATTTTGGTACAACATCTTAAATTCCTGTCATATGTTTTTCTCTCAATTATTTTTGTCTCTTGAACAAGTTCAGGCACAAGCACCTGTAGTACTGTTGCCCCCCCCCCCCCCCCCCCCCCCCCTCACCCCACCATGCGTTCTCCTGCAGCAGGGCTGCCAGCCATTGAAATGAAATCGACATTTACATCGCCAGGACCGAAGATCCTGTCAGCCTGAGGATTGGAAAATTCCAGCCCAAGTGTCAGTTTATTTTTTAAAACACCAAATTCAAAGCTTCATCTGCACCAAATTTTTTGCTATCATTGTTGTTTTTTTTAAATATCGAAAACTTAGTACCACACCATGGCCCTTGAATCTGGTCAACAGAAGAAGCTAAGCCAACACAAATTGCACACATCAGCAATTTCTGCCCAATGGCAAAGCTTAGTTAAGGTCCCAAAAGATAGCTCCAATCCATGGGTTCGACAGTAAGTGTGGATCCACATATGATTTGGATATTTAGTTCCCCTGCAATTAGATGATCATATCTGACGATACATAGTTTGAAAATTAAACTATCTTTAAATTTTGTCTGTTTGTGCAGAACAACCTGGATTCATGAGTTCAAAAATATTTTAAATTGGTGGATTACTTTCACTCTTGGTCTGAATCAACCGTGATCTTGACGAGTGTCCCAGTTTCACACTTCAACTTGAAGATTTCTCTGTTACTCGCACAGTTACCATTCTCACGTTTCAACACACATTTCCTTGCCAAGACAATTGTGACATAAATGACATTATCCCAACATATCTTCCCAAACTATTAGATTAACAACTACACAATGTAATTGCAAACCAAAATATGTAATGTATTTCAAACTGCTGATAGACTGAATTCACTGTTATTTGTCTTGGAAACAGATATAAGCCGAACATTTGTCAATGTTATCTAACTGGAAGGGATTGCAAATATATAGGAAACGCTTTACAAATACTGAAGGACATGCAAGAGGGTTTGACCAAAGAGTAGCAGGTGCCACTTAATGTGAATGATTGCAAAGTCAAGCGGTTAGGAAACAGTGACAATAAAAGTGAAAGAGTATTCATCTTTGGATCTAAAAAATATAGATCAAAATATTTTAATGGTGAGAGACTAGGAACTGTGGAGAAACTGAGGGATTTTCGTGGCCATTAAAAATGGTTGACAGCTATAATAATTAATCAAAAAGCTTGATGGAATGCTAGTCTTTACTGTCATAATATCCACTCATGTATATAATGAGATGCAGACAGGCAGTGATTGACACATAGGATGACCAGTAAGCATACACACAGTGCAGCCAATCACCAGACAGGAGACTACCACTATAAAGCCAGAGGGCACGAGGTTTCCCGCTCTCTCAGGACCCAGCTACTGAGACAGTCAGAGTCCACGAGCTAGCAAGTGCAAACACCATGTGGTAGCTAGTAAGTCTGGTCAGGCTACTACAAGGTCACCAGTCAGATCAGTATAGTGTCGACCCACAGCTGAATATGTATAGCAGTTCTATAGTTGAATAAAACAGTGTTGGATCTTCTCCAGTGTTAGACGTCTGTTTCTAACTTCCCTGCATCAAGTGCAGTCCACATCGAACCAACCTGCCTAACATATTGTTTACCTTAAGCGGGCTGGAATACAAAATGAAGATGTGTTTCTTCAATTGTAAAGAGCCTTGGTCAGACGCGATCTCGAGTACCATGCTAAGTTTTGGTCACTGAATGACAACAGAGACTTGTCAGAGTGATAGGAGTGCTCAAAGTCTTAATATGTGAGGACAAATTGCATGAACTGGTATGTAGTCCTGTGAGTTTAGAAGCTGTTTAAAATTAAAAGGAATGCAATCGGATAGATACGGATACTTCCTCTGTTGGGGAATTCAGAACAAGATTAAAGTGAAAGGTAGACCAATTAGGAGTAAAATCTGGTTGCATGTTTTCAGATAAAGGGTAGTGGAAGTCCGGAACTCATTGTAGATAAATGCTTGTTCAATTTTTAAACTATGTATAATTAGAAATGATCACTTAATTGGACAAAAGTTAATATCCAAATCAAACCTGGATCCACGCTGACTGTTGAACATCAATGGATTTGAAGGTGTTCTTTGTGACCTTAAAAATTGCAGTTGCAATAATTAAAGCATTTGAACAGGAAGAAACTGCTGATGCATTCATTTTTTTTAAGCTTCTGTTGACCAGACTCTAGAATGCTCAGAAAAGACAATTGCCTGTTTTCCTTTCCAGCGTCTTAAATGGATTATTATGGCGTAATACAAAGTTTCTTATTTTAAAAAAAATCAATTATAGCATAGCATTCAGATGCGGATGACGCTTTGAAACCTTTGTTTAAAAAATATAACTAACACCTATTTTGTCCAACAGCTTGGAGCCACTACTTGTTGATGTTAGACTTCCACCACAATTTATTTGATGTAACTGCAACATTCTGAGGAGGCATAAAAAGTTACATGGAACTCAACAAACTGAACAAATTGACATTTTCAAGACTGTGACTGCTTGATTTTTGCTAGGCAAGGGTTAATCAGGGATATACAACAAAGATTTGTAATAAAGTAACACACACGGAAACATCCAAGCCACTCACAATCCTGACTTGTCCTTCATTGTCGCTGGGTCAAAATCCTGGAACTCCCTCCCTCCCTCCCTGATAGCACTGCGGGTGTACTTACACCACATGGACTGCAGAGATTCAAGAAGGCAGTTGACCACTATCGTCTCAAAGGCAATTTGTGATAAAAGCAATAAATTCTCACCCCGCCCTGATGCCCACATTCCATTAATGAATGTTTAAAGACATGTAAGTGGAGCTGATGTACAGAGCAGCCATGAGCTAGGGGGCATAGCCTCAAAATAAGGCAAAGTAGATTTAGGACTGAGTTTAGGAGGAACTTCTTCACCCAAAGGGTTGTGAATCTATGGAATTCCTTGCCCAGTGAAGCAGTTGAGGCTCCTTCGTTGAATGTTTTTAAGATAAAGATAGATCATTTTTTGAATAATAAAGGGATTAAAGGTTATGGTGTTCGGGCTGGAAAGTGGAGCTGAGTCCACAAAAGATCAGCCATGATCTCATTGAAGGGTGGAGCAGGCTCGAGGGGCCAAATGGCCTACTCCTGCTCCTAGTTCTTATGTTCTTATGTATCTAACCTAATGGTGGACAAACTCGAAGGACTGAATGGCCTTCTCCTAATCCTATGTACATTAAACAGGAGATGGATTTTGAGATGGTGGTGGATGGATCGTTAATGTCATTAGCAGAGTGCATAATGTTAAATTGTATGTTGGGCTGAATAGCTCGAGGAATCGAGCTCAAATCTATTTTGATTCTGTAAACACTTTGTAATCTCAATAAGTAATCCTATTTATACCCTAACCTGGAGTAATGTGCACAATGTATCCAGGCACTGGATAGAGTAGCACAAAGAGCAATTCAGTTTTAGTTGTAGGCACCTGAAATATTAGGGAAGCTTAACATTGTGAAGGATTTAACTGTCATTTATCCTAACGATAGGGAGTGGGAAAATACTTTTCACTGCACCTCGGTACACATGACAAAAAAACAAATCCAAATGCCCTTTTCTGGTCTTGCACATTCCTATGTTCTGCTGTATTATTAACTGGTCAAATTTGACTATACAATTATAACTACATTAGAACTACCCTGTCCTAACAATTAAGGTTATTTGTGGGGTGAGCAGGGTGGTATAGTGATACTCCACCATCCTTTCACCTCTGGGAGCTAGAGTTGAATGCAGCTTAAACTAACTGGCTGAGCTGACTCCGTGTCTGCTGGTTATATGTGACATTAGTTTGGACAGTCTTGGCCCAGCTCTCATCTGAATTAGGCCATGTCATTGAATTGACCAAAATCAGACACAAATTGTCAATCTCAGTTGGGAAGGTCGTTAGGTGGCTGATATGAGCATTGAAAAATTCACACTGATCTTGTAGGGGGCATTTTGTGGCACTGGGATAGAATTAAGGAACAAGGGCAGCTACAGGGTCTGGTTTAGCTCACCGGGCTAAATCGCTGCTTTTAAAGCAGACCAAGCAGGCCAGCAGCACAGTTCGATTCCCGTACCAGCCTCCCCGAACAGGCGCCGGAATGTGGTGACTAGGGGCTTTTCACAGTAACTTCATTGAAGCCTACTTGTGACAATAAGCGATTTTCATTTTCACATTTTGGAGGACTTCTATTGGTTTCAGTTCTCGATGTTAAAGAATGGAATTCGCCAATGTTCATGCTTTTGACTGTCACCTAGCAATCTTACTGATTCTGGACATGGGGTGTCAGATGTACATAGGATTAGAGTCAACTGATACCCCAATGATCCTCCTGCCATTTAATTATTAAAGCCCATCAACGAATAGGCATTTGGATGAGGAACCAGAGGGTGACCCAGGCTTATCGAACTGAACTAGCAGTGAAGGATTTCAAGAGAGAAGAGAAAATGGGAAAAAATGGGGAATTGTCAAAACAAACAAAAAAAATCCTAGATGTTGGAACTACAATCTAGTTCAGGGGTGGGCAAACTATGGCCCGCCAAAGGTCTTTATGCGGCCCACCAAGTCATAAAAAAAAAGACATTTTTTTTTAACATTTAAAAAAAATATAATTTTTTTTAAGGTTAATGGGGGGGGGGGGGGGGGGGGGGGGGCGCTGTTGGGTTATTTACTGGTATAGGGTGGAAACGTTGACTTGAGTAGGGTGATCATTGCTCGGCACAACATCGAGGGCCGAAGGGCCTGTTCTGTGCTGTACTGTTCTATGTTCTATATGAGGCGCCCAGAATCAGAACCGGGTGAAGTAATTATTTTACTTAATATACTATGCGGCCCTTTAAAATTGTGAATTTCTGAATGTGGCCCTTGCACGGAAAAGTTTGCCCACCCCTGACCTAGTTAGTGCCTGAGTGCACTACATTAGTTCTCCAAAATAAGAATCGTTTTTAAGCAAGTTAATTCTCTTAAGTTAGTTTGAAGCAATCTCTCAAATAAAAATCTCAAACATGTAGTAAATCCGCCACAAGTGCAAGATCCCCTAAATATCCTTGACTGCAAGCATTTTCCATATATTAATAAACAGCAAGACTCCAGCAAAGAGGGGTTGGAAAATTTGAGGTTCCAAAGTTTCTAAGTGAATTCCTAAGTGCTGTGACATATGTTTGTGTTGGTCACTACAGGATTGAATACAGCTTCAAGATTGTAGCAATGTATAAGGGAATTCTTTGGGAGGGGGGGGGGGGGGGGGGGGGGAAGTAAAATGAAAAACTGAGTTCATAGTATACATTGTTGTAAACTATACGTTAATCGTACTTATATGGTTTAAATATGTTTATAATATAATAAAGTTTGTTTCTGTTTAAAAATGTGAAATCTTATGGCATAGTTCTGTTGGGTGCTTGGATTTCTCCTTAAATGTAAACTTTTCCGAACAAAATTGTAACATTAGCAAAGTACATTAAGACTTTGCTGCTGCTGTATTAATGCCTACAGCTCCTTCTCAGTTGCAATCAGCATGAAACACATACCCGAGACTAAGTGCTGGTTAGGGAATGCTGCCTGCTATTGAAAGAAAATTACATTGTACAGCAAATAACAGGAACTGTTCCTCCCCTCCTGTTGTCTCCCAGAGGTGTTGACCAGTTCCATTACTGTTCAGTGCCCCCTTATCTTTGCAAGCAGTCATTTTCATTTTTAGAGTGAGGGCATTCATAGTAAATGCTGGCAAACTATTCATCCAGAGTAACAATATAACTAAGCTCAATGCTGACCTCACCCAACATTCATCTGTGTCTAGTTCCAGTAATGATGCCTGAATAGTAATCAAAAACAGAAGGCTCGGCTAATTTACTCTTTTGAACCCAAAGGCACTGAGCCTAGGTGTAGCATTCTAAACACCAATTTGGGGTGTTCCTGGAATGTACGGATCAGTACCTGTGGAGTAAAGTACCTGAGCCACCAAAGGAGTCTGAAATAGTAATTTTTAAATAGTGAGATAACTTATTAAGTTAGCAACAAGCCACTGAACACACGTGGCTGGTCAAGATGATAAACGTTATCAACAGAGGAACATTTGTTTCCTCCTCATCTAACTAAGGCGGTTATAATAAAAGGTGCTGCGTTAACCAAATACATTATTTCAAAACTTACCATCATCTTTTGTCCTCTCTATTAGAGCTGGGGAACTCGGCACTCCATTCCCAATCCTGGTAAATGCTAAAACTTGTATCTCATATTGACTGTATTTCCTCAGACCATTCAGGACCACAGACTGTGTAAAGTTTCCTTTCACAAGATGAGTGTGAGTATCGGATTCAGAATCTTTCTCTTGGTACAAGATCTAGGACAAGTACATATACATATAGTTTTATTACGCCTGGATTTTTAACTTGGAGTGAAAGCTATTCAGATATGCATATCTTTTCCAAAATAAAATTGAAAAATAAAGTTTCTGACACTAAACAATGTTAAGTAGAAAAAAAGAAATTTACAAAACCAAACATCTTCTCCTCAATCATAAGATTCTTGAAGTAAAACATCAATTTAAAAGGAAATGATTTCTCTTTTCCATAGTGTGTTTTAAACCTGCTCAAACCTTTGAGATGAAAACCTGTATGTACTCCGCATGAAATTAATTTATAACTTGCTGCGCAAAAAATTGCTCACAATGCAACACATAATAGCATTAAACTAGAAGACACATGGATGATGAACTATGCAACCTAAAAGTATGGTTATGCAGCCAAGATCTTATCATGCCAGCTTGACAGGGTTTACACCTGGGCTAATGAGTGGCAAATTAATTTCAAGAGAGGCAGCTGCAGAGTACAGGGTACTACAAATAAAAATAGGAGGGTGGGATAGAACTTGCCAAATCAAAATTAAAATCTGTGTTTCTTCTGCCTTGAAGCAAGAACTCTGGTAGAGGATCACAGATACTTAATAAACTATGAAAATGCCCAGACTGGGCAGCAAGGTAGCACAGTGGTTAGCGCTATTGCTTCACTGCTCCAGGGTCACAGGTTTGAATCCCGGTTTGGGTTACTGTCTGTGTGGAGTCTGCACGTTCTCCCTGTGTCTGCATGGATTTCCTCCCCCAAGTTCCGAAAGAAATGTTGTTAGATAATTTAGATATTCTGAATTCTCCCTCTGTGTAGGCGCCGAAATGTGGAGACTAAGGGCTTTTCACAGTAACTTCACTGCAGCGTTAATGTAAGCCTATTTGTGACAATAAAGATTATTATAAAGCAAAATCTCAGGATAGTGGGATGTGTGTGTGCTCGGTAGGGGTATAAAAAAGTTAGTACAGTTGAACTAAGCTATATGTTGTAATATTTGACTCAGTGGTAGAACTCTTGCCTTCAAGTCAGAAGACTAGTTTCGGGCAGCACGGTGGCCTAGTGGTTAGCACAACCGCCTCACGGCGCTGAGGTCCCAGGTTCGATCCCGGCTCTGGGTCACTGTCCGTGTGGAGTTTGCACATTCTCCCCATGTCTGCGTGGGTTTCGCCCCCACAACCCAAAAATGTGCAGAGTAGGTGGATTGGCCACGCTAAATTGCCCCTTAATTAGAAAAAATAATTGGCTAATCTAAATTTATTTTTTTTTTTTAATTAAAAAAAAAAGAAGACTAGTTTCAAGCTCCACTACAAGAATGTAGGAAAATAATCTGGGCTGATAGTTGTATACAGTACTAAGAAGAGCAGAACTGTCAGAGGCGCCTTCTTTTAGATGAGATGGTAAAGTCCTAGCTATCATTTTAGTTGAATTTAAAAATCTCACAGCACAATTTAAAGAAGAATAGGTGAATCGTCCAGGTGTCTGATCCAACATAAATTACAAAACCAATATCAGAAAAATAGCTGAACTAATCAACAACTTATTTCCACTTATCAGATCTTGCTATTCTGCTGCATTTGCAGCTGGCAAGATTGACAACATATCTAATTCACTGACTACAATGCACTTTGGGATGTCTAAGAATGTGGGAAGTGCTGTATAAGTACATGTTATATTGTTCATTATAGGATTGGTATTTTGGAATAATATGGTCCTCTAAAATGACTTTTACCGATTGTGCAAATGGTGAAAACTTTACCCTGCAGTTAACAATATTCTCGAGTCCTCAAACTACTGAGTTGTAACCACAGACCAAAGGTTTAACTTGACTATCTGTATTGGCACTGTGACTACATGAGCATGGCAGCAACTGCGAACCTTGATGAGTGGCTCACTTTGCTACTCCTCAAAGCCTCTCCGTTGTTTTACAAGGCTCAAGTCAGGTGTGTGATGAAGCAACCATCACTTGTCTGCAGCTGCAACATTTAAGAGCCTCGACAACATCCAGGAAAGAGAAGCTCGCTTGATCACACTCCTGCCACTGGACTCAATATCTATCCCTTTCATTTATCAGCACACTGTTGCTCCATAATGTACAATCCACAGGTTGCAATGCAGAAACTTACCATTGTTACTCTAACAGTACCTGTCACCTATGACTGCCATTATCATGAAATATATTCCAACACCTTCAATTTCCTTTCTAAGCCACACATTATCTTGGACATATGTTGCCATTCCTCCATCATCGGTAGGTCAGTTACCCCGCACCTTCTCAGTGCCACTTAAGGTTGAGCAATAAATGCTGTCTTGGCAGCATCATTCATAACCCGAAAACAAATAAAAATAAATAAATTAAACACCTACCAAAATGATGTGTTTATAAAACACACATGACAATTATAAATGGAATAGGCAATGAAAGGTAATGAAATATGAGTTTAATTCCAACTCATGAGACAGCCCATAACTCAGTTATGGAAATAAATAATTTGATCACCCTCTGCAGCATACTCTCTATTTAGTCACTCAGATTGTTTTTAACCCTTTGATATTTGTGGTAATAAGGCTCTTATCATTTCTCAAGCAATGATGTTGCCTTCAGAGAAAAAAGCTGGGTTACTAATCCTCATTTTAATTCCCTTCAGAGCACAAGATGATGAAAAGGTTAAAATGTTTTGTTTCAAACCCTTTTGTAGCTGAAGGCTTAAAACAGATGAACTATACAAATTTGATCAGAACCCTTTATTTCCCCAACCCCCATCAGAATGCATAATTTATCATTCACCTAAAATATACTAATTGGTAATTCACGTCCTTTTGAAATGTACGTTAGCAAGGTGACAAAGGGGCAGTGTTTTTTTTTTCTTAATTCATGGGATGTGGGATTCCCATTGCCCAGCCTTATTGCCCTTGAGGTGATGGTGAGCTGTCTTCTTGAACTGCTATGCTTCCTCCCTAACAGCACTGTGGGTGTATCTACATCTCAGGGACTGCAGTGGTTAATGAAGGCAACTCATCACCACTTTCTCAGGGGAATAAGGAATGGGCAATAAAAGCTGGACTAGCCGGTGATGTCCACATCCCTAAACAGAGAAAAGAAAAATTGTGTAGGTATACGGTTGCTGTTAGGGAAAGAATTCCAGAATTTTGACCCAGCAACTGTGAAGGGATGGAGATATAGATCCAAGTCAGGTGGAGAGTAGCTTGGAGGGGAACTCCCGGGTGGTGGTTTCCCATGTGTCTGCTAACCTTGTCATTCTGGATGGATGTGGTTGTGGGTTTTGAAGGTGCTGCCGAAGGAGCATTGGCGAGTTCCTGCAGTGTACCTTACAGGTGCTTCACGCTGCTGCTACTGTGCATCGGTGGTGGAGGGAGTGAATGTTGTGGAAAGGATGACAATCAATTGGGCTGCTTTGTTCTGGATGGTGTTAAGCATCTTGAGTGTTGTTGGAACTGCAGTCACCCAGGCAAACGGAGTGTGTTCCAACACACTCCTGATTTGTGCCTTGAAGATTGTGAACAGGCTTTGGGGAGTGAGGAGGTGAGTTAATTGTTGCAAGGTTTCTAGCCTCTGGCCTGCTCTTGTAGCCACTAGACTCTCTCTTAGAAAATCATAGAATCCCTACAGTGCAGGAGACCATTTGGCCCATCGAGTCTGCACCGATCCTCCGAGAGAGCACCCTCTCTCCCGCAAACCATAACCCCACCCAACCTTTGGACACAAGGGGAAATTTAGCCTGGCTAATCCACCTAACCTGCACATTTTTGGACTCTTGTTAGAGGTGATCATTGCTTGGCACTTGTGCAGCACGAATTTTACTTGTGACTTGTCAGCCCAAGCCTGAATATTTTCCAGGTCTTATTGCATTTGGACATGACTGCTTCAGTATCTGAGGAGTTGCGAATGGTGAACATTGTGCTATCATCAGTGAACATTCCTACTTTTGACCTTAGGATGGAAGTTCATGAAAATGAAATGAAATGAAAATCGCTTATTGTCACAAGTAGGCTTCAAATGAAGTTACTGTGAAAAGCCCCTAGTCGCCACGTTCTGGCGCCTGGTCGGGGAGGCTGGTACAGGAATTGAACCGTGCTGCTGGCCTGCCTTGGTCTGCTTTCAAAGCCAGCGATTTAGCCATTGATGAAGCAGTTGAAGATAGCTGGGCCTAGGTCATTCCCCTGAAGAACTCCTGCAGTGATGTCCTGGAGCTGAGATGATTGACCTCCAACACCACAACCATCTTCCTTTGTGCGAGGAATGATTTCAAACTGCGGAGAATTTCACCCTGATTCCCACTGACTCCAATTTTGAGAGAGCTCCTTGATGCCACACTCGATCAAATATGGCCTTGATATCAAGGACAGTCACTCTCACCTCACCTCTGGATTTCAGCTCTTTTGAACTTGACTGCACCAGGCAGGTGTGACAACCTCCTAAAGACCAATAGCAAGGAGTTAACTTGAGGACAGAGTTATGAAAATAGTGAAGGTTGCTCAAACAAAGTTAATACTACAATTGTTTAATCTGATACTTAGCCTGACTAGCTTGTAAACTAATAAGCATTTAGCGATTAGACTACTTGTGTTATTAGATTTGATCTGTCCAACTGCACTTCTCCAGCCACAAAGTAAAGTATGTTGCATTTATTAATAAATCAGGTGATTTCACAAGGTTAATTTACATAACAAACATTTTTTGAGTCAATGGATAAAAGCACCTCACCCATTGACACACAGAGAGAATAAGGTGTTCAGAATTCAGCAATGACCCATACGGCATATGTAATGCTGAGCTGAAACCTGGATTGAGGCTGAGACAGATTTAATGTAAAAGCATGTTGGATCATCATAACTTTCACACTAGCTATATGACTCCATCTTACTTCGGATGGATTACTTTTCATTCACAGAACAGCAGAGTTAAAATCTGATGAGCCGAATTTCATTGGTAAGCGTATAACAAAATCCACTGATCCACTGTCAACCTCCAATCTCGACACTGCTGTACTTTAGGTAAAGGTAAAGTTGCTATAGTCGCAGATGACATAGGCTGCTTTCCCTCTTGAGGGGGAGAGCTGACTGGTGGTGATTTAACCTCAGGGTCACCACACTTCAGACGAGGGGCAAGGTTGAGAAGGTGGGCCTTCATAAATAGCCTGCGGAGGAAGGTACTTTAGGTACACAGGAACAGGCATTTCAGCTGCTTTTACCTATCCAGCCATTCTATTAGATCCTGTCTGATCTGCACCTGAACCCTATTTACTTGTACTTGATCTATATCCCTTTACCCCTCAAAATTCTATTAATTGTTTTTGACTCAACATGCACATTTTGTAAAATGTTCAATGGGAAGTTTTTCTCTGCCTTAGGTTAATGGTGTTTGTGTGACAATGCTGGGAGAGTGCCCTGAAGTCCAACATTGTAATTTAAATTTCCTGGTTTTTCTTCATCAGGGTATTGCAGGACGTTTAGTGCTCAACTGAATGTTGCTGTTTAAGCCTTCTTTCTGCTTTCCCTCGGGGGTTACATGGCTGCTGGTGGCAGGGGAACATTGGCAGCCGTGTTTCCTAGTTGTAACAAAGATGAATGGGAGACCTGATGAACCAGCTGGTCAGTTTTTTTGTTATTTCTATCGTTAAGTAAATACAATACCTTATATCCCAAGATTAGTCCATTTTGATCAGATTCCGGGACTGGTCCCCACATGACCAGGATCTGCGTGGAACTCACAGACTCTGCTGTAACATTCCCTGGAGCAGCTGATGGAACTGAAAGTAAGAGCAAAGAAAGAAATATAATTGCAACAGTTAAAACCATGGGAACTATTTTGGTTTTCATGCTCATTAAACATTGAGGCAGAGGATGATGGTTCATTTTCTTTTATACTTAAGTCATTGGGATCATTTTTTTTCTTTTACAATCAGTGAGACCAATAGAAAGGTTGCTTTTTTTTTTAAATTTAGAGTGTCCAATTATCTTTTTTCGAATTAAGGGGCAATTTAGCGTTGTCAATCCACGAACCCTGCACATCCTTTTTGGTTTGTGGGGCTGAGACCCACGCAGACACGGGGAGATGTGCAAATTCCACACAAGTAGGGTTGCTTATATAGTACAATATTTACATTACTGTTTAACTGATGTTTTTTCATAATTTTATAGTATATATATGTCACTATCAAATTGCTGTTACCAGTCTCCTAAACGAGCCTCTTATGGACTGATCGGATTAACACTACACCCCTGTATGCTTCACCCGATGCCGGTGTTTATGTAGTTACATTGTGTAGCTTGTATTGCCCTATTATGTATTTTCTTTTATTTCCTTTTCTTTTCATGTACTTAATGATCTGTTGAGCTGCTCGCGGAAAAATACTTTTCACTGTACCTTGGTACACGTGACAATAAACAAAATCAAATTGAAAACAAATTAAAACGGAGGTAGTTTAAAGTTTACTGAGATTGCTTTTATCAAAGGTATCAGCTTTGGTTTCGCTTCTTATGAGTGCATCTTTAATAGTACCATTTTTTTGGAAATGATTTTTGTTAAATTTTTAACATTTCATTTCAAGGAATGTAAAAGGCATGAACGGTAACAAACATTCTTCAACAAGATTCCATCAACAAACACATTTTCCAAAGCCTCTCACCTCCACCTCACCTCCCCCACCCGGGCTACACACCCCACCAATAAATAAGCAAACACCCCTCCCCCCCCTTAAACTCGAGCAATGACCAATTCTTTGAAATATAGTATAAAAGGTCACCATCTTCAATATACCCCCTCAATCAACCCTCTCTTCATCATATCGCCCAGCCACGCCGAAGCCTTTGGCGGTGCTGCCGTCCTTCAATCAATAAGATACGCCTCTGAGCCACCAATGAAGCAAAGGCCAGGACATCAGCTCCTGCTCCCATCCGCAGTTTTGGCACTTCGGAGACCAGTAAAAACGTCGCCAGTGGTCAGAGTTTCACCCTCACATTCAGGATCACCGACATGGTGTCAAAAAAGGGCTCTCAAAACTCCACCAGACTGGGGCATGACCAGAACATGTGTGTATGATGTGCGGGCTCCCTTCTCCATCCCTCTCTCCAGCCAAGCATTAAATGTTGCATCCAACCTTGCCGGTTCGAATAAGTGATTGGCACAGATGAGAACCAGCCACGAAGGTGCTCCGAATTCAAAATGTTGGTGAAGTTGCCTCCAATTTTTAGTGTGGTCACCATCACAGGATTTGTTGAATATTTCGTCGGCAACACCGGGAGTGGCGCCGTCCTTATTAGTGCTCTCAAGCCCGTCTCCCTAATGGACTCTGATTCCATACTTACCCAGAGGGCTCCCGCACCACCCCAACACCTGCCCCGTGTTAGCCGGCCAATAGTAATTTGGCAGCGCGCCTTAAGGCCCCTTGCCTGTCTCTCCCTCTGAAGCTCAACCCTTCGAATCCATGGGACCTTGCCTGCCCTGATAAGTCCGGCAATAAGCCAGTTTACCGCTTGAAAAAAACGATTTGGGCAGAAATACTGGGACAGGAATAGGAATTTAGGCAATATATTAATTGGCTGAACTCGATCCACCAATGATAGCGAGAGGCTTTACCACCTCTGAAAGTTTGCCTCGACCCCCTCATATAATTCAGCTTACGTAACTGTTCCCACTCTCCCACCACCTGTACCAAAAGAACCAGACGTTGGTGCCTGCCAATCAAAATGGCAATCCCCTCAGTTCAGTTCCCCCTCCCACTGCTCCTACCACAAAACATTCACTTTCCCCTATATTTTGCTTATAGTCAGATAAAGCCCCAATTGCTTCAAAATCTTCACAATGTTCCCAATAGATATCTGCAGGTCTCTCATGTATAACAACAAATCATCAGCATATAACGACCCCCTATGTTCCACCCCCTCTCTAACTATCCCGTTCCATTCCTTCGAGGACCTCATTGCCATAGCCAACGACTCAATTGCCATTACAAACAGCAAATGAGACAGTGGACATCCTTACCTTATGCCCTGATGTAACTGAAAGGTCTGAGATCATATCATTAGTACAAACACTTGCAAATGGCGGCGTATACAGTTGCAGCATCCAGGACACAATCCGGGACCGAGTCCAAATTTCTCCAGTACTGTGAAGATATATCTCCACTCCACCCAGTCGAACGCCTTCGCTGCATTCAGAGAAACAATAATCTCCGGTACCGGACTGGTTGCAGGGGAATGCACCACATTAAGCAACCAGCGCAAATTTGCCGACAGCCTCCGCCCTTTCACGAACCCCATCTGATCTTCCCCCATCAACTCCGGGAGGACCGAATTGAGTCTTAAAGTCAACACCTTGGCAAGCAATTTGGCATCTCTGTCGGGCGGTACGACCCACACTCTTTGGGGTCTTTCTCCTTCAAAAGCAGCGAAATGGATGCCTGCCCAATGTCCACATGGGAGCACCCCGGTCCAAGAAGTCCCGAAATGTGCCCATCAACAACTGATCCATGAACCTTTCATAAAACTCCACTGGGAAACCATCCGGTCACGGCGCCTTTTCTGATTGCATCTGCTTCAATACACCCTGGATCGTCTCCAAACAAAGCGGGGCCTCCAGCTCCTCCTGCAGCTCCTCCCCCACTTTGGGAAACTCCAGATCCCCCCACAAACTCCGCCATCCCGACCGATATAACTTCTCATAAAAAGCCTTGAACATCCCATTCACCTCCTCCGGAGACCAACTTACCCTCTCAGTCCTCAACCTGAATGATCTCCCTCTCCTCCTCCCGCCACCTTAATTGAAAAGCCAAAAGCCAATTCGCCTTCCCCCCATACTCGGATACTGCCCCTTTTGATTGTCTCAACTACCACACCACTGTGTCCGTTGACATCAGGTCGAACTGCATTACAGTTCCTTCCTGCACATGAACAATTCAGGGGTCAGATCCCTTGCATATCTACGATCCACACTGAAAATCTTATCCACCAATTTCTGTCACACTGAAAATCTTATCCACCAATTTCTGTCACTCCTCCCTATCTTCCACATCTGCATGTGCTATAATTGCTATCATCTCTCCCCTGACCAACACTTTCAATGCCTCCCATAGAATCGAGGATGAGACCTATCCATTGTCATTATTCGTAATGTCTTCCTGTATGGCCCTTGAAATCCTCCAACAGACCTCCAAAATCCGACAGCAACCCAACGCCTAACCGGCAACCCCTGCTGTGCTCTTGCCCCACTCCCAGTGCCAAGTCCACCCAACGTGGGGCATGAACCAAAATTACTACCGCTGAATATTCAGCCGCCTTAACTCAAGCCAGTAGCGAACTACTTATAATGGAGTAGTCAATCCGTGAATACACTTTGTGCACCGTGGAGAAAAACAAGAACTCCCTTTCCTCTCACACGAACCTCCACGGGTCCACTCCTCCCACCTCTTCAATAGTTCCATTTTTATCTCACTCATTTATCTGGCCTGATGAGGCAATTTAGACACTGTCAATACAATGTACAACTTGGAATTTACTCAATACTACTTAATGATTGTGTTAGAATTAATTCAGAATTATATCCCAAGCTTATTTCTGATTACCTACAAGATAGTACAGAATCACACTGTAATTCCCACATGAGCATTTTGGATCTCTTCTGCACTATCTAGGAGAATACATAGTTGAAGTGAGGAGATAATCAATTGCATTATCATACATCTCTTGGAGATCAGGTAAAAGAGGCATTATTAAACACTAGTCAACTGGCCACCATCTCAATTAAGTAATAGTACCTTCATGATAACTTTCAGCTGAGTTACAGATGTGCAGGTTAGGTGGGGTTAAGGGGATGGGGTGAGGGAGTGGGCCTAGTGCTCTTTCAGAGGGTCAGTGCAGACTTGATGGGCCAAATGACCTCCTTCTGCACTGTAGGAATTCTCTGGTAACCAGAGCTCCAATCTCTACAAGGCAAACAACAAATCCTAGGGATGCTAACATGGTATTTTAATACTTCAAATTACCTCCACCTTATGTTCCATTTTATGTTTTATGTGCGGTACCTAGATATCAAAGTGCAGGTTCAGCTCTTTCAAAAAACATCAAGTTAAGGTAACAGTCATTAACATTTCAAGTCCACATGACTCTCACTCAGAGTTCTGAAGAAGTCATGTTGGACTCGAAATGTTAACTCTGTTTCTCTCTCCACAGATGCTGCCAGACCTGCTGAGATTTCTCAGCATTTTCTGTTTTATTTCTGATTTTTGGAATCTGCAATAGTTTGCTTTTATTATTACAGTCAGCAAAACATAATCAACACTGTTTTCTTAATTCTACCTTCTTTTGCTCCTCCTTTTCCAAGCTAATTTATTTCTTTTTATTTTCTTAATCATGGCAGCATTTTTTCTCCACAATCCAGGTGAAATCACTGCGTGAGATTTACGTGAAAGCCTCATCAAATTAGGAAGCACTTCCATGAACTGGCAGTTGGAGTCACAAATGATAGAAGTAAGCAACTATTATATTCAAAGAACAAAGAACTAAGAACAAAGAAAAGTACAGCACAGGAACAGGCCCTTCGGCCCTCCAAGCCTACGCCGACCATGCTCCCCGTCTAAACTAAAATCTTCTACACTTCCGGGGTCCATATCCCTCTATTCCCATCCTATTCATGTATTTGTCAAGATGCCCCTAAAACGTCAATATCATCCCTGCTTCCACCACCTCCTCCGGCAGCGAGTTCCAGGCACCCACTACCCTCTGTGTAAAAAAACTTGCCTCGTACATCTCCTCTAAACCTTGCCCCTTAAACCTATGCTCCCTAGTAATTGACCTCTCTACCCTGGGAAAGGTCTCTGACTATCCACTCTGTCTATGCCCCTCATAATTTTGTAGACCTCTACCAGGTCGCCCCTCAACCTCTGTCATTCCAGCGAGAACAAACGTAAAGAAAAAGAACATTTGACAACATAGTACTTCCGCAGTATCTGACTGACGTATCAGTCTAGATTATGTGCTCATTATATGGAGTGGGGAATGAGCACACAATCAATTGATGCCGAAGCGAAGTATCATCAACTTAGTCAAGACTGATAACTATTATGAGACTAGAAGCACTCTTGAATAAAAACCACGTTTAGAGCAATATAAGGCACATCGATCTCACTGCATCCAAAGTGCATGTATGATTATTTTGTCTAGTATTATGTTCCCTCTCATTACAATCATTATCAAAGTGCAAATGAAAAGTGAAATTTGATATTTGAAACAGTGAACTCTGTCAATATTTTACCACTAATTATAATTACTTTATATTCACAAGCAGGCAATAAGAATTGTAGAGATAAAATCCAGTTTTCTCTTATTTCCTTAAAGTGCTAACCCTTGTTATTGTGTGGTCTCACAGGTGTTGGCAAACCTTCAGTACTTAGTAGTCATTCTTCTTGTGTGAAGTTGGGTTACGACTGGAAATTGGCTGTTTGCTCATACAAGACATCACTTCCAGCCTGCTCGTATCTTTTTTCAGTATCCATGTCCATGCACTTTCTTACGGGGGCCATGGATAGCAACCAACGTTGAAAACCATTAATTCCTGGACTCCGAGAACACTTTTAGTATCTTTAAAGTCTTGCTCTGAGGAATTGGTTCTCTCACTCTAACTTTGGTATTGACATTTCTGCTGGATAAGAACCGCGCGCTAACCGATTGCGCCACTGGAGCAAGACGGCATTGACATTTCTGATATTACAGAATGCTTTGTGTATTACAGTTTGTGCATTTAAATAAGTTGAAATTGGACTTTAAACTCAAGTTTGTTGTTTTATACTTGCGCAAGTCACACTCAGTTTATTGACAAACAGAAGATGTTTAATTTGGAACTGTCCTAACATTATAAGGATTTTGCTGTCACATTCCAGGCTTTAATCAGCACAGACTGAGTTGGATGCTCTGTAGCTACCATTAAGACTGGTTAATAGTAAGTCTGCCTCAGTGCTTCTCCAAGATTTAGGATATTTCTGCTGTGCAGTGCTCTGTCCAATTTTGAATGAGGTCAAGGTAAGCAGATTTCGCTCAGAAAATGGCACACTAATTCAAAGGTCAGACAAATGATTAAGACTGTCTCCTAGCTGTCCAGTGTGGCGCAGCTACCCACTGATTTGACTTAATCTTACATTATATTGAAGTGTCAGCCACATCTCATTTGGTAGCACACTCATCTCTGAATCACAGGGCTCTGGGTTAAAGTCCCACCCCAGGGCTAGAGCACAATAAAAATAAGGCTGACACTCCAAAGCATAGCTGAGGGAGTGGTGCTCTGTTGGAGATGCTGTCTTTTGGATCAGACATGAAACCAAGGCCCCATCTGCTTGCTCAGTTGGATGTAAAAAATCTCTTGGCACTATTTCAAAGAACAGGGGAAGCACCCCAGGTGTCCTCGACAATATTTATCTGGTCATTTTCATTTTGCTGTTTGTGGGAATTTGCCATTCGCTGTTGACAGGAATCCTGTTACAATAAAGTGCACGCTTTAGTTTGTAAGTGAGAGCAGCTGTTACAAGTTGGGGAAGATCAGAGAATTATTCTTGAGTATATAAGGGGCGAGATTCTCCATGTGTCCGCCTCTCTACTGCTGCCAGTGAGGACAGAGAATCTGGCGCTCAGCCAAATCTCCATTCACTGCAACGGGAACAGAGGATACCGCCGACATGAAGGAACAGATAATCAAAGTCAAGACCTGGTTTACCCCAGTATGGGGAAGGAAAAAGGGGCATTTGTGCCTGTGGATTTGTGAACAAACTTGTTTTTTTTAAATAAATTTAGATTAGCCAATTATTTTTCCAATTAAGGGGCAATTTAGCGTGGCCAATCCACCTACTCTGCACATTTTTGGGTTGTGGGGGCGAAACCCACGCAGACACGGGGAGAACGTGCAAACTCCACAGGGACAGTGACCCAGAGCCGGGATCGAACCTGGGACCTCAGCGCCGTGAGGCGGTTGTGCTAACCACTAGGCCACCGTGCTGCCCTTTGAACAAACTTGTTTTAAGGAAAAGAGTGGCTCCAGATCTGTCCTTTACTCAATGTGTGAACAGTGATTTTGACATGCATAACTTTACATAGAATTTACAGTGCAGAAGACCATTCGGCCCATCGAGTCTTCACCAGCCCTTGGAAAGAGCATCCTACTTAAGCCCACACCTCCACCCTTTCCCCGTAACCCAGTAACCCCACCTATCCATTTTGGACATTAAGGGCAATTTATCATGGCCAATCTACCTAACCTGCACATCTTTGGACTGTGGGAGGAAACCGGAGCATCCGGAGAAAACCCACGCAGACACGGGGTCCGCACAGACAATGCCAAAAGCCAGGAATCAAACCTGGGGCTGTGAAGCAACAGTGCTAACCACTGTGCTGCCCCACCTTGCTGCTATGTTTCCGACGTTACAACAGTGACTACGTTTCAAAAGTACTTCATTGGCTGTAAGGCGCTTTGGGCGACTGGTGGTTATGAAAAACACTATGGGCGTGATTCAACGGAAAAATTTCAACGTCCAGTTTTGGGCACATTCAGCGGGCTTTCCGTAACGGCTGCGTTTGTGAGATCTCAGCCCATATCCAAATGCACTTAATGCAGAAAATGAGCTCCCACGAGATTCTCGTCATTATTGGCTCCCTCGGCATCTGATTGGCCAAACTCGCGCCTCAGCATCTCACCGCTAACAAGAGAGAGCAGCTTTTCAATACTCCCTTCCACTCACTCCCAGTCAACATGCATGCCTGGCTCCTCGCTTTGCGGATGCCAACCTCACAAGGCTTCTCGACGCTGTGAACCTCACAAGGCTTCTTGACCTTGTTCCACCAAGGAGGATGGGGGAACCAGCAGCAGGGTCAGCAGTGCCGCTGGGAGGCAGTGGCAGTGGCTGTCAGTGCAGGCAGCATAACCGTGAGGACTGCGGTACAATGTAGGAAGAAGACAGACGACCTATAATGAGCTGCAAGGGTACGTTATGACCTCTCTCCTGTCATCAGTTCCACCTGCCACTCCTCAAATTCTCAAACCCCCTCTCCAATCTACTGGCTGACACCTCGCACCCTCCCCACATCTGATCTTTGTTCCTGTTGCTCAAAACCCCCTGGCACCCCCCTCATGTCCGGCTGCAGTGCCCACACATGCCACCAGCTAACGACCCCCTGACCCATCAAGAGTGCAGCTCACAATGCCCTTTCTTTGTCCCCGCAGGAGAAGATAGCCCATAATAAACGGGAAAGGGCCAAGATGGAAGGGGAAATCCTGGAGCTTCGAGTCCTCACCTCCCATGAAATTGCGGGTTTGCCCGAGGAGGGAGCAGTGACCGAAAATGAAGTTGGTCTCCACCACAGAGATGAGAATCCACTGTCCCTTCACCATATCCCAAATGAGTTGTTCATGTCAGACAAAATGAACGTTCCCTCTCAATGACCACATGTCTATTGTTTCAGAGGATCTCGATCTGATGAGGCCAGGCCATCCCGAGTTGCACCACCTTCCTGCCATCTAAGAGAACACCTTGGAAGAGAGCTCAGAACGGACTGCTGGTGAGGTGTCACAGCTATCACCCGCACCTTCCATCAGCCCAGAAACACACACCTAGATGGGCGGCATTACTGGACAGGCTTCTGGGGCACAATCTGGTGAGCACCACACAGTTGCTGATGCGCATCAGGTGAAGGCAGGAACATCGAAGCGAGACAGCAGTCAGAGATCTGGTGGATCCCAGCACATAACTGTGTCCCAGCCAGCTGCCGAGCCTCTGGACAAGGTTCTCCCAGAGCTGATGGAGCTGATAGGACATAGCCGTGAGATTCAGGAGGGGGTGTTAGCGACATTCCAGCGACTATAAGGTTGATTGGAGGGGCCCAAAGGCTGCAAGTGCAGGAGATGATAGCGGCATTGCTTGGCACTAAGGCCAACACTACTAGGGTGGTGACCACAGTGGTAAACCTGGAGCACGACATCCGCATCTTGAGTGGTGGTGTCCAAGGCATTGCTCAGTCTGTGACGACCATGGCTAAGGGCCTCGACATCATGTTCCAAGTGATGAGGGACGTGTCCCAGACGCAGGTGTACATTGCCGAAGCACTCCAGAGCATGGCCCAGTCACTGAGGAGCATCACTGAGGGTGTCAACCCCATGGTGCAGACAATGGGCAGCCTCCAGGTCTGGCAGTGCCAGATGACTCAGAGGTCTTTGCGGCTCACTTCAGCTGCCCCTCCATCTCATGAAGTCCCTCAGGGCTCCAGTCACCCTCAGGGAGGAGAAAGCGCTGGAGGCCAACCCAAGGTCTGTCACCAAGGAGGCTACAGCTGTCTCCGGTTCTTCCTAATCCCTCCATCCTGACACCAGCGCTTCTCAAGGGCACCGGGCAGAATAAGGTGGCACAGTGACGGTAGTCAGCCGGGGCCACCCGGCTCCAGGTCCTCCAGAGGATGTCCAGCAAAGGCATCAAAGGCCACAGGGTATGGAAAGCAGCAGGCTGCCTCCACCTGTGATGTACAACTTGGGGACACATGTTAGATGTAGCAGTAGACCATGAAAGGCCAAGAAGTGTGAGGAGCATTGAGTGGGCACTGGTGAGATCACTATCTGTGCATAGGGGCAATGGAAATCTGTCATAGTAAAATGTTCACCATTAAAACATTTCACACCTCACACATTTGAAGTATCTGTCACGTTAATCTTCACAGTGGATGGGACTTCCGGTGGCACTGTGGTATTGTGCGAAGCAAATAATGGCATGATGGGAAAACTAATCAAGTTTTCTTGGTACAATAGAATTTAAACTGACTTCACATAACCTAAGGCACAAATATAAACAGCCAAGGTCAACTTGACCCGAGAACTGGCTGACTCTAAACTCGGATAAAGTTTGTTCGTCATAAGACCAGAGCAGTCTAAATACATAAGATAAGCTAAAAACTTGTCTCTGTTGGTACATAAACAAATTTGCTCCATCTCTTAAAACATGTACCAAAAGACAAGATAATGATATGAGACCCCAAGTCCTCTAAAGGTCAGCAAGGTGACACCATTGTAATGATTATTACTTATGTTTTACTTTTGATCAAATTCCTGACCAAGCTGTATTCATGTTATCTTGATCCTCTAATGTATAAAAATCGTCTTATTCTTTTGTGATATCGCAGACTTGGAAGGGAACCAGCAGTTTGTACTTGACTGCCTTCCGACTTCAAGTCTCAGCCATACTGCGAGCAGTTGTAGCCCGTAAATAAAGCTTAGTTTTGCTTACCTAACAATCATGTTTGAATCTTTCTATCACAGTCCAGAAGCGGGGAAAATATTGATTACGACAGCGCGCGAGTGGAGCGGTCGCGTGGAGACAGGCTCCCACCGGTCCGCGGCATTTTGGCGTTTTCCAAGGGTTTTCCTGTGGTTTTGCCGGTCAGGATTTCTTCGGCCGCTGGGGCCTGAGAGATGGGCGCTGGGTCGGGCCGGTGGGGATCCCCGTGACCGGAGGAGCAGGGGCATTGAGCCTGAAGCAAACGGCGGGAGAGGAGTGTGTCCTGAGGCGAGGCCTGAATCCAGCGTGAATGTAGAGGGGGAACAGCGCACATCGGGTGGCCCCCCGCTGAAAATGCACGTTTGGGATTTGAAGTACGGTCCCAGGAGAGGAGATGTTTGGAACTTTGATTTTTGAATTTCTTTTTACTTAAAATTTTTTTTGTTTTAAATTTAATTTTTCTTTTTAAATTTTTAAAATTTATTTTATTATTTATCTCAAGATTGAAGAAAGAAGGAGGAAAATATTAAGTGGTCAAGGGAATCCAAAAAAAGAAGGGAGGAAACGGGCTCACCGCCAAAGGAGGACCAGTAAAAGCGCAAACAAAATGGCGGATGCCAGACCGCGTGGTGGGGCCGCACTGCTTACAGGGCAAAGGATGACCGAGGTGATGGCTGTGGAGCTGAAGAAGCAGTTTGCGAGGCACATGGAGGCATTGAGGAAGGAGATGGCGATCGCACGGAGATCATTGGTGGAGGTGGCAATCCCCCCGGTGAGGGTGGATGCAGCAAAGACATCGGCCGAGGTGAGAGAACAGGGTGAAAAGATGAAGGAAGTGGAGGAGGCCATGTCGCAGCACAGCGATCAGCTCACCTCGATGGGAGACCAACTACAGAGGGTGGTGGAGGTCAACAGAGGACTTAGAGCGTAGCTTGAGGATTTGGAGAACTGCTCAAGGCAGCAAAATCTGAGAATTGTGGGCTTGCCTGAAGGGGCAGAAGGCTCAAGGCCAACTCAGTACTTTGCTAAGAGGCTGTCGGAGTTGATGGGGGAGGGTGAAGACCCCTCCCGGTATGAACTGGGCCGAGCTCATCGGTTGTTAAGGCCGAAATCCAAAATAAACGAGCCGCCAAGAGCAGTAATTATCTGCTTCCATAAATACCACACAAAGGAGGTTGTGTTAAACTGGGTGAAGCAGAAACGGGATGTGCAGTGGGACGGTGCTAGAGTTCGGATTTACCAGAACTTGACGGTGGAGTTGGCAAAGAGACGAGCGGTGTCCAGCTGAGTGAAGGCGACACTGTGCAACAAGGGACTGCGATTTGGTATGGTATACTGGGCAAAGCTGAGGGTGACGTACAATGCCAAAGATTTTTATTCTGAAACGGTGGAGGCGGCTGAGGCGTTCATGAAGGCAGAAGGCTTGGGACAGAAGTGAGGAGTGGAGCTGGAAGAGAGATTGTGGACTGTGATTGGAGAGCTGGAAAATGCATCAATGTTATAACTTTCTTTTCACTGACCTGGATTGTAACTTACTTGACTTCACAATGTTATAGCGTTTAAGTTTTTGTTTGGTTTGATTGGCATTTTTGCTCTTTTTCTGTTGCAACGGTTATATGTTATTTCATTGAATTGCATGGGTTAGATTGTTTTACTTTTTCTTCTGGGACTGGGTGGGAGGGGACAGGATGCTTTTTTGGGGGAGAGGGGGACTACCCGCACTAGCTAACTAAAGTCGGCTAGTGAACGGAGGAGGTGAGGTGAGAGGAGGGCTGCGGACATTGGAGTATGGTTATGAGGTTTCGATGGGCCTACGAGGCAAGCAAGTGGGAGGCGGGGGAAAGATTCTTTCGAGGTGAAGTGCAGGGGGGGATTCTGGGGGGGGGGGGGGGGGGGGGGGGTTTCGATGTTAATAATGGAATGGGACGGGTCAGGCTCATGGGGCAGGGCCCGGTGGTATGATGATAGTGGATAAGAAGGGGGGGGGTTAGGATAGTCACGTGGAACGTGAGACTGGGAGGCCCAGTCAAGAGGTCAAGGGTGCTTGCGCATCTTAAAAGTTTGAAGGCCGATGTAGCAATGCTGCAGGAGACTCACCTGAGGGTGAAGGACCAAGTGAGACTTAAAAAGGGCTGGGTCTGTCAGGTGTTTCATTGTGGATTTGACGGAAGAGTTTGAGGGGTAGCGGTAATGGTCAGCCAAAAGTGTGAGGTGCTCCGGAGGGTGAACACCTCTTCCTCATGTACAAGGTTGGGGCTGATACAGCTGAAGATGGTGTATAGAGCGCATCTTACAAGGGCGAGAATGAGCTGGCTCTTTGAGGGGGCGAAAGATGTGTGTGAACGTTGCGGGGGGCGGGGGGGGGAGCAAACCACGTTCATATGTTTTGATCCTGTCCAAAGCTGGAGGATTACTGGAGGGAGGTGTTTAGGGTAATCTCTATAGTGGTGCACGTGAAATTGGACCCGGGCCCTCAGGAGGCCATATTCGGAGTGTCGGACCAGGCGAGGTTGGAAACGGGCGCGGAGGCAGATGTTGTAGCCTTCGCCTGGATGATCGCCGGAAGGTGGATCCTGTTAGGGTGGAGATCAACCTCTCCACCCTGTGCCCTGGTTTGACAGGGGACCAGCTGGAATTCCTAACCCTTGAAAAGGTCAAATTTGAACTGAGCGGAAGGATGGAGGGGTTCTACAATTCATGGGTGTTATTCATTATGCACTTTTGAGAATTGGATCACATCGAACAGTGTGTGAGGGGGGGGGGGGGGCTGCTGGGAGGGTTGGGGGGAGGAGGACTGTATGTGTTAATGGTGACTATGTGTGATTCCTGATTCCTTTTTGTCATTTGTTTAGGTTAACATGCAGGCCAGTGTCTGGGGTTTGGTGGGAGGATGGGATCGTTGTTATTGATATGGGAATTGACATTACATATGTTACTGATTATTGTTGAGTGTAAATTTGGGAGAAAATGTGAAAAAGGAGGACAGTAAAAAATATTTTTAAATCTTCACAGTGGGTCTGTTGCACTCGGCTCTCCCACCCCTGTGCACAGTGGTCCAAGATCAAATTCAGAGGCTAGGTGTGAGTGCGCTGTCAGCAGAAACTGAGGAGCACCAGAGCGTTCTTCACAGCAAGTCATCATCACTCTCCTGCCTTGTATGGTGACCCACCGACAGTGCCAACACAGGCCCATCAACCTGGAGTGATGTCACACAGACTCTTCGAGGGGGGAACATGGTGTTCGAGGAGTGGGTGGTGTGATTGAGGGGGGAATGGAAAGTGTGGAATGGGGGGGCGGGTGTGGGGGTAGGTGTAATATCCCGCACGGGACCTACGGGATGGGAATGCTCGTCTTTCCCGTGCTCCTTGTGGAATACGGATTCCCCCACTATGGGGCAGGTTTCTCAATTAACCTCTGTATATAAGGTCAGGATAGGAGACACAGCAGAGCTCTGTCCTGGAAATGTTTGGTAGGACAGACAGGCTGCAGCTGTGGTTACCCCTGTTGTGAGTCTCTGCAATATTTAAAGTTGGCTTGAAGGCGTCACAGATGCAAAGCGCCTCACTCCCCTGGCCCAGGGGCGACCCCTAACCTGGAACGCCTGAGCCCCGCGATCAAGCCCAACCCCTCTGAGGGGTCCCGCAGCCCCCCACTCCATCCAGAAGACTGGGGCAGCAGCTCTGGTGCCCTTGAGCTGCATGCCGGAAAATGGCTACTCACCTCCTCACTTCCCCTCAGTAGCCATTGCGCCAGGTTCACGTTTTTGATCAGGAGTACTAAACAACGCCTGCGTGACTTCTCTCTGGGAAGTTGGGTAATTTCCGGGTGGCCACTGCATTCGACTTCCATCTCACAAATGATATTGAAATGAATGCAAATGAGGGTTAATGATATTCTCACGTTTGTGGGCGAGATCCAGAACTCACCATCGGGAGCATGCCAGGTGAATCGCAAAATGGTTTGCGCCTGCCGCAAATCTCGCTTTTGCCCTCTCCTGCTTTTCACCCGGCATGGCCTGCTCCACGCTGGCCACAATGCGGTCACTGAATCACCCCCTAAATAAATGCAAGTCTTGGAATCATAGAATTTACAGTGCAGGAGGCCATTCGGCCCATCGAATCTGCACCGGCCCTTGAAAAGAACACCATACCAAAGCCCACGCCTCCACCCTATCCCCGTAACCCAATAACCCCACCTAATCTTTCCGACACCAAGGAGCAATTTAATAATAATCGCTTCCTGCCACAAGTAGGCTTCAATGAAGTTACTGTGAAAAGACCCTAGTCGCTACATTCCGGCACCTGTTCGGAGAGGCCAGTACACCTCACCTGCATGTCTTTGGACTGAGAGGAAACCGGAGGTTCCCGAGGAAACCCATGCAGACACGGGGAGAAAGTGCAAACTCCACATAGACAGGCACCCGAGGCCGGAATTGAACCCGGGGCACTGGGCTGTGAGACAGCAGTGCTAATCACTGTGCCACCAAGCCGCCCATTCCCTTATTTTTAAAATACATGAATGACAAACAATATACAATATGAATTGTATATTTATAAAATCACTATTTATATTCTTACAAAGCTTGAGTCTGTGGTTTGATGGTATACAACTTGCCATACCTGGATGTTAATGAGATGTTAAAGAAAGCACTGACTTTCCTTTTTTAGGCTTCTAGAAAGGACATGATGCTCATATAGATTTGACAAAAACAATGCTTCTAAACAACTGTGATTTTTTTTAACAACACTCATGTTCTCTGTGTATTTCTGATGCTTTTGAATATTTTGTTTGAACTCTGAATGATGATGACACCATTGAATGAGTTGGCTTGGGGGAGTTACACAGCTCACTGAGCCCAGCAGTAGAAGGAATCTGAATTAGCATACATGGTTGAAATGACAAAGCTGCCGAAACACTGTAGGTGAAGAACTTTATCTCCACTGACATTAATTCAAAGCCAGCAGTATTTCAGTCTGAATCATTCCTCAAAGCCAGGCTTTATAAGCACTAACTGTATACTGAACCAAAATATCAAAGGAAAGTTGGAAAAAAATACAAAATTATGTTTAATATGGATTGGAACTTCCGTAGAATAATTGGAAAAAAAGACAATGATTATACAATGTGGAATATCTCTTTCATTATCCTGGATCTGAGTCCATGTCTTGTATAAGCATCCAATTACAAAAAAGATTTTGGACAGATTCTGTTATAATCCAGGAAGCCAGTTGCTGGGGCCAATCATTACTCAAACTAACATTTATTTACAGAGTGAAACATTACATGCACATACCTCCTAATTTAACACCCTCACCCTCAGTTTCAGTGGTGTCTCTATGTGCTCATGTGAAACACCAATAAATGCCCTTCACCTACATATAGTTAAATACAACTGATATAAAATTAACAGATTCAACCCAGTGTTTAACAGGTAACCTGCTGTATTCTGTTGCTCTAAGGATAGAAAATAGCAAAGCTACTCAAACAGACCATTAGGATGGTTGCTGTGGAAATGGGCAAAGTATATCATACAGAGGCTGTAGTTAAGGGTCAATGGTAGTTAAGGGTCAATTGTAGTTAAGGGGCTGGTTTAGCACACTGGGCTAAATCACTGGCTTTTAAAGCAGACGAAGGCAGGCCAGCAGCACGGTTTAATTCCCATACCAGCCTCCCCGAGCAGGCGCCAGAATGTGGCGACGAGGGGCTTTTCACAGTAACTTCATTGAAGCCTACTCATGACAATAAGCGATTTTCGTTTCATTTCATTTTCATGTTCAGAGAGGGAAAAGCTGAACTTTGCATATCTAACTTAGTAGTACTTGATGCTCAGAAAATTAGGAAAGTGGACACAATTCTCCCAAAAAATGACTGTTATTTTGGGAAAGTTTCGGCTGATTCCCGCCGGGTGTTCGGGTGTGATCCAGATCATTATACACCCACAGTCAGTCATGTTTTTGGAGCTTGGAGAGATTCTCACTGAATCATCCCACACAAAGAATTTTATCTGAGAAGGCAACTAAAGACGTCGGCAAGATCAGCTCTTCCGAGATCTGGACCCCCTTTTTAAAGGGTGCCCTGATTTCAAAGTTAGGTAAGGGTCTCCACACGCCCACCCATGGACATCGCGATCCCCTGCAGACATGGGCAACACCCTTAACTCTCGGCCCCAGAATGGCAGCCTCCCCCAAATCACTAAATGTCCATGTGACCCCCTGCATCCCCCCCCCATACCACCCAGACATGAAGGTGACCCAGCCCACCCGCACCCATCCTCGTCGGCATCAAGGTATCATGCCCCCTCCCGCCACAACTGAGCATGTGCCACTATAGGGTCGCTGAGGGCCATTTCAGCACCTCCTTTCAGGGCCTCCCATGCGCCCACTTCAGCCCCCCATCACCCTCCCACCCTTATAGCCCCCAAAACTTCACCCGCCCCCCCTTCAGGCCCCACTTCACAAGCACAGTCCCTCCTCAGGCCCCGCCCCTTGGAACCCTGGCAGTGACTCTTGGAACCCCAGAAGAGCCAACCGTGCCAGGTTGGCAGTGTCCTGTCCCTGGCCACCCGTGGCACCAATGGCCTCCGGGCCCCCCTGTCGTGGCCATTACGTGTGGTTTCCGTTTTTGGAGACCAGTACTAATATGCGCTGGCCTCAGGCTGTACTGGTGGGCTGGTGAATCCTGGGAGCCAGTATTCCACTTCACACTACTGACATCCATCTCCTTAATATGCACTAAAATCTGCCACAAAGAATATATTTTTAAAAAAAGAGTCTGAAGATGGCCATTTCACGCATGCTGCCCCTTCCCATTAACTTCCTTAATTTTGTTTTTTTGCATCGGTACCTGATTCTCTTGTACGCCCTCGGACCTGACTGCTCCAAGGTCCTGAACCAATGGCATTAAAAGCTTGGATCTGGAAAACATAATCAGTCCATTCCTCCAGATCTTCGATGGTGATCTCTCGCTCCAAACGATCATTAATAATCTGAGTTACAGGTATGCCCAGACCATCCAGTCTCCATTTTCTCATTCTATACCCAACCGATTCGGGGTTACCATTATACTCAGACTCTGGAAGCGGCTGTGAACAAACAGGATTTAAACAAATTCAGAATCAAAAGACTCATATTGATTAACACACAATTCTACTCTGGAGCCAACAGTAGTGCATGCCAATGTTTTTCAGCAATTAAAGTCATTAATTATTTCAATTTTAAACAAAATATTGGGTTAGTCAGGAGGATGGTTTAAAACTGAGATGAGGAGGCATTTCTTCAGCCAGAGGGTGGCGAATCTTGACAGGAATGGTCCTGGGAAAGTTCTATGGATCAGTACTATCGTTATCCTTGGGTTTGAAGTGGTTTTAATTCTAACTTTTCTAAGGTAACCAGCTGGCAAGACAGTCCGAACAATCCAAAGTCTTCCAGTAAACCCAGAATTTTGGATGATTCCCAGTGTAGGGTTTGAACATCTTGGAAGTTTGAACATCTTGGGCAATTCTTGTGCAGGACTTGCATGGGAATTTCCAAGGGGCTATACCCAACACATTTTCTGGTACCCCCAGAATATGATTCCCTGGAGATCGAAAGTTATGGATCTCTTAATTTCATTCATTCTTTCCCATTGTGTTAACACAGTATCTTCACTTACCATCCAGCGAACCCATAAGCTTGTCTCACTTGCCGTTCGCACCGTGACACTAGCAGGTGCTACATCTGGTGGAGCCTGCAGAGTTTGGATTACGCGGGAAGGCCAACTTTCAGGGCTGGAGCCCACTATGTTCATCTGCTGTATTCGAAACCTAATGGCAAAATAATGATGTACATTTAACACAAGAATTATGCTCCTTGTTCAGAGCAAAACCGAATATAGATTTTTACAATACCAGCAGGTGTAGAAATGCAATTTTCCCATTAGGCAGGTAGTCAGGCATATTATGTTTACTTATTAAATTCTCCTTCATGCAACACCTCTTGGTACAATAAGTACTACGTTTACCAGCTGCCTCTTAAGCACATTCATGGTCAATCTTCACAGGTGAGGCTTCCCTCACCAGTAGCAGACACTCATTAATCTTTTAACAGATATTAGTGAAGTCAGCGCACATCAGAGGGAAGCTGATCCTCTGTACAGTACAGTACCATACACACCTGCACATCTACCTGGCAAGTAATCAAAGGTATACCCCACCCCGGTTCACAATTTCTAATTAGAAAGTGGCAGCAAATGATCTGCCGATTCATGCAGCCACAATTTGATGTATGATAGTCAAAAATCGCAAAATAACATTGTTAGATGATCACAAAAAAAAAGTTTTGGAAAAAAAGTAGAACAAACCGATTCTTAGTTTCTCGGTATACTGTGAATGTTGATCCTTAGATACCAATTTTACTAGCACAAAAAAATGTTTTTGATACGTTTGATTCTTTCCTTTCAAATCAGTTTAAATAAAGTAAATAAAATATAATTCAGGAACAATCATCCACGAATTGTTTTGATATTTTTGCAATTAAAAATAAGATTTTCTCAAACGAAAACAAGATTATTATGAGATAAATCAGTCACCTGAATGATACTTTTTATCATTATTTCACGGGAGGAAGTTATCACATTAATTGGCTGTAAAATAATTCATACCCACAAATGGGCAGCACACTACACTAAACTACAGAAACACCAAGCTAAGGAGTTTCTATATATGCAGATTAATGCACTCCCTAATGAATAATGACAGGCTTGAGCAAAAATGCACCCTTGACTGGCATTAAATGGATGTTTTTTGTGCACATTTAATGGAATTGTATCTAAATTTTTTCCTTATTCCTAATCTTAAGTGTACTGCTCTCATGAAAAGGAAGCTTTGTCAACCAGGTGTTAAACCTGTCACACGAGCTTACTTTCAAATATTACTGATAAATCATGGCGAACAGTTGTAATAAACAGAGCATATTAAAGATAGCAAGACAACATCTGAAAAATACCTCAGACATTGTTTATGTATTTGATAGGAGATTTCAGCTGATTATTGTGGTAACTGAAAAATAATGTCAGGTGGAGGCAGGAACCTCCAGGCGAGACAGTAGTCGGAGGGCTGCTGGATCCCAGGTCCCAGCTGGGTCCCAGCCTGATGCTGAGCCTGTGGAACAGGATTACCCACAGCTGATTAAAATGTTAGGGAGTGGCTGGGACATTCAGAGGGAGATGGTAGCGACACCCCAGCAGATCCATAGCTGCTCAGAGGAGTTCCAGAGGCTACGGCACAAGAGATGTTGCTGAGAATGTGTGGCACTGAGGCCAACACTGCTAGGGTGGCGACCGTTGTGGAGAGCCTGGTGCCCAACGTCAGCACCATTAATGAAGGTGTCCAAGGCGTCGCGCAGTCGGTGACGGCCATGGCTGAGGGTCTCGATAGAATATGCGCCTCGCTGGGAGGTGTCACCCAGTACCAGGCTGACCTTGATGAGGTTCTGCAGGACATGTCCCGGTCTCAGATGGGAATGGCTGAGGCGTTGCGGAGCTTGTCCCAGTCATAGGTGGGTATTGCAGAGGCATTACAGAGCATGTCCCAGTCACTGAGGAGCATCGACGAGGGCGTCGACACAATGGTGCGGACCAACCGTCAGCTGATGCAGGAACAGCCGAGCTTGAACTAGGCGTAAATGTTCAGAGCTGCAGTGACCTTGACGACCACTGAGAGTGAGCGTCCTCCTCCTCCACGTGGTGCCAAGTCCGCGACGACATGGCACAGGTGTCGCACCATATCCTTGTTGAGGCGGAGGCTCCAGCGGCACACTCTATATGTCATCTGTTCGAATGACCAACGGTGCCTGTACATCCTGGGCCGTTGCGGGACACCCCCTCTGGGTCCCACCCTGGCCTGATGGGTGGTGGGTCCTCAGGGTGTGGGGTGGGGTCCGGCACATTGGTCGCCATCTCGAGCATCTGCAGCCCCTGCTGTACCGCCGTCTCCGGTGTCTGGCCACCCAGCCAAGCAGCAGCACCACTAGGGTGTCCAATATCCCTGCCATAGCGTTCAATATCTGTAAGAATTGGGAGGGTGTTGTACTGACAAACAGCGGCGGCTCCCACCACGGGACACTCCAATCCCCCATTGATATCCCCCTCTACCTGGAACGGCCTGCCCACACACTCTTGGTTGCACCAGGCTCCCCTCACCGGACCCGAGACCCTGTACCCGGCCCCCAGACCCTGTACCCCGGCCACCCGCTCGTATTGTCACCTGGAAAATCACCTGGTTCCCTCCCCATGACACTCACCCACCCTCCAGCCTTGGATATGTCTCCGGAGCTGGGTGTTTTGGTGTTGGCTGCTGCGTGTGTGGTGTTGCCTGCCACAGCATTCAGGCATAGTGTCCCGGTATCGCGATCTGTTTGGGACGCCAGGCGATGACTCCTACATGCTAAATGGCCCGCCCAACCACGGGAATCCACTTGGCTTGGCTGAAGTGCTTATGTAACTACAATTGCCAATTCCCTATTGACAATAGCCTTCAGCCGCACGGCCAGAAGCCTCGGCAGTCGGTAGGGGTTATGGATGGCTGGTGGGCCAGAAGGGGAGGGACAAGGGTTGCCTCCGGAATAGGTAAACACGATCCAGGAGTTGGCATGGTGGTGTCATGAGCGGTTACCCCCTCCCCCCATTTTCCATGGCGGCTGACGCCTGCGGATGGTCCCCCAGCCGAACTTCCCCACCCGCCGAGCACTTTGGCGGCAAGCCCAGCACCCCCGGGCACTTCATCTGTGTGCAAAGATAGCTACTCACCTCCTCCGCTCCCCACAGAAGATCTTCCGTCAAGTTCACATTTTTCAAAAGGAGTACTTTTTTCCCCAATTAAGGGGAAATTTAGTGTGGCCGATTCAGCTATCCTGCGCATCCTTTTGGGTTATGGAGGTGAGACCCACACAGGCATGGGGAGAATGTGCAAACTCCACATGGACAGTAACCCGGGGCTGAGATTTAACCCAGGTCCTCGGCGCTGCGAGGCAGCAGTGCTAATCACTGCGCTACCGTGCTGGCCTTTTCAATAGGAGTCGGTGCCAGTGTGACCACTTACTGGGGAAGCCGCTAAATGATGGGAGGCCACAGGATTATTGTTAATTGTATGGAAATAGGGCTTAAGTGATGATAATTGGTTTCTCGCCACGTTACAGCGAGATCCCGATTCCGCCTGCGTGAGCGGGCCGGTTCCATCACAACCTGTTTGGTGCCTGGCACGGTTCTTGTTTTCTGCCTCTCCCGCTATTCACCGGCCTCGTTTCGCTTGAGCTTGAGCATAACCAGGCCGGAGAGTCGTGCCCAAAGCTATTCTAAAAAGTTAAAAATGTTACCATTGCTGAGCCTTTGGCTTTGATCTTTAAGTCATCTTTGTCTACAGGAATAGTGCGAGAAGACTGGAGGATACCAAATGTTGTCCCCTTGTTCAAGAAGGGGAGTAGAGATAACCCCGGTAACTATAGACCAGTGAGCCTTAATTCTGTTGTGGGAAAAATCTTGGAAAGGTTTATAAGAGATAGGATGTATTATCATCTGGAAAGGAATAATTTGATTAGAGATAGTCAACATGGTTTTGTGAAGGGTAGGTCGTGCCTCACAAACCTCATTGAGTTCATCGAGAAGGTGACCAAACAGGTGGATGAGGGGAAAGCAGTTGATGTGGTGTATATGGATTTCAGTAAAGCGTTTGATAAGGTTCCCCACGGTAGGCTATTGCAGAAAATACAGAGGCATGGGATTCAGGGTGATTTAGCAGTTTGGATCAGAAATTGGCTCGCTGATAGAAGACAAAGGGTGGTGGTTGATGGGAAATGTTCTGACTGGTGTCCAGTTACTAGTGGTGTACCGCAAGGATCTGTTTTGGGGCCGCTGCTGTTTGTCATTTTTATAAATGACCTGGAGGAGGGCGTAGAAGGATGGGTGAGTAAATTTGCAGATGACACTAAAGTCGGTGGAGTTGTGGACAGTGCAGAAGGACAGTACAAGTTACAGAGGGACATAGATAAGCTACAGAGCTGGGCTGACAGGTGGCAAATGGAGTTTAATGCAGAAAAGTGTGAGGTGATTAATTTTGGAAGGAATAACAGGAAGACAGAGTACTGGGCTAATGGTAAGATTCTTGGTAGTGTGGACGAGCAGAGAGATCTCGGTGTCCATGTCCATAGATCCCTGAAAGTTGCCACCCAGGTTGAGAGGATTATTAAGGAGGCGTACGGTGTGTTAGCTTTTATTGGTAGAGGAATTGAGTTTTGGAGCCATGAAGTCATGTTGCAGTTGTACAAAACTCTGGTGCGGCCGCATTTGGAGTATTGCGTGCAGTTCTGGTCGCCACATTATAGGAAGGATGTGGAAGCATTGGAAAGGGTACAGAGGAGATTTACAAGGATGTTGCCTGGTATGGAGGGACGATCTTCTGAGGAAAGGCTGAAGGACTTGAGGCTGTTTTCGTTAGAGAGAAGAAGGTTAAGAGGTGACTTAATTGAGGCATACAAGATGATCAGAGGATTAGATAGGGTGGACATTGAGAGCCTTTTTCCTCGGATGGTGATGTCCAGCACGAGGGGACATAGCTTTAAATTGAGGGGAGATAGATATAGGAAAGATGTCAGAGGTAGGTTCTTTACTCAGAGAGTAGTAAGGGCGTGGAATGCCCTACCTGCAACAGTAGTGGACTCGCCAACACTAAACGCATTCAAATGGTCATTGGATAGGCATATGGGCGATAAGGGAATAGTGTGGAGGGACAGAGGGGTTTCACAGGACGGTGCAACATCGAGGGCCGAAGGGCCTGTACTGCGCTGTAATGTTCTATGTTCAAATTTCTCCTAATGGTGCAATGATTGGACTTGTTGGCCTGGATTCTCTGCCTCGCGACGGCAGAAACGCAATCGGCTGGAGAATTGGGCATCCGGCCAAAACCAAGGTTCGCGTCAGGCGCAGAATCGAACGCCATGCTCCGGTCCCTTGCTTGTGACGACAAGGTACGTGTCCCACACTGATGACAACATACAAAACCGGCATTTGCATTTCATTAGCGGATTGGACCCAGTATTCACCGGGCCTCTGCAATGCTGCCCCTCTCAGGGAGAAGTCACTACAGGTATTCATTCACATGTGGGGACGAGGCTTCATGGCTGCTGGGGGAGACAGACGGTTTTTAAAAATGCCGTGTGTGTGAGTACCTCCCAGGCCTGGGGTATAGCAGGGAGCAGCTTGGTGATAGCTCCATGGATTCAGGGATCGGGACGGCTGGGCTCAGTTCGCCATTGCTGCAGTATCGGGTTTAAATTCACCCATTTGGAACAAGTTGCTCATGCTGCTGACTGCTCGCTGTGTATTGTGCATGTTCACAGAGCCTCTGGTCATTTGGGGACCCATCTAGGCCGACTCTCTGGAAACCCTCAGACCCCAGCAGAGCCATCAACAGGATGGGTGTGGTCCACCAGGTGCTGCCACTCAACGGTGCACTTAGCACAAGCACAGCCCCACTGTAGGGGAATATCAGAACTGACCCAAAACAAGGGATACATGCACCTTGGCCGTTGGCCCCCTCCCTGACACACTGGGGGCAGAGGCCTCACCAATGAAACCAGCAGTGAGCGAACTCCGCAGAACCAACAGCTACTTCCAAGCCCCGTCTGCCCACCGGCCCACTCCTCCCAGTCATCCTGCCCCCGGACAGCTCACAACATGTGTGTCTCACCCAGGACCCACATCATGCTGTAGCTACGCTCCCAGAAAACACCCACTCCCCTAACTCAGCCCCATCAGTAGGACCTGTCCACATACAAGCCTGTAAGCATGGAAGCGATTGGTGGCGCACGGTGACCCTTTTCATCGCACAATTAGGTAATGGGATAACACGGTCCACCTACAGTAAACCCCAGTGGGGAAACAGGTAGGGCCACAGAGCCCAGGGACAGACTGTGGCAGCCACTGGTATCCGCTGACAGGGAGGGTTGGTGATGATAGAGGCTCCCCATATCACAGGCCCAGTGCCACTCCCTGCTGGTTGGGATGGGGGTGTAGTGTGACAGGCAACATATCGGGAGGAATGGCCGAGGGGTGGGGGTGAGATTGAAGGTGACATGGGGAGAGTGAAGTTGAAGTGCAACTCAGGGTCACTGTGTAGCCTGTTGGATTTGGATGGGCAAGGGAATACCTGTCTTGCAAACATGTCTGTTCTTTCCCCCCCTACAGAGAATGAATTTCAGAGTACCGTCAGGAATGCTAGTCACCTACCTGGCCGCAGCTGCCCTTGAGGACGCATGGAGGCTGCAGGCACAGGGCCTGCTCGGGGAGATGCTGACAGGAGGTCCCTGCTCCAGATGAGCAGGGGCCAGCCGATAAGGCTGGAGAGCTAGCCATCCAACAGGCCGAGGAGGTGAGAAAGAGGTGCCGCATCAGGCCACGCCTATACCATCGGCTCCTGGCCTTCGAGAACCTGTCAGACCACGTGTGTCTCTGAAGACTTCAGCTAACCAGGGAAAATGTGCAACCAGGGAATCTGTGCTGATGATGGTGCACCAGGAACGGTAGCATTGTGGATAGCACAATTGCTTCACAGCTCCAGGGTCCCAGGTTCGATTCCGGCTTGGGTCACTGACTGTGCGGAGTCCGCACATCCTGCCCGTGTGTGCGTGGGTTTCCTCCGGGTGCTCCGGTTTCCTCCCACAGTCCAAAGATGTGCAGGTTAGGGGGATTGGCCATGATAAATTGCCCTTAGTGTCCAAAATTGCCCTTAGTGTTGGGTGGGGTTACTGGGTTATGGGGATAGGGTGGAGGTGTCGACCTTGGGTAGGGTGCTCTTTCCAGGAGCCGGTGCAGACTCGATGGGCCGAATGGCCTCCTTCTGCACTGTAAATTCTATGAACTGCGGGGGTTTGGAGGAGGAGGGCAGCACGGTAGCATGGTGGTTAGCATAAATGCTTCACAGCTCCAGGTTCGAGATTCCCGGCTGGGTTACTGTCTGTGTGGAGTCTGCACATCCTCCCTGTGTGTGCGTGGGTTTCCTCCGGGTGCTCCGGTTTCCTCCCACAGTCCAAAGATGTGCGGGTTAGGTGGATTGACCATGCTAAATTGCCCGTAGTGTCCTCAAAAGTAAGGTTAGGGGGGGTTGTTGGGTTACGGGTATAGGGTGGATACGTGGGTTTGAGTAGGGTGATCATTGCTCGGCACAACATCGAGGGCCAAAGGGCCTGTTCTGTGCTGTACTGTTCTATGTTCTATGATACCTGCAACCAGTGGCCATCAAGGTGACGGTCGTCCTGAACTTTAATGCTTCTGGGTCTTTCTAGGTGCCAAGTGGGAATCTGTCTGGGATGTCGCAGACATACGTACACAAGTGCTGTTTCGATGCCCTATATTTCTGGGCAGCGGTCTATATAACCGTTAATCTGGACCAGATGCCCGGGCAGCTGGATTTGCAGCTATTGTTGTCATGCCCGAGGTTCAGTGGTGATAGAATGGACACATATCCCCTTATATGTACTGGCTCATCAGGGGGTGCCCTTCTTCAATAGGACAAGCTTCCACTCCCTGAATGTTCAGTCAGTGTGCAACCACTAGTTGCACATCATCCACATCTGCGCCTGAAAACCGGGCAGTGCGCAGAATGCTTACATCCTGGTGCACTTGTCGGTTCCCGGCACCCTCGAGGCATTCTCTCGGGTGAGGGGTTGGCTCTTGGGTGAGAAGTGTTATCTGCTGAGGTCTTGGCTAATGAAGCTCATCTGGAGGCCCCAGACTGACACGGAGAACCCCTATGCAGGAGAACACCATGCAGTGACCAGGAGCTTTACTGAGCGGTGAATCGGCGTCCTAAAGATACGGTTCCAATGCCTGGGCCTCTCTGGTGGGGCCCTCCAATATAGCCCCAGGAGGATCTCTCCCATCGTGGTGGCCTCATGTGTCCTGCATAACATCACATATCAGAGTGGGGACATGCTGGAGGAGGAGGAAGAAACAGGCCTCATCTGACGAGGAGGATGGCCAGGAAAACAGGGCATGGGGCTGGCACGACAGGTTGCCAAATGTGTGTCCCAGGGCCTTTGTGCGCTGGATTACCTGATCACCTCAAGGTTTGACAACTATGAGGCCTGACCACAGTCACCCTGCCTCGCCTCACCACACACCACTCCAAGTGGTGCCCCTTTCCCTATAGCCGCTCACATCCTCCCATGTCCCACCTCCCTTCAATCCATCCCTACCCCCCAGCTCACTACAGGGTGATGGTCCTAAGCTCGCAGTCTC
Organism: Scyliorhinus canicula; assembly: GCF_902713615.1. Taxonomy (NCBI): domain Eukaryota; kingdom Metazoa; phylum Chordata; class Chondrichthyes; order Carcharhiniformes; family Scyliorhinidae; genus Scyliorhinus; species Scyliorhinus canicula. The sequence continues at coordinate 56,591,611 of NC_052160.1, read as the reverse complement.
GGGATGCCAGAGGATGACTCGCTGTAAGATGAGCTCTGCTGTTTCTCTTCGTTTGACAAAGTCTGACTCCAGTCTTCAGGATCGCGTTCCACTGTCCACCCGGGTGATCCCTGCACATGTGATAACCATTCCATCGCACAGGCACATACTATCTCTGGGGGAGGGGGGTGAGTCATTATGAAGATGGTGGAAGGCGATGGGTCAGTCAGTGGGTAAGCTGAGCTACAAGGCGGCCTCACATTTCTGGCCTGGGTGCTGTATCCTGCGTCATCCTCCAATATCCACACCACCAACCTCCCACACACCCTCAACCAGCACGCACATCCCTCACACTCTTCAGACAGCGGATTTAAGCAGGTCATGATTTTGGTCAAAGGTGTTTATTTGTAACTAGTTACAGTAATGTGCCCTGAATCCTACCGCTAAACTATGTACTGCACCCATGCCAACTTTACTGGTGTCTACCTTCCATTGCTCCCGTGGCCTATGGCTCCTTCTAGATGTGACCCCGGCCAGCACATCAGACGTGGAGGCGACCTGCTAGGTTTCTCGTCCCGTAATCCGAGGTGTGCTTAGCGGCTGTCCTCTGGAAAGCCTAGACCTGGATGGGCCCGGCCCGACTTTTGGGTGTCACTGGTGATGAGGTGCCACCCTGTTCTGCCCGCTGCCAATCAGATGTGCCAGTGTCAGCTGGCGGAGGATTCAGAAGCGCCGAGGTATTCTAGCATCTTCCTTGCGGGAGGCACTGGCATGGGCCTCTTCACGTCCTCCTTCTTCAGGGTACTCGATGGACTCCGAGCTACTCCATGGGACGGAGGTAAGGCCGAAGTGGTCTCCGGCGTCTCCACCGTCACCTCACGCTGCCAATCCTGGAGGCCCACTCTCGCCTCACCAAAGTCTCAATGCCCTCAACCCTGGAGCACTGGGGCTGGGTCACAAGCCTCGGCGACTGAGAAATGTCCTTTAGCACCTCTGTGACTGGCCCAGGTCAGCCAGAGCCCAGCCAATGGTCTCAATGCACTTGGCCGTGACTCTTTGTGCCCAGGCCAAGCTCTGGAGTGCCGCAGTAATGCCCATGTGGGTCTGGTACGAGGTTGCTTGTGACTGAGCGCCCCTGTCCTGAGTCGCAGCTACTGACCACACAGTGTGCTCCAAGCCTTGGACATCTTGACCCATGGCTGTGACTTTATCACCCAAGGTTTCCCCCGTTCAATGTTGCCACCTGTTCAATGTCGGCCTGGGTACCACTCATTGTTGGCACCATCTCCTATGGCAGAAGTGGTTGGATGTGGTTGGACTCCACCAACTGAACCTGCAGGTGCTGGAATGTTGCTGACACGCCCTCCCTTAGACCCTGGATCTGCGCCTGCATCTCCACAAGTGATTGCATCATTCTTTCCGGAAGCACAATATCTGTCTGTACTACAGCTGATTCCTGGGATCGGGCAGGCGTCCAACTGCCCGTTTCCTTGTGAGTTCCTACCTCCACCTGATGTGCTGCAACATGTGTGTCGTAGCACCGGATTGTAGCCCAGGAGCCTCTTCACTAACATGAACCACCGAGCTGATAAGTTTCTGGGATGGTGGAGGGTGCAGGTGAATGCGATACTGAAAAGTCGGTATCGTCCCCGACTGGTCCTCCAGAGTGAGGAACGGGGGTGATGCCAGGGGCACAGAGGTGGTGACTCACCCAAGCTGACCTAAAGAGGTCATTCATCTTTTTTCGACACTACGTGTCAGTCCGCCTGATGAGGCCTACAGCACTCGCAGCTCTGCCACTTTCGCTCAAGCCCATTTGACGTCAGCGTGCGGTAGCCCCTGCCCACCCTGGGGAAGAGAGTGTTCCTTCTCTCCTCCACCACATGTAGCACCCTGTCAAACACAGCATCGGTGAACCAGGGGGCAGGTCTCTGCAGGGCCATCTTCTTGGTTGGAATGAGAGTGTGTGGGAAGTAGAGTGCTTATAAGCATCTCCAGCTTGTCAAGCTCTCCAAAGCCAATTCCAGCCTCAGCAAATTCGATACGGCAGGAATTAGAATTGCTCTAGTTTTATGTAAAGTGTATTTAGTTTGTCTAGTTGAGTTTATTTTGTAATTTATAAAACAAAAATCTCTAATAAAAACATTCAAAAGAAAGAATTGCTCTGGTTTCACGTGGGCAGAGTGCTGGCCCATTAGCATATCCTGGACTGCTCCGGAACTAGTGCCTCGAACGGGAACGCAGACCTCATGCAATTCAGACCCGGCGTCAACACTTAGTCTCTCAACTGAGAACTATACCCATTGTTTCAAGAATGATAGAACGTGAAATTATGTTTCAATACAGTAGAAAACTATCCAAGTAACAAGTATGGCTTACGTTTTGCAGACTATGCTTTGTTAGATGGAATGAAGTAGAGTATGTTTTTTTTCACCTCACATTAAAGCTTTTTGGGTTCCAAAGGTGCAACACTATTTTAATCACAAGGGTTAGCTGTAAGTGATTAAACACAATTTCTATTTGCCACATATGACTGCATTATGAGTGCAAGCACAAGTCAGTGAGTTTTTTTAAATGTCTACTGCACTGACATATTGTTCCCACGTGCTGCAAAAATGGATGGCCTGCCAAGGCCACCCACAAAGCAGAGTTTATATTTCCAGAAACAAGATGACCAGATTGTTCATGACTGACAGAATAAGTGCTGTAAAGGGAAATGTGTCAATTTAGTCTGAATGATCATGCCACAAAGTATAAATGATTAATTTATTTTTTCAGATTTCATTATGTTATGACAACAAAGAGCCCTTCAAAATCTTTCAACTTCCCATGATGGCACGGACGCTTAAAACTATTTCCTTAGAAGTTTATAGTTAGGAGCAGGGACAAGAATACTTCATTGAAAAGCAACCCAGTCTCCAGATTATAGTGTGCTGACATAAAAAATATTTCCATTAAGTTATGGGTATGGCTTGGTCTTCATTGTTGAGGCAATACAGAGGCTAACTTGAGGTTATCAAAGAAAACTTTTACAAAACGTTTCTACGCAATTCCTTTGAAATATAGTTTCTGTTTTTGTTGTTCTGGTGAATTTCTGTGCTTAATGTGAACAAAATATCCTGGGGAACAAAATTCTTCTTCATTATTAATTTTTTTCACCCACTGTCAGGTGCAATATGGATAGGCGTAAAGCTCCCTCTGTAACGCCCAACAATGTGTTTTAACCCTAACCTCTGATGGAGCGCCCTTTGTGTACTTATGTGAATGTTTTCACTTCTCCTATCTGCCATCCTATGCTGCTCGTCACTGGTTTGAAACTCTCTCACTCTTTTCACATGCAGACCTTCAGCCCATCAAGCCAGGGATGGATGAAAATCAAATAGCAGCAATGGCAGAGTGCTAACATTCTGATGAGTCATTCCACCAGATTCTTTGATTTCATTTTCCACAGAAGCTTTATGCGAGAGTAAATTAGAATATAATAATGTGCTTAAATTAAGGTTAAAACAAGTAAACAAACTCCACATGCCAGTGTCCTTTGACTCACCTGTAGTATGTATAAGGATATAATGATGTGCTTACATTGAGGTTAAAACAAGTATACAAACTCCACATTCCAGGGTCCTTTGACTAACCTGTAGTATGTGTAAGGAGTTAAATTTGGGATCTCTAACATCTGGGCATCTGGTTTATTCTCTGTTTCGTACAGTAAAACCCACTCATCATCATCTCCAATCACTCCAATCTAAGGATGAAAACATTAACTGTAACTGATGTTAGAATCTATGTAGTAAAGAGGGAAAAGCTGTTCGACTATTGTTAAAATGGGAGATACTATTATTGATATAAGCAAACAGGTAAAAGGTAAAACATCATTAATTCAAAGCCAAAACAAAATAAATATGTAATACTTTGATTTAGATTAAAACAATTGGTAATTTAATTAGCTGTTACAATCAAAGTATAGAAAAGTTATAATCCAGATAATGAAGTTAATTTGCGGCACCAATTTTATAGTGCATAGAGAATGCAAACTTCAAATAAATACTTTCTAAAAACAGGTTATATACAAATAATTTGGGTAATAATAATTTCATTTCCTCATATATGTATTGCTAATACTTAAAGAATCAAACATCAGACTTCTCCATGCTTGCTGCCAAGTGACTTTTATGGATTAGCTGTGAAAATGTAAATTAATTTTGGATGAGTCAGATATTTTCCACCTCTCGTGAAGAGGGAGATCTAACACCAAGGTCAGACCTTGCTGCTGGTGACAGCAGTATCTTCAGTTAATGTCTTTGGAATAGCTGTAAATCTGCATTGTCAGCACACTTGTGATTTTCCCTAATCGTCAAAGATCAGAACCAGGAATTTCCGAGATGTACTCAAGTGCAGTCCAATGCTCTGTTTATAGAGAGTAATGTCTCCAAATATACCAGGGTTTGCATATGTGTTAATGAAGCAAGAGGCATTTCCTCCAGAAGCAGCTCTCTGCATTGAGTCTGCCTTTCTCTGTCTGATTTACAGAGATTTTAAAAATCCCCTTTCCCCTAGCCCCCCCCCCCCCCCCCCCCCCAATCTGACAGAGCCTCAATATTTGGCTGGGATGGAAAGAGATCTGGCATGAGGAGGTAAAGAGACATTAGAAGAAAAACAAGCCAGAAAAAATATTGAAGAAAGGTTTGATAACAGAAATTTTGATTCACTCGCAGGGCTAAAAATGTGTCTTTCCCGTTCTTTAGACGCTGGGGTCATGCTTTATGAACTGCCTGCTCTGGTTCCATTGATGGTGGGAAACTTGGTGCACCCGCCTAATTTACTTGATTGCAGCATAGGGCTGAGTGGGACCTCTACGCTAGCTTCCTCTAAATGAGCAAGGGTGTCTTACTGCAGATGTACAGGGCCTTGGTGAGACCACACCTGGGGTATTGTGTGCAGTTTTGGCCCCTTTAGCTAACAGAATATATACTTGCCATAGAGGGTGTGCCTTGAAGGTTCCCAAGACTGATTCCTGGGATGGCAGGATTGTTGTCTGATTGACTTTTGGATGAGTCGATGTGGGAATTCTAAGGAACCGGTGCAATGTTGTAGTTCCAGAAGAAAGGTCAGGGAAGGAAGGGGGTGAGCAAATGTCCGCCGATGAGTGCTGTTGAGAGTCCCACAGGATGGAAGATAGCGGCGCTGTTCATCGGGCAGGGTTGCTCCCATTACGATTAAAACTCTGACTGAGGTGGTGTTTGGGGAGTTTGAAAGGCTGTTCACCAAGCATTTACAGGTGCATCAGAGAGAGATGATGACCTCGCTCAAAGAGGGATAGAGGAGGTGCTTTCCCTGATAAAGACGCCGATGGAGGTGTAGGAGCATGGAGAGAAGCTGAAGGAGGTGGAAGAGGCATTGTTGCAACATAACAATCAGTTCACCCCGATGTGTGAAGAGGGTGGCGGAGGTCAATAAGGGCTAAGAGCCAAAGTGGAGGACCTGGAGAACAGGGCGAGAAGACAGAATTTGAGGATCGTGGGCTTGCCTGACTGGGTGGAGGACTGGAGGCCTGGAGGCCGACTGAGTATTTTGCAGACATATTCACCATGTTGATGGGGGCGGGGGAAGAGCCCTCCCTCTACGTGTAGGACAGGGCCCATTGGTCGCTCCGGCCGAAGCCTAAAACAAATAATCCACCAAGAGCAGTCACAGTCTCCTTCCACAGTTACACAGGAGAAGGAGGAGGTTTTGAGGTGGGCGAGCAGAAGCGAAGCAGAAGTGGAAAGGCATTGGAATAAGTATATACCAGAAGCTTACGGTGGAGTTGGCAAGAAGGCAGGTGACCTTTGGTCAGGTAAATGCGGCGCTGTACATCAGTGGTGTGAGGTTTGGAGTGGTCTACCCGATGAAGCTGAGAGTGAATCACAATTCAAAGGATTTCTATTTTGAGATGGCGGAGGTGCTCGTGAAGGCTGAGGGACTGGGACTGAGATGTTGATTTTGACAATGTGGACTGGGATCTTTTTTCTTTGATATTTTTGCCGTGGTTTTTACGTGTTTTTCCCGTGTTTGGTGTTTTTATTGTTCTGATGTTTATTCTCCCCACTCTGACTGTATGGCCGGGTGGGGGGGTGGGTTTGATGCTTGCTTTTGATGGGAGTGCTGGGTGGGGGAGTTGGAGGTGCTTGGGCATGGGGAGGGTAGGGTTGCTAAGTGTGTGTTTGGGAGGAGGAGGCGGCTCTGGCAGGGGTCACCATGCTAGCTAACAAATGTTGGCTAGTGAACGGGAGTGTTGTGGGGGAGGGGCCACGGTCATTGGAGCCTGGTCGCTTGGGAGGTGTGAATGGGGGGGGGGGGGGATCGATACAGGGTGAGGCGCTTGCAAGAGGAAGTGAATGGGGATATGGGGATTCTGGGAAGGGGTGTGGGTGTTGATGGTGACGAAAGACTGGGGCGGGTTCTGGCTGAGGGACCTATTGGAGTTCTTAGCCCTGAAGAAGGTGAAATTTACCCTAAGGGAGGCCAGTGATGGGTTCCAGAAGAGTTGGGGTTTGTTCATTTTGCAGAGTTGGTTACCATTGACTGTTAAATGTGGGGGGGGGGGGGGGGGGGTTGTTTATTGAGTGGAGGGTTTAATGTGTTGGGTGTGTTGTTTTTTGTGAAATGTTGAAAATTGGAATGAAAATATTTTTAAAAAGGAAGGAAATAGAGAGGCTTATAAAGTCAAGGGGCATGGGGAGAGCAAGATGGTATAGTGCTGAGATAGAGGATCAGTAATAACCATTCTGAATGCAGGAGCAGATTCAAAAGGTCTAATGATCTAAACCTGCTCCTATTTTTAATGTTTCTCGCCTGATATGCTGCAGACACAGAGGCATTGCCATTGGTATCCCTGTACTTGTTTTAATGTTGGAGTACGCAGTTTACCGACTCCTCTACATTCTCTGGCAAATTAAGGAACTCAACGGAGTACTTCCAAACACGTTGTAAAAGAAGATGTTCTTAAAAATTGGCTTAACTGCAATTTGGATGCCTGATCCTTTAAGGAATGCTTATGCAGAAACCCTCTTGCAGTTCAACATGAGTTGTTTGTTGAATGATTGACTAGTTGCGAGGACCTGCATGATTCAACTTTGGTATCCTGGTTTCACATCAGTTGGTTGAGCTATGTCAGACCACAATAGCAATCTATTCACAGTCTTTCGGGAGTCACTGTAAGAGTGACTAGTGGAGGCACTGCATTAGAGATGAATTTCTCACCTGTATTGTTTCAACAAATGCTGCCTGACCTGCTGTGTGATTCTAGCATTTTCCATTTTTGTTCCTGGCTTCTTCCTCCTCATTTCCAAAAGATAAATCATCCCACATTTTTGGATAACCATCTCTAATCATATGTCCCAGCCCATAATCCCGATTCTTACGACTCTTTCTCAGAGGTAGATCTGGGATCAATGTTCTGTGATCTCTGGTACTCTCTTCTAGAACCATGTCACCACACTATCTCCCTTTACCCATCTTCTAAAGACTATCTCTTGCTGTGCCTTCAGTCTCCCCAAGTTCATTTCTGTCTTTTGTCAACATGTCCCCTTTCATCATCTAAAAGCACGAAGAATAAAACACAAATGAACCTGTCATTCGTCACATTCGCTACCTGGTGGGCACTTTACAGTGTTCAATTAATTGTCACATTTGCCTATGTAGCATCATTGACAACACTCCAAAGGTAACTCATTGGCTGTGAAGTGTTTTTGACGTTCGGAAGGCATGATAACGTGCTTTATAAAAGCATGTTCCTTCTTTTACAAAATAGTACTTTGTGAGGAGTATTATAGAAATGTTAAGTTGTTACTGTTGCTGCTGTTCTCACTGAAGAAAGTGAGTGCAGCATAAATTATATCAGAATGTATAATTACCTATTCGCCATTTGCTGAGTGAAAGCACTTCTTCAGTGAAAGCGGATTCGTCAATTGAACAATTGGCATTAAACCAATTAGTTATTGACCTGAGAAAAATTGGAATTGCTCCTGGGGTTTGCAATGAGTGGTGCAGCTGACAAATTTGTCTCAATGGTAGATAATTGGATCTGGTTCCAGGTTAACTCTGAACTTATTGCTATTGTGTCAAGGCACTTTGATCATAAACATGAATCACAGCTTGATGTTTATCTAAAGTTTTCTTTCTTCTAAATGAAGAAAACAAGGGCACTTTATGAAAGAGTGTGATCAGATATATCCTCAGATTGGCTATAAATTTATAGCGCACCCAAAGTCAGTTAAATTTAAAATTTTCCTGCCTTTGTTTGGTTTCTGGCACTTTTCAAGCAAGTTGAAATCTATTGTCCCACAGATTTGTTGAAAAATGACTTAACAGAAGCCTGTGAATACTTGGTCATCTGTTCTATAACGTGGCAACACACAATAAGAAAGATTTCTTCTAAAATATAGAGGACATATATGGCTCAAAGCAATATAATTCTTCATTGTTAGCTGATAGATTTACCAGGTGAATTAGAAAGCTGAACTTATGAGCTGATTGTTTGCTTCAAGTAAAGTACAAAAAGGTTTAATCAATGGTTAGCTCATATTTAGATTTCTACTAGCCCCCTGTGGATTTGCTCAATCGAAATGTGAAATGTTTTGTGCTACTGCTGAAAATGTTTGTATTTTTCATAGTACCACATCTAAAAATGTGTCACAGACCTGTCCTTCCACTATCCATTTTGAGATAGACGTTTTCCCATCAAACCCTGGCCGGAACTGCAACATGGCTGATCGAGGACTAATATTGGAGACCACAAGGTTAGTTGGAGCGCCTGGGAGTTCTGAAAAAACACAGAAATTTAATACACAATGTCATCTCCTTTACTTTACTTTCATCTTGAGCACCAGAGAAGGCAATCAGGGTTTTACATTAGTGAAAGCAACTGATGTAGAAACCTTGCAACTTGTGCAGTGTAGAGCCAGAATTATGTTCTTATTTATTAAAAATCTTGAACAATTAAAAGGGTCAAGTCATGAGTAAGTTAAGATTGTCAATTACACTCCTCTTACAATAAAAGGATGTCTCACCTGGTGGTACTCCAGATGAGATGGTAGATAATGTCAAAACTCCAATTCCAGCTGATGTCATGGCTGCCACTTCAATGGTGTAGTTGGTAAGGGAACTAAGTCCTGTTACCTTGTAATCGCATGCTCTATTTGACAATTTGCGGCTCAAGCGACTTTCATTTCTGTTATACACTTCCCAAGAAATTTGGTAACCTGCGGAGCACAGAAAGGTGTGCAATGGAGATTTGATCTCTGTCAGTATTTTACAAGTACTTTGATATCAATTTAGAATACATGCTCCTTCAGCGAACACTCCTCTGTTTTTGTCAATCTGTGACTTGATATATTTAAGATGTCATGCATCAAATTCTTTCCACAGAGAAATGGATCTGGCAATAATGAAATGAACAAATTCACGAAGCAGGTTTGAAGACAATTCATGTAAAGAAAACAAATTTAGAAAATATAGTCTGAATATACAGGTTGTTCACAAAGTCCTTGTGCAACTTTAATCGTGGATAACGTTGGACATATATGTCATAGAATCAAACCATAAATGACACATGAAAGTATAATTTATAAAGTTTTTACAAGAGTTCAAATTTCCAGGCTTCAACATAATTGTTTTGTGACAGATGATTGAATTTGATTTTCCAACAGTTCCTTTCTTCTTCGACTGCACCATTTTCCATTAGTTTCAGCATCATTTACAGCATTAACAATAACATTAATATTAAAAAAGCGTTATGAATTATCCCTGGTGCATGCACCAAAATTATGCAGAGTAGGCAGATCGTGGAATCAGTCAGCGTGTAATGCTGATTTAACTCTATGGTTGTGGTGTCCTAGCGGGCCTAGTTTTGAGCCTGAATAAAATGGGATATCCTAAATTAAAGAATTGGAACACTTTAAACTACAGTCAGCTCCAGCAAATAAGAACGAGGAGGGAGAGTAGGCCATCTGGCCCCTCGAGCCTGCTACGCCATTCAATAAGATCATGGCTGATCTTTTTGTGGACTCAGCTCCACTTACCTGCTCGCTCACCATAACCCTTAATTCCTTGACTGATCAAAAATGTATCCAGCTTTGCCTTAAAAATAGCCTGCTGGGAATTCGGACTTGACCAAATTTGAATATACAGAACTCAGACAGGCTGCATGGGCATGTCTGGTCCTGCCCTGTTAATCGCCCATCAAGGAACCATCGCACCCTATTGATATGCACCCGTCTATTATCCACTGCCTAAATTGAGCCAGACTCCTGGGGGCATGAGTTCCCGCTGTTTCCTTATTTGGCAAGAGGTACGTGCAGGCCACACTATCGAAAATGGACACATGGGGCGGGCCCAGATTAAAAGATCATCAACCGGACCATTGGGTTCTGGGACCCCCTCCCGAGGCCTCTTTGGCAGGAGGTCAAGGAAAGTGGCAAAAGGGCGTAAAGGAAAATGGGATCAAAATAGACACTTGGGGCACATGGTTAGCGAAGACTCAATGTGGGAGGTGACCGTGACCATCAGAAGACTGACCAGAAGAATTGAAGGAAGAAGCTGCCAGTGAGACCCACCTTCATGATGATGGACCAGAGGGACTCAGAAATTAGACCTATCCTTCAAGCACATCACCTTTGCGGGTAGTATAACCGAACCTTGGGTGTTTTCTTGTACATATACTTGGGTTAATTTACGGGCTAACTTTGTTTACCCACGTCGACGCTACCACCAAGAAAGCACAACAGCACCTCAGGAAACTAAGGAAATTCGGCATATCCACATTAACTCTTACCAACTTTTACAGATGCACTATAGAAAGCATCCTATTGGGCTGCATCATAGCCTGGTATGGCAACTGCTCGGCCCAAGACCGCAAGAAACTTCAGAGAGTCTAGTCCACCACACAAACCTGCCTCCCATCTATTGGCTCCATCTACACCTCCCTCTGTCTGGGGAAAATGGGCAGCATAATCAAAGATCCCTCCCACCTGGCCTACTCACTCTTCCAACTTCTCCCATCGGGCAGGAGATACAAAAGTCTGAGAACACGCACAAACAGATTCAACAACAGCTTCTTCCCCACTGTTACCAGACTCCTAAACGACCCTCTTCTGGACTGACCTGATTAGCACTACACCCCTGTATCCTTCACCCAATGCCAGTGTTATCTAGTTACATTGTATACCTTGTGTTGCCTCATTATGTATTTTATTTTATTTCCTTCTCTTTTCATGTACTTAATGATCTGCTCGCAGAAAAATACTTTTCACTGTACCTTGGTACACGTGACAAAAAACAAATCTAAATCCATGTCCAAATAATAAAGATTGTATTTATGTTTGTCCTTTGATCTCCTTGGAATTAAAAGACACCCAGGTAAAACCTTTTGAGTAAATGAACTGGTTGAAAGTATCTGAATTAGACAGATACAACATGGTGCCATTTCAATGTCAATACATCAATTAACATCCCCTCTTCGCTTTGCACAGCTCAGCAAGCATTCAGCAGCAGGAAGGACATCCCACCGGTGCTACTTGAAGGGACTGTCAACCATTTTCTGGTCAGCTGCTGTTTGATTTCTCCCAGCTTCTACTGTGTTCGTCGGTGTTTTTGGTGATTTGTACTGCTACTTAAAAGTTGAAAGCTACAGAGAGTGATGTGGCACATGACGAAGATCTTGGTTCTGTCCTCAACACTTACGTCCAGTTGTGGGTACTCTAGCTTTTATAGTCATCAGCCATCAGCATGATGGGAAGAATGAGGACTAGTCAATACAGAGTAAGGAACTTGAAAGAAGAGGAGGGGGAGAAAGGCTCTCAGCAGAAGGCCATATCTATCCAGGGTCTCTGGGAAGCATTTCTCCCATCATAACCTGAGTGAAGAACATTGCGTGCACCATTCCGGTTTTAATAAGGATGCGTTGATTAAAATCTTACAATCAGACCTGCAACCTCAGAACATGTCAAGGACAAAACTATCAGTGTCTGTGAAAGTGACCACGGCCTTCAACTTCTTTGCATGGACTGATCTCACGTCGGAGCAGGCGACATCGCCAACATCTTGCAGTTCGTTATCCATTGATGTATAAGGGAGGTCACAGATGTACTGGATGCAAAGAGAGGGGAATGCATTGCATTCTATCTTTCCGGGGGAAACAGGTGAAACAAGCATGTGGCTTCACCAAGATAGCAGGCTTTCCCATGGTGCCGGATGCCAATGACACCATGCACGTTACTTCCGGGGCATCACATGTAAATTTAGAGATGTACCACAATTGCAAGGGGTTCATTCTCTCAGCATCCTGCTGATCTGCAACCATACTCAGAAAAAACAAGCAGCTACATTGTCTGGTATTGTGGCAGTCATCATGAAAGCTTTATTCTGTGCCAGTCCGTGGTACCATCAGCATTTGAGTCACCATGATAAATCAGAGGGTGGCTACTTGGCAACGAGGACTATCCTTGACCATCTCATGACTCCGCCCCTCAGTCCGTGCACACGTGGGTTGCATGTATATAATGAGAGCCCTGCTGCCCCATAAAATATCACTGGGAAGACTACAGGTATGTTTAAGCAACACTTCTACTGTCCGGACCAATATACAAGAGCCCTGCAGTACTTGGCCATGAGACCAAAAAATGAGATCATGATTGATCTGAAGTGACAATCCTCAACTCCACTTTCCTGCCTTTATCCCCATAACCTTTGATTCCTTGACTGATGAAAAATCTGTCCATCTTAGCCTTGAGCATATTTAATGGTCCAAGTCTCTACAGCGCTCTGCGGTGAAGAATTCCACAGATTCACTACCCTCTGAGAGAAGAAATTCCTCCTCATCTTGGTCTTTAATGGGCGACGCCTTCCTCTGAGATTATGCCCTCTGGTCCTAAATTCTCCCACAAGGAAAAGCAGCGTCTCATCATCGACCCTGTCATGCCCCTGAGAATCCTATATATCTCAATCAGCGGACTTCCAATGAAACACACAGGGCTGCAACATGGGCCCTGGCCAATGGGGGAGGGGGGGGGTCCCCATACAGGGAGGTGACAGTTGTGGTGGGAACAATCAAAGCCTTGGCGCGGGAGGAAGGGCAAGCAGGCTGGAAAATGGGAGGGAAACCAACCAAAAAGAACAGAGGCCACCAGTCCAGATAGCCAGCAGTGCAGCCAGGCAAATACCCAGGGGCGCAGGCAGTTGTTGAGGTTCGTGGCCCAGCCACCCAAGCGAGAGCCGAGAGGTAAGCTGAGCAGCAATCAGGAGGTGTGAAGAAGGCCGGGCAAGCGCTGGCATCATGTTTTGGGGAATAGAGGTCAGTGGGATCGGAGCGACTTGACCAGTGCCAGAGGCCAGCCAATGATGTCAGTCAGAGTGGGGTTTGATGTCACTGTGGGTGGGGCTCTGCATCATTGGGCCGGGCCGGCATGTCACCAGGGGGTAGTGCGTGACATGGGATCCCGCAAAGAGAGAGAGAGAGGGAGGGCACAGGGCCCCCAGAAGTAAGCCCACCTCTGGTCACCCCCCCCCCCCCCCCCACCCATGGGCAATGTCACCCCCACACACATGGACACCACCCCACACCTGTCAAAGAGAGGACACCCCACTATGGGGTCCCTGGGGGACCCCCTCTTCAGGCCCTTGCAGCACCCCCTTCCTTTTAGGTCCGCCACCCATCACCCATGCAGCCTCCTGGTGTCCCCTATTTACCTGCCCTGCACTCCCCCCCCCCCCCCCGCTTCAAATTCCCCCTCTGCCATCATTTCATGGGCATGAGTCCCCTTGCCCTGACCCTTGGCAGTGCCACCTTGGCACCCTAGCATTGCCATCCTGGCACCCAGGTAGGGCTCATGATGGCATGGCAGTGCAATCCAGGCATCTTGGCACTGCCATGGTGGCAGTGCCAAGGTGCCCACGTTCCAGAGGGAGGGTCAGGGAGCCACCCTGCACTTACCCTGACCAACCTGGGGTCTCCGGTGGCCCAGGAGACCCCTTGGGTGCCGTTCCGCCTGGTCCACGTTTGTGTGGATCAGCACAGATTGGTGCCCAGGTGCAGCCGGGGGCTGAAAAATCGAGGGAGGCTGGTGGATCCCGCACAGGTAGGTCGTAAGTAGGTATACGACCTACTTCCACGAGCATCATTCAGCCCCAGCCATTTGGGGCAAGATTCTGATTCAGACGTCTCGCGGGACTCCAGTGAATTCCGGGAAGTGCCTGTCGGGAGACTTGCTGCAGGCTTCTCCTGGCATTCTCCGGCCGCGGTGGACTCAAGCGAGAGCCCAATGCGGCCGGAGATTCGTGCCCATTATATTCCATCTGCTAGGTTTTTGCCCATTCACTTAACCTGTCTACATTCCTCTGGAGACACTTTGTGTCATTCTCATTATTTGTCTTCCCACCTATTTTAGTGCCGTCCACAAACTTGGCAATAGTACATTCACTACCCTCATCCAAGTCATTAATATATCTTGTAAATAATTGTGGCCCAGCACTGAGGTCTGTGGCACACCACTAGTTACAGGTTGCCATCCTGAAAATGCCCCTTTATGCCAACTCTCCATCCACACTAATATGCAATCCCCAACACCATGTCGGAGTGCACTGCATGATTTGTCATGGTCCACTGCATCACGTACAACTTTGCCTTCATGAGGAAACATCCCTTGCTACCAGGTATCAGTGAGGAGCTGAGGAGGGGGCTGAGGGGAAGGGTGGGGGCAACCACCAAAGCCCCTTTTCGACCGGCTTATTTGTGATCGGCTCATCCAATCGCGGTTGCAGTGAATGCAACCTGATTCCTATCAACAGTTCCATATTTGGGCGCGATCTAATGGGAAAAACAGTCCCACTTTGGGCGAGTTTAATGGAGTGCTTCTTGGCATCTGCAGCACCAAGTACAACCCTGCTATCAAATGCGACTCTTTTCTTTTGGCTTCGGCAAGGAACACCTAGCACAGTGGTTAGCACCGTTGCTTCACAGTGCCAGGGACCTAGATTTGATTCCCGGCTTGGGGCACTGTCTGTGCAGTCTGTACGTTCTTCCCGTATCTGCGTGGGTTTCTACCAGGTGCTCCGGTTTCTTCCCACAAGTCCTGAATGACGTGCTTGTTAGGTGTATTCAATATTCTGAATTCTCCCTCTGTGTACCCAAACAGGTGCCGCAGTGTGGCAACTAGGGGTTTTTCACAGTATCTTCATTACAGTGTTAATGTAAGCCTACTTTTGACACTAAAAAAGATTATATATTACTTATCCCACTTCCTGCACAAGCTCTCCAGTTTTTAAATGCCGCCCCTCCCACCCCCCACTGCGGCATCTGGACCCCCGATGCCCCAACTTACCTGGTCCATGTTTGTGTGGACCAATGCTAATGGCATCATGAGGCCTCTCACGAGATTTAATGGCCTTATTGCATCACCATGTTGAGCATGACGAGGCCGTTCAATTGCACCCTTTATCTTTCCTCTGTCACTATCACAGAGCCTTCTTGCTACATACTGAAATAAAGCCACAATAAATCAAACCAACTTTATCCATCAAACTATCCAATATATCATACGAAAGTGAAACTAACCCACATTGGCACCTGTTCTCGAGCTTCTTTTCCAGGGTGTTCCTACGCAAGGCCACCCCTGTAACTGCAGCACAGCTGGTGGAAGACTGTTGACTTTCAGTGGGAAGGACTAGTTGCCTTGCAGGATATTGTCTAGCCTGGACATCTACGCTTTGGACACCATCTCAGCATGGTCTTCAACAGTACAGGCTCATGGGCTGACAGATAAACAGCAAGGAGACTGGTGCAATGGCAATGCTACGAAGGCAAATGCTGTCATCTTGAGAGAGATGATGTGGAGATGCCGGCATTGGACTGGGGTGAGCACAGTAAGAGGTCTTACAACACCACCAATGAAGAATCACTGAAACGACTACACGATGACATCAATACGTTCCATCCCACCATCAGACTCGCCATGGATTACTCTCCAGAATCGATTGCATTCCTGGACACACTCATCTCCATCAAGGACAGTCACCTCAGCACTTTGCTTTACCGCAAGCCCACGGATAACCTCACGATGCTCCACTTCTCCAGCACCCACCCTAAACACATTACAGAAGCCACCCCCTATAGACAAGCCTTCTGTATACACAGGATCTGCTCAGACGAGGAGGAGTGTAACAGACATCTACAGATGCTGAAAGATGCCCTCGTACGAATGGGATATGGCACTCAACTCATCGATCGATAGTTCCAATGCACCACAGCAAAAGACCGCACCGACCTCCTCAGAAGACAAACACGGGACACAACCGACAGAGTACCCTTCGTCGTCCAGCATTTCCCCAGAGCGGAGAAACTACAATATCTTCTTTGCAGCCTTCAACACGTCATTGATGAAGACGAACATCTTGCCAAGGTCATCCCCACACCCCCACTACTTGCCTTCAAACAACCACGCAACCTCAAACAAACCAATGTTTGCATCAAACTACTGAGCCTTCAGAACAGCGACCACGACACCACACAACCCTGCCATGGCAAACTCTGCAAGATCATCAACATGGTTACCACGATTACAAGTGAGAACACCACCCACCCGGTACGTGGTACATGCTCGTGTGACTCGGCCAATGTTGTCTACCTCATACGCTGCAGGAAAGGATGTCCCGAAGCGTGGTACATTGGCGATACCATACAGATGCTGTGACAACGGATGAACGGACATCGCGCAACAATCGCCAGGCAGGAATGTTCCCTTCCAGTCGGGGAACACTTCAGCAGTCATGGGCATTCAGCCTCTGATCTTCGGGTAAGCGTTCTCCAATGGGCCCTTCAGGACGTGCAACAACGCAGAATCGCCGAGCAGAAACTTATAGTCAAGTTCCGCACATATGAGTATGGCCTCAACCGGGACCTTGGATTCATGTCGTATTATATTCACCCCCCACCATCTGGCCTGGGCTTGTGAAATCCTACCAACTGTCCTGGCTTGAGACAATTCACACCTCTTAAACCTGCTCCATTTGGACCTGTAAAGACCTCAATTACCTGCAAATGCTTGCATTCAAAGTATCGTCTTGCATCTTTGACTTTGTCTATATATATATGTTTCTGGAACCTACCGCTTCATTCACCTGAGGAAGGAGCAGTGCTCCAAAAGCTAGTGATTTGAAACAAACCTGTTGATCTTGAGAGAGGGCAGCTCCACAATGCCACTGCCCCTCCCCATGGCACAGGTTCCTTGCTGGGTCACAGTCTGCACATTCTCTCCATGTCTGCGCGAGTTTCCTCCGGGTGCTCCGGTTTCCTCCCACAATCCAAATACGTGCAGGTTCGGTGGATAGGCCATGATAAATTGCCCTTAGTGACCAAAAGGGTTAGCTAGTAGGGGTTATTGGGTTACGGGGGTGGGGTGGAAGTGAGGGCTTGAGTGGGTCGGCAGACTCGATGGGCTGAATGGGCTCTTTCTGCTCTGTATTTTCTATGTACTCTATGTTAGCTTTTGAGCTGGTGGCTGCAAGTGTGAGAATGAATGATGGCGTTTCTTCATCACAATAACATTGGTCCTTTAGAAGCAGAGAAGAGACAAATCATCCTGGGAAATGAGAAAATAGCAGAGATGCTGAACAAATATTTTGTGGTTATTTCCACATAGAAGACACAAATCATGTACTAGAAATAGAGGGTAATCAAGGTTAAATAAGATCGAGGATGTGAATGTCATTAATATCAGAGAAAAAATATTGGAAACATTTGAGGGGCTAGAAGTTGATAAGTCCCCAGGACCTGATGGCCTCCCTCCTAGAATTTGAAAAGATAGCGCTGCAGAGATAGTGGAAGCACTGATTATGATTTTCCAAAATTTCCTAGATTATAGAACGGTCGCAGCGTGTTGGAAGTTATTCAAGACAGGAAGGAGGGAAAGAGAAAATGGAAATACAGACCAGTTAGCCTGACAACAATCATTGGGAAAACATTAATTCATCTATTTATTAGTTTAATCTATTCTTATTAGTGAGTCATAGCACTTAGAAAACCAGAGCATGATCAGACAAAGTCAATGTGGTTTCATGAAAGAGAAAGTGCATTTGGCAAATTTATTGGAACTTCTTTTGCGGAAGCAGCCAATAGGATAAATAATAGGGAACCAGTAGATGTAGTATATTTGGATTTCTAAAAGGTAATTGATAATGTGTCACACACAAATTATGGGTTCATAGAGTGGGGGATAATATATTATGATTGGTTAATGGAACGGAACAGGGAGTAGGAATAAAAGGCAATTTTCAAGTTAGCAGGCTGCCATGGAGTGACGCAAGTATCAGTGTTGGGGCTTCAACTATTAATCTATGTTAATGACTGAAATAAAAAGAGAGTAATGTATTTAACTTTGCTGACGGTATAAAGTTAGATGGGTAAGCTTTTTAAAAATAAATTTAGAGTACTCAATTCATTTTTCCAATTATGGGGCAATTTAGCGTGGCCAATCCACCTATCCTGCACATCTTTGGGTTGTGGGCTGCGAAACCCATGGAAACACGGCGAGAATGTGAAAACTCCACACGGACAGTGACCTAGAGCTGGAATTGAACCTGGGACTTCGGCGCTGTGAGGCAGCAGTGTTATCCACTGCACCACCTTGTTGCCCTGTTAGATGAGCAAACTATGGAGAGAACACAGAGGTTGCAAAGAGATATGGACTGGTTAAGTGAGTGGGCAAAAAGGTGGTAGATGGAGTATAATCTAGGGTACTATGAAGTTATTCACTTTGGTAGTGAGTACAGCTGACTCTGGCAGGCGAGTTCATGGATAATAAAGCCTAATGTTCACTCGTTCTCACGGTGTCACAGTGAATTGACGGTATAACAATTTATTATCCATCAACAGCACCATGGAAGCCGCTTTAAAGCCAGATAAGCTCGAACTCGACGCGCGCATCAGAAGCCGAGGAGATCTTCGAACATTGGCTCCGGTACTTCGAGGCCAGCCTCGACTCCTCCACAACACCGCCCACTGAAACCCCCAAGCTGCGACTCCTCCACGCTCGGGTGAGCCATCGAATCTTCGTGATGATCGAGAAAGCAGCCACTTATGAGACGGCGGTCGCAACCCTCAAGGCGCATTTTGTGAGGCCTGTAAACGAGGTGTACGCCGACACCTCCTCACTACTTGCCGGGGAATCGTTAGACGAGTACCTGGAAAACCTGACCCTACTTGCGAGGAACTGCAGATATCGGGATGTGACGGTGGAGAAACACATGAACCTACAGATCCGGGACACCTACGTGGCTGGGGGCTGATCGAACTACATCAGGCAGCGCTTGCTGGAAAACGGGACCTCTGACCTGCGGGACACGGTAAAGCTAGCTACTTCGTTAGAGGTGGCCTACCAGAGCCTCAGTGCGTTCCCCGCAGACCCGGCGAACCCCTCGTGGACACCATCGTCGCGCCCCCGCGTCAGACCCCACTACGTCGCGGGCCTGTGCCAGACCCCACTTCTGCGGCCAGAGTCAACACGCCCAGCAGTGTTGCCCAGCCTGCACAGCGACATACAGCGACTGTGGGATAAAGGGACACTTCGCCAGAGTCTTGGCCAACCTAAAGCCCAGAAATCGAAAACTCACCATGCCCGACCCAATGGTCTCACAGGCCTGCAGACCCCGCAAAGTGGCTGCGTGCCTGCCCGGAACGCCCCCGTCAGACGTGTCACCAGCCTCGTGCGACTCGTGGGGGCCTAAATCTTGCCCGCCGGCTCAAACACTGACCGACACGTGCGACTTGTGGAGGCCGCCATCTTGCGGCTCTGGCACCGACCAACACATGCGACCGATGGGGGCGGCCATCTTGGTCGCCATCTTCGACCCGGCCCGACACGTGCAACTCGTGGGGGCCGCCATTTTGGTTGCCATCGTCGATCCAGCCCGAATCGTGCGACTCTTGGGGGCCGCCATTTTGTGACCCCGATACCGCCGACCACGCTGGCTACCCGCAGCTGGGCGCAGTCACCCTCAAACTGTCGCAGCTGAAGCACCTGAAAAACTCAATGATGGTCGTCTGGGTCAACGGGCAAGAGACCCCCTATCTTTTCAACTCCGGGAGCACAGTGAGCTTTTTTCACCCTGACACGGTTAGGCGCTGCTCCCTTCCCATATACCCCGTATCCCAAACCATCTCCCTTGCCTCCGGATCCTACTCGGTCCAGATCCTGGGGTACTGTGTTGCTAACCTCGCAATGCAGGGTGCCGAGTACGCTCGTTTTAAGCTGTACGTCCTCCCTCACCTCTGCGTCCCCCTACTGCTTGGATTAGACTTCCAATGCAGTCACCGAAGCCTGACCCTATTGATTAGAGGACCCTTACCCCCCTCCACGGTATGCAGCCTCGCGACCCTCAAGGTCTCCCCCCCTCCCCCTTCGCTCTTTGCGAACCTCACGTCCGACTGTAAGCCCATCGCCACCAGGAGCAGGCGGTACAGTTCCCAAGATATGGCTTTTATCAAGTCGGAGGTCCAGCGACTGTTGAGTGAAGGAATCATCGAGGCCAGCAACAGCCCCTGGAGAGCGCAAGTGGTGGTTATCCGAACCGGGGAAAAGAACCGGATGGTTGTAGACTATAGCCAGACCATTAACTGGTTCGCGCAACTGGATGTGTACCCCCTCCTCTGCATAGCGGAGATGGTCAGCCAGATTGCACAGTGCCGTGTGTTCTCAATGGTCGATCTGAAGTCGGCCTACCACCAGCTCCCGATCCGCCCGGAAGAGCGCCACTACACTGCCTTTGAAGCAGCCGGCCGACTCTTCCACTTCCTCAGGCTCCCCTTCGGCGTCACTAACGGAGTCTCGGTCTTTCAGAGAACGATGGACCGAATTGTGGACCAGTACGTTATGCAGGCTACATACCCTTACTTGGACAATGTGACCATCTACAGCCATGATCAGCAGGACCATAACGCCAACCTTCAGCGGTTCCTCCAGGCCACCCAATCCCTTAACCTCACGTACAACAAAGAGAAGTGCGTTTTCCGCACTACCCGACTGGCCATCCCCGACCCCGGCCGTTTGCGTCCCTCATGGAACTCCCCCCTCCGCACAGCCTAAAGGCCCTCAAACGATGCCTGGGGTTGTTCTCCTACTATGCCCCGTGGGTCCCCAACTATGCAGACAAAGTCCGCCCACTTATTCAAACCACCACTTTTCCCCTGACGGCTCAGACCTGCTCGGCCTTCAGCCACATCTAGGCCGACATCACCAAGGCCGCTATGCACGCGGTAGACGAGTCCGTCCCCTTTCAGGTAGAGAGCGATGCATCAGTCGTCGCACTGGCCGCCACAGTCAACCAGGCGGGCAGGCCAGTAGCATTCTTCTCTAGAACCCTCCACGCTTCTGAAATCCGGCACTCCTCGGTCGAGAAGGAAGCACAAGCCATAGTGGAAGCCGTGCGGCACTGGAGGCACTACCTGGACAGTAGGAGGTTCACCCTCGTCACCGACCAGCAGTCGGTTGCCTTCATGTTTGACAACACACAACGGGGCAAAATAAAAAATGACAAAATCCCGACGTGGACGATCAAGCTCTCCACCCACAATTACGATATCAAGTATCGTTCTGGGAAGCTCAATGAGCCCCCAGATGCCCTGTCCCGTGGCACATGCGCCAGCGCACAAGATGACCGACTTCGAGCTATCCACAATGACCCTCTGTCACCCGGGGGTCACCCAGCTTACCCACTTTATTAAGGCCCACAATCTGCCCTTCTCCACCGAGGAGGTTAAGGCCATGACCAAGGACTGTCAGGTCTGCGCGGAGTGCAAACCAAACTTCTACCAGCCAGACAAGGCCCGCCTGGTAAAGGCCTCCCAGCCCTTTGAACGCCTAAGTATTGACTTCAAAGGGCCCCTTCCCTCCATCAACTGTAATATATACTTTCTAACCGTCATCGATGAGTACTGCCGCTTCCCCTTCGCTGTCCCCTGCCCCGACTTGACCTCGCCCATTGTGATATAGGCACTCCACAGCATCACCATACTGTTCGGTTTCCCTGCGTACGTCCACAGTGACTGGGGCACATCGTTCATGAGCGATGAGCTGCATCAGTACCTGCTCAGCAAAGGCATCGCCTCGAGCAGGACTACGAGCTATAATCCGCAGGGAAACGGGCAGGTGGAGAGGGAGAATGCAACAGTATGAAAGGCCGTCCTTCTAGCCCTCCAATCAAGAAGTTTCCCGACCCCCCGCTGGCAGGAGGTCCTCCCAACGCCCTCCACTCCATTAAATCACTCCTCTGCAAACCACGCACGAGACCCCTCACAACCACTTGTTTCTCTGCCCTAGGAAGTCCATCTCCGGGGTCTTGGTTCCATCTTGGCTGGCAACTCTGGGACCTGTCCTTCTCCGGAGGCACATGAGGAGCCATAAGACCGACCCTCTGATCGTGAGGGTCCAGCTGCTGCATGCCAACCCCCAGTATGCCTACATCGCGCACCAAGACGGACGGCAAGATACGGTCTCCCTACGAGATCTGGCGCCAGCTGGTTCCCCTGCCAATGCGCCCCCACTCCCCGCTGCCTACAGCCACCCCCTGCACCCCTTACGCCTCCCTGAGTCTCCTGTACTGTCCCGCGCCAGCACTGCCACCACCCACCAGCCTACCCCCACCCCCAATTGTCTCCGACACGCCGGACTGAGGCTCAAGCTCCAGACACAACGCTCCCGGAGTCACCACCTGCAACAACCGTGCCCGCCGCATCGCCAGAGCTGAGGAGGTCTAAAAGAATGAACCGGCCTCCAGACAGACTGACTATATAATGACCCCACGTCAACCCCGCTGGACTTGAGTTTTTTTAACAGGGGGTGAATGTGGTGAATGTATTTCACCTCATGCATGAGCTGTCTGTATAATGATGTGATCCATGACCTGGAAGTGATGATACGGGCTACTTCCAGGTACTGTACTGGAACCCCGGTGGGCTCCGCCTCTGGCTCCGCCCTCACCGGGGCCATATATGGTCCGGCCACCTGTGGGTGGCACTAATTTGTACAGCCGACTGCAGACGAGTTCATGGATAATAAAGTCTAATGTTCACTCGTTCTCACGGTCTTAGTGAATTGACGGTATAACAGTGAAGTTGAGGTGGAAATCAACCCTGACCCTATTAAATGGCGAAGCAGGCTGGTTTCACCTATTCCTGTTCCTAATTCTTCTTATGTTCTTTCCATCAGTCACCTTTTTCTCTTCCATATCTTGCTCTTATATAATTGACCAGCCAGATGGCAGGTCTTAGGTAAGTGAAAGAGTAGGGTAGTGGTGAGGGGAGGAGAGCAATAGAGGCATGTTGACACCATCTGCATCTTGTGTATTAGACAAATTGTATGATGAAGGGGAAGTGAGGTGTGAAAAGGAGGATGAGACATGAGAATACCATCATTTGCGATGCTTTCAGTCCTGCCGCTGGCCAGGGTCTCTGTGGATGTGGGGCTTGTGTGAGGGTATTGTGAAGCTATGAATGACAGAAGTGGCTAGTGATTGCTAGAGGTCATTGGTAAGCAAGTGGGGGATGTGCATTGAGCAGTGTGCAAGGCTATTCCTTCAGTTCTAAGGATGTGGAATTTGAACATGTATTCACTTGCCTTGACCATTCAAGTGAGGTCATTGAACTTCTTGCGGTATTGTATCCAGTTCCTCAGGACTAGCCTGTTGGCTATCTGTTCCCGCTGCTTTTGCATTGTCTATGTGGCGGGTCCCCTGTGGATCGAAGGACCTGTCTTCTCCGTCCACTTTCTTAATTAAGGTCTCCAATGCTGCCTGAGGACGTTGGAGCCCACTTGTTGCCATGTTGTTCCACAATTATTTCTTTCGAAAGGAACATTTAATGCCAGAATGACTTCTATTCAGGACCAAGCTGGCTTTGAGCTGCACGGGTTAGCTTGAATTCATGCTGAACTCTCACAATTGTGCACCTGCGGTTCAGACATGCAACAGCCAGCTACTATTATGTGAGCGAGCAAGGCACACAAGTTTTGAACACTGCCTTATACCAGCAGCCATAGGGAAAGATTAATCGCACATAATCATCCCTACACACATTTTTATAGTTTGCCTGAAGCTGCCTCTCAGACAAAGCTGCTGCTGTGAGGTCTGGAACATTAATGCAAAGTTCCCTTTCATTCGCCTCTTCCTTTTGAACACAGCTAAGTAATGGCAGAATATTTGGAGTTGAGAGTTAAAAAGTAAAAAGTTGATTCTGCAGATCATCCAGAAATGCTTTCAAGATTTCTGTACACAGATTAATTCTACTCCTGTTGTCAACATTTTTTGAGGGAATAACACACAAGCAGAATAGAGTTTTGGCACACACACACAGATAAACTAAGACCATCAGTATGAGCCGAGACAGACTAAACGAATTTTGCAAACTGACTAGGAAGGATAGGTGAGGACATATCAGAGCAAATGTAGCAAACTGTATAATTATATGAAACAGATTATCGTGCTCTAAGTGTAGTTGATTGCTGGGCATTTTTCTCAAGTGGACCCAGAAGGACCACAGGTAAGTTGCATGTGGGAAGGGACACTAATGTAGAAATTCCACACCTGCAAAGGAACCGACCCAATTTTCAACCCATTAATTTAAATGGATGATGCTCCTTTACTGGCTATGCATTCCCCCTCCAATTCTTCTCTGTACGTTTTGCCTAGATGTTGGGAACTGGAAAATTTGCCACATTATACATAATGCATAATAACAAATTTCAATATTTCTTTAGAACATTTTGATGAAGCATTTTACATGCAAAAAATGTTTAAAGATACAATGAGAGGACATCTCCCATTTGCCACCAGCAATCATATAACAAAACTCAAATTGCTGAGCATGGTAAACTTCTCAGAACACAAATGTCATATTTGGCCATTGGCCCAAACATCTGCTGTTTATGGCAAATTATAAATATCTGAGAAAATTAAGACAGAGGCATTTTTTGTTGTCTGCAGAGTGCAGCTTCTGTGTTATAATGAAATAGGTCTGATGTTGCATGCTGTTCTTACTAACTTTGATCTTTTAACAGCCTGTTTAAATAGCTTAGAACTGGCAGGAGAAGCAGACACAACATGTGGAGGTAATAGTTTTGAGTGTGATGACAGAATGTTTAGTAATGTTGCCAACTAAAAACAAAGGGAGGATTAGTATGCAGTCAATCTTTATGCATCATAAATTCTGAATACCAAATACAGGTAACCCCAAAAGTATTGATTTAAATTGCATTGCATTTGGCATTTAGTGCAGATCACAACATACAAGTTGACCGTTGAGGCCTCCTTCCCAAAATGGGGGTCAACTTGTCTGCCGAGTGTAAAATGTGAACAATGGATGTTGGTGTAGGTGATTGCCATTTTGAAATAGGAAAATAACAGCGCTGGCAAAACAGTTAAATCAATGTGACACATTTTACTGAATGAATTAATTTTTGCAAAGAAATCTTCAACCACATTAAACACATTGTAAAAACCAAAGCATGTAATGCAATGCAAGTCATTTTTACAACAGTTTTAAGTGAATGCACCTAACTTTGTGAATTGTGTCAACATAGCTAGAAATTACCATCTTGGTTCAGCATGTGATCTATTAAACATCTTAGGATTGATTTTTGTATTTCCGTGGGTTACCAAAAACAATGGGTGGGATTTACCGAACAACCCGTCGCGTGTTTTTCGGCGGTGGAGGTGGCCAGCCAGCAGGATTTTCCGACCCCGCCATTGTGAATGGGATTTCCAGTTGCACCCCTCGTCTCTGGGAATTCTGTGCGCCGGCGTCATACTGGAATATGCCACCGGCATGAATAGCCGGTAGATCACGCCCAATATGTACTCTTAGGGCAGGATTGTCTGGCCGTTCACGGTGTCGAGAGCTCACGGTCCTGCCAAAGGCGCCACCACTGAGGGGTGCATTCAATGGGAAACCCCATTGACAACAGCGGGAGTAGAAGATCCTGCCACCGGCTACCCGCGTGCCACCCTCTGTCGCTGTAAAACACGCCGTGGAGGGGGAGGAAAATCCTGCCTTTAATATTGAAGGCATTTAGTCGTAGAAAGAATGTGGAGAAATGTGTGCTTTTAACTGTGTCAACAAACTGAAACACATGCAAGAAGAAACAGTTTAATTGAAAGCAATGTATCTGGCGGCAAGCCAAAGGATTAATCCCAATCGGCTGAACTGACACTGAACATCCACACTTATAAGTTTAGAAGTATTAAGATAGAATATTTTCTTAAAATCACATGTACCCCATTTCGTTTAGGTTTAATGACCTGCCCGTAAAATAAAGAGTTTGCATATATGAAGACAAATACTGCAAGTTACAACAAATGGCCTTAAATTCCAATATGTGTAGCCATGACAACAATAGGGAAGAACCACCGGCAACGGACTTGATTCACAATAATTATTAGTTCTATTATAGCGACTGAATTGAAATTCAGGCAATTATATATTAGATACGTTGTGAAATATTTTTTTGTACCAAAGACAGAAGATAGTCAGCTTTAAGTTTGTAACACAAAACGGTAGCAAAGAACTGATACGAAGGCTGGGATATTCCGGCCCCGTCATGGCGGGAGATTTGGCAGCCTAGCCAAAACTTAATTGACTTTCAGCAGTAGCTGACAATCCCACCCTCAGGCACTCATGATCAGATATGTCGGCAGCGAGCAAATTTGATTCAAACAATCTTGGAGCTAAAATGTTTATACAAAATACGAAAGTTCTGTGTTCAAAATTAGATTAAACACATTGAACAGTTCAATGAAATTCAAAGGGTGACAAGATCCTATTAGCACTTGGAGAGGGAGGTTCATGAACCTCCCACGGGGTAAAAAATCCCATCTCAAAGGATACCTCCAGTTATGTAGCTGCATTCTAACTGAAGGATGCTTATTTGAGAGAAAGGAGGCAATGCACGCTTTTGTGGAATTGGTTAACTCAAAGTTGTGAAGGTCTTTTGTGTATGATAAGTATGACATGTTTCTGTTTGGTAATTACTGTTTGGTAATTAATTTTGTTAAAAGTTCGTCTATTGTGAAAAAGAATGGGGAATTATGCAGACACATGCGTTGTATTAAAACTGATAAATGTTAATTGTGTGGATGTGCAATCCTTATGCAATCATACTTAACTAATTCTGTATTATAACTTCAGAATTCTACATTCCAACTTTTCCATTACTGTCTCAACAGTCTTGTTTTACACTGTGGGTGTAAAGTCTCATTTGAACCTGGGAGTAAAAACAAATTACCGGTGAATTGGGTTGATTCCAATTGGGCACTCATCCCAAAAATCCTTATAGTAAAGGGTTAACTGAGTTCATTCTGAGTCACGTTGGCAACGGCACATTGAAAAGATCCGGCTCTGGATCAGATATGGCACTTTTAGAATTACGTTCCACTCCAGTCACAGAATAGGATATTTCACATTTATTGAATTATCTGATGACAATTTGTGCATTAATAGCATCTCATGACTTGATGACAAAATTACAGAAAACATCAAGCGCATGCAAATTTCTATTCTGATGCGGAGATGCTGGCGTTAGACTGGGGTGAGCACAGTAAGACGTCTTACAACACCAGGTTAAAGTCCAACAGGTTTGTTTCAAACACTAGCTTTCGGAGCACTGCTCCTTCCTCAGGTGAATGAAGAGGTATGTTCTAGAAACATAAAGTCAAAGATGCAAGACAATGCTTTGAATGCGAGCATTTGCAGGTAATTAAGTCTTTACAGATCCAGAGTTAGGGGTAACCCCAGGTTAAAGAGTTGTGAATTGTCTCAAGCCAGGACAGTTGGTGGGATTTCGAAAGCCCAGGCCAGATGGTGGGGATCAATGTAATGCGACATGAACCCAGGTCCTGGTTGAGGCCGTACTCATGTGTGCGGAACTTGGCTATAAGTTTCTGCTCGGCGATTTTGCGCTGCCGCGCATCCAGAAGGCCACCAATGTACGAGACCATGCAGACGCTGCGACAATGGATGAACAGACATCACTCGACAATCGCCAGGCAGGTATGTTCCCTTCCAGTCGGGGAACACTTCAACAGTCAAGGGCATTCAGCCTCTGGTCTCCGGGTAAGTGTTCTCCAAGGCGGCCTTCAGGACGCGCAACAATGCAAAATTGCCGAGCAGAAACTTATAGCCAAGTTCCGCACACATGAGTATGGCCTCAACCGGGACCTTGGATTCATGTCACATTACATTCATCCTCCACCATCTGGCCTGGGCTTGCAAAATCCTACCAATTGTCCTGGCTTGAGACAATTCACAACTTTTTAACCTGGGGTTACCGCTATCTTTGGATCTGTAAAGACTTAATTACCTGCAAATGCTCACATTCAAAGCATTGTCTTGCATCTTTGACTTTGTCCATATATATGTTTCTGGAACATACCTCTTCATTCACCTGAGGAAGGAGCAGTGCTCCAAAAGCTAGTGATTCGAAACAAACCTGTTGGACTTTAACCTGATGTTGTAAGACTTCTTACCATTTCTATTCTGTGAAGGTTTCCTCATCAACATCCACCCATTCTATTCAGCATGAACAAGTTTCCTCGAATAACTTGTTGAGTCTCCATCCTGATGGCACATTTGATATTGGACATCTTCTTCAGTGTGGTTTTCTTCTTTCATTCCCGCACCAGTTGTTCACTAAAACCAAATTCTCTCTTTGCAGTCCAGTTATTTGACACGTTAGCAAATGTTACGACTTTTAGCTTGAAACCAGCTTCGTAATTCATTATTTTTGCCAAAGGTCCTGTTCTTGTCATTTGTCATGAGCAGTGTGTGTCGGCATTTCTTAAACCCCACATCTTCCGAGCAAAATGGCCTGTATCACCAGCTTGATCCCTAGCACCAACTTATAACGCAAGTTAAAAATGCATTCTGAGGTGTAAAATTTGAGATTGACTCAAGTGTGAGTGCAACATTTCTTAGAAGGAAAGGGGGTCAATATCTCTGCCGAGATTAGGCCTAAACATGAATTTTTGTGCTGAGAACATGGGTATATGTAAACTACTGAGAACTATGGCATATGTAAAATGGTGGTTTAGAATTAGAAAAGGATTCAATTTTCTTAAGGGAGGAGAAATAAAAGCTAAAATGAAGATTGAGAAAATTAACGTTTTCTTTCAGCATACATTAATGTTTTGCCATCAATAATCATTGTCATCATTGGACTTCATCGATAGAGACAGAACCTGTTTTCCTATCATTAGGATTAAATTAAAAACTAGAATAGTGGGTTAATTATACATTAATTGTTTTGCCTCAATTAACAAAACTAAATATAAAGCCTTCAACTAAATTATTGAACCTGCATCAGAATACAACAGAATTCATTAGTAACTGATACCCACAAGGTTTAAATGACTGAAGCTGTCCAGAAGCCTGAAACTGATCAATCGCTAGAATTCTAATTTCTATAATATTTGTTTTAACGCATCTATATTTATCTAAAGTAATCTAAAACTAAAACATCTGGCAGCAAATTTCAGCTCAGACTTCTGGATCGGATTGGCAGGAATTAAATTTATCTTCATCTACCTTCATCTTGTATTGCACAACAGTAGATTACTTTTATCATTTGGTTCTCGGTACATGGGCATCGCTGGAAAGGCTAACATTTATTGTCCATACTGAGTTGTCCCTAAGAAGGTGGTGGCGTGACTTTTTATTGAACAGCTGCAGTCCATATGGTATAAGTACTCAACAGTGGCACTTACAAATTTGTGATTGCTGCACGGAAGGGTAACCTCTGGGTGGATCCGTTTCTCACCCTGTGGGTCGTTTCCCCGTGCAATTTTTATTTTCTTTGGCAAAAATTGGACTGGGCAGACGATTCACTATTGCCTAACTTTAAATTCATACCAGAAAAGAAACTGGAATATTGAGTTTGAAGATATGCGCACTCAATACCAGTTTACAAATTATAGCTTGGATGGAGGCGCCCTGGCCACATTGATGCTTATTCCCCAAAAGGGTAATAAGCTTAATCCTAAATGCCTACTCAGTTCCCATATCCGTTTTTCCCCCTTTCCTTCACCAATCTAGACTATTCTTAAATGCTGAGATTGTCTCTGCTTCGATTGCTAACACATACTTCATCCACAAAACATGGTAAAAATGTTTCTCCTGTCCCAGGAATTTATTGTCTCCTATGTGGACAAAATGGGGTCTCAAACCCTTGGTAAAGAACTTGAAATATGTGATGGAGATGCTGTCTGGAGGATTGTTAAAGGAATGACTGCCACTTAAATAGCACCCTGGTGCTCATTAAGATGCCTTTGTTGCACTTCATAGAATAATGTAATTTACAGTGCACAAGGAGGCTATTCGGCCCATTGAGTCTGCATCGGCCCTTACAAAGAGCA
Source organism: Scyliorhinus canicula (assembly GCF_902713615.1). Taxonomy (NCBI): domain Eukaryota; kingdom Metazoa; phylum Chordata; class Chondrichthyes; order Carcharhiniformes; family Scyliorhinidae; genus Scyliorhinus; species Scyliorhinus canicula. Next base: position 56,561,206 of record NC_052160.1, on the reverse strand, counting down.
CCCTACTCAAGACTACGTAGCTACCCTATCCCCGTACCCCAGCAACCCCCACTTAACCATTTTGGACACCAAGGGCAATTTAGCATGGCCAATCCACCTAACCTGCACATCTTTGGACTGTGGAAGGAAACCAGAGCACCCAGAGGAAACCCATGAAGACACAGGGAGAACCTGCAGACTCCTCATAGACCAGGGGTGGGCAAACTTTTCCGTGCAAGGGCCACATTCAGAAATTCACAATTCACAAAGGGCCGCATAGTATATTAAGTAAAATAATTACTTCACTCGGTTATGATTCTGGGCGCCTCATATAGAACATAGAACAGTACAGCACAGAACAGGCCCTTCGGCCCTCGATGTTGTGCCGAGCAATGATCACCCTACTCAAGTCAACGTATCCACCCTATACCAGTAAGTAACCCAACAGCCCCCCCCCCCCCATTAACCTTAAAAAAAAATTTTTTTTTAAATAAAAAAAATTTAAAAAAAGAAAAATTTTTTTTTTTTAAAAATGACTTGGTGGGCCGCAGAAATACCTTTGGCGGGCCGCATGCGGCCCGCGGGCCGTAGTTTGCCCACCCCTGTCATAGACAGTGACCCAGCCGGAAATCGAACATGGGACCCTGGAGCTGTGAAGCAATTGTGCTAACCACTGTGCTACCGTGCTGCCTTCGTTCGTTAGGAGCGACCCAACAGTGACCAGCTGATTTGGAGTAAAGAAGTAATTGCAGAGGATTTTGAGACCTACTTGTAAGGGGGTTTAATCATGTTTTACTGTTCATTTGAAGAGGACTATTAAACACATCAGGGGAGTTTTGGGACATTTTGTCAAGACTTTAATATCATTTATTCTGGAAATTCTCTGAGAATGTCTCACTGCTATTCTATCTCATTGGACAGCTAATAGGAGTCCCCAGGAGAAAGTGAGTGCTTGGTCATGGGAACCTTGCAATGGACCCCTTTGGTTTGCAGGCAGAACGGGAAGAGATACGGTCAAACGGAGCAGCAACAGCTGCTGCAAACGAGAAGGACATGTAGCTGAGATGGACACCTAGCCTCAGGGAAGTATACATCACAGTTCCACTCCTCTGGACCTCTTGCGTGGACCTTGTCACCTCTCTGTCAGCCAGAGCACCTCAAGTGCTCTACATCTTCCTCCTCTACCTCCTGCTCTTCTCCTCCTTCAATAAGCTGCATCCTTCCAGGATGTCATCCCTCTCAAGGTCCAAACCACTCTGGAGGGCCAATCTACAGAGAGCGCAGCAGACCACCATAATGAGCTAGACCCATGAAGAATTATATTGCAGGGTGCCATCTGACTAGTCCAGACACCAGAATCATCTTCAGAAGCCCAATGGCCTGCTCAATTGTTGTCCGTCTGTGCAGAAGGCTTTGGTTCTATTCTCACCAGAGTCTTGGGCTCTGATGCAGGGATGAGCAGCTATCTCCTTCAGGATATTCCTTGTCTCCTCAAAACCATCAATGAGATTTGGGGATGGAATGAAGAGCTGCAGTAGGGCTGGGCTGGCAGACGCTGAAAGGAATCATGGCAGCTGCCAAGAAAGTGAGCACAAGGAAACTTTAAAAAAAATAGAAAATGTTGGAAATATTCAGCAATTTTTCAGCATCTGTGGAGGAAGAGTTTCAAGTTGATGACATAGATGCCTTGATGGGTACGATCAATGATACCATGCCCGTGGGGGTGCAGCACTGGAGATGATACCCACTACCTTCTTTGCTTGTGAGGCTGCATCTGCCTAGAATTGAATGTTCTGTCCAACTCCTGCAAATAGGAGACATGGGCCGAGATTCTGCGACCTGCGCTGGGTGGGAGAATCCCTGGGGGGGGGGGGGGGGGGGGGGGGGCATAATTCCAACGCCAGCTTCCCTATTCTCTGGTACCATTTTTCGAGTGCCGACGAGATTCTCGCCACGCTGGTCGGGGGCCATTGACAACGGCCCTCCTGGCGATTCTCCAGGCCCTGATGGGCCGAGTGGCCGACAAGTTTTGCCCAGTCCCAAGATTTCTCACCTCACACACGGCGGGACCTGGCAGTAAGTGTGCAGGGGCCGTCCGGGGGATCCGACCTCGGGGGGGGGGGGGGGGGGGGGCTACGGTGGCCTGGCCCGCGATCGGGGCCTACCGGTCGGCGGGTGGGCTGGTTCCGTGGGGCCTTCTTTCCCCCGCACCGGGCCCCTATAGGGTTCTGCTATATTGCCCGGGGGCCGACGCAGAGAAGGGAACCCCGCGCATGCGCGGAAATACACCATCTGTTCCGTGCATGTGCTAACTCACACCGGCCCTTCGGTGCCGGCTGGAGCTGCGGGAACCACTCTGACGCTAACCTAGCCCCCTAGAAAGTGCAGAATTCCTCACCTTCGGGGGCAGTTGACACTGGAATAGTTGGCGCCGGTTTTCACGCCGGCGTGGGGACATAGCCCCATTATTAGAGAATTCCGTCCATGATATTTCAGGTGCAGTACAGTGCAGTTGCTTGCAAGGTGCTGCTGAGGTGCACAGTTAATCTTTGGAAGGTACAGGAATCAAAGACCCTCAAGGCCACAGTTACTTTGCTGGTTATTGGCAGGTCCTAGTGAGCTGTGCAATGGAATGTGAGACCTTCAGCCACAAGGACACAGGTCTCGAAGTCCATCTACTTGGAAGGACGCAGTCTCCAGCAGCACTGGTTCTTGACGATCACACAGTAGCTCCTTCTTCACCAGTAGATCCTATGCTGATGATATGGTTTCTGTGCCCTTCCTGCTCCTGGTCCCTTTACTCTGCCCTCATGATGCCCATAGATCTGCGCTCACTGCAGAGGTTGTTGCTTCTCATCACCATGGGACCCAAATTCTCAGAGTCCTGCTCCCATTTCCAGCTGCTGCCTCACTTGTGTCATGTGGTCCAGAACTGTTCGGAAGCCTTTCCCCACTTCTCTTATGAACCTATGGTGCCAAGAGGGTGAAAAACTCTTGCACTGCCTGAGCCCTTACTTACCAATCCCACCACAAACTGCACTGAACCAATAGTATCCTTGTGCCAATTGCTGAGTCACTCTCTGCATCATTCACCCTTTCCTGGGGTGGCTTTGACAGGTCCCCTGGTGTGAGCCCATTCACCTGGAATGCCCCAGACAGTGTTGTCTATGTGCCATCAAAATCAGAACATGCCCCTCAAGGAACACTAGATAATTTCTTTAACAATCTTAATTGCTGTTGTTAATGGAAGGGGCAGAATCTCGGGGTATCCCCGTCCATGCCGTAGTGAAACTCACTGGCACAGAAAGGGCATCAGGAGACCAGCATGAAATCTGGTGCTGGTATTTTCGTCTCCCACCTTTCCCAACCTCAGGAGCACCTGAAAATTGCACCCCCTTGAAGCTGATTCTAACCCTTGGCAGGGTTTTAAAAAATATTTTATGGCTTCTGGATATCACTGGCGAGAACAGCATGTATTGTCCATCCCTAACTGCCCTTGAAAAGGAGGAACAGGGAGATAAGGAAATAGAGGAACCAAAATTAACAAAGACAAAATGAGAGAGAAAATAGAGGAAGAGAGCAAGGAGAAAACCCAAAAAGAAACATAAACGGAGAGAGGAAGAAGTGAAAAATAGCACAATATAGAAAAAAATGAAAAAGGACAGAAAAACAAAGAAAGTATAAGTGGAAGAGATAGAATAAAAAGGTGAAAGAAAAAGGGAGAGGGAATGAGAAAAATAGAGAGAAAGAAAGGAACAGAAAAAAGTTGCAGAAGAATGTCAAGAGAGTAGGGCATGGTGCATGGCTGCACATGTGCATGGCGACAGCCTGCAGCGGTCGGGCCGTCCAACATGGTGGCGGCCGTGTGCGGACTCGACCCGTCAAATACGACCCCACAGGCCACCCCCCACCAGTCCCCCAGCCCTCGCAGTAGCCACCCCTGGCCAGCACGGATCCCGGCGGAGTGTGGTGGCGCTGGACACTGGCCACGGCCGCCGCGTTCCCTACCGCTCGGACCACACGTCAACTGCGCAGTTGGGAACTTTGCCCATCTGGCAAGGGCCTCCCTATGACCAGCCAAAGCCGTTTCAACTGCATGCAGTGCACAACGCGATGGCGTCATTGTGGAGGGGGGCGGAAACTTGAAAACCGGCATCAAACCGCCGTCACCCCGATTCGGGAGTCAGAAGACTCCGCCCGATCGCCAATAAAGATGCTGGCATCGGGCAACGGAGAATCCCGCCCAATATTTTCTGCGAAGACCCTGGATGTTTTTTGTTAAACAGAAACCAATTTCTTTGCTATTCTCTGCCATTTGTTCCTGAATTGCTGCCGATCAGAAGTTCAGCATCTTGAATTCCCACAGGGATTGTCCTGCTGTTTTGTCCTGACTTGCAAACTATCTTTTAAGGCAATCATTTCACAATTTCACCCACCTCCCAAGGATCGGCTTTTATGCTTTTTACATTTTACAAACTGGTTACTCTCACTTATATCTAAGCAATCGCCAATTTCTTCAAATTTATTAACATTTTGAGAGCTTTGAAGCTGGATGATTAGTTGTTAACCTGTTAAGTTGTTAGAGTCTTCTTGGCCCAAATTAATGTTTGCCTTGTCTCTTGCTTATTAGTTAATAGTGCTGTGCTTCATGTATATGTGTGCAAGTCAGCTATAGGCTGTGGGGACGATTCTCCCAAAAAAGTTCCAAGTTCATTTGTGGCGGGTTTTCCAGAGAGTTTCTCGCTGGCTCTGCTGGCGAGTTCCCCACTACTATTCAATGACACTTTTTTGGGCCCTGGGGAGTTTCTCACCAGTTTAGCCCACACTTAGAATTTTTCTTAGCATTAGGGAGCTGAATTCAGGAGATTGGGTCGCCATTTTGAAAGTGTGCCCCGATCTCTAAGTGATCTTCAGGCAGTACCAGGGTGGCAATGCCAAGGTGCCCATGTTCCAGAGGGAGGGCCAGGGGGTCACCCTGCACTATCCCTGACCATTCAGGCGTCGCCAATGGCCCGGGAGACTCCCCCGGATGCCGTTCCGCATGATCCACGTTTGTATGGACCAGCACTCATTGGCGCCTGGCTGCAGCCTCCCTGGGGAAGCCAGAGAATTGAGGTAGGCCGATGTATCCCATTGAGTAGGTCTTAAGTAGGTTTAAGACCTACTTCTGCGAGTGTTGTTTGGTCCCGCCCCATTTGGGCAGAGTTCCGTTTCTGACACCTCGCGTAACATGGGTGAAAATCCCACAAGATGTGGAGGCTGCCGGGAAGCCCATGAGGCGGCTCTCCCGGGAATCGCCTGCCTTTTGTGCTCTCGTTTGAGCGCAATGTGACAGAGAACCACACCCTTGATTTGTATTTTGTTGCAACAACAACAGTTTGAACTTAGTAATTAAATTAAATTTTCTCGTCTCCTTACTATTACTTTCCATGAACTAGCTGTCTGAATGCAAAACAATATACTCAAATTTGTGCAGTCCATATCGAGGAAGGAACACTGCAATGTGTAGAAGCAGAATTCCTGTCCATATCTGGAAGGTCTAGTAAGCTCACTCAGTAAGAGAAATGAAAATCGCTTATTGTCATGAGTAGGCTTCAACAAAGTTACTGTGAAAAGCCCCTAGTCGCCACATTCCGGCGCCTGTCCGGGAAGGCTGGTACGGGATTTGAACCGTGCTGCTGGCCTGCTTGGTCTGCTTTAAAAGCCAGCGATTTAGCTCAGTGAGCTAAACCAGCCCCAAATTAAACAGCTAAACATCTTGATTACATTTTCAAATGTTCCGAATGTCCTATGGAAGGGTACAAAAAACAATCTTTTTATTGGCTTCTCAAATCTAAGAACATATTTTTAAAATGTAGTGACTAATGATTTCTATACATCGTTACACAAAGCATTTAGCTGTCTTCCTGGGGCACTCTTGTGGAAAGTCGAACATGCATGGATGGTTATTAAATCACCAATTAAATCTTCTCCACCCCCACGTAGATTTTTCACTGCTGATTGCTCTGTTACATACTACAGCATCTAGTATCTCAATTACATTAGTAACATTTTGCTAGATTACTAAAATGCTTGTGACTTGAGGGTTAATTGCTGATCTGCTCCATTATTAGGTCTTTATTTTCATAAATTAGTATTTGCTTTCAATCCATTATACTGAAATTGATCTGGGCAGGCTGGCTAAGTGAGTTAGGATGACATTGGCACCAAGGGTAGACATAACTGAGGTATTTTGATGAGTTGACTTTTAAAGGAGCAACTACATAAATTCCAAACTCAATAATATTTATAACTTAATGTCAGTAGAAACTAGATTATCAAATAAAATTGCTACCCCAACCACCCCACAGTACATTCTGTTTCGTTCTCCTTAAATTGCAAAGCAACATTCAGGGCATTGCTAATCTAGTGGGCAGCAGCTAGGGCCTAAATTCTCACGAAGGTGAGCACTCAGCCTGAGAGTCAGCAGAGCATGCATCACCACAGACTCTGACAGGCTCACTGCCATTTTATGCTCAACTGAACGTTGATTGGCAGCAGACAGGACTTCTGTCCTCACTTGATGGAAGTCCTACCCAGGCACAGTGCTGCAGTGACTAGAAGAGGTACTGCAGCACCATGCCCGAGTCTAAATCCCAGGACCACATTACAGGTAAGTACCAGGGACTTCAGCTCAGAATGTAGGGGAGATCTCAGTGTCAGAGGTTGGCTGTGGAGGAGCTTAAGCTCCGAGGTTCCTGAGGGGAGGGGACCTCCAGTCTGAAAGGGCCTTTCAAATGAGGTGGGACAATCTCCCTCTGTCCTTGGTAGCCGGGTGCAGGCAGTGAAGATTAATATTTTGCCGCAGTCCTTGTTTCTGTTTCAGTGTCTGCCGTTTTTTTTTGCCCAAGGCATTTTTCGGGGAGCTGGACAGGCGGATCTTCTCGTTTGTTTGGGTGGGAAGGTGGCTCAGATTAGGAAGATGATACTACAGAGGAGACAGCAGGCGAGGGTGGGGGAGGGGGGGATAGGTCTCCCAAATTTGATGTATTACTATTGGGTGCCGTGCAGAGAACTTTCGGCAATGGAACAGGCTTTGTGGGTAAAGATGGAGGCAGGCTCATGTAGGTAGTCGAAGTTGCGGGCAATGGCCCAAGGAAGTATACGGTGAGACCAGTGAAGGTAGTGTACAGGGCGCATCTTACAAAGTCTAGAATGGGCCGGCTGTTCGGGGGGATGATGTCTGTGAGCGATATGGGAAGCACCCTGTGAACCATGTACATATGTTTTGGCCTTGCCTGAAGCTGACATTCTGGGGTTCTGCATGTAGGTGTGCAGCCCGGACCCCTAGAAGCCATATGCGGGGTGTCGGACCGCCTGGAGTTGCATGCGGGCATGGGGGGAGATGTCTTTGCCTTTCCGATTTCTCGCAGGGTCTTGTTGGGGTGGAGGTCAGCTTCTCCACCCTGTGCCTCGGCATGGCGGGGGACCTGCTGCAATTTTTGGCCCTGGAAAAAGTGAAATTTACTTGATGGGGGTGAGCAATGGGTTCTACAATAGTTGGGGACTGTTTATTTTGCATTTTGGGGAGTTGGTTACCGTTGACTGCTGAAGAGGGGCGGGAGGGAGGGGTTGGGTTTTTTGTAAATTGTAAAAATGTTGAAAATTTGTGGGACTAAAAATACTTTCCAAAAACAAAATTGTTGTAATATAGGAGAAGCTGATGAAAGAGTTGGCAAAGAGGTTGTTTGGTGATACAGGCCGAGCTACCCGTGCAGTAGTTTGAAAAGGAACGGTCGTAGAAGTTATAATGAAGTGGAAGATTTCAGTAAAGGCAAATGTCCCAAGTTTCACTCAAAGCTGGTGTCAATATAATAATTTACAATAAGGCTATGGTTGTTAAGACCTTGGTCGTAACTAAGTGGCCATTCCGGAAAGCAAAACAGAGCCACTGATAGTTGGCCCAGTGTCTGGTAAAGGGTGGGATAAAAAAGCAATCTACTCCTAATTAGTACAGGGTGTGGTGAAGTTAATGAGAGTGGAGAATAGGATAGTTTGGTTTATTGTTCTTTGCTGTAACAAACCTGTCAGGGAATGCCGAGGGAGGAACAGTGGGTATCTGTGGGCTTGTCCAATGAAAGTTCAAGCATTTAAGTAAAGAAAATGAAAATTATGAACCTGTCAGTTTTCTTCATCCACTCAATGAAAGCTTCACTTTAAGTTATTGCTGCCGAAAACTGACTAAACTCACTGCAATTCAGCGTCACAACTTTAAGCATCAGGAAGACTGGTACTTGAATCTACAGCCTATAGACTATAAAGTGAATGCAATTACTAACACATTAATCAAGGTCATAAATGTACATTTTTTTTCCAGCAATTCTGAATGAGGACAAGAATGAGTCAAGGCCAGGAAATGAAAAATCCCTTGCCTTTTAAATCAAGTCTAAGAAAACATAACAAAGGAAAAACAGCACATTGTTAACAATTAAATCCAGAGCACTAGGCAAGCTACATTGTGAATGATTAAGTAGTAACTGATGAATTGTTCCAAGAATATACATGCACAAATGCATATAAATATGCGTGTATGGTCATGGGCTTAGAGATTTGAATGTAATTCCATCCATTGGAAAATCTATTGAAGATTGCAGAGCAGCTGCATTAGCTGACCTCATCCAGTTGCTGGGAGGATTTGTTTACTCACAGTTTATTTCTGACAGGCCATCTTGCAATGATGGTAGTGATCGAGTCTGATAGATACGTAGCCACAGCATGCTAGAAAGAACTTCAACCCTATCAAACCTTCTTGCATGCCAAATATACAATGTTCCTGATTGTTAGACAGCAAGGACGGAGTAAAGGGAAAACTTATTGTTCAAAGTTCTCTCCCTTTTTATACAGAAATATTACACTGTTTGACATACTTCTTTTTTAAAAAGCATCAACTTTTGTTTCTGCCAGAGTGAACCTTGAGCACCATATGTTCTTTTTCTGTGTACACGACTTTTATCACTTACCTCTTTTATAAAGCCAAGAATGCAAATAAAGATGGGAGGAAAATGCAATGGATTGGAAGACGGAATGTTTAATTCAGCAGAAGTTGAAAATGCTCGCGGATCTTGGCAAAATAACAGCAGGCTCTGGGAGAAGGTATCCTGGAATATGGTAGAATTGACAAAAGCCAACTTGGTCTCAGCGCATTTAAAGGAAGTGTGGTGAATTATATAACTAGTAATTCACACTGTGTTGCATTACATGTATTATGTCCTTGTGGGCTCTGTATACCAGCCGTTGCGCGGCTCTGCCCATGGCTCTTCCCACTAACCGGAAGTATAAATCTCTGCAGTCGTGAGCCTGCTCTCAGTTCATCTCGTCGCAGGCAGGCTCAGTTGTAACACTATTAAAACCACTGTTCACTTCCAATCACGTGTCTTGATGGTCTCATCAGGAAGAACCTTAGGTTTGGCAATATAAAATGAGATTGATACCATAATCCAGGAACCAATATGAGTGAGTCCCGATCCAGTAGTATTGAGGAGGCAGAAGACCTGGCAACACCAAGGTGAACCATGATGTCAGGTTCAATTAGGAATAAGCAGATCATGTGTACACTAGATCTCGGACTTTCTAAACAATAGCCATCAATGTGTTCAGTACAAATTGAATACGTCCAGATGGATAACACTACATGCTGGGGTTCTACAAGGAACCAGATTATGCCCTATTACATTTTTAGTCATCATAAACAATGCATGTATTAATTCGCTATATGTGGATGTCCTGACCCTCTTGGAGTAATCAAGGCGATGTATCTTACATGAGAAGGGCGATCACTTTGTTGAGTGATTCACTGCTGTCGATTTACATCAGGTTGAACCTTCAGAAGTGCAGTGCTTTGGAATCGTTTCACATGGGCAACCTGCCTGATTCCGTCGCCCCCTCAACAACAGCCGAGATTACGCAGCAAGCATGTATTAAACTGTTCAGAATCTGCAATCAAAGTGATCTCAAGTGGAATTACCAAGTGCCTGAAATGATTAAGCGAGCAAATGGAAGACTTCACAAACTACGTTTTCTCAAGCATCACAATATATCTCACGCTGTCCTACTCCGTGTTTAATAGTTACACAATGTGGTGATATGCATCACTGTAAATACTAGGCTCTATGTCACAAGCTTCGAGATGCAAGAGGCCCAGGACCACGCCCACTTAAAGGGGAAATGTCCCAAAACAAAATTTTTTTTTTTAAAGCCTCAAAACAAGATTCTTTCACCTGGAACGACAGCACAATGCCGGAAATTGGATCAGTAGCTGAAAGTAACCTCCGCAAAACCCTGCAACAAGCAGTTAGCACCGCCATAGAAGATGATATGTTTTTTTGGAGACAGCGACTCAGACGAAGATTTCATCTTGGGAGATGGCTACCCTAGTACCAAATCCGAACCGCAACTAGACGTGTTGTACATTGAAGACCCCGACGACGAGTTCTTCGGATTGGGGAATCCTCAGCCCAGCATATATGACATCCCGACTCGTGAGTGCAGGGTTATGCTGCGGCCTGACGCCACGAGACAGAGAGCGGCACAAGCCCACATAGAGCGGCCTGCTGCTACATAGAGAGTGGTCCACGCACCGCGAAGAATCCAACTCCACACAGAGAGTGGTCCACGCACCACAAAGGGTCCCAGCCTCCCCACAGAAAGCGATGAAAGACTCCACAGCGAGACAACTGCACATCCCCACACAGAAAGTGTCTCCAGTGACACAAGCCTCCGCACCGAGCTCGTGGACAGCTTCCACGATAGAAGCAATGCAAGACTCCAGAGCGCAGTCCTTGCATGAACAAGAAGTGAATACAGTCTCCACAGTGAGACCAATGCACAATTCCACACAGGGAACGCTGCAAGACTCCACAGAGGGAGTCACACAAGCCTCCACAGTGAGCTCGTGGACAGACTCCACGATGGAAGGAACGCAAGACTCCTGAGCGCAGTCCTTGCATGAACAAGACCATGAGGGTCAAGCAACCTTCTCTGAGCAACCAGCAGCAGACGATGCAAGTCTGCCATGCTCAAGTGAACAACAGAAAGACTATGACAGGCTGCCACGCTCAAGTGAACAACAGAAAGACTATGACAGTCTACCACGCTCCAGAGAACAGCAAGAAGACTATGACAGTCTACCATGCTCCAGTGAACAGCAAGAAGACTATGACAGTCTACCAGGCTCTACCCACTGTATGTGCAACAAGTGACGACGGCATCCCACTTCCTATACAAGATGTGCAACGTGACAGACCTCAGCTAATGTGTACAGAGGCATACAACAGTCACAGTGAGACTACTGGTGACTCCGGTGACACCACGTTAATTCAATCCTCATCTCTCCACAAGCAAATGAATTCCTGAACGTTTTGACTCCGGACGTGGAGCATCAAGAAACCTCAGAAGATGCAAGCGAGCCTGAAATGACTCTGGACGGGGAGCATCAAGAAACCTCAGCTGACTCAAGTGAACCTGCAATGACTCCGGACGGGGAGCGTCAAGAAACCAAAGCTGGTTCAGGTGAACCAGAAAGGGCTCCAGACGGGGAGCATCGACTAGCCAAAACTGACTCAGGTTGAACAGACCAGACTCCAGATGGGGATCATCGACAAGCCGAAGCTGATTCAAGTAAGCCGGACATTACTCCAGACGGGGAGTGCTGCAAACTCAGTGACGGCACGCTCAAGGAAACAGCAGATGCCACAAAGGACGCTGACACGAGTAACTGTGTGAAGGACTCGTATTATCCAGAGTGTGGTCTTTGAGCGCAGCAAACACAACAACAAAACCAACCAGCACAACAACACAACCTATGAAAACCACATCAACGACAATAACAAGAAGCATACTAAAAGCAACAACGTCGACAACAAGTGCAACAAAAACATCAACAATGGAACTTTGACTGGTACGATATGGTACAACTTTGCAAACGCGGGACACTGTTACTGCACAGCTCAGTACAATGACATACCATGGCAGGACTACACAGATTGCGTACATCGCTACCACAAGCATTGAAAGAAAAAAAAAAAAGAGTCCACATCAGACAACAAAGTGATTCGGCCACTTCTTGGTTCCTTACGCACAGGGATACTAACGGCGTTTACAAAGCAATGCCACCATCAACATCACCAACTCACCAACCAAACAAGAACACCACTCGACCATAATAATTAATGAACTTTGGACTCATACATATGATTTGGACTTCTTGTGTAATCATCCCTCATCATGATTTGTACATGTCATCACTTATCTACCCATTTTGTTCAATTTTCTTTAACACTGTACAGAAAATATGTAACACAAAAAGGGGGGATGTGGTGATATGCATCACTGTATATACACAAGGGGTTAATGTAAATACACGTAGACTAGTTAAACATTAGAGGGAGCACCAGAGACATCATGACACACAGACATTCAACCAGTAGGTCAGTAAGATAGGACACAACCAATGGGCAGTCAAGACACACACAGAGGTGACACTAGCACAAGCAGAATCTGCATACCCATATATAAGGACACAGCACACATGATCTTCCTTTTTCCAGTGGAGACACTTTGTGAGTACAGACAGGGTTGATTGAAACACATCACACCCACCACGTGGATTGTAGCAGACTGGTTAGTTAGTCTGAGTAGCTATAGCAGGATTAACAGGAGAGTCGAATCCAAGTAGGAGAATTGTTAATAGTTTAATAAATGTGTTAAAGCTATCTCCAAGTCTGAACCATCCTTTGTCAGAGTGTACAACAGGGAAGCAGCTTATGCTACGTCAAGAGCATAACAAAACACACAAGACCCATTGTCAAATATGCAGCACCGGTTTGAAAAGCTGGACTTACCAAAGAGCATGTGAACATGCTTCAAAGCATTTAGAAACAACCACTCAAACTGATCCCAGGTAACGTGTACTAAAGCTGTTCTGACAATCAAAAAATTAATATGTGTTCACTTGCCGAATGACAGAAAAATCTCCATCTGGATTTTGCTAAAAAAAACACTTGAATCCCACTTCGCAATCAAATGAAATGAAAATCGCTTATTGTCACAAGTAGGCTTCAAATGAAGTTACTGTGAAAAGCCCCTAGTCGCCACATTCCGACACCTGTTCGGGGAGGCTGGTACGGGAATTGAACCGTGCTGCTGGCCTGCCTTGGTCTGCTTTCAAAGCCAGCGATTTAGCCCTGTGCTAAACCAGCCCCTAATGCCACTATCTTTTGCCACAAACACCCAAAAGTAAATGAGTGATTGAATTAAGGAGAAAATACACCATTTCACAAGTAAGATATAAACCGAATAGTCTACTAAACAGCCCAATCTCCTGCCTCATAAAACTCATAAGTAGCTTGGAAGTGACTGAATTAATTAAATTCTCAATTTGTCAATTTACAATCTGTGGGCGTGAATACAAAATGCAGAGTGCAATGGGCCTTTCATTGTTACTCTGTAAATTAAGGAGTCCTGCATTTTTCATTATATTGCAATTATCTGCATACTGAAATGTTAGTAATTGTGCAATCTATTTAATATTTTCTGTTTTATTTCTAAGATTGCCTGTAACTGTTACTAATTGTGATTACTTGTTTTATTTGTCTTAATATCACAATTCTGCACATGGCTCCATGACTTTTCAATAAACCAATTATATATCTAAACCAATTATATATTATCATATTACTGTCTGTAGGAGTTTGCTGTGCGTCAATTAGCTTTTGCGTTTCCTATATTACAACAGTGACCACACCTCAAATTTATTTTTATTGTTGTAAAGTGCTTTGAGACTACCGAGAATCGTGAAAGGTACCATACATGCACAAGGTCTTTATATTTTTCGAATGCGACATTCCATGTACTCTTAGCCTGGTTACTGGTCTAAGTCAATTTAAAGTGCAAAATATGCTTGAACACTGTAGTTGCTGACAGTTTATTAATTCTGTAATTAATAGAGTTTAACTAATTCAAAAACGAATTCTATAATTAATAGAATTAAACTAAACAGAGTGCTTAGAATCAGATAATTTGATAGATACGGGTAAAATGAAAAGTGCTTTGAATGATCTACATGTTTCTCCTTTCATTAAAAGACAAACATGAATATATTTTTTGCTACCTGTGAGGATCCCATTCTTCTCCTGCGGTTCTTGCCAGCTGACTTTCAAAGAGGTGTCAAGTATTTCCGTAAAACTCAAGTGCCCCACAGCACCCGGTCCTGTAGAAGTTTCAAATGTGATAGTTAGAGACAGTGGCTGACTTCTATGTTTGCAGTCGGTAAATCATGAGGAGCAGCAGGTTACTGCAAAAGATAGCACTGCAGAACACAAGGTTATATAATCCACAAATTCAAGGGGCTGTGCATTCCTCCTATGTTTCAAATAAACCACTGCCTATGGTGTCACTTATCCTATCTGTACTTATAATGTAACTAGAAAACATTTTAAACTCCAATCTGGGGGACAAATTAAACTACTGCTCAAACCATTTCATGTGTGGCACAAAATATTCCATCTATTTAATTTTCCTTGCACATACAAGTGCTAGGTTGAGGCAGAGAACAGTACATTGTCATGAATGACTTCTATATATAAATATTGCACTCAGATTTGTCTTGCTGGAATTAGCTATTCAGCAGCCTGTAGTGAAGGGTTACCAGAACTCAGTTCGCAACTCGATAGTTGTGGGTTAATGATCCAAGAGTGCCTGTCACATAAACATTTCTGCTGTATATTAATCGGTTTTCAAACTTCTTTTTAATAACTAGTTTGATTTAAGCCACATTATCCTGGATGGGCGATTGGTGAAAACAATTTGGCTGGGATCACACTGCAATTTCCAATTGATTTTGGCCCTCATATTTCCTTCACCTGCATGATAAATCTTTTCTGAACACATCCACTTTGATCATCAGTGCATGTTATTTCAGAGATAGAATTGCGTCAACGGCAAATCGATGTAAATCAAGAATTGGATAAGAAAACAAAGCTTGGAACTGCAATATTCTAAACAAACATTAGAACAGGTAAACCACCTTCCGAAAAAATAATCAGGAAAAAAAAAAGTAAGAGTAAAATTAATGATCATAGAGACAGTGAACTCAGAAACAAGATGTACAAATCCCTAACATGCATTTTAAATTGGGCGGAGGGGGAGGGGAGGAGAGTCTGGAGTATTGTACTGGAGAAAAGGAAAATACGTGATTGAAATTCACAAGGTGCAAATGAAAGCAGAATTTTGGAACAGATCTCTCTGACTGCATAGATTTCATCTTCAGAATTGTATTGCACGAACCAAGTGTACACAAACAACTGTATGCACAAATTATAACAATCATTTTACAAAACACAGTGCTGCAATTATATGCTTATCTAGTATTAGCCGTTGAAATGCTTGTCTTATATGTCCAAATTAATAATTCTCTTTGAATTTTCCCCAACTAATTGAATAGCAGCGTTACAATATAGGCCTCCTGCCATGATGTCAAAAAGTGGCGATAAGTGTATATAGCCGGAGGTGGCACAATTACAAAATGGAGCATTAGAACTCTAATTAGAAGAAATAATCAAGTTTCCTTCATCGTGTCTTTACCCTCTAGACTATGCTAACTGCACCATACTGATCATAACATGCCAGGTTTGCCTCAAAATCTGATGTGACAAATCTGGGAGTTTTGCCATTTTAGAGATGATATATGATTAAAAACTTTGAAACAATGTTGAGGAATATTATCCTTTTGTTCTAGATATGAATACAGCTGTCCGTTTGGGATTATGGTGAGTTGAGTAGGGGTAGTAGTAAAACAGTTTTATGCATAAAGTCAGAGCCTTTGGAGTCAGGAGACAAGTAACAGAATGGATGGACATGGTTGATGGACAGAAAGTAGAGCGGAGGGGAAGAAGATATAAAATGGAGCCCCACAAGGATCAGCAGTCAGATCGTAGTTATTCATGATTTATACCAATAATTTAGACTTAATTTCTAAATTGTGGATAGAAAACACTGAAGTGGTAATACATTTGTATAATACCTCATGCTTATCTGCACTGTAAATTCTATGATTCTATGAAATGGCAATGAATTTCAATGCAGATAAGCATGAGGTATTACTTTTTGGCAAGAAAAGGAAGGAGGCCACATTTTTTTTGGAAAATGTCAATCTAAATGGGGTAGAGAAGCACAGTGATCTTGGGTATACAAATATACACATCACTAAAAGCTGATGATTAATAAGGTATTAAGAACAAGCACCTGGGTTTATTTCTGGAAGGATAAATTGAAAAGTAGAGAAGTTGCACTAAACCTGCATCAAATCTTGGCAAGTCCACATTTTCCGTACTGTGTTCAGTTTTAGTTGTCATAATATAAAAAAGGCGTACTGGAGAGAGATTTACATGGATGATACCAGAACTGCAACATTAAACCTATCACAGAAGAATGAACAAGTTGGTCTCTTTTCTATTCTAAAGAGAAGGTTGAGAGTGACCTAATAGGGTCCTTTAAATATGGAGGAGACACAGTGTTCCCCCTTGCTGAGGAAGAGATGGCACAGCACGGTGGGGTCAACATGGTGGCACAGTGGTTAGCACTGTTGCTTCACAGCTCCAGAGTTCCAGGTTCAATTCCTGGCTTTGGTCACTGTCTGTGCGGAGTCTGCATGTTCTCCCCATGTCTGTGTGGGTTTCCTCCGGGTGCTCAGGTTTCCTCCCACAAGTTCCGAAAGATGTGCTGTTAGGTAATTTAGGCAATTTGGACATTCTGAATTCTCCCTCTGTGTACCCGAACAGGTGCCAGAATATGGTGATTAGAAGATTTTCACAGTAACTCCATTGCAGTGTTAATGTAAGCCTACTTGTGACAATAAAGGTTGTTATTAATATTATTAGAGGGAATCAATATAAGATTGTCACCAAGACATCAAATAGCAAATTCAGAAGAAACTTCATAATCCAGAGTGGTGATAATGTAGCACTCACTGTCATGCTGAGTAGATGAGGCAAATAGTTCAGATCTATTTAATGGAAAGCTAGATGACCATATGGAATAGAGAGCTATGCTGAATAAAGTTAGGTGAGCAAGGCTGGAAAGAGAAGCATAAATATGGAGATGGACTAGTTAGACAAAATGGCCTGTTCCTGTACAATATATTCTTGTAACTAAGTTCTGAGGAACAGCTGTCAGAATCCTTGATCCTGACTCCAGCAAAGTCAGTCGCACCAGAAGAGATCGAAACAAAACTTGGACTAACTGCACAAAGAAATGTTGAGGCAGCTAGGCCAGAAGTATTTTTTTCTGGCCCCATCAGCATCATTGTGAAGGTGGGTGAATAAACAAAGAAGATCCTGGACCCGAGGGTGCACTGCAGGAAAGAGTTGGCATGTCTCATCAAACCCAGCAATCAGACGGTTCAGCATAATCCAGGCCAAGGTTAAGGAAATGCCCAGCCCCTTCCTCATTAACCTGCCCTCCTCCAAGGATGGGCTATGTTTTAGTCTGTGGAAATGAACAGTGAAAGCCTGAGGCTGCACTCCTGAAGAACCTGTGCAAGAGTGCACCATCGGGATTTAGATTTTAAGTCTAGAGTGTTTTGCTTCTGGTTATTTACTATAAGGGAATTTGATTAGTTGTTTTTCAAAACTGTCTTATGTGTTTCTGCCAAGTTACAGGCAGAAGACCTGGGGAAATTCTGTATAAATTCCAGAATGTCATAACTAGAGTTATGGGCAGACTCCTAAACGACCCTCTTATGGACTGATCTGATTAATACTACACTCCTGCATGCTTCACCCGATGCCGGTGTCTATGTATTTACGCTGTGCACCCTGTGTTGCCTATTATGTATTTTCTTTTCATGTACAAATTATCTGTTTGAGCTGCACACAGGAAAATACTTTTCGCTGTACCTCGGTACACTTGATAAACAAATCCAATCCAATTGCCAGGGCTCAGCAATCTATCTTTGCAGGATATGAAGCAAAGGAGCTCATCACAGGAATGGAAAAAGTGAAGAAACATGACTTACAGAAATTAGTGCAGGCTGTTTGAATGAGAAAATGGTCGTTAAGAAATCATAAATCTGAGAAATGAGTGAGCTCACAGGGAAGCATTTGGAAGCTGCAATCAGACTTCTGCACAGAGATCAAGATGAAAGGTGTGAGGGAGGGGGTAGAGCAGGAAGAAAAAAAATAAAATCGAGCAGCGTTCATATTTCTGATTGTTACCCAATAAATCTCTAATGGAAAGTGCAAAAATGGAGCTGTCAGATGAGAACTGGATCAGGCCAGGCTCTGGCCCCTGTCTCATGGTTCCATTTCATATCCAGGCTTTCCCGTGAAGAATTAAAATGCGCTTGCACACTTTACAGCAGCGACTGCACTTCAAACCAACTTTATTGGCTGTTAAGTGCTTTGGAATGTCTTGAGGACAGGCAAAGTATTATATAAATGAAAGTTCTTTCTTAAATTGATTTTGCAACCTGAAATTTAGCATCAGCAACTCACAACGTCTTTTTTGACTGCATTTTCCAAACCTGAAATCTCTACCGCCCAGGACAAGGGCAGCAGATGCCTGGGAACACCACCGATTTTCCACTCCACCCCCACACCATCCTGATTGTAACTATATCACTGTTCCTTCACTGTGGCTCAGTCAAAATGCATCTGCCCATGACAGTATCGGTAGAAGTGACCACTTGTGGAGATAAAGTCCAGTCTTCACATTAAGGATACCGTCCATCATGTTGTGTGGCACTACCACTGTGTAAAATGGGATAGATTCAGAACAGACCTAGCAACTCAAGACTGGACATCCATGAGGCGTTGTGGGCATCAGCAGCCGAATTGCACTCAGCCACAACCTGTAACCACGTGGCCCACAATCCCCCTCTCTAGCATTACCACCAAACAGGGGATCAATCCTGGTTCAATGAAGAGCACAGGAGAGTATGCCAGGAGCAGCACCAGTCATACTGAAACCCATAGCCAACGGGTCAGATCTAAGCTCTACAGTTCTGTCACATCCAGTCGTGAGTGGTGGTGTACAATTAAACAACTTACTGGAAATATCCCCATCCACACTGATAGAGGAGCCCAGAACATCTGTGCAAAAGACAAGGCTGAAGCATTCGCAATAATCTTCAGCCAGAAGGGCCAAGTGGATGTCCATCTCAGTTTCCTTCAGAGGTCCCCAGCATCACAGATGCTAATCAATTCAATTCTTCTCACATGGTACCAAGACATTGCTGAAGGCACTGGATGTTGCAAAGGCTATGGGCCCTGACAATATTCCGGCCACAGTCCTGAAGGCTTGCACTCCAGAACTTGTCACACCCAAGCCAAGGTGTTCCACTTCAGTTACAACACTGGCATCTACCTAGCAATGTGAAAGATTGCCCAGGAGTGTCCAGTACCCATAAAGCAGGACAAATCCAACCCAGTCAATTAACGCCCAATCAGTCTACTCTCAATCATCGGTAAAGTGATGGAAGGGGTCATCAACAGTGCTATCAGGCGGCACTTACGTATCAATAACTGTATCAATAACCTGCTCACTGACGCTAAGTTTGGGTTCCACCAGGGTCACTCAGCTTCTGATCTCATTACAGCCTTGGTTCAAACATGGACAAAAGAGCTGATCTCTAGACATGAGGAGAGAGTGATTGTCCTTGACATCAATGCAGCATTTGATTGAGTATGGCATCAAGGAGACCTAGCAAAGCTGGAGTCAATGGGATTCAAGGGGAAAACTCTCCACTGGTTAAGGTCAACATGCGTTCCCCAAACGAATACCATGGTTTAACCAGGAGACTCACTCCCGACTGAAGGTCAGGTCTGAGGCATTCAGGTTAGGTGACCCTGACCTATACAAGAAATCTAGGTTCGACCTCCGCAAAGTCCTCAGAGATGCCAAGACACAATACCAGACTAAGCTAGAATCACAGACTAACGACATAGACTCTCGTCGGTTGTGGCAAGGTTTAAAAAGCATAATGGGCTACAAAGCAGAGTAGAATCTCCGGCAACAGAGCACCATTCCCGATGAACTCAATGCATTCTATGCCTGTTTTGAGCAGGAAATCAACAAACTATTGTCGACTGCCCTAGCAGCCTCGGACGCACCCATACCTACTGTCACAGCTTCCAAAGTCAGATCGGCCTTTCTGAAAGTGAATCCTCGTAAAGCAACGGGTCCTGATGGAGTCCCTGGTCGTGCACTCAGATCCTGGGCAGACCAACTGGTGGGCGTGTTCGTGGACATCTTCAACCTCTCCCTACTCCATTTCAAGGATTCCACCTGCTTCAAGACAACCATCATACCAGAGCCAAAGGAGAACCAGGCAACATGCCTCAACGATTACCATCCGGTGGCCTTGACATCTATCATTATGAAGTGCTTCGAGAGGTTGGCCATGAGACACATTAACTCCGTACTCACAGAATGCCCTGATCCACTGCAATTTGGATACCGGCACAACTGGCCCATAGCAGGCGCTACCTTCCTGGCCCTACACTCATCCCTGGAGCATCTCGACAAGGACAAGGTCAGATTCCTTTCATTGGCTACAGCTCCGCCTTCAACACCATAATCCCAGCCATGCTTATATCAAAAAACCCAGAACTTGGCTCCTCCCGCTGCAATTGGACCATCGACTTTCTGACTCATAGACCACAATCAGGAAGGATAAACAACACCCCCTCCACGATAGTCCTCAATATCGGGGCCCCGCAAGGCTGTGAACTTAGCCCCCTACTATATTCCCCATACACACACGAACGTGCGGCAAAATTTGGCTCCAACTCCACCTACAAGTTTACAGATGCATGACAGTAGGGGTCGGATGTCAAACAACAATGAGACAAAGTACAGAAGTGAGATCGAGAACTTAGTAGCGTGAACGACAACAATCAAATGATTGGAGAGTCCTCAATGTCAGCAACACTAAGGGGCTGGTCACTGACTTCAGGAAGCGAAGTATCATACACACCCTCGTCTGCAATAATGGTGCCAAGGTGGAGTTGGCTGACAGCTTCAAATTCCCTAGGGGTGCACATCACCAACAATCTACCCTGATCCACCCACGTCGATGCTACGACCAAGAAAGCACAACAGTGCCTACACTTCCTCAGGAAACTAAGGAAATTCGACATGCCCACATTGACTCTTACAAATTTTTCTTCTTTTTAAAAAAAATTTAGAATACCCAATTCATTTTTTACAATTAAGGGGCAATTCAGTGTGTTCAATCCACCTATCTTACACATCTTTGGGCTGTGGGGGTGAAACCCATGCAAACACGGGAGAATGTGCAAACTCCACACGGACAGTGACCCAGAGCCGGGATCGAACCTGGGACCTCGGCGCCGTGAGACTGCAGTGCGACCACTATGTCACCGTGCTGCCCTAGACTCTTACAAATTTTCTAGATGTACCATAGAAAGCATTGTATCTGGCTGCATCACAGCTTGGTATGGTAACTGCGTGGCCCAAGTCCGCAAGAAACTACAGAGAGTCGTGAACACAGCCCAGTCCATCACATGAGCCCACCTCCTATCCAGTGACTCTGTCTACACCTCCCGCTGCCATGGGAATGCGGGTAGCATAATCAGTGACCCCTCCCACCCGGGTTATTCTCTCTTCCAACCTCTTCCATGGGGCAGGAGATACATAAGTCTGAGAACACGCACTATTAGATTCAAAAACAGCTTCTTCCCCACTGTTACCAAACTTCTGATGGACTGAACTGATCTCTCCACTCATCTTCTCGACTGAGTTGCACTACAATTCACTTAGGGGCGGCACGGTAGCACAGTGGTTAGCACTGTTGCTTTACAGCACCAGGGACCTGGGTTCGATTCCTGGCTTGGGTCAATGTCTGTGTGGAGTCTGCACGTTCTCCCCATGCCTGCGTGGGTTTCCTCCAGGTGCTCCGGTTTCCCCCCCACAGTCCAAAGATATGCGAGTTAGGTGGATTCGTCATGCTAAGTTGCCCTGTCCGAAAAATTAGGTGGGGTTGCTGGGTTATGGGGATAGGGTGGATGTGTGGGCTCAGGTAGGGTGCTCTTTAAGGGGCCGGTGTAGCCACAATGGGCCAAATGGCCTCCTTCTTCACTGTAGATTCTATGATTGACCCAATGCCTATGTCTATGTCCTTACATTGTATTTATCGTATGTCCTATTTTTTTCATGTATGGAACAATCTGCCTAGACTGTACGTAAAACAATACCTCTCACCGTGCCTCGGTAAACATGACAATCTAAATCTAGCACCAACAAAGATGGGTGTGGTGGTTGGAGGTCAGTCATCTTAGTCCCAGGACATCACTGCACGAGTTCTTTAGTGTAATGTCCTAGGCTCGACCATCTTCAGCTGCTTCATCAATGACCTTCTTTCCAATAGAAGGTCAGATGTGGGAATATTCACTGACGATTGCACAATGTTCAGCACCATTCGTGACTCCTCAGACACTGAAGCAGTCACATGCAAATGCAGCAAGACATGGACAATATTCAGGCTTGGGTTGAC
Source organism: Scyliorhinus canicula (assembly GCF_902713615.1). Lineage (NCBI taxonomy): Eukaryota > Metazoa > Chordata > Chondrichthyes > Carcharhiniformes > Scyliorhinidae > Scyliorhinus > Scyliorhinus canicula. The sequence continues at coordinate 56,538,678 of NC_052160.1, read as the reverse complement.
AAGTGGCAAGTAACAGTCATGTCACACAAGTGTCAGACAATCATCATCTTCAATTAGAGAGATTGAAACCATTGCCCCATGACGTTCAATGGCAGTACCATCAATTCTAAACTCGACACTTCCAATGCATGCATGGCCCCTCTCCTACATTCTATTCTCTATAATAAATGTGAGGCCATCCAAAACTCTGCTGTCAGTATTTTAACTCCCACCTGACCCTACTCACTCAACACTCCTGTGCTTTCTGACCTACATTGACTCCTCGTTAAGCAAAGTCTTAATTTTAAAATTTTCATCCTCGTGTTCAAAGCCCTCCATGGCCTTGCCCCTTCCTTTCTCTGTAATCTCCTCCAGTCCCACAATGCTCTGAGATATTTGCACACCTCTAATTCTGGCCACTTGAGCATACAAGATTTCAACTCCACCACCACTGGTGGCCCTGCCTTTGGTGGACCTCCCTATTCCTCTGCTCCAACGGTGCTATTAGGAAGGGAACTTGACACAGAAACAGCGAAGAAATGGCGATAATATAGTTCCCAGTCAGGATGGTAAGTGGCTTGGAGGGAAACCTGCAGGTAGTGGTGATGCCTTAAACTGCTGCCCCTTTCCTTCTAGATGTTAGAATTTGTAGGTTTGGGAGGTGCTGCCAAAGGAGCCTTGACTGCAGTGCATTTTGTATATGGTACACACTGCTGCCATTGTATATTGGTGGTGGAGGGAGGGAATGTTTTAAGGTGGTGTCTAGAAGTGTTTTCAACATTGCCCAATATAATTCTAGCAATACCTCCCTACTCTATCTCCCTTGCAATTTCATTGGCCTTTCTGAATTACTTGCTGCACTCATGTGCGAACTTCTTGTGATTCATGTACACCCAGATCCCTCTGTACCGCAGTATTCTTTTTTTTTTAAAAAAATAAAAAAATAAAAATTTAGAGTACCCAATTATTTTTTCCAATTAAGGGGCAATTTAGCGTGGCCAATCCACCTATCCTGCACATCTTTTGGGTTCTGGGGGTGACACCCACGCAGACACGGGGAGAATGCGCAAACTCCACATGGACTGTGATCCAGGGCCAGGATTCGAACCCGGGTCCTCAGCGCCGTAGGCAACAATGCTAACCACTGTGCCACCGTGCTGCCCTCGTACCGCAGTATTCTGTAGTCTCCATTTAAATTATACATTTAACTTTTCTGGGTTGCAATTGCACTCGTCTCTTGGAAGGAGCAGAGAATTATGCAAACTATTCCTTCGGTCTCTGAGGAGAGGGAGAGCCAGCCTGAAGATTAAGTTTAAGAACAAATCCAAATCAGCATGTGCTGAGCTACACATTTCAGTGTGGCTTCAAACTGGCTCCAACATGACCGCAGATCCTTTTCAGTTCTCACTGTGCATGTGACTCAATACCTGTTTAATATGACTACACAATGTCAGACAACTGTTCTCAAATACTTACTATCTTCATGGGTCTGAATAAGCTTGGGTGGACTCTTGGGACCATTGCCTGGTGTTGTAAAACACAATACGGATGTGTAGTAATTTGTGAACTTGCTGAGGCCTGTAAAGAATCCTTGATGGCGTGTTCCATGAAAATCCGGAGTGATGGTCACCACTGCAATTGCATTTGGTGAGTCGACAGTCCAAGTAAGGAGCTGATGAGAAAAAGTTAGAATAATTATGAATAGAGAAAAACGGTGAACGAAAATAATTTTAAAATTCCGATTTTTATTTTTCCTATTCTTACTTCAGGATATGACACGGTCCTGGCTTTCCAGTAATTCAGCTTTTTATGGTCACTTCATATGCAAATTATGACAGAGAATATATACAGGGTGTTCAACTGTGTTCTAGCCGCAGCGATTTCATTTATTTGATATTCAAAGTGCACTTTCGAGCAGGGATTGATTGGGGTGGAGGGGCAGTGAGTATGAATCAGAGTGGGAGCTCAAGTTGATTTTCCCCCCTCTTCAGCCCAAGAATGCAGAGACCCTCTATGGATGAGATCAGCTGACTAAACACAGACCAGAGATAACAAGCTGCATCCAGGTTTGCTTGTTTCAGTATTATACGTGGCTGTACATTCACAAAATCATTACAGCACAAAACAAAGCCATTCAGCCATCTCATCTGTGCTGGCCACCATCTCAAATAAGTAATAGTACCTTCATGATAACTCAATAGTTGTGTTAATTATCTCAGGTGGTGGCTCTGCCATAGGAGCAAATTAACCAGAACTCCAAACCTCTCCAAAGTAAACAACAAATTTGAGTGGTGCTAACATGGCATTGTAATACTTCAACTGACCTGCACCTCATGTCCAATTTTATGTTTTATATCCAGTACCTAATCACCAAAATTATCAGAAAATGCTGGATAAACTCAGCAGGTCTGACAGCATCTGTGGAGAGACAAACAATTAACATTTCAAGTCCGTATGACTCCTCTTCAGAGCTGAATTATGATGGATTTTATACTGTTAGAGAGGGGATGGAGCAAAATGGAAAGTCAGTGAAAGGCGTGAGCTAGGAGAGATTGCACAAAGATGTTTACAGCACAAGACAAAGGAATGCCAGAGAGGAAACCTATCCATTCAAAGCACAACCAGCCTTGCGGGAACATCCTGCTGATCAATTTTCACTCCAAACATCTCTACCATATCCATTGCTAATAATATTTTGTCAGCATCGTCTTCCTGGGTAAACACCGATAGAAAGCATTCATTTCAACCTTGCCCCGTACTTTGAGGCATACTGCTGGTGGCCTTCCGTCATGTGAGACAATAGTTTGTACCTTGGTGGCCAATTTTGCATTCCCCCTCATCTTTTCTGATGCCTCTCGCAAAGCTTCCAGTTATTGGCAATTGTCCCCGAGTTGTATATATCAATGTCCACATCTTCATAACTTGCTTGCTGGTGTCCTTGTAGTGGAGATATGGGCCGGGATTCTCCCCGCCAAAACTGGCGGCAACGGCCTTTGACGCCCGCCGCCCGGGCTGGCCGAAAGGCCTTCGCCGGTCCGCGCATGCGCCAGTGCATCAGCGGCCGCTGACGTCACCACTGGCGTTTGCGCGGTGGGGGGGGTCTCTTCCGCCTCCGCCATGGTGGAGGCCGTGGCGGCGGCGGAAGAAAAAGAGTACCCCCACGACACTGGTCTGCCCGCCGATTGGTGGGCCCCGATCGCGGGCCAGGCCACCGTGGGGGCACCCCCCCGGGGTCCGATCGACCGCGCCCCCCCAGGACCCGCTCGCGCCGCCAATCCCGCTGGCACCAGAGGTGCTCCAATTCCCGCCGGCGGGAGAGGCCTGTCAGCAGCGGGACTTCGGCCCATCGCGCGCCGGATAATCACCGCGGGGGGCACGCCGATCGGCGAGGAGCGATTCCCGCTCCCGCCGCTTCCCGGGTGGTGGAGAATTCTGGCCACGGCGGAGACGGGATTTACGCCGGCCCCGGGCGATTCCCCGACACTACGGAGGAAGAAAACAAATTTGTCAAGGTAACACGGGCTGGAAAGTTGACAGCAAGGTTAGAAATAATGGGCCTCTGGCAGGGGGGCAGCAGCATGCCAACTGGGTGAGGGGGGGGGGGGGAGTGAGGGGAGGGGTGAGGCAACGCCAGCCCCCCCTGTCCCATCCCCCCGCCATGGCAAGCGCACCCTGAACAAAAAGCAAACCACTATCCGAGGGACCGCTTCAGGTGGGAGGAGACCCAGCATGAGGGAACGAGACTAGCGGAGAAGGGAGAACAAGCTAGTGGAGTGCAGGGCAGGACGGGGGAAGAGCGAAGAGCGGGCAGAAAATCGTAGAGGTTGGGCAAGGGAGAAGCGAGACAGTAACTCCTGAGAGGGGGAGCCACTGCACTAGCAGGAAAGCTAGCACCGAAGGCATGCAACAAAGCAGGGCCGCAGTGCGCCTCCACAGGGGGGACGGCGCCAGGCCGGGGGGGGGGGGGGGGGAGGGTAACCACTAAACAGAGACAGAAGAGCAAACGGGGATAGGAGCTGGGGAACAAGGGACAAAAGAGAGGTATACGGGAAAGGGGAGAAAAAGGGGGGGAAAGCGAGGGACCGGGGGGACACAGGGAAGGAGGGACAAACAAGGCGAGAAAAGGAATAGGGCGACAAAGTGCCACAACCAAGGGCCCAAAACAAGGAATCATTGCAAGTACCCACCCAGTACGGTCTCTGTGCGAAGGGAGACCCCAGAGTGCAGGGTACTACCCGCGTGGCAGATGCACAGTGGGCGGCCATGTCGGGTGCCCCCGGGACAAAGGAAAACCCTGGAGCACAGGGGCCGGACTGCATGGAGAGAGCAGTGACAGTGGCCATCCAGCCCCCTAACAAAGAGAAACCCCAGGGGCGCATCCACCAGGTAAGTATGGTTAATCCCACAGGAGCGCGGGGACAGACGCCCCCCACCAGGATAGTCACCTGGAATGTAAGGGGACTCAATGGCCCAGTGAAAAGATCCAGAGTCCTCACCCACCTAAGAAATATGAAAGCCAACATAGTCTTCCTCCAAGAGACACATCTGAGACACCAGGACCGACTGCGGGTAAGAAAGGGCTGGGTGGGGCAGACCTACCATTCCTGCTATGGGACAAGAGCCGGGGGTGGCGATACTGATCGGCAAGAGGATGATGTTTAGGGCGACAAAGACGGTTACGGACACGGGGGGGGAACCGATACGTCATGGTCAGCGGGGGCCTGGATGGGGCACCGGTAGTACTAGTTAACATGTACGCGCCGAACTGTGATGACACAAGCTTCATCAAAAAGACCATGGCAGAAATCTCCGACACAGCAACGCACCGACTAATCATGGGGGAGGGACGTCAACTGTGTACAGGACCCAACAACTGACAGATCAAGCTCCAAAACGAGGAAAACTTCCAAGCATGGCAAGGGAACCTGGTCACTTTATCGAACAGATGGGAGTGGTGGACCCCTCTTTGTCGTGGGGAAACGGTGCTTCCAGGGAAAGAGAAAATGGAATACTCCGCAACTGTGATATCTGACCACGATCCACACTACATGGACGTGAGGCTGGAGACGGGCAGGGCCCAATGCCCCACATGGCGGTTGGACATTGCCCTAATAGCAGACAAGGCCTTCAACAAAAAGATATCACAGGCCATAGCAGACTACACGGAGAACAACCAAAATGGGAAGGTCTCACCCTCCACGCTCTGGGAAGCGCCAAAGGCCGCAGTAAAAGGGGAAATTATCGCTTTCAAAGCTCAAAGAGACAGGGCGGAAAGAGCAGCTAGGCAGCAGCTGGTCGACTTCATTCTGGAGGTAGACCGCAAATACTCCGAGGCCCCGACCGTAGAGCTCCTGACGGAGAGGAAAGAGCTACAAAGTGATATGGGCCAGTGTTTAGAAAACCCTAAAGTGTATCATGGAGTTCACCTGACCCACAACTTTTAATAGATTGTGGTATGGGGCACACACGGCCCAATCTACAGGTGTGGTACAGCGGAAATGGAAAAGTATTTTTTGAAGCAAAATAATGTTTATTCTGTGAACTCAAGTTAACCTTTTTAAAACATAGAGTGAACATCTTGGCAACCATCAATTCAAATACAACCCCCAAAGAATACAACACTAAGTAATCCTTAATAACTTCCCAAACAACATCCAAAAGACAAAAGGAATACCCTTTAACAGAAACACATTAGGTTCACATTCACTACTGAGGACATTTATAATTTTGAATTCACTAAATGATCAAGAGATAGTCTTTTATGGCAGAGAGATCAACAGTACACCTGCTTGGTTTGGCTTCAGCTCCAACACTGAAAACAAAACTAAAACACACCCTGCAGCAAACAGCCTAAAATGAAAGTAAAAAGCTGACAGACAGCTCAGCTCCACCCACACTCTGACATCACTGATAAATACTCTTTTCTTTAAGGTACCTTTCTTAAGCACCCGTTTCTTAAAGGTACTCTCACATGACACCTCCCCCAAGAAAAAAAAATAAACCATCAACTTCAAGATGGTTTCATTTTTCCACTATCCTTGAACAAATGCACACGGTAAATACACTTTTTCATTTAAAAAAAAAAACACACGCAAACAGGTATAATAATATGGTCCATTTTTTTTCGTTCTTCTTCCTCCAGCTGAAACTGCTTCCGTTCATCACATTCGTGACAAAGCATTGGCTATCATGTTTTCACGTCCTGCCACATGTACTATTTTAAAATGAAATGGCTGTAACAATAAACTCCAGCGAAACAGCCTTGCATTGTTATTCCGGAATCGCTCCAAAAGCGTCACCAGATTTTGATCAGTATATATGACGGTGTCAGACGGATTGCTGGTCACATAAATGTGAAAAAGTTGCAAAGCCAGCACCAAACTCAAAAGTCTCCTTCTCAATCGTGGAATACTTTTTCTGGTGAGAATTCAATTTCTTTGAAAAATAACCAATAGGCCGCTTTCACCCTTCGTCATCGTCTTGTAGAAGCACCGCACCTACACCCACATCACTCGCATCAACCGCCACTTTGAATGGTTTTGTATAATTTGGGATGGCTAACACAGGAGCAGTGGTTAACACAACCTTCAGGCTGTCAAATGCTTGTTGACACTCCGCTGTCCACTGGAATTTGTTACGCTTCTTGAGCAAATCCGTCAGTGGAACGACCACACTGCTAAAATTCGGTAAAAATTTCTGTTAAAATCCACCCATACCAAGAAATCGCATTATTTCTCGTCATGTCGAGGGTATTGGAAACTCCCCAACCACTTTTGTTTTCAGAGCCTGTCCAATTGTATGGCCAAGGAAAGAGGCTTGGGCCTTTCCAAATTTACTTTTGGATAGGTTTATCACCAAACTCGCCTCCTGAAGTCGAGCGAATAACTCCATCAGATGTTTTAAATGTTCTTTCCTTTCTGGCTGAAAATGACCAGATTGTTGATTTGTACAGCACAATTGGGTAATCCTGAAACTTTGTTAGTTAACCGTTGAAATGTGGTTGGGGTGTTTTTCATGCCAAATGGTATAACTTTGTATTGGTATATACCAGCTGAAATCACAAAAGCTGAAATCTCCTTTGCCCTTTCGGATAAAAGTACCTGCCAGTAACCTTTAAGTAAATCCAGTTTGGAAATAAAAGCTGATTGTCCCACTTTCTCAATGCAATCCTCCAAACGTGGGATAGGATAAGAGTCCGTTCTTGTAACTGCATTCACCTTTCTGTAGTCCACACACAACCGTTGGGTACCGTCTGGTTTAGGTACCATCACTATGTATGAGCTCCATTGTCTGCAACCCACTTCACTTATGCCATTTTTAAGCATACTCTCATTCTCTTTGTTGTGCCAATTTTAAACGGTTAAGTCTATATGGATGTTGTTTGAATTGGAACAGCATTTCCCACATTTACATCAGGTATAGCCATTTTAGTACTTCCCATTTATCTCTACAAACTTGCTCTTGTGATATCAATAACTCTTTCAGGTCTGTTTTTCCTCTGTAAGGTAACTCAACAATTTATTCCAATTTTTAAGAACATCCTCATTTTCCAATTTAATTTGAGGTATGTCAAATTCAGAGTATCTGGATTTGGTTCGTCACTTTGAGTTAGAATCATTAAAACCTCCTCCTTTTGCTCTCCTTCCCTTTCAAAGTACCTTTTAAGTATATTTATATGACACATTCGGTGAGTCTTCCTTTTATCTGGTGTTTTTACCACATAATGCACCTCACTTAATTTCCTTTCAATCTGATAAGGTCCACAAAACCAAGCTTTTAAAGGTTCACCTACCACTGGTAACAACACTAAAACATTATCTCCACAGGCAAAACTACAAACTTCGGATTTCTTGTCCGCTACTTTTAAATGTTGTCTAGCCAATTCACCTGCTCTATTTAATCATTCCCTAAAATTTGACATGTAATCCAATACTGTAATTCCCGATTACTTACTCACCAATTTTTCCTTAATCAATTTAAGTGGTCCTCTTATCTCATGACCAAAAATTAGTTCAAAAGGACTGAATTTGATTGACACATTAGGTGCATCCCTAATTGCAACAGTACAAATGGAATTCCTTTATCCCAATCCTCTGGATAATCGTGACAATAAGCCCTCGACATTAATGTCTGATGCCATCTTTCTAACACGCCCTGCGATTCTGGATGGTACGCAGTTGATTCAAATTGTTTTATTCCTAAGCTATCCATAACTTCTTTGAATAACCTTGAGGTAAAATTTGATCTTTGATCCGATTGTATTTCTGTGGGTAGTCCATATCTAGTAAAGAATTTAAGTAATTCCGCCACAATCTTTTTAGTTGTAATATTAAGTACTGGAAAGGCCTCTGGACACCTAGTAGACACATCCATTATAGTCAAGAGATATTGATTCCCACTTTTCGTTTTAGGAAGCGGTCCTACACAATCAATTAGGACCCTTGTAAAAGGTTCCTTAAATGCTGGTATGGGTATTAAGGGTGCTGGTTTTATCACTTGAGGTTTCCCTATCACTTGACATGTGTCCCAGATACCTTCTCTGGTAGTGATGCAAACACTTCACTAGCCCTACCTATCAGCTTTGTTTGAATCAGTAATACCCACATGTCCTGTGGACATTTCATTTGTTTTGCTACCTTCTCAAATGAAATGAAAAAGGCTTCTACCTCCTTCTCATCAAACCTTGGCAATGCTTGGATATATTTAAATAGATTCCGACTATGACGCTCTTTCTCACGATCCTCATCACTATCATCCAAGTGTATGTTTCCCTTTACGTCTGCCAATTTTAACTGACTGTCATGTTTCATGGCCATTTTCTGAAGTTCAAATTCTCTCTCTTTATCTTTTTCCCAAATCTGTATCTCCCTTTCTCTTTCTTTTTGTTCTGCAAGGGCTGTTCTTTCTTTTCTCCTTTCTTCTCTCTCCTTTTCTTTTTCCTTTCTCTCTCTCTCTTTCATAATCAAGCTGCTTTAATTCTTTCTCATGTTGCATTTGTTTAAGTTGTAACCGAATTTCTGCCATTTCCAGTGAGTCAAACTGTATCTTAGGCAACTTTAAATGCTTAGCCAACGCCATAATTACCTCACCTTTTCACATTTTGTCAGGTAATGTTAACTGCAATGTTTTTGCCAAATCTAACAGTATGCTTTTAGTCTCTGGCCGTAAGGTACTGCGTATGACCGTCTCCACCCCCCAAAACTTCAGAGCCTCTGAAAGAGCCATTGTCCACAACAGACTCCCCACTTGAACTAAAATACCGCACCTGAAAAGCAACCACAATATGCTCACCCCTCACTGTCTTTAAGTTCACTTAGCCAATCCAATAGATAGACTTTTATCCCAGACGAGCCCCCAATTTGTTATGGGCCAGGTTTTAGAGAACCCCAAAGTGTATCATGGAGTTAACCTGACCCACAACTTTTACCAAATAGTGGTATGAGGAGCACACGGTCCACTCTACAGGTGTGGTACAGCAGAAATGGAAAACTATTGTTTAAAGCAAAACAATATTTATTCTGTGAACTCAAGTTGACATTTTTAAAACATACAGTGAACATCTTAGCAACCATTAATTCAAATACAACCCCCAAAGAATACAACACTGAGTTAACCTTTCGGCTTTCCTTTTAACATCCATACGACTTAAAACACCTTTTACCAGAAGCACATCAGGTTAAAGTCACTACTGTTATTAGTTTTAAATCACCAGGATCAATTTACAGTCTTTAGATTACAGAGAGAGATTCATACACATTCTGGCTATGACTGCAGCTACCCAGCTCTGAAAACTAAATTAAAACACACCCTGCAGCAAACAGCCTAGCTCACCCACTCTCTGACATCACTGCAGTGGTAAACACCCATTTCTTCATGGTACATTTCTTAAAGGTACATTTCTTAAACACCCACTTCTTAAAGGTACTCTTACATGACAAGTAGTCATTGGTGCAGTGTCTCATGGTTTGCTGTTACAAGCCATTCTCAGTGCATTCAGAGTCAAAGTGTTTGGTGAATTCTTCATTATAGTACAAGGGACCAAACACAACATGAAATTAGACTATGACCACTCGTAGTGGCTCGCCAGATCTGGGCTGCTGCCTCAGCGACCGACGGGCCCCATCCAACTCAAGAGAGGCGGAAAGATCACCTCCCCCATCAACTTTTCAAACATGTTGAAAAACTAGTCCATGGAGTCTCAGTCCTCCAGGCCCTCCGGCAGCCTCATCATTTTTAAGTTTTGGTGTCTGGAGCGGTTCTCCAGATCATCTACCTTGGCCTTTAGCGCCTTACGCTCCTCAGCCAACAACACCATCTCTGCCTACAGAGAGACAATCTAATCACTATTGTAAGAGAGAGCACCTCCATCTTCTGTATTATTGTCCCTTGCATCTCTATTTCCGATCCATCTTATCCATGGGGCCAAAGACCCCTCCACTGCTTTCTCCAGATCCTCAGCGACTGCCTGCCGCTGCTACTTAAACTCGGTCAAGAAGCTAACCAATACCTCAGTTGACCACTGAGGGGCCAAAGGATGAGCAGAAGTCTCCACCATGTTCCTCCCTGCTGATATTTGAGGAACCTCTGAGTCTGACAACGATCCCTTGCCCGACTTCTGCCTTGTGTTATATTTACTAGACATTACATATACGAGGAGATCTTATTCCATCAAACGACACCAATTTCCTCCAAACAAGGGGCCATAAACCGGGCAAAAAGGGCCAAAAGCAAAGTCCCTTGGTGAGAGCCACTGCCTGTGCGACTGTTCACCACACAGCCGTCATTGGAAGTGACAAAAATAACTTGTTAAACCATTCTTTTAAATTAAGAAATGTTGGCACAGGATGTAATTATGTTAACACCTAGTATGCCATATTGTGGAATAATGGAAAATTGTTATATGACAGATGTGCTAAATGTAGCCAAGTCAGTTGGAGAATGCATCAAGTGAATGCAGCCAAGTATTTTTTGAAAGAGGGAGAAAAAAAAATCAATGAGCATGTGACTAAGATGTTCCAATTGACGCCTTCTCGTGTGAGGTTACAAGTCAATAAAATGACCAAGAAGTCAGTCATTCAGTCTCCTAGATTGAGAATAAGGGCATTGCTACAAAATATTGAAGAAATGGGTTGGATCCATCCAAGGTAAGAGGAGCTCAGGAGTAGGCCATTTGACTCATAAAACATGCTGTTGTTCTTTGAAAGAGCTATCTCATGAGATTTACAACCATGCTCTTTCCATATAGACCTGCAAAATGTTTTCTTTTAAAATATTTGTCAAATATCCTTTTGCAAGTAACCGTTCTGCTTCTTTGACTCTTCCAGATCATAGCTTGCCGATTAATTAATTTTTTCTTCACGCCATCCCTCATTAGTTTTTCTAATTATCTTAAATCTTGTTTTCTGGTGACTGACACGTTTGTCACTGAAAACAGCTCCTCCTTATTTACTTTAACAAAACTCTTCATGGTTTAAAACACTTCTCTGAAGCTGATGCTCTAATTGTTACGATCAGCAAACTGAGGAAGAAACTCAAACATGCGGCAGTTCCTCTTGGAAGAACTACAATACATCTGCTTACATTGTGCGCCATTTGTATAGTAGTTTTCCCAATCAATGGACAAGATATTGTACAGTGAATTTATCCCAGTGTGTCTGACTTCATTCATACCAGCTGTGCTTATTATTTTTCTGGTTGCACTTCCCATTTCCCAAGTTCCATATTCTGCAGCGTCCCATTGAACTCGTTGCTTGATTCAATCATTCATGAGTGATGTAAAGCTGCATCAGCCACACTAGGGTCTCCAGAGATGCGGTGTATATTACAATGATCAACCATGCAGAAATCCATTTGGTCTGTTGCTAACTTAGATAAACTGCTTCTTATGCCTGTCTCTTTTCTGTTTTATTGCGTCAAATAGTTGGGATTTGAGATTAATCTGGTTTTAAGTTTATTATTGGGAATTGTATTTATAATCCAAATTTGAGAGGAAATACCAAGGAACTAAGGAAGAATGGTGAAAACCAAAAAGGAGCCCCTTAAAACCAAAAAGTCGGAGCAAAAAACAACCCAAAGTTGTCCTCGACAAAATTAAGCGCAGCAGTTTTTAAAAAAAGGGAGAACTCAAAAAAATATATTATTTTGACTCCTGGCCTATACCCTGCACATGTTTCCTTCCAACTCTGCCGAATGCTTTTCTTCAGTGATCCACTCTCAACGAGAAGGTATGCCAATATTCAGCCTATCAAGTTCCATGTCAGTTACAGATGTCCTGTGGATGTTTTCAACTAGCTGCCTGGAAAAGTTAATTAAAACCCTGGGCTGCCCAAACATCATGAATCCCTTCTCAACCACCCTAGTGCGTCCAAAGCAGGCTAGTCAAACCTTTTTCGTGGATGGGGCCACATTTCAATTTTTATTTTCACTCAAAGGGCCAAGAAGCACATTTTAGAAAGATAAGGGACACTATCTACCGGCTCCATCGCGCTCGACCTGGAGGCCGATAGGTGCCGGGTGAAGCCTCCGTGGGCCTCCTGGCAACCAGCAAGCCTTATGAGATCTACCCAGATCTTGCGAGGCATTGGGATTAAGATATCGCCCATAATGAACGTGACCAAGCCGTACTCATTGAAGTCGGTTTTGAATCGACTTCAGCGAGCTCACCCGGAATCTACCGACCTTTGCAAGGCAGGCCCCAGCCAGGAGCTCTTCAGAACTGGTCCACACAAATCAGGTGGATTGGCGGGGGTGGGGGCGTCTCCTGGGCCTTTGGAGGCCCCTGGGGGGTCAGGGATAGGACACATCCACAGGACACTGCCCCTCCCCCGGAATGCGGGCACCTTGGCACTGCCGAGGTGCGCAAGTGGCACTGCAAAGCTGGAAGGAGCATTGACGATGCCAGGGTGACGCTGCCAAGGGTCAGGGCCTGAGGGAGGCCATGCTCATGAAACGAGGGTGGAGAGCAGGCCTTAGAGCAAGGCAGTGGGGCTATTTGCCCATTACAGTGTTTGGTTCCGAGTGCCAGGTGGACCTGTGCTCTACATGTCATGGAGCCAAATCTGCAAGTTCCTGTGAATCCATAGCCTGCGGTCTTAGTCAAATCACAGCAGAATAATATGAATGGTCCAGGAGATCTGAAAAAATGCATTTTGTGCAGAATGTTACATTTCATTGAAGGAATGAGAATGAAGGCGAGGGGCAGTGGTGCAGGTTAATTCACCCTATTTCCATCTGTCAACCCAGGCACAGCAAAGGACTTGCCAATGAAGAGGCTGTGTATTGACAGCGAGAGACGTATGCAATTGGCTCTCCTTTTCATGTCAATGACAGCCAGGGGTATGGGCTAAAAATGCGAAGCTCACCAGCCAAACAGAGCAAGAAGCAGACTAACCCTCTTCAGCCATCACACACCCATACACTAAGCCAGTGATGGGCAACCTATGTTCATGAGTGGGCTGCATGAGTGGCCCTCCATCATCTCAGTGGGCCACAAGTTAGAAATCAGGCTTAAACACGACTCCATGAATAAGATTAAATATATCTAATACATGCTGAATATTTCATAATGAGTTATAGAAAATGTTTACTCATTTATATATTAACAGAACTATCAACTGCAAATGGTAAAAAGTAAAGAAATATATACACTTTGAACTTGGAGGGAGTGCATGTCTCTCAGAGTTAATGTTGCGGGTAATCAGCATTCATTCACTTCACTTCTTTTTGCTTTATGAGTGCATCACTTCAGTCATACCGGTAGGAAAAAAACTATGCAACAGAAATCAGTGGAATGTGGCAAACCTGCATGTGGGCAATGGTCAACAAAATGGCTCATGGACCGCATCAGAACCCTGATGGGCTGTACGTGGTCCCCCCACCGGGTTGCAGGTTGTCCATCACTGCACTAAGTGCAGCATGTTGACCAGTTGACACAGTCAAAGCTACGCGAGGATCCCACGTAAACCTGATAGCACTGGAGTTCACAGCTTCCACTTCCACATTCTGCGGGGGTGCTGTTGGCACTGCACACAAGCAGAACAACCAGCATATATTATGCGTTGTCCCTGATGATCCAGCCCATCGGTTACTTGCTGGTAGATGACTCTTGGATTTCCATTTTACATTAATGACCATTGTATTCTTGTATTCCTTTGCCAGCCTTATTTTCCTCTTCACGTCCCCTCAACTTATTGCATTTGGTGAAAGAAAGATTCAGTAATATATTTTTACTTATAAAATCAGTGTTTTATTCAACTTTTACTTTTCATATTCTGTTTTATTACCTTGTAACCTTGGTTGATGCCATTTATGAACTGTTGAGGAGGAGGATCCCACGTAAACCTGATAGCACTGGAGTTCACAGCTTCCACTTCCACGTTCTGCGGGGGTGCTGTTGGCACTGCACACAAGCAGAACAACCAGTCACATTCTTTTTCACTTGACAAATGGGCACAATCAACGCAAATATACCTAATGACAATTAACAGCGTTGCAAATTCTTTCTTAATATGAACCACATGTGCAAAACAACCTTTAAATGCCCCACCATCCTTGCATTGTGAAACTGTCAAGAATTTTCCATTCTGCAAAGATCTACGGGCAAGCGCCAGTAGAGTCTGAACTATCTCAACTGTTGTTTACTTAAAGGCAATTAGATGTTTTACCATTAAAATAACACAGTAATGCTGTAATTGAATAAACTGTTCATTACCTAGTTAAAACTCTTTCCTTGATTAAAAAATAGCTCACTTAGTGAGAGAAATATCAGAGGAAATTCCATGGAGCATGAAATCCACAAGCACATGCCAATCTGCAAAGTTCTATGACCAAACAATAATTAAACTCTCAATGACAGGACCTTCTGTTTACTTAAATACAATTAGATTTTCTGGCCTTAATTAGTCTTCATTTAACCATAGCAGAATAATACCAATGGTCCAGGCAGAAGCAGACTAACCCTTTTGGGGGCCCCATGCTTGCCCTCTTTGCGGGGACTCCACCCCGCCCCCTGGTGACATGGCAGCCCACCCCCAATGACATTGAGCCCTGCCGCCAATGACCTCCTGACCATGCCCACCCTCAGCTCACACAATGCAAGGCACAGAAACCCCAAATCATTGCTTGACAGACTGCTGTAGTTTCTTTAACATATGACAAAGTGACTTCCGGTGGTGGCCATCGAGTGAGCGGTTGCTCAAGGTAGAATTTTTCAGTTCTTTCCCCATCTGACAGGTGGAATGTTGGATGGAAAGAGGTGTAGGAGTGTCCGGAGTAAATGTAACTTCTTGGTGTGGCTGGTGGATGGATCCACAAACTAGGAATGGGTCGAGAAGAAGGGAGCTGGTGGAGTAGGAGAGTCTTCGTGCAGGTCAAGATGGCGGAAGGCAAAGGGCCTGTTCTGCCCACCCAGTGGTCAACGGAGTAGCTGATGAGCATCTTAAATGAGAAGTTCAGTCAGCACAGAAAATACCTGGTTTTAGAGCAGTTCAAAGCTGGGATTGACCATGTGGAGCGGACGCTAGAGTCCCAGGGCCAGGCAATCCAGAAAGTGGAGGAGGTGGTGGGGGAGCACGAGGAGTAGATCACAACATTGGTGGCTGAGGTGGGGTTGATGTGGGAGACTCAAAAGAAGCTGAAGGAGAAGGTGGAGGATCTGGAGAACCGCTCCAGATGGCAAAATTTACAGATCGTGGGGATGCCTGAAGACATCGAAGGAGCGGAGGCTGGCGCATATGTGGCCAAAATGCTGGAAAGGCTGATAGGGGAGAGGGACTTTGACTTGGCTCTGGAGGTCGGCTGAGCTGAAGAGAAGGCCGCAGGTGTTTCTAAAAGATTTGTTTCTTAGCGGTCGGTTTGCAGGATTGAAGGACCTGGAAGCGAAGAATGGGCTGGAGCAGGGAGAAATGTTTAGATACATGCAGGTTCGAGATTTTGCCAGAAAAGAGATACAGAGCTTCCCGGAGGAACCAGCCTCCACATTGCTGGAGGAGATGCTGACGACAAGGGGACTGAAGAAGGGGGTAGTGTCAGCGGTGTACGGAGCTATTTTGGAAGAGGATAAGGCACCACTGGAAGGGATCAAAGCAAAGTGGGAGGAAGAGTTGGGAGAGGTTATAGAGGAGGGGATCTGGTGTGAGGTGCACCGGAGAGTACACCTCGCTAGGATGAGCCGATTCTTTGAAGGCATAGAAGATGTGTGTGAGCGTTGCAGGCCGGGGGGGGGGGGGGAGAGAGAGACGGGACAGGGGACGCTAATCACCTCCATATGTTTTGGTCCTGTCCAAAGCTAGAGGATTACTGGAAGGAGGTTTTTAGGGTAATTCCAAGGTGGTACATGTGAAACTGGACCCGGGTCCCCGGGAGGCCATATTCGGGGTGTCGGACCAGCCAGGGTTGGAAACGGGTGCGGAGGCAGATATCATAGCCTTTGCCTCGTTGATCGCCTGAAGGCGGATCCTGCTGGGATGGAGAGAGGCCTCTCCACCTTGTGCCCTGGCGTGGCGGGGGGACCTGTTCGAATTCTTGACTCTTGAGAAGGTTAAGTTTGAACTGAGGGGGAGGACGGAGGGGTTCTACAAGTCATGGGCATTATTCATTTTGCACTTTCAAGAACTGGATAACATCGAACATTAGTTGGGGGGGATGGGTGGGAGGGTTGGGGGGAGAGGGCTGTGTGTATTAAGGGTGACTATGGGTAATCCCTGATTCCTTTTTGTCATTTATGTAAATATGCGGGCTAATGTTTGGGGGTTGGTGGGAGGATGGGATCGTTGTTATTGTTATTGACATATTTGTTGCTGATTATTGCTTATTGTTGGGGGGTGTAAATTTAGGAGAAAATGTGAAAAAGGAGGAGAATATAAAATCTTTAGAAAAAAAAAGGAAGGCCGCAGGCGAGCGAGCTGCCGAGGGCAATGGTGGTGCGGTTGCCCCACTTCTTGGACAGGCGAGACACCTGGGAAGGGAATGAGCTGCGGGTGTAGTGGAACCTGGGCTCAGAACTGCCAATGAGGAGGGCGAGGTTTAATCGGGTGAAGGCTGCCCTCTTCAAAAAGGGGCTGAGGTTTGGTGCTGTACCCGGCCCACCTCTGGGTGACTTTTCAGAATCGAGAAGATTATTTTGGTACGCCAGAGGAAGCAACGGCGTTTTTGAGGGACAATTGTCTGGCAGGAGAAGGGGGGCATTCAACATTTGAGGTGTGAGGAGGTGTTTTCTTTTGGTTGTTTTGGAGAGGTTTTTCTCCTTTGTTATGTTTTGTGGGTTTGGTGGCCAGGTGCTTAGGGAGCACCAAAGTTGAGTGCACCCTTTTCTTCTGTTTCTTTGGGGTGGGGGGAGGGGGGGTCGGCGTGGAGGGGGGGGGGGGGAGGAATGGGGGGGGGGGTAGGAGGTTTGGAGTCTTTGGCCAGGGGCTGCCATGCTAGCTGGGTGGGCTAGTTAATGGGAATACAATGGGGGGCTGTCAGGTGATTGATACGGGGAACGGGGATGGGGTTGTTGTTTTGTTTGGGGTGGGAGGAGGGGTTGCGGATAAGGGTGTGGTTGGTGCGGTTCAGTTGGAAAGGGAGTGATGACGGTGGACATCCAAGGGTGAGCCCAGAGGGTCGCGTGACATGGGCCGGGGGCTGGCCCAAAAACGGATATGGTTGATCGGCAGGGGAAGGGGGTGGGGATCCCCCCGACCAAGCTGGACACATTTAAAGATTGGGGATCAGTGGCTTTGCTGGCAACTGTCAGGCAGATTCCGCTCAGAAGAGACTTTCTGAAGGCCAGTAAACGGGCACTGGTGTTGGCGGTTACTCACTGGTTATAACTATCTGCATGTGACCACCAGTTATTGTATCAGGCCAGCATATGTTCTCTCTTGAAGGACTGAAATTAGACTTGAGGACATTGCAGAACAACAGATTTTTTAGATCTTCTTGCTTCATCAGTTGATTGCAATCCATGGCAACATAAGAGGGCTTTTCTTCTGCATTTTCTCTTCACAAAATCATCAATCACATCATTGTAGGTAAAATCTTGAAAGGATGCATCCCACCGGGCCGAATGCCATAAACCTGGGTGCTGCTGTGCAGCTTTAATCAATGAAAGTTCAGAAAATTCAGACCGATTCAGGAAATCCGTTTTTGAACTGCTCTATGTTTCCACCACCTCTCAATGTCCAGCAAACTATTTTCCCGTTCTAAAGGTGAGTCCACCAGTCAGAGCCCGATGATGTTCTGCATTGTCTACTAATAGGCTCAAGATGCCTATCAGCAAATTCAGAGTTAACAGGCTCTGATTGGCCTTCTCATGGTGTTCCCATACAATTGTCACCTCTCAGGCCCCCCCCCCCCACCATTGGCAGGGGCCCTCCGCTGCAGCGTGTGTATTTCATTGAAAGTGTGCCACTGCGTCCAGGACATCTGCTAAAATTCATCTTTGTAGAATGTAACATTTCACTGAAGGGATGATATTCAACCTTCCTTTCTGGGGAAGTCTGTC
Source organism: Scyliorhinus canicula (assembly GCF_902713615.1). Classification (NCBI taxonomy): domain Eukaryota; kingdom Metazoa; phylum Chordata; class Chondrichthyes; order Carcharhiniformes; family Scyliorhinidae; genus Scyliorhinus; species Scyliorhinus canicula. The sequence continues at coordinate 56,520,215 of NC_052160.1, read as the reverse complement.
TGAAAGTCTCAACTCTGCACATAATCCATTTGAAATGTTCAGATTAAATATCACAATGTAGTCGTAGAAGTAGTTAGGCACATCATGAGGAGAGAACACATTTGGATACAAAAATTACCACTAAACAATCAAAATCCAATTCCCTGAGCTATACTGAAACTTGTTTCCTTTTACTATGCTCAGTAAAACTTCAAATTTTGTTTTACACAATATATTTTTTAAGTTTAGTGGAGCATGGGACGATGGGCCTCAGGGTCACATCCATAGTGAGTTCCTAATCACTTGTGCGATAACAAGAGATGACAAAACATTATCCATTGGAAGGATGACAAATCAGTCCCCACAGGTTCATCTTGTATACATTCTCTCAATGATGTCATTAGCATGGCCTGCCCACATGTTGCCTACCCATTATTTCAGCTCAGGAAATGGAATGGGCCACAAGGGCACCTCACCAAGGGGAGAAAATAAACCTAAAACTTTCCGAAACATAACTAGAGAACAAGGTTAATATCAGAAACATGCATGATGCCGATTGAATAATGATGTCACATTACGGGACTGAGAAGTAAAAGGAGGGGGAGAATCTCCAACCTCATGTAGAGATCAAAATGTGTAAATACCTGCTGTAAATAAGAGTAATGGTTTTGACAAACTACAGACTCGAGCAGCGTACCCCAAAACACTGGTCTAACCACACAACGAACCAATGACTGTTGTCAAGTCCAAACAAAATCCTTCAGCAAAGTATTGTAAACTTGAGACTCAATCAAGCTGTAATTCATTTTAAGATTTGTTCAGGATAATAACGTAGCTGAAGTTAAGAATTTAAATTTCATAACCTTGACTTACTACTTTGAGGGCATTGATGTTAACCTTGTACACAATGCTTCATTATGTTAATACTAAATTTTGCAGTCCAGATGTAATCATCAGTCGAACACCAGGTAACTTAAAAGAACTGTTTATTTACCGTGGGGCTGTAGCACAGCTGTGACTCAGAGTTACAGCAAGTGAAAAAGCAAAATTATCTCAGTTACAGTTGACTATATATTCTTACAAAACCCATCACACCTTTCAATCATTTGTGATACAATTAGCCCATTACGCCCCTCCTTTAAGTAATTATTCCCTTCCCATCATTAATAATACAATTTGTTTCATAGCATATTAATTCTTTATCAAAAAGTCCTAAGGAGTGAATCTTCCCCCGGCTTTGTTTCGTTCCCACCACAGATTCTCACAGACTGTCAAGGTCGTGATAACGCGTTCTCACAGGAACAATTCATTTCACAAAGCTGGTATACAAACCTGACATTCCATTACCCATTAAGCTCTGATTTAACTTGACCAAACTCTCATTCCATTTACCATCATGCTCTGATTCTAACTTGAGCCAAAATCTCATTCCATTTCCCATCATGCTCTGATTCTAACTTGAGCCAAACTCTCATTTATACAAGGCTTTTTATGATGGCTACTGAAAGTTCAGAAACTATAATTTCAAATTAGTATGCAGTGGAGCCGTGGCACAGAGTTTCCAGATGGAATAATCATATGAAAATAATGACTGCAGTAAGACTGACAAGTTCAGTTGGCATTCCTGCCTTTAAGACAAACTGCGTGAAAAAAAATCAAGCTGACTGGAAAATAAATGATGGGATTAATGTTTGGTGCTGATAGGAAGAGAGCTTGGTTTTACAGTAAGTTACGTGAAGCTACTTTTTCAAATTATCATTCATGTTTTCGCAATGCATGGATTTGGTCATTGTCTCAAATGCAAATGTAATTTGAATTATCATAATGCTATTAGAATTGTGGAGCCCAGGAAAACATTTGGAGTTACTCATGTTAATTAAAGTCTTCATTATCTTACCATTGGTAAATCTTTGTTACTAGTTCCTCTCCTTCAAGTGAAATGGAAACATAAATATGATTTTAGGTCTCTCACAGTGGCTCATTGCTGGATAGTTGCAGTGCAGCAAGTGTGCTGCATCTATCCAGAACCACTGGAATTTCCTAGGCTGGACACGTCTGGCACACACCTGACAAAGGGAAAGATCTTTCCTAACTAGTGGTCTCAGAGCCTTCAAGCTGGTTTTGGGTAACAGGAGCATAGCCTAAAGGTGTGCAGGTGAGGTGGATTGGCCATACTAAATTGCCACTTCATGTCCAAAGATGTGCAGGTTGGGTGGGATTACGGGGATAGGATGGGGGAGTGGGCCTGGGTATGGAGATCTTTCAGAGGGCAGGTGCAGGCTCGATGAGCCAAATGGCCTCCTTCTGCACTGTAGGGATTCTCTGACTGCTTCAAGGTCTGAAGATTGGCTCGTTTACAAAAATTAATGCGTACTTTCTGTGACCCTCATCGGCTTGGACCCTTTTAAATCCAATACTAGCTTTTCCAATACAAAAGCTTGGTGAAGAAAAGAGTGGTTGCTTGATGACCAGGGGCACTCTTAGAGTAGGAAGGCTTTCTGTGACTGTTTTTAATTGATTTAAACGAAGAACAAAGAAAAGTACAGAACAGGAACAGGCCCTTCGACCCTCCAAGTTTGCGTCGACCATGCTGCCTGTCTAAACTGAAATCTTCTACACTTCCGGGGTCCGTATCCCTCTATTTTCAACCCTATTCATGTATTTGTCAAGATGCCCCTTAAATGTCACTATCGTAAATAGTTTGATAGCAGTTAGTGACAGACAGCAAGAGTGGGAACACCACTCTGCTGTAAGAAATGCCACACAATGGACTAATGGTTAAGAAAGCCAGTGCCAGAAATCTAAAGGACAGTTAGTAAAGGAAACTAGAAAAAATGAAGAGAGGTTTCCAGGAAGCTTGAAGTTAAAGGAACAGAGGAAATAGTGGCTAGCACAGGATACATTTCAGGAAGCCTGAAGCTAAAAAGGAATTGACTAGCGAGAAGCCAGAAAGATATCTGAGGTGGTTCTCAGGTTTGTGATATCTTGCTACAGCTTGTGAGACGTTAACTGAAATAACTGTGGAGAAATCGGTCAGTGGATCTCGGAGTTTGCGTAAAAGCATTCAAGACAATGAAATCCTTAAAGGAGAGTTTGAAAAACTGGAGGTGGATCCTTATTAAAACAGTTGAGAGAAAGCTTTATTTCAAAGAACAGTTGGAAAACCTACAAGTGGATTTTTGATGAAAATAGCCGATGGAAAGCATTGTTTGAAAGAAGATTCTAACATGTATTTTTCTTGAGAGCGGAGTTTGGAAACACTCTTGTGACAATCATCTGGGGGAACTTGAGGAGAAATCTACAGCGGATTGTTTGAGTGGCATTGGCCATTTGGTTTTAGAGTCAGGTGTTATCCTTGAAATATGTGTATATTTGTGAAGATAAGTGGGAGTGAAGGAGTCTTGTATTATAATCATACTTTTTATATTTAACATATGTTTTTATCTTGTTGTTAAAAACTAATTGGCAGTCCTGTGACTCTGTTCCTCCATGTTTTCTAAAAAAAAAGTGAAAATTCCGATTGTCTGAGCCAGGGTTCCATTCTGGGATCTTGCTGTCCAGTAGCAATGTCAACTGATATCATAACAGTGTGCATCAGCCATGATGTCACCAGGCAGGTATGCAGCCAATCACACTGAAGTATTCAGACATAGCAAACCATTAACATTAAAGCCACTTAACATATCTTTTCTTTTTAAACTTAAAGCTTCACATACTAAAATAAATAATTACGATTGAAATAAGATAGAAGCTAAAACAAACTTCCTAAATTTTTAAATCAGATTTTTGCCTTTATGGAAAAATTTCACATTCCACAATTATAAAAATAGCTTCCGGGGGACAGTGCAGGTGTTTAGCAGTAATTATGGTGTCAGCATCCTGTTTAAAAAGTTAATAACCCCCATTCTGAATATTGTGCCATTTGCAAGGTAGAAAGATTATGGAAAGATTTGGAGGTCAGTCCTGGACTCCATTTCTTCTCCTGTGGCTGATGCCGATTAAACTTGTATTGGGTTTAAAAGGGTCCAGCAGCAAGCCAATGAGAATCACCTTTTCCAAGATTTTTACTCAGACCAACAGAATAATGGAAATTCTCAACAAAGATTTCCCATTGATCGCAGCCTGCGTAGGACAAGGGCAGCCTCAACAGTCCACCTGCTTGAGAAGTGCAGAATGATTGACAGTAACTTCTGGATTTTTCTGTTATTATTTATTTAATTCTGTTATGGGATGTGGGTATTGCTGGCATTGGCAAATTTGTTGCCCATCCTCAATTGTCTTTGAGAAGGTTGTGATGAGCTGGCTTCTTGAGCCGGTGCAGTTCATATGGTGTAGATGTACCTACAGTGGTTTAAGGGTTTGGATTTTGATCCAGTGACAGTGAAGGAACAGCGGTACATTTCCAAAACAGGATGGTCCTTGACTTGAAGGGAACCTTGCAGGTCATGGCATTCCCATTTGCTTGCTGCTTTTGTTCTTCTAGGTGGCAAAGGTTGCAGGTTTGGAAGGTGCTCTTGAAGGAGCATTGGTGGGTTGCTGCCGTGCACCTTGGTACAATAGCCTGGGAAGGCCTTTGGTGAAACTTTAAGATTGCGGTGAGGTGCCCATCAAGTGGGCTGCTTAGTCCACGATAGTGTTGAGCTCGAGTGGTGTTGGAGATACACTCACCAAAGCAAGTGAGAATATTCCATTACACTCCTGAATTGTGCTTTCTAGATGGTGGATAGGCTTTGGGGCGTCAGGAGGAAAAATACATTTATCAAAATTTCCAGTCTTTGACCTACCCTTGTAGCCACAGTATTTGGCTTTTAAAGATATTTATTAAAGTTTTATATAATAACACAAACAATATTACAATCAACCAACAAAATCGTGAAGGTACAATGTCAAAAAGGTGCAAACAAATCTGCAATCAAAAACACAAATTAAAACCTAAATACTATAACTAAACCCCCCAACAGCTGACGGTATTTAGATCCTCAGAAAAGGAAATAAAAGGTTGCCATCTGAGGTAGAACCTCCCCATCGATGGTATTGTTTTGAAGTGCAGGAATGTCATTAAATCGCCCAGCCAGGCAGAAGCACTGGTCGGGATGGGAGACCTCCAGCTAAGCAATATTCACCTTCAGGCCAGCAGTGAGGCAAAGGCGACAACATCTGCCCCTACCCCAGAGTGAAACGCCCGTGAGTCTGAGATCCCAAAGATGGCGACCAATTGACATGGCTCTAGAACTACCTAAAGAATCTCTATTATTATAGTGTTGAAAAATGAAATCCAGAAGCTGGCAAGTTTGGGATAATTCCAAAACATTTGTGTGTGGTTAGCTGGTGCAAGCAAACAACAATCATACGTGTCCTCCAAGTTTGGGAAAAAGCCACTCATCCTTGTCCTGGTCAAGTGTGTCCTGTACAATAGTTTGAACTGGAATAGACTCAACCGAGCTCAAGAGGATGTGGAGTTCCTCCTGTGGAGAGCTTCCCTCCAAGCCTCAGCACAGGATCCAGCTCCCTCTCCCATCTCGCCCTCACCCCCTCCAATGGGGCAGAATCTGACGAGAGAACATAGCCATACAGATCCGAAATAGACCCTTGCCAGGTTGAGTCGAGGATAAAACATTCTTAAACAAAGGGGAGCAGGGCCAAAGGAAAGGAAGGAAAAACTTTATGGGAAAAGTCACAAATCTGAAAATAACAAAATAGGCTGGAATTGGGCACCTGAAATTTGTCAGCCAGCTCTTTAAAACTGGTCCCTAAAATACTTAAGTCCCTATGACCTCCAAGATTTAAATGAAGGGTCCAAAGCAGAAAGTAAGAGTTGATTATTATAAATAGGGGCTAAAGAAGATGGGGGAAAAAAAGCTTAAAGTGCTGCTGAACCGTTTCCAAATCCTGAGGGAGGATTTGAGGAAAATCTAGCAGGAGAGCAGGGCAGTGGTGCAGCAATTATGGCATGAAGAATAGAGGTAGTGCATGAGCGAGCCTCCATTTTGCTCTAAATCGAGTCACTGTCACTAATCCACTGCAAAGTTTTTTTGGACTTAGCCACCTAATAGTAATAAAAATAATTTGGGAGAGCCAAGCCTCCCGCCCGCCTATCTCTCTGGAGCAGAACACTGCGGATTCTGGGACACTTACCACCCAAATAAAAGCAGAAATCAATTTGTTAACCTTAACAAAAAAGGATTTGGACAAAAAAATAGGGATACTTGGAATGAAAAATAATAAAAAACCTGGGAAGTACATTCTTTTAATTGTTTGGATCCTATTTACCAGAGACAGAGGGACGTTTTTCTATCTCGGTAGATCCACTCTGACATTATTGATCAGGCTTGAGTTTTATGAAGTGAGGCCCAATTACGGGACACCTGGACCTCTAATAATGGAAACTGATATTGGAAAGGCGAAAAGATAATGAGCTAAATTGAGCTCTTCTATTGGGGATTCATCAGAAGATACTCACTCTTACCTAAGTTCAGTTTATAACCAGAGAAAGAACCAAACTTATTAAGCATCTTCATTATGTTATCTATGGAGGGAGTCAGGTCCGTAATATACCGAAGTAGATCACCTGCATAAAGCAACACTCGATGTGCCACCCCATCTCGACAAATACCCCTCCACTGATCAGAGGCCCTCAACACTATAGAGAGAGGCTCTACTGCAAAGGCAAAGAGAAGTGGGAAAAGAGGGCAGCCCTGTTTAGTGCCCCTACCCAAGGGAAAGTAATCAGAGTGTAGAATGCTTGTGCGAATGCTGGCGGCAGGAGCATGAAACAACAGATAAATCCAGGAGAGAAATTTATGGCCAAATCCAAATCTCCCAAGAATCTCGGATATCCCATTCCACACTATCAAATACTTTTACAACATCGAGAGATACTACAGTCTCAGGCTTGGATGCTGGGGGTGGGGAAAGAAGAACGTTTAAAGGTGACAAATATTGGTCGACAATTGTCAGCCCTTCACAAAGCCTATTTGATCCTCCGAAACTGTACCTGGGAGGCAAAGCTCCTGCTGGAGCGCAAGTGTGAAGCAAATAATGGCATGATGGGAAAACTAGTCAAGTCTTCTTGGTACAAGTGAATTTAAACTGATTTTCATATAACCTAAGGCCCAGAATACAGAGACAGCCGAGGTCAGCATGTCCTGAGAACTGGGTGACTCTGAGAGTCTAGATAAGGCTTGAACTTAGAAGCAGTCTCAATACATAACAAGCTGAACAACTATTTCTTCCTGTTCCTAAACAACTTCTTCCCTTTCTTAAAACAAAGACAAGATAATGATATGAAACTCAAGTCCCCTAAAGGTCAGAAGGTGACGCCATTGTAACGATTATTACTTATGTTTTACTTTCAATCAAATTCCTGACCAAGCTGTATTCATGTTATCTTGATCCTATAATGTATAAGAATCGCCTTCTTTTCCTGTACTATCGCAGACTTGGGACGGACTCCGCAGTTTGTAATTGACTGCCTTCCGACTTTCCAAGTTTCTGCCATTTCTGCTAGCAGTTCTAATTAGTGAATAAAGTTCAGTTTTGCTTATCTAATGAATGCTGTTTGAATTTCTCTATCACAGTCAAGACGCGGGGAAAATATAAAATACAACACAAGGACCTTAGCCAGCAGCGTAATTTCCATGTTTAAAAGTGAGATGGGTCAATATGAACCAAAATTGGCTGGGTCCTTGTCCCCTTTAAGGAGTAAAGTGATTGAGGCTTGAATGAGGTTCGGAGGCAATGAACCCCAAGACAATGAGTCATTAAACATATGCAATATTAAGGGTACGAGTTGTTCCGAGAATGTTTTATAAAACTCGACCTGGAGGCCATCAGAACCTGGGGCTTGCCAGGTTGAAGCAGCCCAATACATTTTAAAATGTCTTCCGGGCAGAATGGGGAATCTAAATCACAGTTGGGAGGAACAAACCATCAAGAAGTCAGCCATGATCGAGTTATCAGCAGGGGGTTCGGACTTATGTAGGTTGCATTAATAAGATCTAAAAGCTGCGTGGACCTGGAGAGGGGTGGACACATGATTGCTGCCCTTATTGCGTATCCTGTGAGACTGCTTGCCATTTGAGTTGATGAGCCAGAAGACGACTGGCCTCCCCTGGAGTGTTGGAGCTGACACACAGCCTTGCCAGTGGGCATCAACTCGAACTGGGTCCATACTTTTTTCCTGTTTGTCAGTAACTCCAGAGTGGGATCAAGCGAGTATAGGTGGTCCACCTCTAGGATGGAATCCACCAGCCTCTGCTGCTCAACTTCTGTTTTCAGCATGGATGCCCAATTAGAAATAATTTCCCCTCCAGTGATGGCCTTAACAGGCTTCCAAAGCGTGGAGGGAGAGATTAAGTTTGACTTGTTTAGTTTGATAAAATCCTCTATGTAGGTAGACAAATGCTCACAAAATGTATTGCCTGACAGCAGAGTGATGTTTAGTCTCCAGGGTGGGTGTTGGGCAGGCAGGACCAGTCCAACAGTAGAGCGACAAAATGTGGGACATGATTGGAGATAACAATTGCTGAGGACTCAGCTGCAACCACCGAAAGTCAATGCGGGAATACACATGATGGACATGTGAAAAGAAAGAAAAATCCTGATTGTTCGGGTATTGAAAGCACCTGGAATCCACCTTCCCCAAGTTGTACATTAAAAGAGGACCAAGCGCTGGCCACGCAGGATGGGACAAGGATTTATGTTTGGAAAGATCCAATTTAGGGTCTAAAACACAGTTCAAGTCATCTCCTAGAATCATCAGGTGCGAGCCAAAGTTGGGAAGGGTGTTCAAAAGAGAATTGATAATGTTTGTGTCATCCCAGTTAGGGGCATAGATGTTAACCATGACTACCGGAGTGTTCTCCACGGAGCCACACACGATAATATAACAACCATTAGGGTCGGTATAATCAGAGAGGAGGAGAATTTAATTCCTTTATTAATTAAAATTGCCATATCCCTCCCTGGCCATGCCATTAAAACTGGAGTGAAAAACCTGCACAGCCCAACCATTCTGTAACCTGGTCTGGTCCTTGACACGCAAGTGGGTTTCCTGCAAGAAGACAGCATCAGAGTTTAGGCTCTTAAATTGGGCGAATGCCTTTGACTCTTTTACTGGCCATTCAGACCCTGAACATTCCAGGTAACCAGACGAACCGCAGGACTCCCACCATTCCTTAATCGGGGGTCAGCCATTCCCAAAGAGAAATACCAAACAAGGGACAGTGAAAAGGGAAAGAAATCCACTCAAGCTGGCCACCGAGCCAAGTCAGATGACTCAACAAAAAAGAACCCACAAACACCGTCAGCAAACTAACACTAAACCCCTCCCCCCAACCACCTAAATAATGCCACATTGAAATAGTAAAAAACAATACCTTATCTCGAAAACCACAGTTAACAAAACACAACTAACATTGCATGCTCTTGTCACAGACTAATTGTGAGGAGCTGCAGAAAATCCGCTATCTCCACTTCTGTTAGCTAACCCCTTCATGAGCAGGAAGACTCCCAAATAAAAAGTAAAACTTTATCTAATTTACAGCGCCACATTAATGTTCAATTATCAACAGCCAACAATGAAAAGAGTAAGGGAACAATACACTGATAACAAACAAACCCTGAACATCAAAAAAATGAAATATGAAATGCTGTTCTGTAGGACCATGAAATAGAAGAAACATAAATAAAACAGTGCCCAATTTAGATTTTGAACATAGGAGTCTCGTCTCCGGCAACTCAAAAGTGGTCTTACTCTCCAACGGTCACCCGAAGGCGAGCTGGGCAAACCTTTGACTTGTTTTTTTATTCAAGATGGCTTCACTCCATTGAAGGCATCTCTTTGTTTTGTCAGGTCCGCACTCAGATCTTAGTGTAGCCTGATGGAGTGGCCCTCACACTTTATATCTTGATGCTCTCGAGCCAGGCAAAGGACCTATTCTTCATCTTTGAAGTTATGCATTGTAACCTGCACAGATCCTATTGGGTAGAGTTAATTGGTTACTCCATGGATCTTGGGGAATGTGAGTTCCCTCGATCAGGGGGTGGGGCAATCATTTACCTTTTCTCGCACACAATTAGAACCGGCCAGTTGGGTACTGGCTAGAGAGAAGACCAGTAGCGAATTACTGGTTCTGTGTAAATATTAGTGAGAATAAAGTTAAGTTTTGTTTGACTCACAAAACCGTTTTGGACTCTTTATGGTGGTCACAAAACTAGGAAATCGTCCGATGACCACAAGAGACGGATGTCCAGATCGAGGCTTCGGTCGCAGAGAGCGATGGACCCGGTCTAACTCTGGGGGGAATGTGAACAAACACTCCCCCCACCATTTTGCAAAACATGTCCAAAAAATATTCAGAAGGGGTGCGACCCTCTATCCTCTCTGGAAATCCCACAATGCAAATCTAGTGCCTTCTGGATCTATTATCCACTTGGTATGGCTTTCAATGATTTGTTACATTCGACCACTGTAGTAAGATGGGCTTCTGGAGAAGTAATCCAATCACTGTGGTCTGTTAATGCCGTCTCATTGCTTTTGATTGTGACACCATGATCCTCGATGGTCTTATTCAACTTTCCAAGGCTGAATGGATATGGGCCAAGGCCTCCTCAATCGATCTTTTAAGAACTACCGCCAGATGTTTATGCCGTTTCTCTAGTTCACTCACCACAATGTAAATGAGATAGTCGGCTGTCAGTGGAGTGGTCACAAAAGGAAAAGGAGAGCCCAGGGCAGCATAGTGGTTAGCATGGTTGCTTCACAGCTCCAGAGCCCCGGGTTTGATTCCCACTTTGGTCACTGTCAATGCAGAGTCTGCACATTCTCCTCGTGTTTGCGTGGGTTTCCTCCGGGTGCTCTGGTTTCCTCCCACAGTCAAAAGATGTGCAAGTTAGGTGGACTGGCCATGATAAATTACCCTTAGTGTCCAAAAGAGGTTGGGTGGGGTTGCGGGGATGGGGGGGATGGGGTGGAGGTGTGGGGATGGGGTGGAGGTGTGGGGATAGGGTGGAGGTGTGGGGATAGGGTGGAGTTATGTGCTTGGCTAGAGTGTTCTTTCCAAGGGCCGGTGCAGACTCGATGGGCCCGAATGGCCTCCTTCTGCACTGTAAATTCTATGATTCTATGATCTTACTTCTGGAAGAATCCTGCGAGGTTTCAGAATCCGTCAACAGATTTCAGCCCAAATTCTTCTTATTTTTCTCTCTCCTGGGCATCTCCGTAGGTAAAAGCTCTTTATTTACTAAATTATTGTGTTTCTTAAAGTTAAATAGTTTGTGGCACCAGAAAAGAGGGTAAAAATAATCTACCTCATGCATGTCCTCTCCTGACATTGCGTCACTGGAAGTCCAGTTGCAGCATTTATTTTTGAAAATATTTTAATGAAAGTTTTTATTTCATAAACCACAAAGTAAACAAATCCATGCAAACAAAATACCAATTACAAACCCCTACCCTTGCAGAGGAAAAAAACCCAAACATAATCCCCCACCGCTGCCAGCCCTGACCCACTGACTGTGAACAATTCCTAAAGATAAAAGACAAAAGTCGCCTCCGGTAGGCCCAGGCCCCATCCAAGACAGCTGCCAACCCCACGCCTAGGACGATTCGCACAAAAGCCCTTAGTGCCAGTTAGATCCCCACCCCCTCCCCCCCCATAACCCTGCAAAAAGCTTTTGAAAAATGACTCCCTCCCCTCCCCCCCTCCCCCCCCCAAACAAACAAGCTTGGCTCACTGAATCTAGCTCAAGCAAGTCCAACAGGCCGCAGTCCCTCCCCCCACCTCACTCCCGTTCACTAACTGAAACTTTACAGCCAGCAAAGGTAACCCCCACCCCCATCCAGGCTGCATGCTCAAAGAACAAAGAAAAACAACACCCCCCAACCCTTACCGGCTACAGAAGAGTAACCAACACCCTTACAATACTTAATACTCCTCCCGAGGGCCATATATTCCCCATACCGTTGCCCTGGCCATTACCTCAAGACAACCGCAGCCCCCTCACTCCCAAACATACAACAAATGCTGTTATGGACCAGGGTTTAGAGAACCCCAAAGTGTATCATGGCGTTCACCTGACCCACAACTTTTCCGATTGTGGTATGGGGCGTACACGGCCCAATCTACAGGTGTGGTACAGCAGAAATGGAAAAGTATTTTTTAAAGCAAAACAATGTTTATTCTATGAACTCAAGTTAACCTTTTTAAAACATACAGCGAACATCTTAGCAACCATCAATTCAAATACAGCCCCCAAAGAATACGACACTAAGTAATCCTTAATAACTTCCCAAACAACATCCAGAAGACAAACAAAACACCTTTTAACAGAAGCACATTAGGTTTACATTCACTACTGAGAACATTTATAATTCTGAATTCACCAAATGATCAAGAGATAGTCTTTTCATGACAAAGAGAACAAGAGTACACCTGCTTTGTCGGCTTCAGCTCCAACACACTGAAAAACGAAACCAAAAAAAAGAGACACACCCAAGCTTTTCTCAAAGTGAAACCAAAAAGCAGAGCCAAAGCTCAGCTCCACCCACACTCTGACATCACTGCAGTAACATTAGCCGCCAAACATTTCTTAAAGTGACATTCTCATGACAATACAAACTACATTACCTCTCCAACCAATCCCTCCTTACTACCCCCATTAAAGTCCCAATCAAATTTAATCAAGTCCAAGTCTGTGGTCCTTGAACAAAAGCTTCCGCCTCTTCCGACGTATTGAAAAAATTATCTTTTGACCGAAAAGTCACTCTCGGCCTCCAAACCTGACTCCACTCCTGAATAGCCTCATTAAAAACCACATGCTTATTTGCCAACTCTGTTCCGACAATGATGCTTCCTTCCCACCTTGAGCCCCGATTCACTTTGGCCCATTGCTGAACCCGCTCCTTCTCCTGGAAGCTGTGGAATCCAATAATCACTGCCCACAGTGGCTCATTCACCTCAGGCCTCCGCCTGAGTACTCAGTGGGCCTGATCCAACTCTGGAAAGGGACAATCGCGCCCCCTCACTAGAAAAAGCTTGGCAAACATCTGAGAAAAGTACTCAGTCGGCTTCGAGCCCTCCACTCCCTCCGGCAACCCCACGATTCTGAGGTTCTGTCTCCTCAACCTGTTCTCTAAGTCATGCACCTTTGCCCTCAGAGTCTTGTTCCTCTCCTCAATGAGCAAAATCTCAGCTTCCAATGAAGTGATTCAATCTCCATGCCGTGACAAGGCTGCCTCCACACCCTTTAGCACCTTTCCATGCTCCTTCACCACCTCAAGAGGTTTTCTTCAGCTTCACCTGGATCGGGCTAAGTGCCTCCTCAATTGACCGCTTAAGGGTTTCCATCAACATCCTGCTCTGCTCCTCAGAATGCTTTGCAAACTGTTTTTCAAACTCCTACGCCATCACCTCAGTCAGCGTTTCCACCATAATAAGAGCGGCTCTTGACAAGGCCGGGTCCGTCTCCTCCCCTCCTGCTGAGCTTCGCGGGCTTTCTGACTTCGTCGAAAGATTGCCCCCTGCAATCTTCTTGCCACCGACATTCTTCATAGATTCCAACATATTTTAGCCGACAAACGTCTTATCCCATGCAATGGGCCAGATTTGGTAACCAAAATTCCCAAGAAGTACGTTTAAAAAGTCCAAAAAACAAAGACCATATCAGGAACTATCTTGTATGGGACCTTCACCTGCCAGTCACCACTGGAAGCCCAGTCACAGTATTCATTTAGCTGTTCCAATTAAGTCTCTGGTCAGTTGTAGCTCTTCGGATGTTGATGATTTGAAATTCAGCAACGGTATTGCAATATCAAGGAGAGATAGTTAGATTCTCTCTTGTTGGAGATGCTTCAGGCTCTTCTGTGGCATGAATTCTATTTACCACTTATCAGCCAGAGCCTGAATCCTGTCCAGGTCTTGCTGCATGCGTACACTGACTGCTTCATTATCTGAAGGGTTGCGAATAGAACTAAACACAGTGCAATCATCAACGAACATCCTCACTTTTGACCTTACAATAATAATAATTATTGTCACAAGTAAGTTTGCATTAACACTGCAAGGAAGTTACTGTGAAAAGCCCCTAGTCGCCACATTCCAGGTACACAGAGGGAGAAGTCAAAATGTCCAATTAACCTAACAGCACATCTTTCGGGTCTTGGGGGAGGAAATCCATGCAGATGTGGGGAGAACGTGCAGTCTCCGCACAGACAGTGTCCCAAGCCGGGAATCGAACCTGGGACCCTGGCGCTGTGAAGCAAGAGTGCGACCCACTGTGCTACCGTGTTGCCATGGAAAGAATGTCATTGATGAAGCAGCTGAAGATGGTTGAGCCTAAGACCTTGCCTTGAAGAACTCCAGCACTAGTGTCTTTGTGCTGGGGCTGAGATGATTGGCCTCCAAAACCCACAATCATCTTCCTTTGTGCTGGGTGTTACTCCAATCAGTGGAGAATTTTCGCCTGATTATCTTTGACTTCAATTTTACTTGGGTTCCTTGATGCAACACTCAGTCAAATTCTGCCTTGATGTCAAGGGCAGTCACTCTCCTCTCACATCTGGAATTCAGATCTTTGGACCACTATTTGGACAAGGCTGGAATGGGTTTTGTAGCTGGGTGGCCCTGGTGGAACCCAAATGGGGTGTCAGTGAGCAGATCTTTTGTGAGTAAAAGTCACTTGACGACACCATAAATGACACTTTCCATTACTTTGTTGATGATTGAGATGGTATGATAACTGGCCAGACTGGACCTGTCCTGCTTTTAGCTTATAGGATACGGGCAATGGGCGGCACGGAAGCACAGTGGTTAGCACTGCTGCTTCACAGTGCCAGGGTCCCAGGTTCGATTCCCGGCTTGGGTCACTGTCTGTGCAGAGTCTGCACGTTCTCCCTGTGTCTGCGTGGGTTTCCCCGGAGTGCTCCGGTTTTCTCCCACAAGTCCTGAAAGCCCTGTTAGGTAATTTGGACATTCAGAATTCTCCCTCTGTGTAACCGACCAGGTGCTGGAATGTGCCGACTAGGGTCTTTTCACGGTAACTTCATTGCAGTGTTAATGCAAACCTACTTGTGACAATAAAGATTATGATTATTATTTTCCACATTGTCAGGTCGATACCTGTGTTATAGCTGTATTGGAACAACTTGGCTAGTTCTGGAGCACATGCTTTCAGCATTACATCAAAAATGTTGTCAGGGTCCATAGGTTCTGCAATATTCTGGGCATGTACGGACAAAAAAAGTTGCTGACAGTTTGAGGGAAATACTATTGCAAAATCCAGGCCAATCTTTTCATGCTGATTTTTCTGTATTTTATAATTTGGTCCGTTGCCTAGGAATTGAGAATTTCCAAGCAGCTGCTCATTGACTGAAACCTACCTCAGATTCATGCTTTAAACCATACTATGCACAATTTCATTTTAGCAGCTTTACTGACAGAAATCGCCCATGGTAACCTGTCTCAGGATATGCAGATTCCGGTCTCGTCTCCACAACAAGTAGTAGAGCAGAGGGTTTCAAGGAATAATCCAGATTACAAAGAGTTCGATTTTTGCAGCTCAAAACCCCAGATTACTGGAACAAATGCCACAGGAGATCTGGTATTAAGATGATGTTTGTTGTGCAATCTCAGCAATAATGGGTCTTACTCGAAGAACTCTTGGAAATTTCCATTTTCAGCCATCTGTTGATGAGATTTATCAATCTTCAGCTGATCTGTTTGATTGGACAACAATGATATGAAACATAAAACAAAGGTGGGACGGTTTGCTTATTTATACCACCAATATATTTCACCACAACGCCATTAAAGAAAATTTGTTTCCATTTCATTGAGCAAGGGCTGACATCAATGTCAAAGTTATCATATGCCTGGGGCTCATTTTGTTACTGCCTAGTTGAAACAGCTGTAAATAGGACAATGCCAGCCCCTGAAGGGAAGAGTGTCAGCAAGTCAGGAAAGATATCATTTCTTTGAAGTAAATTGATTTTCTCACCTCCCTGCAACGTATACTCAGCTGCTGCCCTGCTGTACGCACCAAGTCCAGCACTATTGTACGCCGCAACTTGGATTTCATACTGGGTCCAAATGATGAGGTCCTTAAGCAGACAATAGGTCACTCCAGGGCTAGTGATGTTCTTAAACTGGTATCCACCTGGAAGGCCTGCAAGTCGATACCTACAAAGAAACAGACTGAAACTCAAAGTGGTATCGTGGAAATTGCAATGGGATTGGATTCACTTCAGGTGTATAAACAAAGCAATGAAAAATATTAGCATTCTATGATACAGATATCTCACTCTGAAGAAATATAAATTGTCGCAGTATGCTATACAGAACTCGACAAAAATGAGCAAGATTTGTTTTAATTTTTATAATTTGCAATCCACACCTTTTTTAATATGCAAGCAGTTTCTTTTCTCTTTTTTTTCTTCAGCAGTTTCTTTTCTAGTTTGGGGGATATTACTAAAAATATCAAAATCACAAAATACCGAGAAGTTCATTGACAAAAATCTGAGACCATTTTGTTTATAATGTCCCTCAGGTGATAATTAAAAACAACACATTTGATAATTGTGACAGATGCAAATAGAACAGAGTTGGATTAGGATCATGTTAAAATACCACAAGATTGACAGCACAGATATAAATGTTGCAACAGGATTTATTCCCTTGGGACTGGGCATAAATTAATCACCTCGGCCACTGAATTAGTCAAATATTGTCTATGAAAATAAGACCTGGTTACAGCATTTATTGCTTTTACAACCTGGCGTCATTCCACAAAATTGTCATCAAATGTTTTGAACGTTTTTGAAAGCATCAAGGAATAAACCGTAAATCGGACAGAAAAAACATGCATCCAAGTTCAGTTTATTAGCAAACCACGTTCTCCTGCTGTTTCCAATTGCTTTATCATATCATGCCTGCCCCTTAAACTAATTTTATTAATTGTTTTTCAATATTGATGCCATTAATATCCTTGGATAATTTTCTTGTTTTCATTACACCTTCTCTCCAGTGTGATCACTGTAAATCATGATAATTGTGGTAAATGAAAAGAACAGCAGTGGGCTAAATTGCTACACGCCATCGCCACTGCTGTCTGCACCTACCCAGCACAGTTGTTAAAATATTCCATCTGGAATCATTGCAGGGGCAGTGAAACTGCTGTGAGAATTGCACCACATTCTTCATCAATATTTTGCTGCTGATTAAAAAGTAAGCAATGTTGACACCAGGGATTGGATCACCTTGGGCACTCCCTCTTTACCACCACAATGATACGCTATGCATCAATATGATCGTTTCCATTTCCCATACCTGCTGTCCCCATGAGGCTGTCAGTTTTATGTCAATTTGGGTCAAATTATGTGCGTTCTACGCCCATTAGCAACCGGATTGGGACCGACTAAAATCAGTTTGACGTGGGACTTTTATAGCCAGCAGAAAGCACACTTTCATTCAGTCAGACCCTGACAGATTTAATATTGGGTCCCACGGGTGCAACACTACTGTGTTAATCTATTGCATAGTAGTACCTCCAAGAATTGACTCAGTAGCAAATTCCGTAAGAAAACCAGCACTGCACTTTTTTTAAACTGGGGAAAGTGTTCTGTTTCGATAAATAACAGCATCAATGGTGGTTTACAATGTTATTCTGAACTTGCACTGTGATATTTTAATAAAAATTCAATTTCCAAAAGAAATCACTCCATGTCCTTCCCCATCCATAGTTTCTGTTGTGTTATGTATGAAAGCAAAGTACATATTTAATGTACTGTTGAAAATGTATAATTAATGTTGCATAAAGATTCTTAATACCGTTCTGCATATATTATTTAAAACTTTTTGTTGGCAATGTTCCTACTTGGATTCCACTTCTTTTTAAGTGGAATTTTCTTGATTTGAGAGAGTTTGTTATAGCTTTACTCTGTACCTGAGAATGTATCCTTTGAGGACCCCATTGATCTCTTGCTCTGGGGGAGGCTGCCACTGTACCATTATGGATTGGTTTGTCCGACCACTGGCCATAATATTCTGGGGAGGGGCACTAGGAGGTTCTTCAGGTAACAGGAGTCTGAAACCAAGCACATTGCACAATGCATTAAAACATTAGAAATACAGGAAGCCAAATGAAGACATTCTCCCACTGTGAATAGTCCATGTAAGCAAGATAAAGCAGCCGAAAAATAACACCATGTTTTCAATTAATGTTCTTTAAAATACTAAATAAATAAATTGCACAGTAGAAAATTAGAAAATATTCTGTGACCTGATTTTGAAGTTGGTGAAGAGGGATGACAAATTTTGCCTTTTCGGAAGTTTTTAAAAATTAATAATTTAGAATACCCAATCATTTTTTCCAATTAAGGGGCAATTTAGCATGGCCAATTCACCTATCCTGCACATCTTTGGGTTGTGGGGGTGAAACCCACGCAGACACGGGGAGAACGTGCGAACTCCACACGGACAGTGACCCAGGGCCGGGATTCGAACCTGGGTCCTCAGCACACTAGGCATCAATGCTAACCACTGTGCTACCGTGCTGCCCCAGGAAGTTTTTTTTGAAAGCAGTTATTTTGCTCTGCAAACTAATTTCTCGAACTTTCAGTCAAATGCACAATGCATTACTTTCCATATCTGTGCTTGAACAGTTAAAAAAAAACTTCTTTGCAAGATAGACTTGGGGATGTGTTTAATCAGGAGCAAACAAACACAATTTGCTGTCAGGAAAAGTTTTGGTAATGTCCCTTCAAAGCTAAGAACGTGAGGTTCAAAATGCAGGAGGTGGTGGCTGACTAGGGGAGGTAGGTATGCAACCAGCAATGGGTGCTTGGGAGGGGAGGTTGGTGGTGCTTGGGAGGGGAGGTTGGTGGTGCTTGTTAGCATTTTCGACCTGAATTGGGACGACGTCGGATTTATGAAAAAAATGTTGTCTGCCATACTGAATTGAGTCAGACATGAGGCAGTTTTGGTGGCAGTTGGAGGGTGCCGAAGTAGGAGAGGGCAGGGTTGGAGGAGCCAGTGGGGTGGAAGTGGGAATAGAGATAGGGAAGATGCAGACGGGTAAGGCGCTGGGACTGGATGGTTTCCTGGTGGAGTTTTATAAAAAGTTAATGGAAAAGCTTGTGCCACTATTGGTGGAAATATTTGAGGATGCGACTGCCGCAGACAATGGGCCATTCCTGCTTAAAAAGGTCAAGGACCCAGTGGAGTGTGGGTCATATAGGCCAATATCTCTGTGAATGTGGATGCCAAGAATGTGATGAAGGTGCTGGCACTCAGGGTGGAGGCGTGCCTCCTGAAGGTGACTGGAGAGGATCAGACGGGGTTCGTAACCCGGATCAGACCGGGCAGCATGGTAGCATCGTGGTTAGCACAGTTGCCCCACAGCTCCGTGGTCCCAGGTTCGATTTCCGGCTTGGGTCACTTTCTGTGCGGAGTCTGCATTTTCTCCCCGTGTCTACTTGGGTTTCCTCCGGGTGCTCCGGTTTCCTCCCACAGTCCAAAGACGTGCAGGTTAGGTGGATTGGCCCTGATAAATTGCCCTTAGTGTCCAAAAAATGTTAAGTGGGGGTGACTGGGTTATGGGGATAGGGTAGATACGTGGGCTTCAGTAGGCTGCTCTTTTTCAGGGCCGGTGCAGACTCAATAGGCCAAATGGCCTACTGCACTGTAAATTCTGTAAAGAGTAGACACTGTCGACAAATGTGCGGTGTCTTGGACTTCCGGTGGCGGCTATGAGGAAGTAGGTTGCATACTTGGTGGCTCCTGCTCTGGCCGGGCTTTTGGACCTTTCTCCCTGACATTTTCATGGCTTTAAGTCTTGATTTGGAAAGTGCGGACATTTAAGTACTGGATCCACACAGTGGTGCATGGAACGGAGAACCCCAAGGGACCATAAGGGAAGAAACAGAAAGATAAGCAAGGGCTGGATAGAAGTGGCTGCTGAAGTTAACATGGTTGAGGTTCGGACCTCTGCTGCGACGGCCTAGCCATCAATGGAGGAGCTGATGCAGGTCATTCAAGAGGGCTTCGCCAGACAGAAACGAGATTGTCTCGACCCAATAAAGGAGTCGATTGATCGGATGGAACGTAGGATGGATGCCCAGGATCAGATGATCCAGAAGTTGGAGAAAGCGCTGCCGGACCAGGAGAAGCACTAAACGGTGGTCAAGCTGTTGGTGGGGATGCTGAAGGACCAGCAGAAAGACTGTTAGAAAAAGTGGAAGAGCTGGAGAACAGCGTGCGCTGACAGAATTTGAGAATTGTGTCTCCCTGAAGGGGCTGATGCGGGTGCTTTTGTAGTAAATATGTTCCAGAAGCTTCTGGGGGAGGAGGCTTTTCCCCGACCGTTGGAGGTGGACAGAGCGATGGCGAGGAAGCCACGGCCGGGGGACCCCCCCCAAGGACGATGGTGGTGCGGTTCCACAGATTTCTGGATAAAGAGTGTGTCCTCCAGTGGGCCAAACGTACCAGGAGCTGCAAGTGGGACAATAGTATACTGCGTGTCCAGCACAACCTGAGTGTGGAGGTGGCCAGAAGGGCAGGCTTCAGGCAGGTGAGGGAGATCCTGTTTAAGAGGAAAGTGAAACTCGGGCTCCTGTACCCGGCGTGCCTTTGGTCACTCATGAGGACCAGCACACTACTTTGAATCGCCCGAAGAGGCGATGGACTTTGCCAAGAAGGGTCCGGTGCAGACCTGAGAACTTTTTGGACTGAAATGGCAGTACCTTTCTCTTTTTTCTTCTTTTAACGATGTATATATGGTTTGATTGTTGTCCTTTTTTTTCTGTCTTTCAAGTTTGGGTGAAGACGGGGGAGTAAAAGATATTTGTTTTTTGTTGGGTTTTTTGGTGTTTTGATGGGGGTGGTTGGTGGGGGCTATCTATGTTTTATTTTGCATTACTTTAATTTGCATGATTGAGGGGTGTGCTGTGGGGGTCTCTGTCTGTCTTGGGCTGTCTCCTATGGTGATTAGGAGATTGTTTGGTCTTGGTTTGATGAGGGAAATAGTTTTGATGGGTGGGGGTGGGAGTGGGGGTGGGGGGGAGAGTAGGGATCAATAGGTGGGAGACTTTGTGGCACCGGAGGCGGGGGTCACCAGGCTAGCTGGGTGAGCTAGTCCACAGAGGCACAGTGGGGGGTGTATACTGGTTCAATACAGGGCAGGGGTTGGACTATAGGGTGATGTTGCTGGGGGAGGGGGGTAGTAGGGGAGCTATTCTGCTGACGAGGGAGGGGCTTGGGTTTGGGGACGGAGAGGAGGGCGGGGGTGGGGCTGCCTGGAGGCAGGCAGTTGGCGGCACAGCGCAGGCCCAGAAAGGGGGGGGGGGAGGAGCATCTCGGACATCTACAAATAATTAATGGGGGCAGAGGAGACGCATACAGAGGAGCTGAAATGTAAGTGGGAGGAGGAACTGGGGGGTGAGATGGAGGACGGCCTATGGGCGGAGGTGCTGAGCAGGGTCAACAGGACCGCTACATGCGCAAGGCTCAGCTTGATCCAGTTTAAGGTGGTGCACTGGGCGCACATGACAGCGGCCCAGATGAGTAGATTTTTTGGGGTGGAAGACAAGTGTGTCAGATGTGCGGGTGGACCAGCGAACCATGTCCACATGTTCTGGGCATGCCCAAAACTATGGGGATATTGGCAGGGGTTCACGGATGTCATGTCCAGGGTATTGAAGACAAGGGTAGAAATGAGTCCGGGGGAGCGATCTTTGGGGTGTTGGAGGACTCGAGTGTTCAGGAGGAGAGAGAGGCAGATGTTTTGGTCTTTTCCTCCTTGGTAGCCCGGCGACGGATACTATTGGCTTGGAGGAAGTCTAGGCCTCCGAAGTCAGAGGCCTGGTTAACCAACATGGTGAGCTTTCTTGGCCTGAAAAAAATCAAGTTCGCCTTGAGAGGGTCGGTGGCAACCATTCATTGACTTCTTTGCGGAGAATTAATCGTCAACGGGGGGGGGGGGGGGGGGGGGAGTTAGGGTAGTATAGAGTAGGGGGTTAAATAGGCGGGCCTTGTAGGGACGGATGTTGGTGGTTGCTTATTGATTACTGTTCTTTGTACTCTATTGTTTTTTTGTACTGTGGTTGTTTGTTATGCCAAAAATACCTCATTAAAATGTGCGGTGTCTTTTGAATGTAGTGTTTCTCCGGCAGAAGGGAGGGAGTTGTTGTTGTAGACAGGTTGCAGAGAAGGTGCTTGATCGTGTGGAGTGGAGTTATTTGTTTGGGGTATTGGAGAGGTTTGGGATTGGGCCTAAGCTTGGTGAATAGGAAATTGCTATTGAGTTTTGCGTTCTCACATATGGCCAGAATTCTTCGGATGCTGCGATTCTCTTTTCCCACTGGCAGCGCATCCCCGCCCACCAGGTTTCCCGGTGGTGTGAGTGGCTTCAACGGGAAATCCCATTGACAAGCGGCAGGAAGACAGAATCGCGTCGCCAGTGAAAGGCAGGCACATCGTCAAGATAAACTCGGCTAGACTCGGAGAATCCAACCAACGATATATAATTTCTATAGAAGTTACAGCAGAGAAAATGGTTATTCAGCCCAACTAGCCCATGCTTGAAAGCTCTTCTCACTTTACTTCATCTAACCCTATCAGCAAATTCTTTCTCTGTCATGAGCAAATCTATTATTGGCTATCTTATAAGAACATAAGAAATAGGAAAAGGAATAGACCATACAGCCCCTCAAGCCTGCTATGCTATTCAGTACAATCTCATCTGATCTTCTGCCTCAATGCCACGTCTCCACTCATTCTCCATATCCCTTGATTCCCCGAAAGACCAAGTTTCTCTACCTTAAATATATTCAAGATAGAGTATCCACAACGCTCCAGACTACAGATTTCCAAAGATTCACAACCTCCAAAATGAAGAAATATCTCCTCATCTCCATCCTAAATGATCCCAGCCAAGGGAAACAACCTCTTGTCTTGTCTACCCCTTCAAAATCTTGTATGATTCAAAGCTATCACCTCATTCTTCTAAACCCCAGAGTAAAGGCACAATTTATTCAGTCTATCCTCATAGGACAATCCTCGCATCCCAAGAGCCAATCGAGTGAATGTTTGCTGAACTGCCTCAAAAGGAAAGTATATCTTTCTTAGTTATGGAGGTCAAAATTGAATACGGGCCTTCAGGTGTGTTCTCATCAAAATCCCCTAAATTATAACAAGACTTCTTTAATGCAATAAAGATCAACATACCTTTTACCTTCCCAATTGCTTGCGGCATCTGCATGCTATCTTTGAGTTTGTTTTACAAGTTGCAAGTACCCAAGTTCTCTGAACATCAATATTTAAAAGTTTAATGACTTCTAAAAAATATTCTGATTTTCTATTCTTGCCATCAAAGTGAATAGTCTCACATTTCCCCACATTATAATGAATCTGCCACCTCGTTGCCTACTCACTTTGGAGCCTGCGTCCTCCTCACAGCTTCCCACTTAGTTTGTAGCATCTGCAAACATATTACTACATCTCTCTTCATCTAAGTAATAAATACAGATTGTAAATAGTTGATGCCCCTTAATAGTCCTTTCAGCACTCCCCTAGCACAGACTGCCAACATGGAAATGCCCAATATGTCACCACTCTTTGTTAATTCCTACTTGTTAACCAATCCTCTATCCATGGTAATATTACCTCCAACTCCATGAATCCTTATCTTGCATATTTACCTTTTGCATGGTGCCTTATTGAATGCTCGTTGACAATCTAATATATTATATCTACTGGTTCCCCTTTATCTATCCTGGATGGTAGATCCTCAAAGAGCTGAATGAATTTGTCAAACACAATTTCTCTTTTGTAATACTATGTTTATCTGATCATTGTTAGGAATTGGAGAAAATTAAGGTTGAAACATGAAATTAGGATAAAATAAAATGAAAAGGGGAATCGACAATGGCAGCTGTCTGAAGGGGGTTTTGATATGTAAATGAGAATACCAGTGAGAAAAGCAGGCGTTTGACAATGTGACTAGGGGAAAGCAATGGGGTATAAAGAGGCAACTTCAAAGTGGAGAGATAAGGGGTGGGATTCTCCATCGGGGGGATCCTCCACTTCGCCAGCAGTGCACCACCCTTGGATTTCCCAACGGCGTGGGGTAGCAACAATGGGAAACCCAATTGACCGGCTGTTGGGACAGAGAATGCCGCTGTCAACGGAGACGCGCCGCACCAATGAACGGGTCTGGCGGGACGGAGAATCCCGCCCAAGGGAATTTACACACATTTGCTAAAAACACGGGTCCGCAGGGTAGGTAACATCAAAGGGAAAGAATGATACATCCAGCGCACAATAAGTGGAGAATGGGACACAGTAGAGGCAGCTACCATCACAGCCATACCCAGTTTCAGAAAACGATCCCCCCTGAAAACAAGTTATTGTTAAAAGGGCAGCCGTTAAAATCCAAAACTTTAATAGGGAAGGTTTTGTCTTCACTGAAACCGAAGACATTTTTTCCCAAATGTGGACAATCTGTGCATGGTAATTATCTGCTGTATTTAGCTCATAGGCTATTCCTCCCTGGTTTGCATATCTTTTCTCACAGTATACCAAACTGAAAATATGCACCACGATGAACAAGCTTTCCAAATTACCCTTCTAGGTTTTGGGATACCCTCGTATTTAACATCAGTGCGGTTATTATCATACTAAGTGCTGTTATGGTCATATGTCTGTCAAGCTTATTGGGAGATGAACATTTTAAAAGCAACATGGGATACGAACACGCCATCTTCACTCCAAAGAATCAGGTGACTTCTTTTGTGGTTTCTGCACAAAGATAGACATGTCTGAATATATCTCTGGGGGACTACTTTAAATGCAAATTGTCTTCCCAGGTATTGATTGGCTGTACCTCAATTTCAATGAGGCTCAAAATTACAATAGCTACCAAACTGGCTGGACCCATGAAAGTAGAATTTCAAATGAGGGCAGTCCAGAGGTTAATCATAGCTGGAAATTTGATGACATAGCGAACACCCTCCAGTGTGTAGCAAACTGCTTCGCTGTCAACCCATTGTATGGGTAGTGGAAAACATCCATATCTGTGTCACAGGACCCTGCCTCAAAAGTCACCTAAGGCAAAGAACCAAGGTTTATTCACTTTACCTGTCAGAGTATAGTTCATCAATACAAAGGCTCAACCAACTTCAACTGAAAATTCAGAAGCCTGCGGTTGCTTCAGGTGAACCAATGCCAATTCATCATCAGTAACCTCCGACCTTCATTTTCCATCAGTGTATCAAGAGGGAATCCTTCAGGCCAACAACATTTCAACTACAAATCTTGTGAACGGGTTTGAAGTGATGTTTCTCTCATCCTTTGAGTATCTTAAGTTCATCTTACATCTTTAGAACTTATCTGTTCTTGTGTGTGTGTATCTTGTGTGTATGTATCTAGTGTGTGTGAGTTGTTGTGATTACATTTCTGGTGTTGAGAGAAATATTTATCCTTTTTTTTTCATTTAAACTTACAAGAAAGCCTGTTTTGTTCCCGAGCGCGGGGGGGGCGCTGATTGGGATGTTGGTGGTGGGGGCATGGCCAGTTTTGGAACCTTGTTGTTGGGCTGCACACTCAAAATGGCAGCCCAATAGTGTGCCCTCGCAATCAGGTGCAATTCAGTTCCGGTGGGAGAGCATAATCTCCCACATGGAGAATTCTGCCTATCATCTCTTGGATGAGGCATTAAAACCATAGCCTCATCAGCCCTCTCACTTTGATACAAGGGACCCCATTACACCACTGTGATAAAGGCACTGCACAGCATCTTCATTCTGTTCGGTCACTGGCGGCCAGTGCGACGTCTGATGCATCGCTCTCTACCTGAAAGGGGATGGACTCGTCCACTACGTGCATAGCGGCCTTGGTGATGTCTGTCTTTATGCGGCTGAAGGAACATTAGGCTTTAATATCCATGAACTCACCTGCCAGTATCTGTTGTACAAATGATTGCCACCCACAGGTGGCTGGACTATATATGGCCCCGGAGAGGGCGAAGCCCACCGGGGTTCCAGTACAGTACCTGGAAGTAGCCCGTATCATCACTTCCAGGTCATGGGTCACATTATTATACAGACAGCTCATTCATTAGGTGAAGTACATTCACCACAATATAATTCAGAATAACAGTGACATTAAAGAAGTGAACAGTCAACTATAGTATTTGAATAGATTTCCATTATTTAGCAAGAAAACTCAATGTCGGAATTTCCCAGGAAATTATTCTAATTTCTAAAGTACTTTATAGGATGAGAAATGCTTAGGGGTGTACCGAAGTGATGGAAGGCAGTGTATAATTGCAAGTCTTTCTTTAATTCTCTTCTGGACTACGATTCGAGTGTGTTCCTCACCCCTTGCCATCCTCCACCTCCATAGACATCATTTTGTTCAAAACTCTACCAGATGCAATCTGACCCACACTAATCTCACTCACCCATCATTCCTACCACAGTAATTTACACTTATCCCCACCATCCAATACTTGTTAAGTTTATGAATTATTCTATGGCCATGTCCCACCCATCTCTGCTAAATCATTCAGTCTTTAACTTTCTTCTGAATGTTCCGTTTCTCTGTAACCTTCTGTGCATCCTGCTCATCTGCCACCTCACTATTGGTCACATAACCTTTAGTTGTGCTGGTCTTATTTATCCAAACTCGCTCCGAGTCCACCTCTATAAGTCTCCTCGAAAAACATCCCTTTGCCGGAAACCTATTTCTCCCACTTCACTACTAATCCATCCCCGTTGTTACCAATAATAATCTTTATTGTTACAAGTGGGCTCACATTAACACTGCAATGAAGTTACTGTGAAAAGCCCCGAGTCGCCACATTCCGGCGCCTGTTCGGGTACACTGAGGGAGGTTTCAGAGTGTCCAAATTACCTAACAGCACATCTTTTGTGACTTGTGGGAGGAAACCAGAGCACCCGGAGGAAACCCACGCAGACACAGGGAGAACGTGCAGACTCCACACAGACAGTGACCCAAGCCGGGAATCAAATCTGGGACCCTGGAGCTGTGAAGTGACAGTGCTAGCCACTGTGCTTCCGTGCTGCCCACGGTACATAATTGATTGTAAAATGTTTTGGGTGTCCTGAAGTTAGGAAAGGAACTGCATCAATGCAAGTAGTACTATGGGACATATCTTTGCATTAAATGAACTGTAACAATACAAGCTTTCTCTCACTTACTATGCTGTACATCGTCATAATAATTTGAGAGTGAAAATCTGGAGAGTTGACTCTAAAAGTTTCAAACACAAATTTTTTGATGTCCAAATAAAAAGAAGCAAAAATTATAAAAGGTATTCAAGTGAATTCACTTTAAAAAAATCTCCTATATTGGGCAGCACGGTGGCACAGTGGTTAGCACTGCTGTCTCACGGCACCGAGGTCCCAGGTTCGATCCCGGCTCTGGGTCACTGTCTGTGTGGAGTTTGCACATTCTCCCCGTGTTTGCGTGGATTTCACTCCCACAACCCAAAGATGTGCAGGGCAGGTGGATTGGCCACGCTAAACTGCCCCTTCATTGGAAAAAATGAATTGGGTACTTCAAATTTAAAAAAATAATTCTCTTATTGGGCCCGTAGATAGAGGGGGTTGAAGAGGCCAAATGGTTAACATCAAGAACGTTGCTATTTTCTCAATGACTGTAAATACTTTGGATGATAATGAATGCGCCACTGCAAAATTTGCTTGCCCCTTGGAAAAATAACATACCTGTTGGTTTCTGTGCTGTATTGCCCCTTCCCCAGTTGGTTCACTGCGCACACTCGGAACTGGAATGAACGAGCTGGTGTCAGCCCACTGACTGTAATATGCATCACTCCTGGATTAATGCTGGGTAACTGGACTTTCCACGGTGAGTCTACAGAGTCAAACAAAATAGCAAAGAAGTTCCAAGAATTAGACATTTAGCAATTTTAAAGTTCTTCTCAACGTATGTTCACAAATGTCAAGAAACCATATTGCAATTATGCAAAACATTGAAGTCAAATTGTACACTTGATTATTTAATGTAATAACGCCACCCTGCCGAGGGGACTGTTATTCTATACCTGTTTCTGAGGGTGTTCATCATCACCGGTTAATTTCATTTTCCCTCACTGAAACAAAACACCGCTCTGCTCTTCGTTGCTTCAGCAGCCCAACTAAGACATTGTGGGTTGGGACCCTGATGTCAGGGTTAAATGGGGGTTACAGCCCTGCACCTTGTAGGGGACAGTCACCTGGCAGCTATTTTCCCCGAATTCGTCAATTAGTGAGCAGAAGGAAGGTTTGCCATCCAATTAAGGAAGGTGGATGGGCTGTTGAAGCTGAGGGCTCAGCAGATCTGCAGCACAAAAGAAGAAGCTGCTCGCAGTTCAGGTAAGTAAAGGTGGGGGAGCTTCAATTTTGAGGTGTTAAGAACATAGATGGCATTGAGGTGCGTAGGGAAGAAGTGTTGGCAATTCTGGACAAGGTGAAAATAGATAAGTCCCCGGGGCCGGATGGGATTTATCCTAGGATTCTCTGGGAAGCCAGGGAAGAGATTGCTGAGCCTTTGGCTTTGATTTTTAGGTCATCATTGGCTACAGGAATAGTGCCAGAGGACTGGAGGATAGCAAATGTGGTCCCTTTGTTCAAGAAGGGGAGTAGAGATAACCCCGGTAACTATAGGCCGGTGAGCCTAACGTCTGTGGTGGGTAAAGTCTTGGAGAGGATTATAAAAGATACGATTTATAATCATCTAGATAGGAATAATATGATTAGGGATAGTCAGCATGGTTTTGTGAAGGGTAGGTCATGCCTCACAAACCTTATCGAGTTCTTTGAGAAGGTGACTGAACAGGTAGACGAGGGTAGAGCAGTTGATGTGGTGTATATGGATTTCAGTAAAGCGTTTGATAAGGTTCCCCACGGTCGGCTATTGCAGAAAATACGGAGGCTGGGGATTGAGGGTGATTTAGAGATGTGGATCAGAAATTGGCTAGTTGAAAGAAGACAGAGAGTGGTAGTTGATGGGAAATGTTCAGAATGGAGTTCAGTTACGAGTGGCGTACCACAAGGATCTGTTCTGGGGCCGTTGCTGTTTGTCATTTTTATAAATGACCTAGAGGAGGGCGCAGAAGGATGGGTGAGTAAATTTGCAGACGACACTAAAGTCGGTGGAGTTGTAGACAGTGCGGAAGGATGTTGCAGGTTACAGAGGGACATAGATAAGCTGCAGAGCTGGGCTGAGAGGTGGCAAATGGAGTTTAATGTGGAGAAGTGTGAGGTGATTCACTTTGGAAAGAATAACAGGAATGCGGAATATTTGGCTAATGGTAAAATTCTTGGTAGTGTGGATGAGCAGAGGGATCTCGGTGTCCATGTACATAGATCCCTGAAAGTTGCCACCCAGGTTGATAGGGTTGTGAAGAAGGCCTATGGTGTGTTGGCCTTTATTGGTAGAGGGATTGAGTTCCGGAGCCATGAGGTCATGATGCAGCTGTACCAAACTCTGGTACGGCCGCATTTGGAGTATTGCGTACAGTTCTGGTCGCCTCATTATAGGAAGGACGTGGAAGCTTTGGAACGGGTGCAGAGGAGATTTACCAGGATGTTGCCTGGTATGGAGGGAAAATCTTATGAGGAAAGGCTGATGGACTTGAGGTTGTTTTCGTTAGAGAGAAGAAGGTTAAGAGGTGACTTAATAGAGGCATACAAAATGATCAGAGGGTTAGATAGGGTGGACAGCGAGAGCCTTCTCCCGCGGATGGAGGTGGCTAGCACGAGGGGACATAGCCTTAAATTGAGGGGTAATAGATATAGGACAGAGGTCAGAGGTGGGTTTTTTACGCAAAGAGTGGTGAGGCCGTGGAATGCCCTACCTGCAACAGTAGTGAACTCGCCAACATTGAGGGCATTTAAAAATTTATTGGATAAGCATATGGATGATAAGGGCATAGTGTAGGTTAGATGGCCTTTAGTTTTTTTTTCCATGTCGGTGCAACATCGAGGGCCGAAGGGCCTGTACTGCGCTGTATCGTTCTATGTTCTATGTTCTAGAACACAGAAACATACAGCACAGAACAGGCCCTTCGGCCCACGATGTCGTGCCGAACCTTTGTCCTAGATTAATCATAGATTATCATAGAATTTACAGTGCAGGAGGCCATTCGGCCCATCGAGTCTGCACTGGCTCTTGGAAAGAGCACCCTACCCAAGGTCCACACCTCCATCCTATCCCCATAACCCAGTAATCCAATTTTGAAAATCTTTGTCTACTGCAGCTGGGTCATCGGTGCGCAAGGAGAGCTTTTCTATAGTGGAGCCAGGCTGAGAGAAAGTGCCTCAAAGACTGCCTGGAGTGCTAGACCCTGGTCTGGCCTGCTGCCAAGAGGTTTCCTTTAAGTAGCTGATGTGGTGCCCAATGCTCTGGAGAGGCCTGGAGGCTGGAACAGTCCAATCAGCCTCTGACAATATTCATTAATATACCTTTAAAGGTCTGTAATTGGTAACTTGCTGATTGCAGGTGGTTAGCCCTGTTAACCCCTCCATTCTGTCTTTCGGAAAATAGCGTGGGTTTTTTGAGGAAATATAAGATAGATGGACAGTCAGGGAAGAGAATTCCAGCGAGAGCCTAAGCAGCTGAAGGCCAAGAGCCCAGTGGTGGTGTGATGAAAATCAGAGATGCACATAAACACATGGTGTGAGATACATACACAGGCAAAAGTATAACATTGCAGAAGCAATAACGATTTAAAAAATATTGCACTTCCAACCACTAATCCTTAGGGAGCGCGTAGGCCGGAATTTTATGTGCACCCCAACCCCATCGGGAGCGAGCTGGGAGGTGGGGCAGGGTGAGGCAGGTGAAGGATGGTAGGGAGTTGCTGTGCCAATCGCCAATCACCATAAATAGGCCATTTGTCACCTGGTCTCCACCCAGTAAAACCTGGAAGCCTCCTTGCAGGCTTGTGTGCCCCTATTGATCAGGCACCTGTGGCCCATGGCGGTCCATCATCTATCACTTCCAGCACCTTCTCCCAGTTCTTAACCCTTCAATCCATTATGAACTCTTGTTCTAGATTGCCCCACAAGAGGAAGTATCTGCTCCACGTCTATTTTGTCAATATCTTAAATCTTATATTCCTCAATTAGTTCTCTCATTCTTCTAAACACTAGAGTGCATCGGCCAAAACTGCTCAATCTCTCTTCATAAGACAATCCCTCATCTCTGGAATCAATCTAGTGAACCTCCTCTGAACTGCCTCTAATGCAACTACATCCCTCCTCAAAGAAGAGGACCAAAACTGTGCACAATACTCCAGGTGTGGTCTCACCTTGTATAGTTGCAACAACACTTCCCTGCTGTTACACTCTCTTCCTTTAGCTATAAATGCTAACATTCCATTTGTTTTCTTTGTTACCTGCTGTACCTGCACGCTAGTTTTCTGTGACTCATGAATGAAGACACCCAGATCCCTCTGCTATGGAGCATCCTGAAGTCTCTCTCCATTTGGACAATATGTTGCCTTTCCATTTTTTCGACCAAAATGCTTCCAAAACCTCACACTTACCCACGTTAAACCCCATCTGCCACATTTTGGCACACTCTCATAACCTATCTGTGTCCATTTGTGAGGTTTTTATTTCATCATTGCAACTTACTATCCCAACTACTTTTGTTTCATCTGCCAATTTGGCTGTAGAACCTTTTATCCCTGTACCCAAGTCGTCTATATAGATTGCAAATAGCGGGTGCCAAGGAACAAACCCTGTGGTATCCCACCAGTTACATTGTGCCATCCAGAAAAGGACCCATTTATCCCGACTCTCTGTCTTCTGTCCATCAGTCAGTCTTCTATCCAAACTAATAAATTACCCCTAATCCCATATGATCTAACCTTGTGAATTAACCTTCTGTGCAGCAACTTATTAAATACCTCCCAGAAGTCCAGATATACTACATCTACAGGATCCCCATTATCCACTTTGCTTGTTACATTTTTGAAGAATTCCAGCAAATTAATCAAACATTATTTACCCATCATAAAACCATGTTGACTTTCAAAATGTCTTGATATTACTTCCTTGATAATTGATTCTAACAATTTCCCAACAACAGATGTTAAACAATAGGCAGCACGGTAGTACAGTGGTTAGCACAGTTGCTTCACAGCTCCAGGGTCCCAGGTTCGATTCCCGGCTTGGGTCACTGTCTGTGCGGAGTCTGCATGTTCTCCCCGTGTCTGCGTGGGTTTCCTCTAGGTGCTCCGGTTTCCTCCCACAGTCCAAATATGTGCAGGTTAGGTGGATTGGTAAAATGCTAAATTGTCCTTAGTGTCCAAAAAAAAAAGGTTCGATGATGTTACTGGGTTATGGGGATAGGTTGGAAGTGTGGACTTAAATGGGATGTTCTTGCAATGGGCCGGTGCAGACTCGATGGACCGAATGGCCTCCTTCTGCGCTGTAAATTCTATGATTCTATGAACTAAATGGTATGTCATTTCCCACATTCTTCCTCCCTCCCTTTTTGAAAAAGGACGTTGCGTTTGCATTTTTCTACTGGAACCTTTCCTGTGTCCGGGGAATTTTGGAATATGATAATCATTGGAGTGACTTTCTTCGCTCCACTTCCTTTGACACCCTAGGATGTAGGCCAACAGACCCGAGAGACTTGTCCCAATAGTTTGTTAGAGTACCGTTTCCCCATTGTTGCTGATTGTTCTAAGTTCGACCATTTCTCTTACCTCTGAATTGCCCATTCCTGTAGGAATGGTTCTAGCGTCCTACACTGTGAAAACTGAGGCAAATTATTGATTTAGCATCTCTGCCATTTCTGTGTTCATAGAATTTACAGTGCAGGAGGCGGCCATTCGGCCCATCGAGTCTGCACCGGCTCTTGGAAAGAGCACCCTACCCTAGGTCAATACCACCAGCCTATATCCATATTATTACCAATTATTAACTTTTCGGTTTCATCTTCCAAGGAACTGGCATTCACCTGAGCTACTCTCTTCCCTTTTACGTACGTGGTGAACCTTTTTAAAAAAAATATTTTTATTCTCCTCCTTTTTCACAATTTTTCTCCTGAATTTACACCCAACAATCAATAACGAGCAACAAATATCTCAAACCCCATAACAGTAACAACGCTCCCATCCTCCCACCATGCCCAGACATCAGCCCGCATGTTAACATAAACAAATGACAAAGAAAAAAAGGAATCATGGATTACCCATAGCCATCTTTAACATACATAGCCCCCCTCTCCCCCACCCATCTAATGTTCGATGTTATCCAGTTCTTGAAAGTGTATACTAAATAGTGCCCATGACTTGTAGAACCCCTCCGAGCTTCCCCTCAGTTCGAACTTAACCTTCTCAAGGGTCAAGTATTCCAACAGGTCCTCCCGCCACGCCAGGGCACAGGGTGGAGAGGCCTCTCTCCATCCCAGCAGGATCAACCTTCGGGCGATCAACGAGGCGAAGGCTAATATATCTGCCTCCGCACCCGTTTCCAACCCTGGCTGGTCCAACACCCCGAATATGGCCTCTTGGGGACCCGGGTCCAACTTCACATGCACCACCTTGGAAATTACCCTACACACCACACCTCCTTCCAGTACTCCCCAAGCTTTGGACAGGACCAAAACATATGAACGTGATTAGCCCCCCCCCCCCCCCCCCCCCCGCAACGTTCACACACAGCTTCTACCCCTTCAAAGAATCGGCTCATCCTCGCCCTCGTGAGGTGTGCCCTGTACACCACCTTCAGCTGTATCAGCCCCAACTTTGCACACGAGGTGGAGGCATTCACTCTCCGGAGCACCTCACACCAGACCCCCTCCTCCATAACCTCTCCCAACTTTTCCTCCCACTTCGCTTTGATCCCCTCCAGTGGTGCCTTATCCTTTTCCAACATAGCTCCGTATACCGCTGACACTGTCCCCTTCCCGCCAGGACCTCCTCCAACAACGTGGTGGCCGGTTCCTCCGGGAAGCTCTGTATCTCCTTCCTGGCAAAGCCCCGAACCTGCATATACCTAAACACTTGTCCCTGCTCCAGCCCATACTTCGCTTCCAGCTCCCTCAATCCTGCAAATCGACCCCGAAGAAACAAATCTTTTAGAGTCTTAATCCCCTTCCCTTCCCATTTCCGAAAGCTTCCGTCCCACCACCCTGGCTCAAATCTGTGGAAGTGGAGAACCTTTTGCCGCCTTTTTTGATATCTTGTGCTAGTTTTCTTTCGTAATTTACCTCAGCTCTTCTTCTTATTTTTTTATATCCCTTTGTTTATGTTTGAAAGTTTCCCAATCTTCCAGTCTGCCACTGGCCTCTACAATATGATATACCTTAGTTTTTGTCTTTAAATTGTCCTTGACCTCCTTGTTTAGCCATGGATTTTTTTTGCCCCTCTTCCCATCTTTGTTCATCATTGGGATGTATTTTAGTTGTGAGGAATTGTGTATCTCCTTAAACAACTGCCACTACTCATCAGTTGTTCTACTTTTTAGCCTTGCTGCCCAGTCTTTCCGGTCCAAATCTATCCTCAAGCCTACGTAATTTCCTTTGTTTAATTCCAGAACACTGGTGTGGGACTCCCACTTTCTCACCCAAAACTGAATCTTGAATTCTACCATACTATGGTCACTACTTCCGAGTGGATCCTTAACTATGAGGTCATTAATTAATCCCCCCCACGTTACAAAATACCAAATCCAGAGTAGCCTCCTCCCTTGTTGGTTCCCCAACATACTTTTCGAGGAAACAATCTCTAATGCATTCAATGAACTCTGCCTCCAGGCTACCCTTG
Organism: Scyliorhinus canicula; assembly: GCF_902713615.1. Taxonomy (NCBI): domain Eukaryota; kingdom Metazoa; phylum Chordata; class Chondrichthyes; order Carcharhiniformes; family Scyliorhinidae; genus Scyliorhinus; species Scyliorhinus canicula. The sequence continues at coordinate 56,485,433 of NC_052160.1, read as the reverse complement.
CCAATTTGATTCCACCAGTCTATGTGGATATTAAAATCATTCACAATTATTGCCGTGCCTTTCTTGCAAGCCCCCAGTAGTTCCAGTTTATACTCTGCCCCACTGCATTGAACTCCTTAATCTTATTGACCCTGTATCAATTAGCTTGTAGCTCAGGAAGTAATGCAGAGATTATTACCTGTTTGGTCCTGATTTTTAAATTAGCTCCTAGCTGTTCATACTCCCTTTGCAGAACCTCTATCCTTGTTCTACCTACGTCATTGATATCTAGGTGGACCACGACAATTGGATCTTTACCCTCCCATTCCAGCTTCCTCTGTCACCCAAATAAGATATCCCGAACCCGAGCACCAGGCAGGCAACACAACCTTCAGGTTTCTCGGTCCTAGTCACAGAGTCTCAACGCCCCTAATTATACTACCCCCAATTACAACTTCATTTATTTTCTCCCCCCCCCCCCACTTGAACGGCTCCCTGTACCACGGCATTGTGGTCAGTTTGCTCATTCACCCTGCAGTCCCCGTTCGTGTCTCAAACCTGTTGGACAGGGTTTGAGGCTGCTGCAAGCCGACCTCCTGGATCCCTCTACCTTCCTCACTCACAGCCCCCTATCCCTGACCACTGTACAAATTTAAGTTAGTTAGTCAAAGTGGTGTCACTGCCTCCTGAAACAGTGTCCATGTACCTCTCCCCACCCTGTCCAAAAAAAACAATTCGCCACTACTATATTTCCTGTTAAACCATGAGCTCTAATTTTGCTGACACACTGTTATTGTGGCACTGTATCAAACTCCTTTTGCACAAGGCACTATTTAAAAATTTCCAGATGACAAAAGTAATCTGTGAGGAACTTAATGATAAACTTAAGACATTGGCAAACTAGTAGAATGGACAGATCAGTGGCACAAGAAATTTAATGTAAGGGGCCGCATGGTGGTGCAGTGATTAGCACTGCTGCCTCACGGCGCTGAGGACCCAGGGTGCAGGAGCAACACAACCTGGGAGTACATGTCTTCAAATCATTGAAGGCAGCAGGGCAGTTAAGTAAGTGGTTCATAAAGCAGACAGGATCTTGGGCTTTATAAATAGGAGCACAGAGCACAAAAGCAAAGAAGTTATGAACGCATATGAAACGCTGGTTCAGCCTCGGCTAGAGAATTGTGTGAAGACTTAGGAGAGAGTACGGAGAACAGAACATTACAGCGCAGTACAGGCCCTTCGGCCCTCGATATTGCGCCGTGCTGTGAAACCCCTCTAAAGTCCCTCTACACTATTCCCTTATCGCCCATATGCCTATCCAATGACCATTTGAACGCGTTTAGTGTTGGCGAGTCCACTACTGTTGCAGGCAGGGTATTCCACGCCTTTACTACTCTCTGAGTAAAGAACCTACCTCTGACTATATCTATCTCCCCTCAATTTAAAGCTATGTCCCCTCGTGCTGGACATCACCATCCGAGGAAAAAGGCTCTCAATGTCCACCCTATCTAATCCTCTGATCATCTTGTATGTCTCAATAAGTCACCTCTTAACCTTCTTCTCTCTAATGAAAACAGCCTCAAGTCCTTCAGGCTTTCCTTGTAAGATCTTTCCTCCATACTAGGCAACATCCTTGTAAATCTCCTCTGTACCCTTTCCAGTGCTTCCACATCCTTCCTATAATGTGGCGACCAGAACCGCACGCAATACTCCAAATGTGGCCGCACCAGAGTTTTGTACAACTGCAACATGACCTCATGGCTCCGAAACTCAATTCCTCTACCAATAAAAGCTAACACACCGTACGCCTTCTTAACGACCCTCTCAACCTGGGTGGCAACTTTCAGGGATCTATGGACATGGACACCGAGATCTCTCTGCTCGTCCACACTACCAAGAATCTTACCATTAGCCCAGTACTCTGTCTTCCTGTTATTCCTTCCAAAATGAATCACCTCTCACTTTTCTGCATTAAACTCCATTTGCCAACTGTCAGCCCAGCTCTGCAGCTTATCTATGTCCCTCTATAACTTGTAACATCCCTCTGCATTGTCCACAACTCCACCGACTTTAGTGTCATCTGCAAATTTACTCACCCATCCTTCTACGCCCTCCTCCAGGTCATTTATAAAAATGACAAACAGCAGCGGCCCCAAAACAGATCCCTGTGGTACACCACTAGTAACTGGACACCAGTCAGAACATTTCCCATCAATCACCACCCTTTGTCTTCTATCAGCTAGCCAATTTCTGATCCATGCTGCTAAATCATCCTGAATCCCATGCCTCTGTATTTTCTGCAATAGCCTACCGTGGGGAACCTTATCAAACGCTTTACTGAAATCCATATACACCACATCAACTGCTTTACCCTCATCCACCTGTTTGGTCACCTTCTCGAAGAACTCAATGAGGTTTGTGAGGCACAACCTACCCTTCATAAAACCATGTTGACTATCTCTAATCAAATTATTCCTTTCCAGATGATTATACATCCTATCTCTTATAAACCTTTCCAAGACTTTCCCACAACAGACGTTAGGCTCACTGGTCTATAGTTACCGGGGTTATCTCTACTCCCCTTCTTGAACGGGACAACATTTGCTATCCTCCAGTCTTCTGGCATTATTCCTGTCGACAAAGATGACTTAAAGATCAAAGCCAAAGGCTCAGCAATCTCCTCCCTAGCTTCCCAGAGAAGCCTAGGATAAAATCCCATCCGGCCCATTCCAGAATCGCTAAAACCTCGTCCTTCTGAACCTCAAGTCCTTCTAGTCCAGTAGCCTGTATCTCAGTATTCTCCTCGACAACTCTGTCTTTTTCCTGTGTGAATGCAGATGAAAAATACTCATTTAGCACCTCTCCTATCTCCTCGGACTCCACGCGCAACTTCCCACTACTGTCCTTGACTGGCCCTACTCTTACCTTAGTCATTCTTTTATTCCTGACAAATCTGTAGAAAGCTTTAGGGTTATCCTTGATCCGACCTGCCAAAGACTTCTCATGTCCTCGCCTGGCTCTTCTTAGCTCTCTCTTTAGAGCCTTCCTAGCTAACTTGTAACTCTCAAGCACCCTAACTGAACCATCACGTCTCATCTTTACATAAGCCTCCTTCTTCCTCTTGACAAGTGTTTCAACTGCTTTAGTAAACCACGGTTCCCTCGCTCGACCACTTCCTCCCTGCCTGACAGGTACATACTTATCAAGGACACGCAGTAGCTGTTCCTTGAACATGCTCCACATTTCCATTGTGCCCATCCCCTGCAGTTTTCCTCTCCAGCCGATGCATCCTAAGTCTTGCCTCGTCGCATCATAATTGCCTTTCCCTCAGATATGACTCTTGCCTTGCGGTATATACCTATCCCTTTCCATCACTAAAGTAAGCGTAATCGAATTGTGGTCACTATCACCAAAGTGCACACCTACCTCCAAATTTGACATCTGTCTTGGTTCATTACCCAGTACCAAATGCAATATGGCCTCGCCTCTCGTTGGCCTATCTACATACTGCATAAGGAAACCCTCCTGCACACGTTGGACAAAAACAGACCCGTCTAAAGTACTCGAACTATAGCGTTTCCAGTCAATATTTGGAAAGTTAAAGTCCCCCATAACAACTACCCTGTTACTTTCGCTCCTATTCTGAAGATTCACCAGAATGCTTCCAGGGAAAAGGAATTTTCAGCTATATGGATTGCCTGGCGAAACTAGGGCTATTTTCCTTGGAGAAGGGATTTAATAGAGGTATACAAAATCACAAGAGGTCTGGGCAGAATAGATAGGGAGAAACTATTCGCATTATCGGAATGATCAAGAACCAGAGGATACCGATTTAACACGATTGGCGAAAGCAGCAATCACACTGGGAAAAACTTTTTTACACAGTGAGTGATTATGATCTGAAATTCGCTTCCTGACAGTTTGGTGGAGGTAGAATAAATCAAGGTTTTTAAGAGATAATCATATAATTATCTGAGAAGAAAATGCTTGCAGGCCGACAGGGAAAAGGCAAAGGAATGGGGTCAGGTGAATTGCTCTTGCAGAGAGCCAGCATTTACACAAGGTGTCAAAGGTCTCCTTCTGTGCTCGATCTATTCTATGGCCAGAATTTTTCAGGTGGCGGGTCCTCACCTATTGCCATCCGAAGAGATGATGGGAACACGTCCCCACCAAAATTCTGGTGGCCCGGCTGCCATTTTAAGCTCCAATGAGCACTGATTGGCATGCGGTGGGACTTCCGCCTCCTCACTTAGGACAAAGTCCAACCTTAAAGTCCTACGATTTTAAAATCCCAATACTCCTTTTAGAACTGAGAAACCCTCAGATTGCTGTTTCAAGGCCGACTGAAACGGACTCTAGCAGTCTGGGTTCCATCTCCCATATCCTTGAAGCCTAGGCAGGAAATGGTCCTTAAGCTGTCAATAGTTGGCCACTTAAGGGCCTCAACTAAGCCAAGGTTGGGTAGGCCATCCTAGTGCTTGCCTATCCAGCTTTAAATTGCAGAGAGGTGAGGGTTGGCGGGAACCTGGTGGGAATCCATCCAAAGAATTGCAGAGCCACCACCTCCCATTCACATCCCCCCTCCCTGAGCCCCATATACAAACCCGCAGGCAGGGAAATGTAAAACTGTGCCCATTCTTTCTCGAGACCTCAATACTCAGAATTGATTATTTCCCCAAAATGTTCTTCTTCCTCCAATCTGGTATTTTAAAATAGAAGTCTGGCCATACTCTAACTACTATGCTTTGTCCCCTCATTTGCCCTTCAGCTTAGATGGTGTCCTTCACCATGAGCTCTACCCCTTTACTTCGTTAACTCAATCACAATAGTTTGAATAGTATGTTTAACAAAGATAAACACATAAATATGAAATTACTGTATTATTGAGAAGAAAGGCAATGTCGGAGATAGATCCTCAATATGATTAAGCAGCATGCTTTAAATTGTCAGTGCTTTGTTTAATTTTTCATAGATAAAAATAGCAAAGACAATTCTGCTGTAGCCCTGTATCCCCACCCAACCTTTATACCGTAAGGGATATCTTAGCATGGCTCATCAACCTAACCTGCACATCTTTGGACTGTAGGAGGAAACCTACGGAGACAAGGGGAGAAGGTGAAAACTCCACACAGACAGTCACCCGAGGTCGGAATCTAACCCGGGTCCCTGGCGCTGTGAGGCAGCAGTAATAACCACTATGCCACCATGCCACCCCAGTTGTCTAAACTGTAAAAAAATAGTTGCATCTCAATTCAAGTCATTGGAACATCAACGGAATGCAAGAGTCCCAAATGCCAACGCAAATCTTCTTCATCCAGCTCCCGAGCATGAGGCGGACAAAGGAGGTGCTTCATAGACACCCTGAAGGCTTACTTCAAGAAATGCAAAATAGACATAAACTCCTGGGAGACTCTTGCTCAGAAGAGACCTGTGTGGAGGAACCTCCTGATTGAAGGGACGCAGTTCTTAGAGAACACCGGACGGCAAGAGGAGTTCCGGAAAAGGAGCCCGAGTCAAGAATATCAGCTGATCGAGTCCAAGGGCGAAACCCACCTCCCGGAAACACCTGCCAAGTGTGCGGTCGGAGATGTAGGATTGGACTGATCAGTCACATAGGGACCCACAGAACCCATGACCAGTGACATGGTGTTTCTTAGTTGGCCAATCATACTCGTTAACAAGTGATCGCCGAAGAAGGAGCAGATAAACATGAAACCGTTAAATCTGAAGAAGTGGTCCAGTTCCAGCAACACAATTGTGGTTTAATAGGAGATTATTTTCTGAAAGATAAAATATGATCAGCTTTTACAAGAAAAAATGTTTTTTTTAATTATCACTACAATGCCTTACGAAAGAATGTAAAAACATAGTGGACAATCTTGTTTATAGTCGGTGCTATTGGCATCATTGTCGTTGTTTTGGATTTTCTAAATCCTGGCGTGGGTGGCATTTCCCCTCAAAACTCTATGTGAGCTGAATTAAATCAATACTATGGGAATGTTATGATTACTGAATACCAGATTAATGATCTTATACTCCTAATAATAACTTTGTCACAGATAATGACTTGTTTGGTTCTCCTCCAAAGTCATCAAGATATTCTATTAGAGATTTTCTTTCAAATTAACTGAGAAGAGGAAGATAAACTAAATTAGAAAACATTTAATTGGGTAATAATGTCGGAATCACAGTATAAATTCTGTTTAGTTTCGTGTTGAAAATCTACTCAGATACTAAAGCTGAAAAGATGTGTTTAGATTTGATTCACAACTGTAGTGTAATGGTGCAATTTATTTAAGACTGTTACAATTCATTGCCAAGGCAATAATTTGACCCCTTATTACTACAAAAGAGCTAATGGGTGAAATACATGGGGGAAAATTAGAAAAATCTGTACCTCAAAATCTTATGGAAGAGGACAAGTTGATGAAACTAGGCTAATTTTCAATGGTGGCAAATTTAAAGAACATGATCCAAGTCTTCAAGTGTAGAATGAGATTGATAACATAAGATTTAGACAGTTGCAGTGATCTAGCTGCCCTCATCAGCTGTCCTACTTTTTAGCCTTCCTGCGCAGTCTTTCTGGTCCAAATCTATCCTCAAGCCTACGTAATTTCCTTTGTTTAATTCCAGAACACTAGTGTGGGACTCCCACTTTCTCACCCCCAAACTGAATCTTGAATTCTACCATACTATGGTCACTACTCCCGAGTGGATCCTTAACTATGAGGTCATTAATCAATCCCCTCCCCACGTTACAAAATACCAAATCCAGAGTAGCCTCCTCCTTTGTTGGTTCCCCAACATACTGTTCGAGGAAACAATCTCTAATGCATTCAATGAAGTCTGCCTCCAGGCAGCCATTTGTAATGGCTGCTAAGTTTCACAAGTGGCCAAAAAGGGGTTTTTTGCGCTGCCGAGATTTCAGTTTGAAATTATTCTTGCCCCCTGCTGGTGATGTAATCAGGGCACCTGGGGCAGGATTCTCCAAGCCTCTGGGCCGAAAATACGATTGGTGCATGGGCGAAGAATGGGCGTTGACATCGCAATTCCGGCGTGATGCCGCTCCCGCGGTTCTCTGATCCCCAGAGAATTGTCACGAATCGCCCGCGCGTAGTCAATGTGGCACGGGTAGGGGGCCATTGACAGAGGCCCCCGCGGTGATTCTCCGGGGACAACTGGCTAAGTTCCCGAAGGCGTTTTGCCCGTCGGGAACGGCCGGTGGCTGCTGCGGGTTCAGTTCGCGGCCGCCCTTTTGGGGGGGGGCGGGTGGATCCTTCACTGGGTGGGGGGCTTCACAGACGGCCAGGAGGGGGGACGGGGCGGCACTGATCCACGGGCACGTGAGATCATGGGGGGGGCCTACACTTTTGGTGCTGCTCCGCGATCCGAGTTCGCCATCGCTCACGGTGCAGCCGCCGCTGTGCGCATGCGCAGACTCCCAGCCAGAAGTGCAGGGTCCCGTATCTGCAGCCAGAGCTGCGAGAAGCACTCCGGGGCCCTGCTAGCCCCCTGCAGGAAGGAGAGCCACTCTGGACTTTCTCACCCACAGTTGGTGTGGAATTTGCGGCAATGAAAACAATTGCCATGTTTTATTTTACACACACAATTGCATATCTGTTTACAGACAACAATTAAATTATGACTGCCTCTTTAACAGGGCAACAATGACCTCAAAGCGAACGGTGACCAAAAACCCATTTCCTTTTAAATTACGGCAGCCTGGTACAACTTATTACCTTTGGGAATTAAAAACAAGCCCTTATAAACTTTGAAATAAGATAGTCCAACAGCTGAGGAAAATACTATTACTGTATGACAACTGATACAGAAACCTATTAATAATTTGAAATTCTGTCAGAATCTGATATCTTTTCTTACATTTATCAGGACAAATATTCCCCCATGAAGGAAGAAATGAATGTGTATTTTAATGTAAGAAAGTTAAACATTGTGCACCATTTGATACTAGAGACAAGGTTAAAAGAAACGGACACAAACCATCTTCTAAAGGATCAAAAATGTATAACAACCATTAATTCTTTAGAAAACAACACAGTTAAGAGATTTGGGATGGGGGAGGACGATAACGACATGTTATAATTGTACAGACATCTATTGCTGAATGGAAGGAAATGTAATATCCCATTTTTAGGCTTGTTTAGTATTTCTTTAAAGAACTTTTGCTGCAGTGATGTCTGCAAAACAAAGTCTCATATTCAACAACCATGCTAAAATTTAAACCAAATTATCACCAGCTCTGACATCTTTTAAATTCGTAATTTTGGATGAAACTAAAGTTGCTCCTATTAATAAGCTGGCCGAACATTCACCGATAACAAAATCGCACTGGCCGCCCTAACCGTTGCCCAATTTCAAGAGCTACTCTCCACCCTAAATTTTACGCAATTTCCAGAGGCACTCTTCGCTTTCACCCTTCCCCAATTTCCAGAGCCACACTCTGCCTTAACGTTTCCCCATTTTCCAAGGAAAGAAATTGCTCTTTCACAGGTATAATAAGCTGAATGGCCTCCTTCTGTGTCGCACGTTCTATTCTATGGAACATCAACCAACCAGTTAAACCATGGAGTCAGAAAGAAAACAAAAGGGAATAGTCACAAAAAAACTTGGAAAAAATGCTCCACTTAAATCAATAAATATTAAAGGCGAAAAGAAATGTATGGAAAATTGCTTTCACTGTATAATATTGTGGCTTTTTAGTTATTAGAGAGCCACTGCCTAGTAGGGTAATTAAATTTTAAATATCCTCGCTTAGCTACACAAAAATCTACCACAATGGAATTCAAACTCATAAGAATTACTCAACTAACATTAAGTAAGCCTTCTGTCGTCAATAAATTCCACAGTCATTGCTAATTAACATCATTTTCATGGAATGCTCATCAAAAAACAGCTAGTTTGTATCATTTTATAAAACATTGTTCGCACAATTGATACTACTGCTAAACACAGCAGTGTAAAAGTAACACTCACTGTTTTCAGACAGCTCCACAACGTAGTGCAGGATGGGGCTGTTTCCATCAAAGGGCCGTGTCCATGATAAATCCACTGCCCGGTTGCTTGAAGAGTTCAAACTTGCTTGCAGATTTCTGGGTGGGTGAGGGAGTTCACTAAAAAAAAAAATGGAAAAATGCACTAAACATGAGTTATTTGATCGACTATGGCTTGCACATGTCAAGATCAAGTCTGGTCTCACAGTTGAAGAATGATTCAAAGTCGGGGAACAATTGGTCTGGGATTTTCAATGAATACTTTGATTTCATACTGGGCTGTAACTTCCGAGCTCCAGGGTGTTGTATTCGGGGGGAGGGGGGGACACCCCAAAAATGCGCCAGGGAACACACCCCCTGCCCCACCTAGAAGTTCAGCACTCCAGGCCCCCCTCACCCCCCACCTAGAAGTTCCACTCCAGCACCCCCCCCCCGGCCCGAATGTTCCACTCCATCCCCCATCTCAAAGTTCCAACCCATCCGTCCCACCCCACCTGGAGGTTCCACCCCACCCACCCCACCCGGGCTGCACCCCATCCTCGACCCCCCATCCACCTTACCTCAGCCCACCCGGACGTTCCATCCCATGTTTAACTAACTTGATTAAGCTTTCTAATGAAGTAATAGAGAGGGTTGATGAGGGTATTGCAGTTGATGTCGTGTTGATTGACTTGTAAAAAGTACTTGTTCGCAAAATTAAAGCCTCCTCTGAAATAAAAGGGACAGCGGCAGCACAGATGTGTTGTAGCAGAAAACGGAGTAATGATTCATACTTGTTTTTCAGACTTGAAGAAAACATGAGGAGGATTCTCCAGGGGTCAATAGTAAAGAACCAAAGGTGAGCAAAGGAAAACCTGTTTACACAGCAAATGGCTAAGATTTGGAAAGCACTGCTTGAGAGTATGGTGGTGGCAGATTCAATTCCGACTTTCAAAGGGAATTGGATAATTATCTGAAAATTTCAGGGCTATGGGGAAAGGACAGAGGATGGATTTAGCACAGGCTTGTTGAAAGTACTTGTTGAAAGTACGACCTGGGAGCGGACGTGGCCATGGAAGTCTCCTCTAATTACGAGCCAGTTCTCTCCCACTTTTGCTTCTGATAAGCAGACTAGTGAGCCTGTCAGCAGCAAATGAGGGATGGTGAATGTATTGAGTGCTACTGAGCTGAACAAAGTGAAACAACAGCGAGGTTAAAGCCCAGGCAACCAGATACATCTAACCCAAAGTCCAAAGAGGGCGGCATCGAGCTGGGGCCCGGGACAGCGACTTCATGTCGGAGCATGGGAGGGTGGCTTCAGGTCGGATGAGAAGGCGGCTTCGGGTCAGAGCATGGGAAGGTGGCTTCGGGTCATGGGAAGGTGGCTTCGGTTCATGGGAAGGTGGCTTCGGGTCAGGGCCCAGGAGGATGGCTCGGGTCAGGGCCCGGGAGGACGGCTTCGAGTCAGGGCCCGGGAAGGCATTTCCGGGTCCGGGCCCAGGAGGGCGATTTCGAGTCGGGGCAGGGGAAGACGGCTTTGAGTCGGGGCCCGGGAAGGCAGCTTTGGGTCAGGGCCCAGGAGGACGGCTTCGAGTCAGGGCCCTGGAGGGCAGCTTATGGTCGGGGCCCGGGAGGACGGCTTCGAGTCAGGGCCCAGGAGGATGTCTTGGGTCGGGGCCCGGGAGGACGGCTCGGAACATGGGAAGGCGGCTTCGAGTTGGGGCCCACGAGCAGCTTCAGGTCGGGGCCCGGGTGGACGGCTCAGGCTGGGGCCCAGGAGGGCGGCTTCGGGTCAGGGCCCAGGATTGTGGGTTCGGGTCAGGGCCCAGGATTGTGGGTTCAGGTTGGGGCCTGGGAGGGCGGCTTCGGGTTGGGGCCCAGGAGGGTGGCTTCGGGTCGGGGCCCAGGAGGGTGGGTTCGGGTCGGGAGAGCGGCTTCAGATCGGGGCTTGGGAGGCAGTGCATTGGAGGGCCCTGGGAGCATGACGTTTTTGCGGATCTGAGGAAGAAATACTGCTGTGGTGAATATGTGAGAGTGTTTGTGGGAGTATGTGTGGGAGCGTGTGTGGGAATGAGTGTGTGTGTGTGTCCCAGTCTCAGGATTCTCACTCATGCTTCCCACCACACACCAACAAGTACACACTCACCCACTCACACTCCCCACTGCCCTCCCATACATTGGTTATTTTTATTAATTTTTAAAAACAATTTATTGCTCTGACATTTCTGTACGCTGCTCAGCAATTGTTCCTTTCTTTAAAATCTCAACTTTTTTTTGAAATTCAGTTTAGTTTTGTGTCAAGCATTATCTTCCGGAATTACACTCATCGGCCTCTTGTGTGTAGCCCCCAAACGAAAAGGTTGGACAAGCCTGGTCTTGCTGAATTGCTCTTGTAGAGAGCCAGCACAGACACAAAGGGCTGAATGGCCTCCCTCTGTGCCGTAAGTCGGTGGCGTACCTGACTCCCAACTTTTGCTGCTGGATTGAAGCCCAAGATCACAACGATTGCCTCAAATAAAATGGCAGCAGGCCAGATTCTTGTTTAGAGAGTGAAGGATGAGTATTTGGGTTCCTCCAGGGTCCATAAAAAGAAAAAGGTAAAGTTTCCTGGGCCATTTTCTGATCAGGCGTCTGTGTCCCTTTAAGGACTATTGGTCAGGCTGTTCAACACCTGGCACAAAATGTCAAAGCATGCTCACCCATTTATATGGCCAACTAAAAATTGCATCATTGGATGGAGACTGAGCATCAAGAAGGTAGCTGAGGTGAGCCCTAATTCACTGATTTTTAATTGCGAACTGCCCTTTTTCTAGAGAAACAGATGTCTGGCAGCTCAAAAATTGCTCCCACGGTATTTCTCTGCCATACAGGCTGAGCAGCTGAAAGATGTAAAACTAAAGTGCTGCGATGCCAGGACTGTCAAGAGGGTATAATTACAAGTTTACATAGGTGCTTTTCATTATAAATGTGGTCATAGGAATTTTTAGTGTGAACATAAAAATAAACACAGAATATATGAATTTAAAATGGTGACTGAAGTATGCCTACGTGCCCTGGTCTAATGATCTCCCAACGAATAAAGCTGCTTCACGTGAAGACAATGTTTAATCATGTCAGTGGTACAGCATACTAGGCATAAACTGGAATTATAGATAAATATATAGAAATATTGGCAATGACTTCCAAAGATCAACTAAAACTTCACCCCAGTGAAACACAATATAGGTCATGTGGCAGACTGGGCTGTCTTTATATCGTTCATTCTATAAAGGCTGTAAATTTATTCATTGTGCATACACACATATAATCCACAAGTGTAGAAATTACTGTGAGAGAAAATTATGGAAACTCTTAAAATGTTAGTTTGATATTCCTCAGTCTGCCATCTAACTAAGAGATTAACCATTTATTGGAAATGAGTTGGCATATTTGTTAAAGTAGCCAAAACCTATACATTAATAAACACATGTGCTAAAAATGCAATCTGAACCAAAATAACTTTTGCTGCGAAATTTATTATTCGCCATTCACTAGTAAATTGTACTAAAGATTATAGCAAAAACAATCATTGTAAAACCATTGGTAATTCAGCTTGATGGGAAAGTAAAACTTGAATACTCACATGACTTCCAGGCGGGCGGTTCTGAAGTCGTTTCCTCCCAAGGACAAAACTTCGCAGGTGTAGTCACCAATATCACCTGACCATGTTTGACTAATGTGAAGTGATCCATTTTTCCCGACATAAATTCTCAGTACTGTATTTGCATTAATAATTTTTCCATCTTTCTTCCAGACAAACCTAAAAAAAATTAACACTTTCAAGGCTCCACAAAAGTAACCATTAATGCAGTCAATAGGCACATCTTTAATCCCCACACACAGCCAAGTAAGTAAAGTCGCCAGAGTCCCAGATGACCACAGGTTGCTTTCCCGAGTGGATGAGCCGACTGGTGGCGATTTATCCTGAGAATCACCACACCTCAGGTGGCGCCTTAATGAATAACCTCAGTCAGTACGGGAATTGAGCCCGTGCTTCTGGTCTCGCTGTGCATCACAGACCAGGTCTGGAATTCTCCGCCACCCGGGAATTGGCGGGGGCGGGAATCACGCCACGCCGGTCGGCGGGCCCCCCGCGGCGATTCACGGCCCGCAATGGGCCGAAGTCCCGCCGCTGTCAGGCCTCTCCCACCGACGTGGTTTAAACCACCTCCGGTGCCGGTGGGAGCAGGCGACACGAGCGGGCCCCGGGATCCTGGCGGGGGGGGGGGGGGGGGGGGGGGGGGGGGGGCAATCTGACCCCGGGGGTGCCCCCACGGTGGCCTGGCCCGCGATCGGGGCCCACCGATCGGCCGGCGGGCCTGTGCCGTGCACTCTTTTTCTTCACCATGGCGGACGGGGAAGAGACCCCCTCCACCGCGCATGCGCCGGGGTGATGTCAGCAGCCGCTGACCCTCCGGCGCATGCACAGACTCACGCCGACCGGCGAAGGCCTTTCGGCCAGCACCGACGCCGGTCGGCGGGGCGCCAAAGGCCGTTGGTGCCGGTCGGCGGAGCAGGAGCCACTTCGGCGCGGTCCTAGCCCCTAAAGGTGCGGAGAATTCCGCACCTTTGGGGAGGCCCGACGCCGGAGTGGTTCTCGCCACTCCGGTACGCCGGGAACCCCCATCCGCCGGGTAGGGGAGAATCCCGGCCCAGCTGTCCAGCTAACTGACCTAAACTGCTAGGCTTGGGACAGATGGCAAATAAAAATTTAAGAATCTCAAACACAAACCCAATCTGTCTTGAACATGCCATTTCTGTTCTTTTTTTAAACATTCTTATTAAAGGCATTTTCATATACAAACCAAAGAGAAACAGCAGCTACATCAGCACGCAACAGCAATAACCATATCCAAACTGTCCCCCTCCTCTCCTTCCAGCCCATGCCCACTTTTCTTTTATTAGAATAAATCCCATACAAAAGACAGGAAACCCTCCCTCCCACTGACTTTTTACCACTCATTAAAGAAGTCGACAAACAGCCTCAACCTAGATAAGAATCCTTCATCTGAACCCGATAGCTAGCAAACTTTATTTTCTCTTGGTGCAGAAACTCCGCCAAATCGCTCACCCATTCCCCCACCCGAGACGGCTTCAAGTCCCGTCACCTGAGCAATATCTGTCTCCGGGCTATCAGGGAGGCAAAGGCCAACATGTAGGCCTCTCTCCACGCCTGTACTTCCAGATCCTCCGACACTCCTAATATTGCCACCCAGGGGTTCAGAACCACCTTCACCCCCAGAATCTTTGACATTGTCTGCAAAAGCTTTCCAGAACTCCTCCAGCCTTGGACATGTCCAGAACATATGGACATAATTCACCACCACCCCGCACACCGTCCACGCTTCTCTTCTACCCCTGCAGAGAACAGGCTCATCCTGGACACTGTCATGTGTGCTCTATACACCACCTTGAGCTAGACGACTCAGTCGCACACACAACGAGGATGAATTTGCCCTCCGCAAAGCCTCCCTCAACACTCCAATCTTGAGATAAACCTACCCCTAGGGCCTGCCACTGTAAAGGCCACCCTTAAATTCATCAACACTGCCACTCCATTGTCTTCATGTTCAATCTCGAGTGAAAAACCTGCCCCACCCATCCCTTCCTCAGCCTTGTCTGATCCCCGACCAACCGTGCCACACCAACTCCTCCCATGTCAGCCAACCTCCCCTCCCCACCCCCAACCCCAAACCACCTTCACCCAACCACCCCTTCCCCAATCCCCCTACACATCCCCTCCCCCCACTTCACTCCCATTAAGTAGCCTTCCTATTAGCATAGTGGCCCCCACCAGAAGTAACCAGCTTCCTCCCCCCTCCCCTCTCGGTCCTATATCCAGCCTCCTGCCCTCCCTGGCTCCTCCATCCCACCCTCTCCCTCTCTCTCACCTACTCCACTCACCGCCCGTCCCCAAACCAAGAACCTACCTATCCCAAATCCCAACCATGGGCAGTAAACAGAGACACAATCAATTCAACACATACACCAATAATCAATTAAACACAATGGGTAAACAGCAATAGCAAACAAACAATCCAGCATAAACATAACCCCTTCCCTCACAGGAATCTCCCTAGTCTAATGTTCTCACAAGTCCCCCAGTCCATGGTCCCTAACAAACTTACTCGCCTCCTCCGGTGTATTGAAATAAAACTTCTGATTCCAGAATGTGACACACAAACGAGCAGGCTACAACAGACCGAACTTCACATTTTTCCTGAATAGGGCCGCTTGACCCTATTAAACTCGACCCGCTGCTTTGCCGACTCCGCTCCCAAGTCCTGATAAATGCACACTTCATGGCCTCCACAAGTGCACTTTCTCGTCTCCTTTGCCCAATCGCAGAATCTTCTCTTTGTCCAAGGAATGGTGCAACTGCACCACGATCGCCCTCGGCGGCTCACCTGCTTTCAGCTTCCTTCTCAGCAACATGTACGCTCCATTCACCACAGGTCAGTCAAAGACCCCATCCCCCACCAATTTCTCAAACATCTTCGCCACATATTGTGTAGCCAGTGTTCCCTCAATCTTCTCAGGCAGAGATTAGAAGATTCCGCCTCCCCGAGCGATTCTTCAAGTACATAGATAGAACAGTACAGCACAGAACAGGCCCTTCGGCCCTCAATGTTGTGCCGAGCAATGATCACCCTACTTAAACCCACGTAACCCAACAATCCCCCCATTAACCTTACACTACGGGCAATTTAGCATGGCCAATCCACCTAACCCGCACATCTTTGGACTGTGGGAGGAAACCGGTGCACCCGGAGGAAACCCACGCACACACGGGGAGGACGTGCAGACTCCACACAGACAGTGACCCAGCCGGGAATCGAACCTGGGACCCTGGAGCTGTGAAGCATTGATGCTAACCACCATGCTACCGTGAGGCCCTTTTCTCTTAACTTCTTCTGGCCCTCCGCCTCAAGCACGATTTCCGCCTGCAACAAGCCCAACTGATCCTCGTGGTCAGCCACAGACTCCTCCAACTTCTGGAGTGATGCATGCTGCGTTCCAGCCTTCGCTCCACTCTCTCTGTGGCCGCACTATCAGCCCGGCCAGGTCCTCTGCGGCCTCCTTTCTCTGCTACTCAAACATAGCCATCAGGAACTCCACCAACTGTTCCATGCACCACCGAGTGGGCAATGACGCCATAGAGCTCTCCGCCATCTTTCCCTCTGTCGCAGTTTGAAAGATCTCCTGGTCTGATTGTTCCCCCTTACTTGTTAACACTTCTTATTTGAAAGGTCCCAGACATGTGCTACTGAAGGAGAATTCTTGGTCCCTTATGATTAAACACTTTCAACTGGCACAACTCCTCCTGAAACAAGGGGAAAGACCCAAAACAATTCCACTACGAGCACGAGCCACTTAATATGTGACCCACTCACACCATGGCTCGCCAACGGAAGCCCCATTTTTGGTTTTAATAGATTCGGGCTGGGAGGTGGACAAACAATCCCATTGTGGGGGATGGATGGCTCATTTAAATATTTTTGTGAGGCTATTTGCCGCAGATTTGTTTCACTGTTCCATCTTTAATGCTGGCCAGCCAAGTTTCCCAGGCCTTGGCAGTAAAGGAGGCAACAGATTCCTGGAACACATTTTACCTGCTTTTCCAGTGTTCCTGGTGGACTAAGAGGAGTGGGAGTGCTTCCTCCCAACCCCGAAGCAAACCTACAAATTTCCCCAGATCCACCCCCACTACAATCAAAAATCCCCTCCAAACCAACAGTCCTCACCTCTCCTCAGAACCTCCCATCACTACCTCCGAACTAACTCTCAAGTTCCTTTTAGATTCTCCATAACTTTATCTCTCCTCCTCTGACCCATTCTGATCTTTCCCTGACTGCCCCAATGCTATCCTTCCATCTCTCACCAATTGACCCCCATCTGTTCCTGACTATACTCTAAACCCAGCTATCATCCCAAATCCTCCAAATCACGCTTTATGAAAACCCCTTGTGATTTATAACCCAGCGAGGACAAAACATACCTCCTCTTGGGCTGCAGCCTCTTCTGCAGTGCTCCCTGCCTGAAAGGGAGCCGAGTCTATCATCAGACTGGCTTCTGGGTGTGGGAACGTGTTAAAATTCTGGAGTTCAAATTTCATGAGTTTTTCTGGCCAGAACTGTCCCAACTTCATATGAGCCTTCAAATCATCTACGGTTATTGCCCAAGATGGATTCAACTCTTATGGATACAGACTGACCTTTCAACACTTATTGCAAAAAGTGTTCAAATAAGCATAGAGATCCATACAGGATCAGAACTGTGCTTTGTAACATAAGCAATCTTTAACAATACACAGAACAAGAGGACACAAAAGAAATCAAGAATCAAGTACAAGATACTGAATCTACTACTTGTACGAGACAGATTAGCAGCCAGGAATGTTTCCTGCTATTTCGCATAGGTGTTGAATAGGATCAAATTGATTTCATGTTTATAAATGCAACTGAAATTGGTAATAAGACTGCATGCGCACAAGTCAAAGATATCTGCATTCGGTATTTGGTGTGTTTCCACTTCCAGATGAACCAAATTCATTGGCAGGAGACCAATTGCAGAATTCCGACTTGAGCAACAAAAATTTGCATTCACATAGCAGTGTTCATGTAGAAAATTATTCGAAGATGCATCGCAGAGGCATAATAAAGAAACTGATACACAGCCAAAGAAGGGGATAATAGGAAAATCGTGATTCATGCTGAAAAATAATCTGAGCTATAAACTGGATGTGTTCTCTTCTGTTAGCGACAAAATGCTGTGCATGTAAAGCACTTCAATGGATTTACTGACAATCAGTAGCTATGAAACAAACAGAAATACGTTGATTTTGTTGCAGTGCAGCATTTCACTAGCTTTTGTTATGAAGATGTGTTATATAAAATATTAAAATATCATCGGCTAGACGTATATAGAACATTTTGGAAAGAACATTTTTGCTAAGCAAAGAACGCTGGCCCAAAGCAGCTACTATGTTGCATTTGCAAAGGATACAATATGATTTACTCAAGAGTCCACAGAACACTCTGCGATAATAGCTGAGAAAAGCTCTGATTGAATCCAGAGAGGTCAGTTGCCGGAACTGGACTAACAGGCAGAGATTGCCACAGGGTCAACAACCTTAAATCCCCCCCCCCCCCCCCCCCCCCCAGCACCCCCCCCCCCCCCCCCCCCTCCGAACCATTTCTCTGAAACGTCTCTCATCAAAGCTGAACTGTTTGTCATTTTACCCATCAGAAGACTTCATTGCTGTAAACCAAGTGTTCTTAAAGGAGGGTTCCAGCACCACTGTCTCCAAGAGAATCAACCAGCCCCGATTGCAGAATGTCTGCTCTGGTGAGAAATCTAATACCAACAGCTACTAAGCAAAGTGACCCTTCAGCTATAAAGAAGCATTCAGACTATCCGTGAATTTTTTTCTTTCAGATGTTACTTTTAATTAGCCAAGCTTTAAGTTCTGATACTCTGGAGAGATAATGTGTGTGTCCCTATCTCTATGTGTCCTTGTCTCTGTGAGTCCCTGTGTGCATGTGTCCTCGCAATAAAACTACCTCCTTACTTGATAACTTGAAGGACTCAGCTGGCATCTACTTACACAGTAAAATATATATTGAATTAGAAATTATACCTACTTTATAAATTCAAACTCTTGTTATAACCAAGCCAGGAGTGGGACAAAGAGAGGAGTCAGATCATCCCTCCAAATCTGGCCATAACTTTATACAAAACTAAATATTTGAAATGGTTATCTTAATTTCTGATTTTGTACCAGACTGACTCACCGGATTTTGACCCTTGAGTCATGAGATGCTCCACATATTAGTACGGCTGTTGTTCCTTTGATTACACTGCGGTCTTTGGGCGGGTCGGAGATTACGGTACGATCTAGAAAAAATGTAAGAAAGTTAGCATCCTCAAATTATTAATGCTGCCCGTGTATTTCACCAAGTTCAGCAATTAATATTAACTCATCATAGCATAGCGAACACTTGCTAATTTATATTTTTACTATAAGGAATGTTTCTGACACTCCTTCTAGATTCTTAAATTGTCTTAACTCAAGTGACATGCAAAGGGGGAAAAAAAAAATTACACAATATTGTGGTTTCAAATGATTTAAAAATCGAAGTCACAAAACACCTATGGTGTATTCACATATTGATCTGAAACAGGCTTGTCCAGCCTAGAGCCCACAAAAACCCTCTTGTGACCCACGGAGTGAGATTTACAAATGCCGGTAAGATAGGTAAGTGGAGTAGAAGATTTTGCAAGGAGCTGCTCCTACAATCACAAGCTGATCCTCTCCTATATTTAGGAAAGGTGTGCTCATGTGTGGGCAGCAGGGTAGCATGGTGGTTAGCATAAATGCTTCACAGCTCCAGGGTCCCAGGTTCGATTCCCGGCTGGGTCACTGTCTGTGTGGAGTCTGCACGTCCTCCCCCTGTGTGCGTGGGTTTCCTCCGGGTGCTCCGGTTTCCTCCCACAGTCCAAAGATGTGCGGGTTAGGTGGATTGGCCATGCTAAATTGCCCATAGTGTCCTAATGAAAGTAAGGTTAAAGGGGGTATTGTTGGGTTACGAGTATAGGGTGGATATGTGGGTTTGAGTAGGGTGATCATGGCTCGGCACAACATTGAGGGCCGAAGGGCCTGTTCTGTGCTGTACTGTTCTATGTTCTATGTTGAGAATATCAACAAGTGAAAGGGAAACGGTCTGTGATTGGGGGTCAGCGAACACCAGCAGCGGTGAGTCTGCTGGAAGAGAGTTTTCAGGTCAGGGAGAGACAAAGAGAGACCATCTTTGGGGAGACGCTATGAGGTTGGGGAGGGGATGGGACAATTGGGCGCGGCCGTTTTGGCGCGGCCGTTTGGACGCAGCCGTTTGGGCGCCATGGGACAATTGGGCGCAGCCAATTTGGCGCGGCCGTTTGGGCGCAGACGACAGAAAACCTTAAATTAGTTCATTTAGTTTAGTTCATTTGGTGATTATGAGCAAGGCTCCTCAAGTACTCAAATTTTCAAATTTAAGAACACTTTCATGTATTCTTTTATCTTTATTGTAAATTAAAAACCTTAAATTAGTTCATTTAGTTAAAAACCTTAAATTAGTTCATTTAGTTAAAAACCTTAAATTAGTTCATTTAGTTAAAAACTAAAGTTAAAAAACCTTTAGTTTAGTTCATTTGGTAATTATGAGCAAGGCTCCTCAAGTACTCGATAGCATCCATGTTTTCAAATTTAAGAACAGTTTCATGTATTCTTTTATCTGCATCTCTATACTTTTTTAGTTTTTGTGGCGGTTCATGGCCGGCTAGTAACCTTTCATAATATGCATCTCTACCTTTCTGTACTTTACGCAGGCCATCAATTAGTTTCCATATGGTGGGATGATGCATGCCAAGTTCATATTTCAATCGACGGTGGGCTGCCTCCGCATTATTGTTTGTGCGGTCTTCCCCGTTTAATGTTCTCTGATAAAGGTTCCAAAGGTTATGAACAAATTTTTCTTTACCACGTTTCGTTGATACTGCCTCAGCCATCATATGGGTATGCAAATTGGTTTAGTTACAAAATATATAAAAAGATGGTGATAGAACGCACCAGCACCCAACTCAACGCACCCGCACCAGCAGCCAACTCAACTGAGGCTAATTCACAAATAAAGAAATGTTATTTTGGTGCCAAAACGTCAATAATGCCAATATATAACGCCAATATATAAACAGATGGTGATAGAACGCACCAGCACCCAACTCAACGCACCCGCACCAGCCAACTCAACTGAGGCTAATTCACAAATAAAGAAATGTTATTTTGGTGCCAAAAAGTCAATAATGCCAATATATAACGCCAATATATAAACAGATGGTGATAGAACGCACCAGCACCCAACTCAACGCACCCGCACCAGCCAACTCACCTGAGGCTAATAATAAAGAAATGTTATTTTGGCGCCAAAACGTCCGGCGCCAAAACGGTTGGCGCCAAAACGGCCGCGCCAAAAAGTACCTAACCCGGTTGGGGAAGGGGGTGGTGAAGGAGGCATTGCGTTTGGGGGGGGGGGAGATGCTGGCTGTAGGGCCTGTGAGATAACAGGGTGGCTACAAGGACTGGGATGGAACAGAGTGAGGGACTTGCTGCTGGTGGGTGTGTGAGACAGTATAAGTGTGTGACTAAGAGAGAGAGAGAGAGAGGGAGGGTATGTGAGAGAGGGAGTATATGTGTGAGAGAGAGGGTGTGGGAGAGAGCGGGTACATGGGTGTGAGAGAGGGACGAGTCTCAGTCTGCCGATACAATCTCAGGGTTCTCACTCATTTTTTTAAAATATAAATTTAGATTACCCAATTATTTTTTCCAATTAAGGGGCAATTTAGCGTGGCCAATCCACCTACACTGCACATTTTTGGGTTGTGGGGGCGAAACCCACGCAGACACGGGGAGAATGTGCAAACTCCACACGGACAGTGACCCAGAGCCGGGATCGAACCTGGGACCTCAGCGCCGTGAGGCGGTTGTGCTAACAACTAGGCCACCGTGCTGCCCGAGGGTTCTCACTCATTATCACCCCAACACATACTCACACCCACTCATAGTGAATTACTGAGCAGACACAGACTGGAAGTGAGCCAGATAGACAGGTCAGAATTTCACACCATACCATACCCTACCAGCGGATTCTTGGGGCTGGGGGTGGCGGAGAGTGTGTGAAATTGAAGAACATGATTTCCTCTGGGTTCCTTCCCACCCCCGGACCTCACAGCGATTTCACGCTGGGATGGGGCAAGGCCTTCAGACAGGATGCCTGGTCTTGCTCTAATTGACCCTTAGTGTCCAATAATTGGCCACAAGGGCTTGTCCTCAGACGGCCTCAATTTTTATGCTGGCAGGAGGATTTACTTAGCATGGGTGAAGCCCGAAAACGAGCGTGCTTTGATCTCGGGTGGAAAGGGTGGGTGGGGAGGAGGTGCCTGCACCAGAAGCCCCTCCTGACTTTGGGTGTTGTGATTACCCTCACAACGACTACAGGGAATCATTTATCAATCTCCCCATGGAGTACGAGTTCCCATGGAAACAGCGGAGGCCTATCCAACTGGGACTGGTTACCTCGCCCTTCAAATACCATCCCAGATGCCGACCGGGTTCTGTTAGTCCCAGGCTAGGATACTTGTGTTGTACTTCGCAGGTGTATCTTTACTTTTGAGTTTAGAATATATCTCTTTAAACCTTCCTCTTTGTAATATGATAATCACTTATTGTCACAAGTAGGCTTCAATGAAGTTGCTGAGAAAAGCCCCTAGTCACCACATTCCAGTCCCTGTTCGGGGAGGCTGGTACGGGAATTGAACCCGCACTGCTGGCATTGTTTCGCATT
Source organism: Scyliorhinus canicula (assembly GCF_902713615.1). Taxonomy (NCBI): domain Eukaryota; kingdom Metazoa; phylum Chordata; class Chondrichthyes; order Carcharhiniformes; family Scyliorhinidae; genus Scyliorhinus; species Scyliorhinus canicula. Next base: position 56,463,043 of record NC_052160.1, on the reverse strand, counting down.
ACAAGCCAGATGTTTAGCCCACTGTGCTAAACCAGCCCCTTCGTATCACCTGGATTACTACACGGACAATGAGGAGCGAGAACTGAATTCTTTTTTTTTTAAATAATTTTTATTGAGAAATTTTGATTTTATACAACAATAACGCACCTTAGTAAAATACCGAAAATAACAATAATATTAACAATCATATACATTCGCCCCATCCCCATGAACAACCCAGCATTTTAACAACAACGCAAATTAACACACTATAAAGTTACAGAATAAACACTACAATAATGCCCCCCCCCCCCCCCCGGGTTGCTGCTGCTATTGACCCAGTTACCTATCTCTGAGCCAGGAAGTCCAGAAAAGGCTGCCATCGTTTATAGAACCCTTGTATTGATCCTCTCAGGGCAAATTTGACCTTTTCCAATTTTATAAATCCCGCCATGTCACTGATCCAGGTCTCCACGCTTGGGGGCCTTGCATCCTTCCATTGTAACAGAATCCTTCGACGGGCTACTAGGGACGCAAAGGCCAGGACACCGGCCTCTTTCGCCTCCTGCACTCCCGGCTCCACCCCAACCCCAAAAATCGCGAGTCCCCACCCTGGTTTGACCCTGGATCCAACCACCCTCGACACCGTCCCCGCCACCCCCTTCCAGAATTCTTCCAGTGCTGGGTATGCCCAGAGCATATGGGCATGGTTCGCAGGACTCCCCGAACATCTGGTGCACCTGTCCTCACCCCCGAAGAACCTACTCATCCTAGTCCCGGACATATGGGCCCGGTGCAGCACCTTAAATTGGATGAGACTAAGCCTCGCACATGAGGAGGAGGAGTTGACTCTCTCCAAGGCCTCCGCCCAAGTCCCATCCTCTATCTGCTCCCCGAGTTCCTCCTCCCATTTAGCCTTCAGCTCCTCCACTGACGACTCCTCCACCTCCTGCATTACCTTATAGATGTCAGACACCTTCCCCTCTCCTACCCACACCCCCGAAAGCACTCTGCCCATCGTCCCCTGCGAGGGCAGCAAAGGGAATCCCTCTACCTGTCGCCTAGCAAACGCCTTTACCTGCAGGTATCTGAACATGTTCCCCTGGGGAAGGCCAAATTTATCTTCCAGTTCCCCCATGCCCGTAAACCTCCCGCCAATAAACAGGTCCCTCAATTTGCTGATGCCCGCCCTTTGCCATCCCCTGAATCCCCCATCCGTGTTCCCAGGGATGAACCGATGGTTGCCACCCAGTGGAGCCTCCATCGAGCCCCCTGTTTCCCCCCGATGTCGTCTCCACTGTCCCCAGATTCTTAGGGTCGCCGCCACCACCGGGCTCGTGGTAACCCTCTTGGGGGAGAGCGGCAACGGTGCCGTTACCATGGCACCCAGGCTCGTACCTCTACATGACGCCATCTCCATTCTTTTCCACGCCGCCCCTCCCCCCTCCATCACCCATTTACGCACCATTGACACATTGGCTGCCCAATAGTACCCCAGAAGGTTGGGCAGCGCCAGCCCGCCTCTATCCCTTCCTCGCTCCAGGAATACCCTCCTCACTCTCGGAGTCCCATGTGCCCACACAAAGCTCAGAATACTGCCGGTCACTCTCCTAAAGAAGGCCCTGGGGATAAATATGGGCAGGCACTGAAAAAGGAACAAGAACCTCGGAAGCACTGTCATTTTGACGGACTGCACCCTCCCCGCCAACGACAATGGCAGCATGTCCCACCTCCTGAACTCCTCCTCCATCTGATCTACCAGTCTGGTAAAGTTATGCTTGTGGAGAGTCCCCCAGTCCCTGGCCACTTGCACCCCCAGGTACCTAAAGCTCTCCCCTGCCCGCCTAAGCGGGAGCCTACCAATTCCTTCCTCCTGGTCTCCAGGGTGCACCACAAACACCTTGCTCTTGCCTAAGTTTAATTTATAACCTGAGAAGGTCCCAAACTCGGCTAGTAACTCCATCACTCCCGGCATCCCTCCCACCGGGTCCGCCACATACAGTAACAGGTCGTCGGCATACAACGACACCCAATGTTCCTCTCCACCTCGCACCAAGCCTCCCCACCTCTCTGAATCTCTCAATGCCATCGCCAGTGGCTCGATTGCCAGTGCAAACAACAAGGGGGACAAGGGGCAACCCTGCCTGGTCCCTCGGTAAAGCCGGAAGTACTCCGACCTCCTCCTATTCGTGGCCACGCACGCCATCGGGGCCTCATATAGCAGCCTTACCCATCTAATGAACCCTTCACCAAATCCAAACCTCCCCAACACCTCCCATAGGTACCCCCACTCCACTCTATCGAAGGCCTTCTCCGCATCCAGCGCCACCACTATCTCTGCCTCCCCCTCAATCGCCGGCATCATAATGACATTCAGCAATCTCCGCACATTCGTGTTCAGCTGCCTTCCCTTCACAAAACCTGTCTGGTCCTCATGCACAACCCCTGGCACACAGTCCTCTATCCTGGTGGCCAGGATTTTTGCCAGCACCTTAGCATCCACGTTGAGGAGAGATATGGGCCTGTATGAACCACACTGCTGGGTGTCCTTGTCCTTCTTTAAAATTAACGAGATCAGCGCCCGTGACATCGTCGGGGGCAAAGTCCCCCCTTCCCACGCTTCGTTGAGTGTCCGCACCAGCAAGGGGCCCACTAGGTCCACGAACTTTTTATAAAATTCCACCGGGAACCCATCCGGCCCCGGTGCCTTCCCTGACTGCATCTGCCCGATCCCCTTAACTAGCTCCTCCAGCTCAATCGGCGCACCCAGCCCCTCCACCTTCTCCTCCTGCACCTTCGGGAAAGAAAGCCTGTCAAGGAACCTCTCCATTCCCCTCCTCTCCCCCGTTGGCTCCGACTGGTACAGTTCCCCGTAAAAGTCCTTGAAGACCTCATTCACCTCTACCCCCTTCCGCACCACATTCCCACTCTTGTCTCTCACTCCAGCAATCTCCTTAGCCGCATCCCGCTTACGGAGCTGATGAGCCAGCATCCTACTCGCCTTTTCACCATGTTCGTACACTGCCCCTTGTGCCTTCCTCCACTGTGCCTCAGCCTTTCTAGTGGTCAGCAAATCAAATTTAGCCTGCAGGCTGCACCTCTCCCCCAACAGTCCCTCCTCTGGTGCCTCTGCACACCTCCTGTCCACCTCCAGCATCTTTCCCACCAGTCTATCCCTCTCACTCCTCTCGCTCCTCTCCCTGTGTGCCCGGATGGATATCAGCTCCCCACGAATTACTGCCTTCAGGGCTTCCCAGACCATCCCCACCTGAACCTCCCCCGTATCATTCACCTCAAGGTACCCCTCAATACTTGCCCGGACCCTCCTACACACCTCCTCCTCCGCCAACAACCCCACATCCAACCGCCACAACGGACGTTGGTCTCGCACCTCCCCCATTTCCAACTCTATCCAATGCGGAGCGTGGTCAGAGATTGCAATGGCCGAATACTCGGCCTCCTCCACTCTCGGAATCAGTCCCCTACTCACCACGAAGAAATCTATCCGAGAGTAGACCCTATGTACGTGGGAGAAGAAAGAGTACTCACATGCCCTCGGCCTCACAAACCTCCATGGATCCACTCCACCCATCTGATCCATAAACCCTCTCAGTACCTTGGCCGCCGCCGGCCTCCTACCTGTCCTAGAGCTGGACCGATCCAGTGAAGGATCCAACACCGTATTAAAGTCCCCCCCTATGATCAGACCTCCCGCCTCCAGATCCGGGATCCGTCCCAACATACGCCTCATAAAGCCCGCATCGTCCCAATTTGGGGCATACACACTAGCCAGTACCACCTTCTCTCCTTGTAGCCTGCCCCTAACCATCACATACCTACCCCCCTTATCCGCCACCACCTCCGATGCCTCAAACAACACATTTTTCCCCACCAGAATCGCCACTCCCCGGTTCCTCACATCCAACCCCGAGTGGAAAACCTGCCCCACCCATCCCTTCCTCAGGCGGACCTGGTCCGCCACCCTCAGGTGGGTCTCCTGAAGCATTGCCACATCCGCCTTTAGCCCCTTCAGGTGAGCCAGTACCCTTGACCGCTTCACCGGCCCATTCAACCCTCTCACATTCCAGGTGACCAACCGGATCAGAGGGCGTCCCGCCCCCCTCCCCCGTCGGCTAGCCATAGCCCGTCGACTGCCTGCCCCAGGCCAGCGTCCCCTGCTCGACCCCGTCCCCATAGCGACAACCCCTCACCTCTGTCCCCCCAGCCCCCACCAGCTCCTCCTTGACCCTACCAGCAGCAACCCGGTATTCCCCTTTCCCCCCCTCCCTTCCCCCCCAGGCTAGGAACCCTCCCAGCCGCGAACCGTCCTCCATTGTACTTCCGTGGGTCAGCTAACTTCTGCTGACCCCGGAAACTCCCGCCAATAGCCCGACCCCTCCCGAAGTGGGATCATCCCCCAATCTATCCCTCCTCCTGGCACCGCTCCAGCGCGGGAAGAACCAGTTAGGGCCCCACCTCCCCCGTCACCATCTCCGCCCCCCCGGCCCCGCAGTGCGGGAAACCAGAGGAAAGCCCGTGCTTTCGCCCTGCCCCACCACACCCTTCTGACGCAGCTCCAAAATATCAGCCCCCCTCCATACCCCCACTCCGACATAGAATACAACATACCCCCCCGACCCTCCCCGCAAGATACACAGCCCAAACAATGCCCCAAGCACAAAAACAAAAACATAGCAGAACAACCCCCCCATAAATAACCATATCAAAATTGCAAAAGTACTAAAACAAGAAGAAAAAAACAGAAGAAAAAGAGAACACAGCAACAGCCGAATCCAGCACTAATATCTTACAGCCGACCTCGCAACCCCCAACCCCTAGTTCAAGTCCAGTTTCTCCGTCCGCACGAAGGCCCACGCCTCCTCCGGGGAATCGAAATAATGGTCCCGGTCCGAATAAGTTACCCACAGGCGCGCGGGCGGCAACATTCCGAACTTTATCTTTTTTCTATAAAGCACGTCTTTCGTCCGATTAAATCCGGACCGCCGCTTAGCCACCTCCGCACTCCAGTCCTGGTAGATCCGCACTACCCCATTCTCCCAATTGCTGCTCTTCACCTTCTTGGCCCAGCGCAGCACGCAGTCCCGATCACTGAACCGGTGGAACCTCACCAGCACCGCACGCGGGGGTTCATTCTCCTTAGGCCTCCTGGCCAGTACTCTGTGTGCTCCCTCCAGCTCCAGGGGCAGATGGAGAGACCCGGCCCCCACTAGCGAACCCAGCATTACAGCCACATAGGCTGTCAGGTCCGATCCCTCCAGCCCCTCCGCAAGGCCCAAGATCCGCAGGTTTTTCCGCCTCATGCGGTGATCCAGCTCCTCGAAGCGTTCCTGCCACTTCTTGTGGAGTGCTTCGTGCCCCTCCACCTTACTCACGAGGACCACGGCCTCCTCCTCTTGTTCAATGGCCTGCGTCTGCAACTTCTTGATGGCAGCACCCTGGGTGGACTGAATCTCTGACAGCCTTCTGTTTGTTTCCTGCAGAGAGCTCAGTACTTCATCCTTGAATTCTTTAAAGCAGTGCAGGAGATCAGTTTGTTGTTTCTGGGCCCAGAGTCTCCACTCCCCTGGAGCTTTGTCGGTGGCCATCTTGGATCCCTTCCCCCGTTTTTTCTGAGGAGCTGCTGCTGTTTTTTCCACCTTTCCACTCCGAGTTCGAGTCATGGACTGGAGGGAAAGTCGTTCAGCACACCTTCCCCCACCGGGAGACGTCGAAAAATTTCCGTTTTGGGCTCTCAAAAGAGCCGAAAAATCTCTTTAAAACGGGAGCTCCCACATGTGTGGCTTATTGCTGCATAACTGCCACCGGAAGTGCAAGAACTGGATTCTGGACATCCCTTAGTAAAAAGAAACTTTGGTAAGGCAACGTACGAAGAGAAATGCTGGAAATGCTATTTGTGAAACTCAAGCTGTATGGCGCAGGAGCAGAGGCTGGCCCCAGTGTGACAAAGGAATGAGCTATTTCTTTTGTACTAATGGTGTAGAAGGTGATGAGGGATAAAAGGTAATACTTCTGACCGTTGAGGAGCCCTGACGTCCATCATTATTAAGAGCCTGAATGGGTAGAATTAGCGGCAAGAATATGACCAAGAATATCGGTAAAACACCAGTGCCACAGGTTTAATATTGCCGGAAGAACTCCTGGAGAACCCGTAACGGAATTCCAGACCAGGCTCAGGAGACTGGCAGAATACTGTCAGTATGGGTCATCCCTGCCGAGATGCTACTGGCCCAAAAGGTATGTGGGATTAGCAACATTGTGACACAGAGAAAACTGCTTGCAGAACCCACCCTGGACCTTAAAAGAGGCATAGAACTGGCACTGTCCCTGGAAAATGTCGAGCAAGGTGCCCAGGAACCAAGGTTCAATGGAATGCAGCACGCTCATTGTCGAATGACCCCCCCCCCCGTATAAAAAAATGGGTTTCCCTTCGAAAGCACCTTGGCACCCCACCCACTGCCTGGTCACCATTCAGCCATGGTGCACAAGAATCTGGGTCAACGGTCACAAAACCCTAGAACTGTTTGAGAAACATCCCCAATGGACTTCTGGGAACAGTCATAAGGGTATTTTACCTGCGGCCAAAGGATACGCCCAGAAGTCAGTACGTGTACTGCTCAGGCCTTGCAAAACCACCAGCCCGAGCAGGGCAAACTGATGCAACTGAACTGCACCATCACACCCAAAGTTGCCGCAATCAAAATTAAACTCCGGGTAAACGGTCATCCCCTGACAATGGAAGTGGACACAGGAGCCGCTGTTGACATTATAGGTGAACAGATGTTCAGACTCCTCTGAGTGGGCGCATTATTCCTCTGGGCCAGGCTGGCCAAGTACTTGGGGAAGCCTCTATGAATCGTAGGAACCACCATGACCCTGGTCACCCATGGGCAGACCCTGCTAATAGTCGTACAAGAATCAGGATCCAGTCTCTTGGGCAGAGTCTGGCTGAAAAAAACCTTAATGGAACTGGCAGAAAATTTTCAAAATGAGAACCGGTGGCGGCCTGCACAAAGTCATTGGGAAAAATCCCTGGGTATTTCAGGAAGGCCTCGGTTAACAATATAGAACACAGAACATAGAGTCCAGAAGCAGGCCATTCGGCCCATTGAGTCTGCATCGACCCACTTAAGCCTTCACTTCCACCCTATTCCCGTAACCCAATAATCCCTCCCAACCGTTTTTTTTGGACATTAAGGGCAATTTAGCCTGGCCAATCCACCTAACCTGCACGTCTTTGGATTGTGGGAGGAAACTGGAGCACCTGGAGGAAACCCACGCAGACACGGGGAGAATGTGCAGACTCCGCACAGACAGTGACCCAGCAGGGAATTGAACCTGGGCCCTGGCGTTGTGAAGTCATAGTGCTACCCACTTGTGCTACGGTGCTGCCCTAATATGAGCAAGGGCAAAAATCTATGTAGACCCGGGTTTACCTAAGTACTTCAGAGTCTTGCTCTGAAGTCTGGGGCATGCCCAGAACATGTGGGTGTGGTTGGCCGGGCCCCTCTCACACTGTTCACATTTATCCACCATCTGCGGGAAGAACCTGCTCATTCAGGTTCTTGTCAGGTATGCTCTGTGCACCGCTTTCAGCTGCATGAGGCTTAGCCTTGTGCAGGAGATGGAGTTGGCCCTGATCAGTGCTTCGCTCCAGAGTCCCCACCCTATTTTCGTCCTGGGTTCCTCTTCCATTTTTCCCATGTTGCGTCCAGTGGGGAGCATGTCCTTTTTAACAGTCGGCCATACAAGTCCCCACAGTTTCTCCCCCCAGTTATCCACATCCAGTAGCTCCTCTAACAATGTGTGTCTCGGGGTCCGTGGGTATGCTGTCGCCTCCTTGCAGAGAAAATTCTTAGCCTGCAGATGTCAGAGTTCATTTTTGTTAGGCAGCTGCAGTCTCTCCGTCAGTTCCTCTCAGCTCGCTAGCCTGTCTTCTGGATAAAAGTCTATAACTCAGTATCTTCACATCCCATCTCCACCTCTTAAAGGTGGCATCAAACATGGCTGGTGCAAGCCTACACTGCCGCAGATGGAGGCCATGGTGGACATTTTGGTCAAGCCGAAGTGCTGCCTCATCTAGTTCAAGGTTCTGAGGGTAGCTACCGCCATTAGGCTTGTTTCGTGTTTTGTTGGCGGTGATGGGAGTGCTGCCGTGGCGAGGGCCCGGAATGTTGTCCCTGTACAGGAGTCCTCCTCCATGCTCACCCTTTCCGTGTCTGATTCTTTCACCTATCCCCTCACACTTTCCACTGTGGCTGCCCAGTGTAGTACTGTAGATGGGGGCGGGGGGCAGGCCCCCCATGTTTCTTGTTCTTTGTAGGACTTTTTTTGGGGTCCCCCCCCCCCCCCCCCCCCCCCCCCCCCCACATACACACACACACAAACACTACAATCATCTTATCTGTCGTGTTGATAAAGGCATTGGGTATGCAGATTGGTTTGGAGCTGAACTGGAAGAGAAACTAGGGCAGTACATTTAGTCTGTACCCTCCCTGCTAGGGAGAGAGGGAGTGTATCACATCCCTGAGGGTCCTTTTTTACTTCCTCCGCCAGACTGGTCAGTTTTCACTTGTGGATCCGTGTCCAGTCATGGGCAATCTGGATCCCCAAGTGATGGAATTTGTTTTGGGCTAGTTTGAATGGTAGGCCCTCCAGTTCTGACCTCCCCCTCTCAGGTTCACAGGGAATACTTCACTCTTGTAAAGGTTGAGCTTGTAGCTGGAACAGCTCCAAACTCTCTCAGAAGCTTCATGATCCTTTTCATGCCGCCTTGCGGGTCCAAAATGTAGAGGAGCAGGTCATCCGCATACAGCGAGACTTTGTGTTCTCTGTCTCCTCTTCAGATTTCCTTTCAGCTTCTCGCCGCTCTGAGGGAGATCGTCAATGACTCAATTGCCAATAAGAGCAAGGAAAGTGGGCATCCCTGTCTTGCGCCTCTGTGCAGCTGGAAGTATTCAGAGCTGGTGGTGTTGGTCTGTATGCTCGCCTTAGGGGCGTTGTATAGGAGTTTCACCCATGATGTGAACCGTGCGCCTAGCCCAAACTGGTCTAGAACCTCAATCAGGTGCTTCTCAACGACTTTGTTGAAGGTCTTTTCTGAGTCCAAGGAGACAATCACCTCTGGTGTTCTCTCCCTGGGTGGGGTCCTTAGCATGTTCAGCAGTCATCTAATGTTCGCTGTCCACCCTTAACAATGCCCGTCTGGTCCCCTGCAAAAGCCTCTGGAACGCAGTTCTCCAGCCCACATTGTAAGAAGTCTTACAACACCAGGTTAAAGTCCAACAGGTTTGTTTCAAACACGAGCTTTCGGAGCACGGCTCCTTCTTCAGGTGAATGGAAAGGCTTGTTCCAGAAATGTTTATATAGACACAGTCAGAGATGCCCCGGAATGCGAGCACCTGCAGGCAATCAAATCATCAAAGATGCAGAGAGAGAGGTAACTCCAGGTTAAAGAGGTGTGAATTGTCCCAAGCCAGTTCAGTCGGTAGGCCTCTGCAAGTCCAGGCTTGTTGGTGGGGGCCGAATGTAATGCGACATGAATCCCAGATCCCGGTTGAGTCCGCATTCATGCGTGCGGAACTTAGCTATAAGTTTTTGCTCAGCAATTTTGCGTTGTCGCGTCTCCTGAAGGCCTCCTTGTAGAATGCTGACCCGGAGATCAGAGGCTGAATGTCCTTGACTGCTGAAGTGTTCCCCAACTGGAAGGGAACAGTCCTGCCTGTTGATAGTCGCACGATGCCCGTTTATTCGTTGTCGCAGTGTCTGCATGGTCTCGCCAATGTACCACGCTTCGGGACATCCTTTCCTGCAGCGTATGAGGTAGACTACATTGGTCGAGTCGCACGAGTATGCGCCGCGTACCTGGTGGGTGGTGTTTCCACGTGTAATGGTGGTGTCCATGTCGATGATCTGGCATGTCTTGCAGAGATTACCCTGGCAGGGTTTTGTGGTGTTGTGGTTGCTGTTCTGAAGGCTGGGTAATTTGCTGCAAACAATGGTTTGTTTGAGGTTGCGCGGTTGTTTGAAGGCCAGTAGTGGGGGTGTGGGGATGACCTTGGCAAGATGTCCATCCTCGCTGATGATGTGTTGGAGGCTGCGAAGAAGATGTCGTAGTTTCTCCGCCCCAGGAAAGTACTGGACGACGAAGGGTACTCTGTCAGTGGTGTCCCGTGTTTGTCTTCTGAGGAGGTCGGTGCGGTTTTTTGCTGTGGCGCGGTGGAACTGTCGATCAATGAGTCGAGCGCCATATCCCGTTCGTACGAGGGCATCTTTCAGCATCTGTAGGTGTCTGTTGCGCTCCTCCTTGGATGGACATCTTGCCAAGGTCATCCCCACACCCCCACTACTGGCCTTCAAACAACCGCGCAACCTCAAACAAACCATTGTTTGCAGCAAATTACCCAGCCTTCAGAACAGCAACCACAACACCACAAAACCCTGCCAGGGTAATCTCTGCAAGACATGCCAGATCATCGACATGGACACCACCATTACACGTGGAAACACCACCCACCAGGTACGCGGCGCATACTCGTGCGACTCGACCAATGTAGTCTACCTCATACGCTGCAGGAAAGGATGTCCCGAAGCGTGGTACATTGGCGAGACCATGCAGACACTGCGACAACGAATAAACGGGCATCGTGCGACTATCAACAGGCAGGACTGTTCCCTTCCAGTTGGGGAACACTTCAGCAGTCAAGGACATTCAGCCTCTGATCTCCGGGTCAGCATTCTACAAGGAGGCCTTCAGGAGACGCGACAACGCAAAATTGCTGAGCAAAAACTTATAGCTAAGTTCCGCACGCATGAATGCGGACTCAACCGGGATCTGGGATTCATGTCGCATTACATTCGGCCCCCACCAACAAGCCTGGACTTGCAGAGGCCTACCGACTGAACTGGCTTGGGACAATTCACACCTCTTTAACCTGGAGTTACCTCTCTCTCTGCATCTTTGATGATTTGATTGCCTGCAGGTGCTCGCATTCCGGGGCATCTCTGACTGTGTCTATATAAACATTTCTGGAACAAGCCTTTCCATTCACCTGAAGAAGGAGCCGTGCTCCGAAAGCTCGTGTTTGAAACAAACCTGTTGGACTTTAACCTGGTGTTGTAAGACTTCTTACTGTGCTCACCCCAGTCCAACGCCGGCATCTCCACATCACAGCCCACATTGAGCAGCCAAATGGATCAGTGTGATCCGCATTCCGTTTGTGTAGAAATCTGCCGCAGGACCCTTCGGGTCCCGCCACCTTCCCTGCCTGCAAGACGTTGATGCTCTCCATGACCTCTCCCATAACCTCTCTAGCGGCACTATAAACTCCGGCAATCATTTTGTTGCCATGGGATACCGGAGGTTCTAGTCTCCAACAATAGAACCCTCTTCACCAGCAAAGAACTCCAAACATTTGCAAAATCCAACGGGATGAAACACACTCAAACGACACCATCTTCCAACGACCTGGTCGAACATTTCAAAGTGGCAGAAATATACTGGCGGCTCACTCAACACCAAATTGGCTCGGTTCCTCTTCAATTGCAGGACCATACCATACACCAAGATGGGGGTTAAGCCAGCAGAATTTATAAGCGGCTGGCACTTCCGGATCAGGATCAGCATATAGTTTCCCAACTTAGTTGAGAAAATGGAAACAAAACCATAGGCCCAGAAAAATATTATGATACCCGCCGACCTTCAGGACCTACAGTCTATGTTCACAATTTCGTAGATGAATCCCCTTGGATTCCAGGTGTTATAGCGGAAAAGAGCAAGGAACCTTCTACTGCAGAAACTACTCTGGGCGGGGAGATGCCCTCAACCTCCTTGGAACCTAGCTCCAGTTAGAGACCCAACTCAGGTTAAACACAAGAGTCATTCCCCGAGAGCATGAAGACGTGGGCTCAGAAGTGCAGACTGAGGAGGCTGACCCGCAGCTGGAAGTTAACATTAAGGAAGTGGCTCTTCAACGCTCGGCTCGGAAGCAATGATGCCCCAAGCACTTTATTCCTCCAGATCGGGCTCTGCTAACAGTCGACTCAAGGCCATGTGTGAAGAGGTAAAGAAGGTCTTTTCAACGCTGGAACGAGGGGAGGGATGTGATAACTCTCATGAGGACCGTGGGGAATATCTCCCTGTGGGGCTTGTGCAATACAAGTCCCAATGATAATTGGTGGAGGCCCGCCCTGCTGGAACTTGTTACTAAGTCCTTTAAACACTGACACAGATCGGGCATCCTGTTAGTCCCGGGCTTGGACATTTGTTTTGTATGATGTGAGCAAGGCTTTATGATTGAGTTTAGAATAAAACTGTTTAAACCTTCCTCTTCGTGTCTCCTGGATTACTACAGCCTCCTCTTAAGGTCTGGTGGCCTCTGGACTTCCCTCCTCCCTTCCCAGCTTCCTCCCAACAAGCCAATTGTCCCCTTTGTGCCGCTGCAACCCCCTCCCCCGCCTCAGGCTTTCCTTTCCCAGGGACACCTTAAATCTATCTTCCCATCCAGTCCTAGGTCTTAAGCTCAGGCATCTTCCTGAAGTTCCTGTTCAGACCTCTGCAGCTCCTGCAGCTGCAGGGACGGGAAAGTTGCTGGCGAATCAGATTGGTTGCAGTTCTGTAAGGCAGGGCTTCCTCCTGAGTGAGTGGCAGATGTTCCGTCTGCAGTTAATTGACACTTATTCAAAGGGAAATGGCTGAGAAGCACTCAGGTTAGCTGGCGTGTGTTCCCTGCCAACTCTTTGGATAACAAGAAGGGAGACCCTGTCTTACGAAAGAATTGGGCAACACACTCTGACCCCCTCACACTTGAATGGTCATCTTCAGTCATTACTCTTTTTTTAATGAACAATTTATTGCTTCGACATTGGTTTACTTATGCTATAGCAAGTTGCTTCTTTTCTTCACACTGTAAGGATCCTCTTATAAACCATTGTCTAATCCTTGTGTCCTTTTTAATCCCTGTCTGGCTGGCTGTTTTTGCTGGCTGCTGTTTTTAAAACTACAGCCTTATGGTTTTGAACTGAATTCCCTCCACTGCAAGCTGCTATTTGAAATGACCCAGGCATACCCTTCTGTGCAGTTGTGCTCTGTGGCACAGTCCATGATGTTGTTTTGATGGAGCTAGCAGCCTGTCCCCTGTTCTTAATTTATAAGACATTTTCTGTTTTCGATTGTGATTGGTGGAGCTCTTCAAAAGCTTTTGGAAGATTCTGGAAAACCCTGGCAGCTTCCATTTGGGCTTTCAGTTTTGGCTTAAGACCTGGAAAGAAGCATACAGCAGGGCCGGGGCTCTCTCTATCAACTCTGCCGAGTAATTTAAAATGCTTCCAGCCAGCCTGTGAGAAGTTCCACTGGAAGCTGAAGCAGATCTCTCTCAATTTAGGGCTTGTGACAAAATACCTTCCTCTCTCTCTCTCTGCGCAACCCAGGAGCTGTGGGCAAATAGTCATCTCCATTCTGATTAGACATATAGAACAGCCAAAAACATGTTTAAAAACCACCCTCACTATCCAGCCACGCCTGTGAAAGTAACTTCTGATTCAAGACTGAGGAGCTGAATCTGATTTATCTCAGCTGATGGCCTGTGTTTAAAGACCTTTCTCTCTGCAGTCAGTTCAACCTGTGGGAGGGTCCAGTTTGATGCCGCCTGCAGGATAAAGGGGATGGTTAAAAGCCAAGTGTGATCCTAAAGTGCAGAATTCTGATAGTATCTCAGTGATTATGAGAGCCAGTCTGGTGGAGTCATTCAGCTGAAAGCGACTCCCAGATAGTATTCTACTGCCTGAATGTTCTGATTGAAGACAACCATTACAAGATCCAAACCAACTGATAATTTCAACACTTTGTGACGTTAGAAGATCGCCGACTACAAAGACCGCAACCTGAGCAGCTAGGATTCATCTCACCCTCTTTTAATCGCTGTTATTTTTTATCCTTTTCCTACCTCCCCCTGTCTCCTGTGTCTGGGTGGAAGGTGGGATGGAGTTTGGGGAATAGTTCAATTGGTAGACCATTGTTCTAATATTTCCATTACATTTATCTTTTCTCTTGTTACAATAAACAGTTTTTAAAAATGTTTTATTTACAATACTGGTGCCTGTAACTCATTGGAACAGTCAAGGATCAAAGATCTCAGAGAAAAAAATACAAATTATTGGTTAACTGACTTATGTTGGGACCGGAATCCGGGTCTGTGGGGCTGGAACTGAACGTGCACCCACCCAGTTTGTCGTAACGATACCTCAACTTTTTTTGAAAGTTGTGTTTAACGTTTTGCCTAATTTCATCTGTCTGAAATTTGCTCATTGTCCCCTTGAGTGAAAAAGAAATGGAAATGTGGCCCCCCAGAAGAAAAGATTGAACAAACCCGATCTAAAAGATCCAATTAATCTCCGGGGCTACAGTGACTGATTAAGACAAATTCCATTTTAATTATAATGAATTTCATGATTTTTGCTGGGATTTGGGGAATTTCATTTCACAATTTTAATTTATAATTAGCCCACTGTTTCATAATGACTGAATAAACCAAATTTCCTTTAGATTACATTGGAATTGGGGGATTTGCCTACTCTTTTGGGAATCAATACCTGAATTTCATGTTTATCGGGCTTGTGCGACAGGCAGGATCGGAATTGGCCACATCGTCTGCTTCTGCCCCCAAAGCCAATCAGTCGCAATACCATGCTGGCTGGCCAATTAAGCGCTGGCCACGGTGAAACGCAACTCCAATCCCCCCCCACCCCTGCCATTTGAGAAGGGCTGCTGGCAGGAGTGAGTTGGCCTGTGCTTGGAAAAATGGGGACCTCGCAGGAGATTTGAGCATGGCTATGACAGATTGTAGAAGACACCCCGGAGTTGAAGATGCACAAGAAATTGAGCAAAATGAAAAGTGGCAATATCAGCACCTGGTTGACATGTCAGGTTGGAGAACAACGCAGTTACGCACTCTGCCCCCATCTCTTGTCAAGTACCAGTGCCTTCTCGTGCAGGCGGTAAGACCCAGGCGGGACATCCTCATGCCACACCAAGTGAAGGCAGCCTAGGCAGAGGTGGTAGTTGGTCAGCGGGAACGACATGGTGTGTCAACCTGGATACAGTGACGATAAAGTTTCAATGAACTTCTGTGCTCAGCAAGGGTGAATACGGAGTTGGCATGGTACAGAAAGGAGACGCCTGGAAGGGTGGCGTCATTAGCGGTGCTCAGAGTGTAGGAATCAGAATAATAAGAAAGCACATATACCTGTGTATGATGTGGCTGACAGATAAGATCTAAGCCCTGGGTCCATCTAAGGATCAGGTGTGCAAAGGGAACTTCAGCATTGTCCATGGTGGTTGGGACGAAAGCATACAAAGGTGGAATCCTGAATGGACCTTTGCACTTATAGAAGAGGAGCCATAGTGCCCCTGAATGCTCAGCAATTGGGACGAATGTGAGGAGTTGAATTCTGATCTGCCTGACCCTGAGTCCACAATCCCTTTCAGGTTGAATAGCTTAGAAAAAGAGAGTAATAACATTTTAAAAGTGTAATCTTGTCTGGAGACAAGGAAGAGACTGAAACAACATAAGTGAAGCAGCTATTTGAAGGTATTCAGCTGGAGTCTGAAGAGGTTCCAAACAGAACCAAATCTGTTTTATTAAGCAAGTATTACTCTCTACTAATTTTAAGATAGATTAAGAGCTGCATGTTTATTTTCTTGTTGTTTAATGGGAAATTGTATAATTGTGCTAAGGGGATTGTAAGCTGTTCTTCTTGGGTGTGAAGTTACAAGTTTAATATTGTATTCATAACAAAGTTTTGTTTTAGAAATTCCAAAGCCCTATTTTTTCCACGCAATCACTCCTGGAATGAGTCATTCTTTCCGCACAGTCTTAAAATAAACTAAAATACTGGGGTTTCAGTCCAGTATCCTAATCACTGCAAGATGGACTCAAAAGGTTTTTTTTTCCCTCCACAATTTTATTCAAAATTCTACTACTCAAGAAAATATGACTAAGATTCATAGCTGAGCTTTGGGATTTACCTGCACTTAGTAAAGGAGGCTGACAGGCTACGATCACTCGAAGTGGATGATTCTCTGGGTTCTAAACCCAGGGACCTTTCTTCTTGCAATGGTTGTGCCTGGGGGACTTCCAGGCTATTGCTCTGGACTCACAAGGTTGAGTGGGACTTCAGTTCCTTCTTGGGGAGGAAGTCCTAGCAGCACCAGAAAGGTGACAGGGCAGATGATAATAATAAAGACACATGGGTCCCAGTAGGATGGAAATCTAGGGTCTTGGGCATAGTGGGTTTCGGTAGGTTAGGGAAAGGGTGGTCATGGCCGGGGGGGGGGGGGGGGGGGGGTTCAGGGAGAGAATGGGTAGGAAAGAAGGGGTGGATTGATTTAAATCTGGGCGTGGGCGGGGGGGTTTGCCCCACAATCGGCAAAGGTCATCCCTGAAAAGCAACCCCTGATTCCTTAGCGCCTTGGAACATTTGGGGAGGGTTCTCCGTTCATGGGATGCCCATTAAAGTGATGAATATGCATTCCAACACTAAGTACATTCCAATCAAGCATGTGATTTCACTGCACTTACCTCTCTTTGATGTGGTCAATGTTTACCAACATTGGAGTTACACCACTCTTCCACTAAAACTTGAAAGGGTAAAGTAGTAGCATGGATAGAGGATTGGTTAATTAATAGAAAGCAAAGAGTG
Source organism: Scyliorhinus canicula (assembly GCF_902713615.1). Lineage (NCBI taxonomy): Eukaryota > Metazoa > Chordata > Chondrichthyes > Carcharhiniformes > Scyliorhinidae > Scyliorhinus > Scyliorhinus canicula. Next base: position 56,446,348 of record NC_052160.1, on the reverse strand, counting down.
GGGATTAATGGGTGTTTCTCTGGTTGGCAATCAGTAGCTAGTGGTGTCCCTCAGGGATCCGTGTTGGGCTCATAATTGTTCACAATTTACATAGATGATTTGGAGTTGGGGACCAAGGGCAATGTGTCCAAGTTTGCAGATGACACTAAAATGAGTGGTAAAGCAAAAAGTGCAGAGGATACCGGAAGTCTGCAGAGAGATTTGGATAGGTTAAGTGAATGGGTTAGGGTCTGGCAGATGGAATACAATGTTGACAAATGTGAGGTTATCCATTTTGGTAGGAATAACAGCAAAAGGGATTATTATTTAAATGATAAAATCTTAAAAGATGCTGTTGTGCAGAGACCTGGGTGTGCTTGTGCATGAGTCACAGAAAGGTGGTTTACAGGTGCAACAAGTGATTAAGAAGACAAATGGAATTTTGTCCTTCATTGCTAGAGGGATGGAGTTTAAGACTAGGGAGGTTATGCTGCAATTGTATAAGGTGTTAGTGAGGCCACACCTGGAGTATTGTGTTCAGTTTTGGTCTCCTTACTTGAGAAAGGACATACTGGCTCTGGAGGGTATGCAGAGGAGGTTCACTAGGTTAATCCCAGAGCTGAACATAAGAATATAAGAACTAGGAGCAGGAGTAGGCCATCTGGCCCCTCGAGCCTGCTCTCCCATTCAATTAGATCATGGCTGATCTTTTGTGGACTCAGCTCCACTTTCCGGCCCGAACACCATAACCCTTAATCCCTTTATTCTTCAAAAAACTATCTATCTTTACCTTAAAAACATGTAAAGGGGTTGGACTACGAGGAGAGGTTGAGTAGACTGGGACTGTACTCGTTGGAATTTAGAAGGATGTGGGGGGATCTTATAGAAACATATAAAATTATGAAGGGAATAGATAGGATAGATGCGGGCAGGTTGTTTCCACTGGCGGGTGAAAGCAGAACTAGGGGGCATAGCCTCAAAATAAGCAGAAGTAGATTTAGGACTGAGTTTAGGAGGAACTTCTTCACCCAAAGGGTTGTGAATCTATGGAATTCCTTGCCCATTGAAGCAGTTGAGGCTCTTTCATTAAATGTTTTTAAGGTAAAGATAGATTATTTTTTTGAAGAATAAAGGGTTTAAGGGTTCTGGTGTTCGGGCCGGAAAGTGGAGCTGAGTCCACAAAAGATCAGCCACGATCTCATTGAATGGTGGAGAAGGCTCGAGGGGGCCAGATGGCCTACTCCTGCTCCTAATTCTTATGTTCTTATGAAAGATCAAAGCTGCAGATGGTTTTTATGAGCTGTCAATCACAAGCCACTAGGAAGGCCATGAATGGATTGCACACAGTGTATTTGTGGGAACCAGATGCAGGCACAGCTGCTCTCCTTCGAGGAATGAATATGTGGAGCTGCAAGGTAAGTAATACAGCTATAATGCTTCCCACAACCCCTGTCTGGACTGCTCTCTGGCTTCCAGACAGGGTCCCTTTTCTTGAGGGGAAGGGGGGAATCTGTGTGGAAAGTGTCTGTGTGTGGGGTGGCTGGTGGAAGGAGTTCCTTTCGGCAGGTGGTCTCTGAAGGGGTCCCCCTATTACAGTCCCTGGGGGAAGGGGTAGGCTATAATAGGGTCCCTGGAGGGGCCCCTATTACAGAGGTCCCGGTGGGGGAGAGGGGTCACGTGTCGGGTCACCCCCATACTTGGGGGTAGGGAGGACAGTCAGGTAATCAATGGGTTGGGCGTTGCCTTTTGTGGGGGGGGGGGGGTGGGAGAGAGAGAGAGAGAGAGAGAGAAGAGTGAGTGGATTGGGGCTGACCGTGGGACTTCGCTATCAGACCACCCGCTGAAGATGGCGGCCCGAAAGCGGGATCCCATGGGATAGCCCCGTATTCTATGCCATGCATCCACCGTGAGGTGGAAGCTGTTCACCAACTTCTTTAAGGAGTATTGAATTGTCAGTGGGTGGGCGAGGTTATTTTCTGTCTGGGCCAGGTGTCTGGGTTAAAAGTAAAAAAAAAAGGAGGGCAGGCGCCGGGATGGCAATGGATAGAATGAGGGGGAGATGGGAAGGGAGAATTCTGGGGGGAGGGGGGTCTAAAGTTTTTGTGGCTGTTTGTTGTTTTCGCAGTTCATCATAGAATTTACAGTGCAGAAGGAGGCCCATCGAGTCTGCACCGGCTCTTGGAAAGAGCACCCTACCCAAGGTCAACAACTCCACCCTATCCCCATAACCCAGTAACCCCACCCAACACTAAGGGCAATTTATCATGGCCAATCCAACTAACCTGCACATCTTTGGACTGTGGGAGGAAACCGGAGCACCAGGAGGAAACCCACACACACACGGGGAAGATGTGCAGACTCCGCACAGACAGTGACCCAAGCCAGAATCAAACCTGGGACCCTGGAGCTGTGAAGCAATTGTGCTATCCACAATGCTACCGTGCTGCCCTGAAACAAGTGCCCCGTGTGAGGCACAAACTCACGACCTTCAGATTATGAGACTGGTTGTTTTTGTTGTTCTTCTTTGTGATGTATATATTTGAGAATGTCTCCAATAAAATATCTTTTAAAACCCCTGAAAATGATGGAAACACTCAATCAGCCAAGTAGCATCCATGGAGAGAGAACAGAACCCAACATTTCAGGTTAATGAACTTTCATCGGTAGTCACTCTGTAGATGCTGCCTGCCCTGTTGTGTGTTTTCTGTTTCTTTTCCTTTTAGACTGTTTTATCATATAATTGTACCAAAACAATATAAGCTGTATTACATTTAATTTCTTTTGAGGCAATGTTCTCTACATCTTTCCTTTTATGCCTCTCGTGTTTCACATGAATACATTCCCAAAGAACGCTCCCTCTTGAAATATTGGCTTAATTCTCTTCCAGATGCCAACTGATTCAGGATTTTGTTGCAATCTCACAACACCACCAGAAATCTGCGGCTGGGAGCAGCTGTGTAAGGGTGGGCCATCAGTTGTCCCTCCCCATAAAGTGATAACTGGCCTCCTGATGGAAGCAATTTTGGGATAGAAAATGTAGATTTGCCTAAGTTTTGTGTAATCTTAAACAAAAGGCTGCATTGTGTAAAAGAACCCCCCCCCCCCACAAGCTAAGAGTAAAAAAATGACTTAAATCTCTATTTGAAAATAATAAAACTTGGCAGAGAGAGACTCTGAACGAGTTGCTGTGATTGAAGGATTAAACTGAATGGCAAATGGATGGGGGAGTGTGTCGAAATGAGCAACAGCTGCTACAGAGAGCCAACATCGGTATGAATAGTCTCCTCCTGCGCCTCACCATTCTATGATTCCATGAATGTATTATGAGATTTTGTCCACCATCAAGTAGATGCTCATATCCCCAAGGATTGCTTTGTCAATTATTTTTTTCTCTGTGTGATTTTCATTCATTTTTGACTCAATTGCTCTTTTTTGATCATGGCAGTGACGTCTGTTTCTTTTCCCTCTAGTTCCACCTGTTTGCTTTCTATTTGATGCGATGCCATGACCATATGCTTTCTTTCAACAGATGGTATGCAAGAGAATCAATTTTCCTTTGCATATGTGTAAAATTCTCATTATACAGCCCTTTGATTTGTTTGATGTGATTTTTTTTTTTGTTCAAATACTTCTTTGTTTAATAAGGATCCCTGAATATGTTTGCATGTTTTTGTTTCTTTTGTGGACAGCAAAATTCTTTGTTGATTGTTTGAAACAAGTGCTAAGTTGAAAGACAACGTGATTTACATTTTCATATATTATTCTCAGGTTGCTGCATTTTGGTCATCTAGCAAAATTAAAAACAGCCTCCACTCTTGCATAAATGATATTATAAAGTCCCATTCCAGCAACCAGAAACAATGAGCAAAGTATATTAACCCAAAGCATCAACACACTATTGTTTCCACAGTAGTTTGATAGTGTTTGAGCTCTTACAATGGTTATCCTGAATGACACAATAATGTACAGTCAGAGATTTCAAGTGATGTTCAATGGGGGCATTGGAGGTCTCCTCTACTGGCTGCAGAGCCACCGAAAGCCTCGCATCACCTTTCTTTGGGAAGACCTGCTCAATTAAGAGCCAGTCAGATACTTAACTGGGCAGCAGCGAGTCTTTCCTGGAATCAAGGATCCTGGGGGTAGAAATCCCACCTGTCGAGAACTGAATTAGGGTTAGGGAAATGGGAGGCCGGCAGCTCATTATTCAGTAGCACCACCAAGGAGATGGTGGCTGCTGCCAGCATGACACTCATCTCAGACTTGGGATTGCTCATGGACGCAGGCACAAATGAGTAATGGTGGGGGGATGGGTTGCGGGTATGGGAGTCATGGGAGGGAGTTCAGCAGCAAGGGCCTTAAGGAGCCTCCTTTTCCAAAGCCGGCTCCTTCTACCAGACATTGAATGCTTTTGGACAAGGGACCACCACATTCCCCTCTCCCCCTGGAGCCTGCAAGCAACCCTGGCAGTGTTTGCTTTTTAGGCTCTACGCACCTGCTGCTCGGCGAATGAAAATCGCTTATTGTCTCGAGTAGGCTTCAATGAAGTTACTGTGAAAAGCCCCTAGTCACCACATTCCGGCGCCTGTTTGGGAGGCTGATACGGGAATGGTACGAATGCCACTGGCTTGGGCATGAAGCCTTTAAGAGGGCATTAATAAGGTCTTCAATCGACGGCGCAGTGGCAAGTCCATCCACAGTCTTCCTGCCATGAACTTAATCGTGGCGCTGGCAGGAAGGTGGTGGGATCCTCCCTGCCATCTGATTAGATGCCACCGCCACCAAGTTGTCATGGGGGAGCAAATTAAATCCTGCCCTTTAATAGAACACAGATTTGTAAATCATTACATTATAAAGATATAATATTCTTGACGTTAAGTCACAGGTGATTTTCGTTATATCCTTCAATTCTGGCAAACTAGACATCCTTATATTAAAATGGAAATATCAAACTCACTGGAGCAACCAGAGCACTAAGTTTTTCCTTGTTCTTTTTGTGTGTGGGGGGGGGGGGGGGGGGGGGGGGGAGCACCGAGAGCCCTCACACGTTCTCTTTAATATGTATGTGTTCTTTTTAGCCATCTTGTTTCCAAACACCTGGCTGTGAGTTAGCCTCAGTGTCCCCTGCTTGCAGCCAACAGATTGCATGTGGGATGCTTGTCATTGCCAAGATAGTCTAACTGATTAGTATTTACAGTGTTTGGGGAAGAAACATTCTATCTCATTAGCATCTTAACTAACTGTTGTCAAGTCTTTTTAAAACTTGCGCGAATACACAAATACACTAAGCTTTTAAAACTTCACACTTAAGTGCTTGATCTCATGGTTTCAACAGACTCATTTGCATTTTTCATATCTTCAAAAATGTTGTCCCAACCTAAATATTCATTCAACAGCAATTTTACAAAGTTAATAATGCAAAACCACACTCCTGATGATATTACCCACTATTACACATATGCTACTGGCAGGTTGTTTACTGCCAACAGCAGTTTCTGGGCTATAGCTGCTTGATTAGGCCATTAACACTGACAGATTCATAGCTACATGAAGCAATATTTTGCAATTGGACTAAGAATAGTTGGCGATATAGGTTGGCTTTATAGTCTTCCCAATACATTGATGCAAAACCAATATATTTTTCTGTTATACTGTGGTAGCCCTGAACTTATCACTCTACAGCTAAACTTCTTTGCATATTGCCTTCCTAAAGTTTACTTCTGCCACATATTTTGCTAATTGACCCAACTACTATTTCTTAGACCAATAAATCTTAAACATAAGAAGATGCCATTTTCATGTGCGCCTCCTTCATCCTTCAAAATTGCTATCTCCCTCCTTTTAAAAACTAACATTCAATCCCTCAGTCTTCCTCAACCACCACCTCATCGCCAACTCTTTCCTTCATAAGGATCTGCCTGGATTTTCATCCTCGTGGCAGGTAAGGGGAGTTGGGAGAATTATTGTCTTGGCCCACCCCACCTCAGGAGAAAGTGCATGGAAAGGCAGAATATTCTTTCCCGGGGGACTGATCCAGGCTGGAACCAAACTAGCCAACCTGAGCAGAAGTGCAGAGGTTTATAATAGTTGTCACTCAACCAGATCTGAGGCTCAGAGGAGTACAGACTTGTCAGGAGAACAACTGCTCCCCAGAGGAAAATTGATCAGAGCACTCAGGTGCTCTGATCTCAGAAAATTTCACAATGCTTGTTGCCATAAGTGAAGTAGTTTCAAGGGTTTGCAGATTTGAAACTTCATAGGGCCTGACTGATTGATATTTTCATCAGCTTAGCGTCTTAGAATCATAGAATTTACAGTGCAGACGTTTGCAGTACAGACACACAATTCAGCAGACTTGAGTTAAAGTCTGCTGAACGGCACACATAGCAGGGTGATTCTTGGAGCCTGCAGCACTGAAAAAGATCCTGCTATTCAATGGCACTTTGGCATTGAGGCTGCACTTAAGTAATTTCCTGCATTGGTGAGCCCAGTCCCAATCTTCTGACCCCCTCAGCACTCCCACCCAGACCTCAGGACCCCCCACTTCACCCAATTTACCTCTTCTGGGGTCCTTGAGCCCCCCCATCACCCATATCTAAAGGGCAAGAACTCCCCCCCCACCCCAGCCCGGGCCCAACTCCTGGCATGGGAAACCTGGCATCTGGGCACTGCCAACCTTGCACCCGAGCAGTTCAACCAGTGTTCAGGTGCCAAAGGGAGTGCCAGGAGCGACCATGTCCAGTCCCCGACCAGCCCAGGTCTCCAATGGTTTGGGAGATCCCCAGATATTGTTAGACTGGTCCACATTGGGTGCACCAGTACTAAACAGCACCCGACAAGGTCTCCCCGGCGTGGCTTGTGAATCCCGGGCCCTGGGTTAATCCGGCGAACATATATTTAAATGAGCCATTAAATATGCATGAGTGGATCTCCCCCTGATCATTACACCCCGCGAGATTCAACGGAATCTCACAAAACGTTTCAAGTGTCACGAAGTGGGCAGCAGGGTAGCATGGTGGTTAGCATCAATGCTTCACAGCTCCAGGGTCCCAGGTTCGATTCCCGGCTGGGTCATTGTCTGTGTGGAGTCTGCACGTCCTCCCCCTGTGTGCGTGGGTTTCCTCCGGGTGCTCCGGTTTCCTCCCACAGTCCAAAGATGTGCGGGTTAGGTGGATTGGCCATGCTAAATTGCCCGTAGTGTCCTAAAAAGTAAGGTTAAGGGGGGGTTGTTGGGTTAAGGGTATAGGGTGGATACGTGGGTTTGAGTAGGGTGATCATGGCTCGGCACAACATTGAGGGCCGAAGGGCCTGTTCTGTGCTGTACTGTTCTATAAAAAGAATCTTGCGGGAGGCCTCTCGCGATATTCAACGGCCTGGTCGCAGCATCATATCAGGACGATGAGGCCGCTGAATCACGCCCCGGATTTTTTTTCAACCGCAGGAGAAAGTTCTCAATGGATTACTTTTTAAAAAGCTATTCTTAACACATAACACACTATGGGGTTCATTTGTTTTGGTAAGTATACAGCGTACTTCCAATAGGCATGGAAGTACCACAGTTTGGCACAGGGGGCATGAAGTGCCTGTGGGGGTGGGTAGAAGGGCAGAGTTTGGCATGGGGACCCAAGGGTGAACTTTTAAAAGGACCCCTCATGTGCACTAGAGTTCACAACTCCTCTGAGGGGCAGTGAACCGTGACTCCCTAAAAGTTTACCCTGACTCCATGAAAATTGCCGAGGTGTAGGACATGCCTAGATGGTCTGGGATTGGGTTGGGAATCCTGGAATTGGGACCTGCCTGCTATTTTTAAAGGGTTCCCGAGTTATTCCAACTCAGTGAAAATCCAGGCCTTATACTCACATCTCACACCACTCCATTTTTGAAATTGTTCAGTCCAGCTTCTGCCCTACCTACCACATTGAGACCATTGTAGTCAAAGTCATCAACAAAGTCCTTTATGGTTACAAATGTGACATTTTATCCTATTCTGTCCTCCTTAACTTCTCCATAGCATTCAATACAGTTGACTATTTAATTCTCTTCCACAGCAAAGCCCCGCAGTTTTACACAGATTACTCCTACTCAGCAAAGATTTCTCCCCTCTTCGTTAAATAATTTTTAACTATCATAGAACCATAGAATTTACAGTGCAGGAGGCCGCCATCCGGCCCATTGAGTCTGCACCGGCCCTTGGAAAGAGCACCTTACTTAAGCCCACACCGCCACCCCATCCCCATAACCCAGTAACCCCACCTCACCTTTCTGGACACCAAGGGCAATTTAGCATGGCCAATTCACCTAACCTGCACATCTTTGGGTTGTGGGAGGAAGCCAGAGCACCCAGAGGAAACGCACGCAGACACAGGGAGAACGTGAAGACTCCGCACAGACAGTGACCCAAGCCGGGAATCAAACCTGTGACCCTGGAGCTGTAAAGCAACAGTGCTAACCACTGTGCTACCGTGCTGCCAGGTCCTCTCATATTGCAGCCTCACTTTTTTTAAAAAAAAATGGTTTGCAAGCAGGTGGATTGTTATAAAGACCCAACTGGCTTATTGGTGTTCTTTAGAGAAGAAAACTGCCATCCTTCTCCAGCCTGGTTCACATGACTAGTCTGACACAAGTTTAGATGACGCTTAACGTCCCTCTAAAGTGGCCGAGCAAGCAGCTTAGTTCCACCAGATCGCTACGAAGAATACCAAGCTGCAGCGTTACAAGAAGAAATACCAAAGACTTTTGATACAAATATGGATTAGCAATAAATAAAATCAAATCATTTCTTGCGCACTAGATATAAAAAGGTGCAGATGAAGGGACTTTGAATGAAAATATGGGATTATCTAAATGATATGTACAATAAAAAGCCTCCTCGATATACAAAAATAACATTTAAGGTGGTTGTAATCCTTACTGTTTGGTGGAGGCTATTTTTCTCCATCACTGCTTTTGTGTGATACAATAAACGGTGCCCAATGATAAACCTGATGGTTTATCATCACATCAGGGGTGGCACCGTGGTTAGCATTATTGCTTCACAGCACCAGGGACCCAGGTTCGATTCCCGGCTTGGGGAACTGCCTGTGCAGAGTCTGTACGTTCTCCCGTGTTTGCGTGGGTTTCCAGCGGGTGCTCCGGTTTCCTCCCGCAAGTCGCGAAAGACATGCTTGTTAGGTGAATCGGACATTCTGAATTCTCCCTCAGTGTAATAATAATAATCTTAATTATTCTCACACGTAGGCTTACATTAACACTACAATGAAGTTACTGTGAAAATCTCTATGTTGCCACATTCTGACGCCTGTTCAGATACACCCTGACTCACCTGATAAAGGAGCTGCGCTCCGAAAGCTAGTGATTCCAAATAAACCTGCTGGACTTTAACCTGCTGTTGCAAAACATCTTACTGTGCCCACCCCCAGTCCAATGCCGGCATCGCCACATCATTAAGTCTTAAAGGGCATAGCTGCTCGACAGGGTCTGCGGAAGTTGGTGAGGGAACCAGCAAGACTGAAAAACATACCTGACCTCCTCCTCATCAACCTGCCTACCACAGATGCATCCGCCCATGGTAATATTGATGGAGTGACTATTGCACAGTCCTTGTGGAGACAAAGTCCTGTTTTTACACTCAGGATACCCTCAATCGTGTCATCTGGCACTACCACCATGCTAGATGGGATAGATTGAGAACAGATGGAGCAGCGCAAAACTGGTCATTCATGAGATGCAGTGGGCAATCACCATACATCCACTATCTGTAAACTTGTTGCGCAGCATATCCTGCATTCTACCCTTACCATCAGGCTGGGGGTCAATCCTGTGTGCAGGCGGGCATGTCTGGTGTAGCACCATGACTACCTAAAAATTAGGTGTCAACCTGGTGAAGCTACAAGACTGGACTATAAGGCTGAAGCATTGCAATCACCTTCAGCCAGAAGGGCCGAGTGGATGATCCATCTGGGCCTTCTCTGGAGGTCCCGAGGATCTGAGATACCAGTCTTCAGCCAATTCAATTCACTCCTCGTGATATCAATAAATGGCTGAAGGCACTAGATACTGGTAAGGCAATGGGCACTGACAACATTCTGCAACAGTAATGAATATATATTCTCCAGATCTACCTAAGGCCTTAGCCAAGCTATTCCAGCACAGCTACATTGCTGGCATCTACCTCGCAATGTGGACAACACATTGTCCGAACAAAAACAGGACAAATCCATCTCAGCCAATTATCATCCATCAGCCTACTCTCGGTCGTCATCAAACTGTGGAAGGAATCGTTGACTATGCTATCAAACAGCACTTACTGAACAATATCAAGCTTTCTAACGTTGATTGGGTTCCGCCAGGGCCACTCAACTCCTGATCTCAGTACATTCCTGGTCTAAACATGGAGTCAGTTCAGAGGAGGTTCACTAGATTGATTCCAGAGATGAGGAGTTTGTCGTATGAGGAGAGATTGAACAGTTTTAGGCCTATATTCTCTAGAGTTTAGAAGAATGAGGGGAGATCTAATCAAGGTATACAAGATGCTTAAAGGTATGGATAAAGTAGACATAGAGCTGATGCTTCCTCTTGTGAGGCATTCTAAAATGAGAGGCCATAATCGTAGAATAAAAGGTAGCAAATTTAAAACAGATTTGAGGAGAAATTACTTCTCCCAAAGGGTTGTGAATCTGTGGAATTTGCTACCCCAGAGGGCGATGGATACAGGGACAGTGAGTAAATTTAAGACAGATTTTAATTGGTAATGGGTTGAAGGATTATGGAGAACGGGCAGGACGGTGGAGTTGAGGCCAGGATGGGATCAGCCATGTCACATTGAGGGTGTTAGGCCCAGGAGGCTAAATTGTCTACTCTTGCTCCTAGGTCATGGGCGCGATTCTCTGACCCCCACGCCGGGTGGGAGAATCGCGGGAGTGCCGGGCGATTCCCGCCACGCCGCCCTGGCACCCGCACGCGATTCCCCCCCCCCCCAAAAAAAATGGCGTGCCGAGTTTTACGACAGGCCGCTCGGAGAATCGCCGCTCGACCGTTAGAAACGGCGAGCGCCGATTCACTGGCCCGGATGGGCTGAGCGGCCTGCCCAATCCGACCGGTTCACGCCGGCGCCAACTACACCTGGTCGCTGCCGGTGTGAACAGTGCACGAACGCTGCGTGTGCAGCCTGTGCGTGGGGGGGGGGGGGGGGGGAGGGAGAAAGGATCGAGCACCGGGGGGTGTTCAGTAGGGGTCTGGCCCGCGATCGGTACCCACCGATGGGCAAGCCGGCGTCTCTAAAGACGCACTCTTTTTCCTCCGCCGCCCCGCAAGATGACTCCGACATGTCTTGTGGGGCGCCCGCAGGGAGGACGGCAACCGCGCAAGCGCGGGTTGGCGCCCGCCAACCTGCGCATACGCGGGTGACGTAATTTAAGCGCCGCCGGCCGCGTCATTTACATGCCGCTGCTTTGACACAGCGCCACGGCTTGGCGCGCGAAATTGACACGGCGCCACTCTTGGCTCCCTGGGGGTGGGAGAATAGGAGGCGAGGAGCGGCCTCCGACGCCGGAGTGAAACACTCCGGTTTCGGCACTTTGTCTCTTGTTGGGATAATTTCGCCCCATATGTTCTAAGGAGGAGATACTCTTGCTGATTTTGCAATCCAGCTCTTGGTCTGTAGCACTGTAGACAGCTGATGAGGAACATCTCAGCCATGATAGAATGGCGATGGCCGAATGGCCTAATTCTGCTCCTATATCTTATGAACTTATGAAAAGAGATGAACTCAAGAACTGAACTGAGAATGACTGCCCTTGACATCCGGACAGCATTTGACCAAATATGGAATCACGGAACCTGAGCAACACTGGAGTCAATGGGCATGTCCAATGCTGAGGATGTTCTGACGGGGGTCCTTGGATGTTTTATCCGAGATTCTGGGTGTTGAGGTGGCCCCGCGTCCGGAGGTGGCGATACTCAGTGTGTCAGAAGATCTGGGAGTCCAGGTGGGGAGAGAGGCCTATGTGTTGGCCTTTGCCTCCCTGATCACCGGGAGATGGATTTTGTTGGGTTGGCGTGTTTCAGAGCCGCCAAAGGCAAGGGTGTGGGGGTGAGTGACCTGCCAGAAGGTTGAGGTTGGAGAAGGTCAAGTTCGCTTTGCAGGAGTCAGAGGAGGGATTCACCCGGAGATGGAAACTGTTCATTGATTTCTTCAAGGCGGATTGAAGAGTCAGCAGTGGAGGGAGGGGTTGGGGGGTTGGTATCGGGGGAGGTTGGGGGATTTGTGGTTTTTGTTCATTATGTTATGTACGTTATGTACCTTACTTGAAAAAGGACGTACTGGCGCTGCAGGGTGTGCAGAGGAGATTCACTAGGTTAATCCCAGAGCTGAAAGGTTGGATTACGAGGAGAGGTTGAGTAGACTGGGACTGTACTTGTTGGAATTTAGAAGGATGAGGGGGGATCTTATAGAAACATTTAAAATTATGAAGGGAATAGATAGGATAGATGCGGGCAGGTTGTTTCCACTGGCGGGTGAAAGCAGAACTAGGGGACATAGCCTCAAAATAAGGGGGAGTAGATTTAGGACTGAGTTTAGGAGGAACTTCTTCACCCAAAGGGTTGTGAATCTATGGAATTCCCTGCCCAGTGAAGCAGTTGAGGCTCCTTCATTAAATGTTTTTAAGGTAAAGATAGATAGTTTTTTGAAGAATAAAGGGATTAAGGGTTATGGTGTTCGGGCCGGAAAGTGAAGCTGACTCCACAAAAGATCAGCCATGATCTCATTGAATGGCGGAGCAGGCTCGAGGGGCCAGACGGCCTACTCCTGCTCCTAGTTCTTATGTTATTTTAGTCATCTGATATGTTTGCATGCATATGTATAAAAAGCCTTGAATAAAAATACGTTAAAAAAATCTGCAGTTTTGTTTTCTCTGACTAATCTAATCTTTCAATCAATATTAATGATGAGACTCTCTTTAACAGCACCCCTCTGGTTGGAAACTATTGCAAAATCAACAGCAGGTTAAGTGAATAAATATTTGATTGCAGGAGCCCTCCTCATCCTTCCTGTACCAAATAAATTATGTATCTTCTGAAGTTTACAGACAATTTTAGAAAATATGTGCAACATTTAACAAAAATAAATTAACAGGTTTTTTTTGTAAAGTTATAGTAGAAAATATTGTGTATATAATTTATATACCTGATAAAATTTTAATTGTTTTCTTCATCAATTAATTATACGAATGGAATACTTCTGTAACAGATTATTACTTCATGCTGGGAAAATGAAGGAATGAGAAAATACAGCACACAGAGAGAAGTAGTTTTTGTTCTTTCACAGAACAAGGAGTGATCCAAAAGAGGGAGTGAGACACAACAAGACATGATAACTGCAAGGCCAGAGGCATTCATTAGTTAAGCAAAAGGGTAAACAGTTGGCAAGTTTTAAGGTTTCTTTCTAAACTACGGCATTAATTTAAATAAGTACCAGGAAGGTATAAGTACCACATTTAATTTACAGCTCAGCCAGTTAAACTACTTGCTATTGTACAATTGTTGAAAAACACCTTTAACTTGTAGGCCAGTCAGTCTGCGCGGGTCTCACCCTCACAAGAGAACGATGTGTAAGGTAGGTGGATTGGCCACACTAAATTGCCCCTTAATCGGAAAGAAATAATTGGTTACTCTAAAGTTATAATAAAAAAACTTTAAGGCCAGTCCAAGGAATGATGTGGAGATGCCGGCGTTGGCACATAAGAAATCTTACAACACCAGGTTAAAGTCTAACAGGTTTGTTTGGAATCACTAGCTTTCGGAGCGCAGTTCCTTCCTCAGGTGAACTGCGCTCCGAAAGCTAGTGATTCCAAACAAACCTGTTGGACTTTAACCTGGTGTTGTAAGACTTCTTACCGAGTCCAAGGAATATCAGAGCAGCTGGGGCTGGATTCTCCGCCTCGCAATGGGATAAATGCGAATCGCGATTGGGCGGAGAATGGGGCATCCGATAAAAACTGAGGTTTGCGCCCGACACCTGGGCTGGGTGGGGATGAGTGAGCGACACCATCTCAAGCAAACAAGTCGGCAGAGGATGTCTCGGTCGCGAATCATGGAGCTAGAGTGCGAGTTGGAGGGATTCCAACTCATAAGGGAGGGGTTTCTGGGCAGTTTTATCCAGAATACAGTCACAACCCAGAAGACAAAAGGAATGGAAACATGTGACTAATAGGGAACCATATTGAAGGGTGTCAGGAGAGGTTGAAAGAAGTCCAACAGACACTGTCAAACAAGTATGATGCATTTATATCCGTGAGGGAAATTGGGCTCTGCTATAATTAAAGGGATATTTAACATTGCCTGCATCCAAGAATAAGAACCCTGATGGGTGTATTGCCTTCTCAGTGTCAGTGGATATTTCACATAGCTGGAGAGGAGCTTGGAAGGGGAGAAGATAAATCCAGTTGTGTATAGCAGCCCATACGAGTACATCGGACTTCCCTTTGGAGTGTCGTCGGCCTGTGCAATTTTCCACAGAGTAATGGAAAACATACTGAGAGGATTGCCGCAGATGTCAGTGTATCTGGACGACGTGTTAGTCACAGGGGCAACTGAACAACAACATCTCAGAATTTGGATGAGGTTCCCCATCATTTCTCAGAGATGGGCATTCACCTGCAGAGAGAAAACACGTGTTCCACGCGAGGGAAGTAGCGTACCTGGGCTACCGAGTGGATTGTGAGGGGTTACACCCAGTCACGGAGAAAGTACCGGCAATTCAACAAGCTCTGACATCTGCAAACACCTTGGAGCGGCAGTCTTTCCTGGGATTGGTGAACTGTTACGGAAAGTTCATCCTAGGTCTCGCAACCATGTTCGGCCCCCTACACCTCCTCTTAAAAAACCAGGAACAGGCATGAAAAAAGCGACAGGAAGAAGCAGTCACGCAAGTGAAAAAACAATTGACTTCCTCAGATAGTTAATGCAGTATGGTCCCGCCAAAACAACCCGTCGTCACATGTGATGGGTCACCGTACGGCACTGGCACCGTTTTGCCGCCCAGCATGGAAGATCAGAGAGGACTGATTGCTTTCGCCTCCCAGGACTTGGCCCTGGTCGAGCGCAATTGTGCGTAAATTGAGAAAGAGGGTCTGGTGTGAAGAATTTGCTGTGAAGAAATTCCACCAATATGTGTACAGTCAATGATTCACGATCATCACAGGCCACAAGTCGCTGCTGGATATTTCCAAAGTAGACAAGGTGATTCCACCCAATGCCTCCTCCAGGATACAGCTTTGGGCCCTCATGCTGGCTGCGTATGAACACTCACTTCCTTCTCCTCCCAGGACTGACCAGGTAGTGGCCACTTACAATTTTATGGACTTGTTGCCTGTTTCAGCATCCCAAATCCATGAGTGAACACAAACTGACCCTGTTCTTTCAAAAGTTCGACACATAGTCCTGTATAGGGATCAGCAGAGAAGACTGCCCAACGAGTTACGGGCATTCTTGACAAAAATGTCGGAGTTTAACGTGGAAGATCCTTTTGTGGGGGGACATGGGTCATCGTTCCAGGTGAGGGCTAAAACACCATCTTGAGGAACCTGCATTAACGGGCACCTGGGGTGTCCAAAATGAAAGTGCTCACCCGCAACTATGTTTGGTGGACAGGCCTGGATGCAGATGTCGAACAGGAAGCCCAGCAAGAAAGCATTTGTCAGGGGAAAAAGAAGTTTCCGCCAGCCACGTCCCTCACCCCCGGGAATGGCCAGGGCGACTGCGGGTGTGGTACACACCAATTTTGCCATCCCTTTCAAGGTTCGATGTTCTTACTCCTGGTAGTTGCCCCCCCCCCCCCCCCCACCACCAGCGATTCTCTGGGCAAAACTGGCCGAGTTCTCGACGGCGTGGTTCTAACCACGTATTGGCCGTCGTGGACCTCGGGTGGCGGCTGCAGACTTAGACTGCGGCCGCCCTAGTTGGGGGAACTGGGGAATCGAGCACCTGGAGGGGCCTCATGGGCGGCCAGGGCAGCGATCAGGCGGCTCAGATCTGCGGGCGTGCGCCATTTCGGGGGGGCCTACGTTCTCGAAGTCGGTCTGCGGACCGAGTCCTCCTCCATCATGCACGGCGCAGCCACTGCAGGCCGCCGCCACGCGCATGCGCCTACTGCCGACCAGAAGTGCGGGGACTCGTATCCGCAGCCAGAGCTGAGAGAAGCACACCGGGACCCTGCTAGCCCCCTGCAGGTAAGAGAATCGCTCTTGACTTTTTTACGCTGGCTAAATGGACATTGCCCCATTTTTGAAGAATCCAGCCCAAGGTGTCTACACTGCTCAGAAAAAAATGTAGCACAGAGAGTTGTTTTGTTTTCAGTCTTCAGTGAGGCTGGAAGGCTGTGTCAATGTGGAGATGGGTGGAGCTTAAGAAGTTTCTAGGGTCTCAATTGATCTGTGTGTTTGCTGGGGAAGTGAATATTCTGAAGGAGGGAAAAAGGCTATAATGAAAAGCTGCTGGTATTTGCAGTTTCCCAGCAGCAAAAGTAACTGGCTGTAGGTTGTTGGGGCTCAGGGAGCTCAGTCGAAGTCTTAGGAGCTGTTTGCTAACTTTGTACATTTAGTGCTCAGAAGTCCAGGGGAGCTCAGGAGGTGGCAGAAGGTTACAGATTCTGTGCTGGAAGGGTTATGCCTCAGAAGAAGCCCTGGGAGCTATTTATAGTTGATGTCGCTGGCGAGATCGGAACTTGGTGAAATCCAGGGTCAGTGAAGATGGCCAGCTATCAAATAGCTGAAATTGTACCACTACGTAGCGGCTACATCACAGACTAAGGAATCCAGGGGAACAGAGTCCCAGAACATGAAATTGAAACCTCCGGAGGTGTGAAATCCTCAAGATAGTCCATGTTGGAGCAGTTTTGAGAGTTCAGAGGCTCGGTCTTTGAAAGTAGAAAATTTGCAGTCCTTTGCAAGAGATACAGTTTTAACGAGATTACATAAGAACTTAAGAACTATGAGCAGGAGTCGGCCATCTGGCCCTTCGAGCCTGCACCGCCATTCAATGAGATCATGGCTGATCTTTTGTGGACTCAGCTCCACTTTCCGGCCCGAACACCATAACGTTTTATTCCTTTATTCTTCAAAAAACTATCTATCTTGATCTCGAAAACATTTAATAAAGGAGCCTCAACTGCTTCACTGGGCAGGAAATTCCATAAATTCACAACCCTTTGGGTGAAGAAGTTCCTCCTAAGCTCAGTCCTAAATCTACTTCCCCTGGTTTAGCACAGGGCTAAATTGCTGGCTTTGAAAGCAGACCAAGGCAGGCCAGCAGCACGTTTCAATTCCCTTACCAGCCTCTCGAAACAGGCGCTGGAATGTGGCGACTAGGGGCTTTTCACAGTAACTTCATTTGAAGCCTACTTGTGACAATAAGCATTTTCATTTCTTATTTTGAGGCTATGCCCCACTGCTTTCACCCGCCAGTGGAAACAACCTATCTATTCCCTTCGGTTGAATCACAGTGTTTACTGATGTCAGGGTGGGTTGTTGAGAAAACTGTGAGATGTGACGTGGTTTCATTTGCTATTTACTATATAGTTTGGTATGTTCGACCACAGCTGGCCTGTTAATTCACATGAAACTCATATTAACTCTGGTTGTCAGAGTATAGAATGGATATTGTAACTTGTTTAATCTTTTTGACCTTGCATAGTAATGTTGATTTTTGTTGGGGCCTCACGGTAGCAGGGGCCTCACGGTAGCATGGTGGTTAGCATCAATGCTTCACAGCTCCAGGGTCCCAGGTTCAATTCCCGGCTGGGTCACTGTCTGTGTGGAGTCTGCACGTCCTCCCCGTGTGTGCGTGGGTTTCCTCCGGGTGCTCCGGTTTCCTCCCACAGTTCAAAGATGTGCGGGTTAGGTGGATTGGCGATGCTAAATTGCCCGTAGTGTAAGGTTAATGGGGGGATTGTTGGGTTACGGGTATATGGGTTTAAGTAGGGTGATCATTGCTCGGCACAACATCGAGGGCCGAAGGGCCTGTTCTGTGCTGTACTGTTCTATGTTCTATGTTCTATGTTTGTTCTCAAAGCAAATGTCTTAAATCCCAAACTTTGTCTACTGGTTTCTTTACGATTATTCCAAAATCTTCACTGTCTGGTCCAGGATCATAACCATGGCAGTAGAACCATTAATGGAAAGAAAGGATAATGCCACAAGTATTAGTGGAAGAAATATTAAATAATTATTTCATTTTGGTATTTACCAGGGAGATAAAATGGAGAGATGTGATATTGATGAGATAATAATAATCATAATCTTTATTGGTGTCACAAGTAGGCTTATATTAACACTGCAATGAAGTTACTGTGAAAATCCCCTCGTCGCCACACTACGGCACTTATTCAGGTACACTGAGGGAGAATTCAGAATTTCCAATTCACCTAACAAGCACGTCTTTTGGAACTTGTGGGAGGAAACCGGAGCACCCGGAGGAAACCCACGCAGACACCGCACTGAATAGAATAGAATAGAACAGTACAGCACAGAACAGGCCCTTCGGCCCTCAATGTTGTGCCGAGCAATGATCACCCTACTTAAACCCACGTAACCCGTATACCCGTAACCCAACAATCCCCCCATTAACCTTACACTACGGGCAATTTAGCATGGCCAATCCACCTAACCCGCACATCTTTGGACTGTGGGAGGAAACCGGAGCACCCGGAGGAAACCCACGCACACACGGGGAGGACGTGCAGACTCCACACAGACAGTGACCCAGCCGGGAATCGAACCTGGGACCCTGGAGCTGTGAAGCATTGATGCTAACCACCATGCTACCGTGAGGCCCCAACTGATAGTGACCTGAGCCAGGAATCGAACCCGGGTCCATGGCGGTGTGAAACAACAGTGCTAATCACTGTGCTACCATGATGAGTAATAAGATACATAACTTTAAAATGAAAGGGATGTATTGAACAAAAACAAACGGGGAGACAAAACTGCTGTTTCAGATGGATAGAATCCATATATTTTAAAATAATCTAGGGATGAGATAGCAGAAGCATTATTACTCATATCTAATAATTTGTTTTAAAAAATGGCAGCTTTCTTACATTTAAATGGATTCCAAAGTTTTAACTTTTGAAGATCAAGGGTGCAATTTTTCCAAAGATTTCCAAGTGTGGTCTTCGGCGGGAAACCTGGTGTGATTCAGCGCTATTCCGAACGCAATCTAGCCACACTTAAACAAATTTTGAGAGGTTGGGGTAACTTGCGCTGTGAAAGAGATGTGGGGATCTAAAGACGCCGGCAAGGCCAGATCCTCAGAGCTTCGACCAACCCCGTCCCACCCACTTGCCGCTACAGATCCATGCCCTGCCACCCCTCTCCCCTGCGCCCAAATTGTTGGCTTCAGGCCCCCTCCAAATTGGCAAATTCAGGGACCCCTCTCCCAAGTGTGCAATAACCTATTTATTACTGGGTTGCAAAACGGCTGCTCCCTTCAGTACCCTTCCCCTCAAGGCTCGCGCATTACAGGCCCTTCCCCCTGGAAGTGCTAACATGGCACTGCCAGGGTCGTGGGCATCGACATGTCCCTGATCACCTTGGGGCTTCAAAGGTCTCCGAGCCCTCTGGCAACATCATCACGTCTGGTCCCTGGGAGAATTGAAGAGGCCCAAAAATTTGGCTTTAAACCAATTCTTCATATTTAAATCACAATTTAAATATGCTAACTAGTTCAAGCCCAGAGAGAAGTGAGGCATATTTTTGTTGCCAGCCAGGGGCGGTGAGAACTCAAAATAAGTTCACCCCATCGCACATTGCATTATAGCCCTCTCATGTGAGTCTCTACCATAACGTAATTTGCGTCTGTGCGAGCGGGGCGGGAGATTCTGCCCCAAGCTTCTGAATTCTCTCAAAGCTCACTCTGCCTCAATAATTGCACGCCTCCCAAGGATGTCTGACTCTGCACTCCAACTTCTACTTTGTGATGCAATTTCAGCTTCACTGAGCTGGCACTGCCCCTGGATTTCACCGCGTTCCAATCTCTCCAGCTATACCTAGCTATAAATGGTTCCAAGGGCTTCTTATAAGCTACCATCCTTTCCAGCATTGAGCCATGGAATCATAGAATCCCTACAGTGCAGAAGGGGGCTATTCTGCCCACCGAGTCTGCATCGGCTCTCCGAAAGAACACCCTAACCCGGCCCACTCCCTCGCCTTATCCTCGTAACCCCATAACCTTTGAACACCAATGGGCAATCTAGCATGGTCAATCTGCCTAACCTGCACATTTTTGCATTATGGGAGGAAATCAGAGCACCCAAATGAAACCCATGCAGACAGGGGGTTGAATGTGCAAACTCCACACAGACACTGACCCAAGGGATTGAACCTGGGTCCCTGGTGCTGTGAGACAGCAGTGCTAACCACTGTGCTACCATGCCACCTATTCTGCCACCTTCCTGGGAATTACAGAGCAGTCATCTTGTATTCAGTGGTAGTTAATGGAATCATTATTAAAGGAGAGAATAGAAGAACACAGAAGTGAGAAATATAGGTAACAGTCAGCATGGATTTCAGAAGGGAAACGTTTTCTTCTATAAATGGAATAGTGTAGGTCAGATAGGCTTCAGATGGTTTCACAGGTCGGCGCAACATCGAGGGCCGAAGGGCCCGTACTGCGCTGTAGTGTTCTATGTTCTATGTTGACCAACCTTATTGATTTTTTCAAGAAGGTAAAAAAAATGGGTGCTAGACAATGGGAATGCAGTATTAAAATTATGTGGATTTTCAAAACGCCTTTGAAAAGGTGTCCCATAATAGATTACCGAATAAGATTAAAGAACGTGGATTCAGGGGGCAAGTGGCACAATTCTTCAAGGGAAGATCTTAACTAGAGGCTTGTGAATACAAGATAGTTGCCAAGAAATTCCACGAAGAATCCTGAAGAAACTTCTTGACCCAAAGAGTGGTGAGAATGTGGAATTCATTACTACAGGCAGTGATTGAAGCAAATATTACATTGAATATGCATTCAGTGGAAAGTTAGACAAGCAATAGAGAGAAAGGCAATAAATGGTTAAGATGGTAGATTTAGATGAGAAGAGTGTTGCATAAACATGGACTGGTTGGGCTGAATGGCTTGTTGTGTTTGTATATTATTTATAAATACGTTGCTTAATGATATAATGGCATCCATTTCCAGGTCTGCGTACAAAATATGTTTGTTTGAAAGATAGGTAACCTAAGTTGGTTGCTGGGAGATAGAAGTACTGGACCATGGTTAATCTAGACTCCACTAGTTTTCAAACATTCTTATATGACAAAATATTGATACAAACCCAGGGTTCCCATCCTGATTGCTGAAAGATATTGTCAGCCACCCAAAGGAAGAACCAGTGCTATTGCTACTGAGAATTATGTTTTATTAGCATTCATGACAGTAAGACAGGAAAATGCTATTGCCATGGTTCAGATCACTCACCATTTGAGAGAGCTGGGTTCTCCCTAGAATTCATAACTCTGTGATAGGTGTACTGCAACAGCAACATATTAATCCATCTCTTTTAATGCAATTCTGAAAGCTGCGCAATTGAAATATGAACAGAGGCTCATTTGACCCAATACAACAAATGTACATTTTATCACCTGTCTCAGTGCATGGGAGTGTTAATTAGTGAGAAGCTACAACACCTCTTTCCTGGAGTGAAAATGATGTACGTGAGAATGATGCAGATTTTTTGACTCTCTCATGTAACGCTCGTATATAAACCCATGGCTTTTAAAATAAATAGATTTTAGTTGGAAATAGTTGCATTCATTTTCTAATTAAAATGCACCTTTAATGGGAAATAATTGCTCAACATTTCTACTTCATTAGTTTAAAAGATGGCTTACATAAATAAATAATTAACAAGGATTTATAAATACAAATTTCAATTATTAATGTATTACTGCGAAGCATAATCGTTTGAACAGAATGTCACTGAATTAAAATTAGTTCCCAAAATGGTTTTGTGCAGTTTTGGATAGTTAAGTATTCTGTACAACAGAAGGCAGAATTCTCCCATCCCGCCCATGGCAGGTTTGGTGGTGAGCAGAAGCAGAGAATCTGACGAAGAAAAGGTAGGCAATGTGGAAGGAGGGTTTTGCACCCGGGGGGGGGGGCGACAAAGGGGAAAGAAGCTGGACCCTGACAAGGCTGTATGAAAAACTCACAAATAAGGGGTCAAAGGGATAACACATTGTTTACTGGAAGGGTATGCACGAAGATTCCAGATCCAGTCGGTAAAGGTTCAAGTGGGGCATGGGTGCCTCGCAGGTGATGGGCTTGGGGAAGAGGGTAGTTGAATCGAGGAACAAACTTCATGGAATCATAGATTGATCATAGAAAAGAGTGTACATATTACAGAGGAGGGCGGCTGGGGGTATTAAAGCGTATCAAGATAGATAAATCCCCGGGACCTGATGAAATATATCCCAGGATGCTGTGGGAGGCGAGGGAGGAAACTGTCGGCCCCCTCGCTGAGATATTTGAATCAGCGACAGCCACAGAAGAGCTGCCTGAAGATTGGAGGGTAACAAATGTTGTACCCTTGTTTAAGAAGGGCTGTAGGGATGAGCCTGGGAACTACAGACTGGTTAGCCTTAATTCTGTAGTGGGCAAATTGTTGGAAAGTATTCTGAGGAACAGGATCTACAGGCATTTAGACAGGCAAGGGCTAATTAGGGAAAGTCAGCATGGCTTTGTTAGGGGAAAATCATGTCTCACGAATTTGATTGAGTTTTTTGAAGGGGTAATCAAGAAGGTAGATGAGGGCAGTGCAGTTAACGTTGTCTACATGGACATTAGCAAGACCTCTGACAAGGTACCGCATGGTAGGTTGTTGCAAAAGGTTAAATCTCATGGAATCCAGGGTGAGGTAACCAATTGGATACAAAATTGTCTTGGCGACCGAAGCCAAAAGGTGGTTATGGAGGGTTGTTTTTCAAACTGGAGGCCTGTGACCAGCGGTGTGCCTCAGGGATCGATGTTGGGTCTACTGTTATTTGTTATATATATTAATGATTTGGATGAAAATGTAGGAGGCATGGTGAGTAAGTTTGCAGATGACACCAAGATTGGTGGCATTGTGGATAGTGAAGAAGGTTATATAAGATTGCAACAGGGTCTTGACCAATTGGGCCAGTGGGCCGATGAATTAGGTTGGCAGTCAGTGCCTGTTTTCCTGCACATTGTCATTTCCCAATAGGCCCCAGATAACTACATAAGACAGGTGCCGAATGGTGAGGGTTGCTATGCCTGAACAAACGGCAGGAAGGTGACATAGAGATCATAGAATGATACAGCACAGAAGAGAGCCCTTCAGCCTTTTGTAACTGCCGTGCAGCATTCTGGGTCGCAGAAACCGCCATTGTTGGTGGCGGACCTAAAGCCGCTTTTCCCATTCGACATCAGCCTTTGCCGACATCGTGGAAAATCTTACCCTATTGGTTTAGCATTAGCTCATCACTTTTGTACTTTATGCCCCTTCCTTTCAAACCCCGAATGACATTTGTTTTATTTTGTAATGCTATGGCTACAGTGATTCCGCCTTCCCCCAAAAATAAGCGTTTTTTGTTGTCTTCCTATTTTCATCCTGCAACTGGTTTTATCAACTTAAAAAATCACGGTTCTGAAATTCCATGGGAGTTCTACTGCTCTCCCACTGGAACTCTGCCAGGAGGCTAACGGGACCCTCAGATAAAAAGCATTTCTCACAGAATTCTGTCAGTCATCACCAGAGATCATAGAATCATACTGCACAGAACAAAACCCATCAGCCCGTTGTACCTGTATCAGTTCTTTGATAGAGATATCCAATTAGTCCCACTCTCTGTTCTTTCCCCATAGCCCTGCAATGTTTTTCTTTTTCAAGTATATTTCCAATTTTCTTTTTGAAAATCGCAACGGAATCGACTTCCACTGCCCTTTTAGGCTTCCAGATGATGATAACAGACTACATTTTTAAAAAATGCTCCTCATCTTTTCTCTGGTTACTTTGCTTTTTATCTCTGATTACAGATCTTCCTGCCTGTGCAAACATTTTCTAGTTATTTATTTCATTATATATTTACATTTCATTATTTTGAACTGCTTTATTAAATCTCCCCTTAATATTCTCTTCTCTAAAGAGATCAACCCGAGCTCCTCTACCCTCTTCACATATCTGAAACGCCTCATCCTTGGTATCATTCTTCTCCAAAGGTTGACATTCTACTGAAAGTGTGATACTCAGATTGACCGTGATTCTCTGGCTGAGACCGAAGCAGTGATTTCTAAATCTATTCTAGCACAACAGTAAAATAAAATAAGAGGGGCCTCCAGCCAAAATATTAACCCCTCTTTTCAAATACGGACAGAAAAACTTTCACATTCCTAGCTTTTATTTTTGGTTTCCCCCACTTAGATTTTTTTCTTTTTTCTTGAATAAACAATGCAACCACATGTTTCAATCTTTGGTCAATGAAAGAAAAAATTAACCGTATTGCAGCATTTTATTCACAGGAAATACATTAGGGGCAAAACAATCTGTATAATAAAACCCAGCAAAGTCTGAGCTATCTTCATGATGGAATTTTAAAAATACCTCAGAAAAAGCACATAAAATACCTGCCTCCGCTATCGCTCTAATTTCCCCCTTCCCAAATTACTACCCTAGTTAAAAGCTAACCCCTCCTGACAAGGAGTTTCTAAAAAGCTTTTAAAGCATGCAGCAAGGTCTTTCTTCAAAGCATCAACTTCCTTCTACTGCTCTGAGGTTATGCCTAGCTTGCTTTTAACATTCAGCTGACTTCTGTCAAAGCCTTTCTGAAACCATTCTTTTCCAAATGAGCTTTGCGCAAAAGTCGGCCCACAGGTGTTAAATGGACAGATCATTTCTGAGAATGTCACAAATGATAATGTGGGTTGCAGATGTAATCATCAATGGCAGTAAATGGGGCAAGCAATTATCCAGAAAGGCGTTAAAACGGGAATTAACTCAAGATTTACACTCAAGATGAAAGCTAGTGACACGTACTGCAAAATGGTAAGTGATCAATGGAAACTAAATGAAGGCTCAAAAAGTTAGCTGCATTTAAATCACTTGTTTTGACAATTTACTGACGCATAGCATGTTAAAAATCTATTAGCAACTGCATTGACTTCCACAGATTTACTCCATTTCACAAATCCCTGCTGAAAATTCATTTTGTGCCCAAGTCATATTTGCATTTGTTGGTTTTTTTAAACCTTTTTCTCGAGTAATCCCTCAAATTATTTCTAATATATTTTTAATGTAATTTTAAAAATAAAAACATTTTATTTTTCTATTCTACCTTGATTATTTGCTCAGATTCGCTCTCAGCACAAAAGGGTGGGGTGAGGGGGATGGGAAAAGACCATGAGATATAAGAGCAGAATTAGGCCACTCGGCTCATCAGGTCTGCTCTGCCATTCTATCATGGCCGACATTTTTCTCATCCCCATTCTCCTGCCTTCTCCCCATAATCCCTGATCCCCTTATTAATCACGAACCTATCTATCTCTGTTTTAAAGACACTCAGTGATTTGGCCTCCACAGCCTTCTGCGGCAAAGAGTTCCACAGATTCACCACCTTCTGGCTGAAGAAATTCCTCCTCATCTCTGTTTTAATTCCATTTTGCTCGCAGACCCTTGTTGGTCTTTATCACCCTCCGCAGCCTCTTCCCCATCGAGGTGAGTTGACTGTGCTGCGATTATCCCTCTTCCACGTCCTTCAGTGTCTCAACCTGCTCCTGCACCTCCGCCGCTGCGCTTGATACCACCACGCTCCGCGGGGAATCCCCTCCTCCACCAGCACTTTCAATACCACCCCCATCTCCTTCTTCATCGCTTCCCTGTGCTTTGTGAACTGTTTTTCAAGTTCCACAGCCATCACCTTGGTCATTCCTTCTGCTGTGAGCTATGGGGTCTCCCCTGACGCCCCAGTCTCTGCTTTCCTTACAGTTCCTG
This sequence comes from Scyliorhinus canicula, assembly GCF_902713615.1. NCBI lineage: Eukaryota > Metazoa > Chordata > Chondrichthyes > Carcharhiniformes > Scyliorhinidae > Scyliorhinus > Scyliorhinus canicula. Next base: position 56,420,370 of record NC_052160.1, on the reverse strand, counting down.
CACCGACTTTTCCATTCACCGGCAGACTTTCATTAGTCCCCTTTTTCACGCCCATTTTTTCTCCTCACTGAGTCTTCCTACAACTTTTTCAGCATCCGTTGCCCCTGGGACCGGGCATTAAAACCCCGAAAAATTATATTCCCGAGCGGGAGCACTCCAACGTGGGCAGCACGGTAGCCTTGTGGTTAGCACAATTGCTTCACAGCTCCAGGGTCCCATGTTCGATTCCGGCTTGGGTCACTGTCTGTGTGGAGTCTGCACATCCTCCCCGTGTGTACGTGGGTTTCCTCCGGGTGCTCCGGTTTCCTCCCACAGACCAAAGATGTGCAGGTTAGGTGGATTGGCCATGATAAAATTACCCTTAGTGTCCAAAATTGCCCTTAGTGTTGGGTGGGGTTACTGAGTTATGGGGATAAGGTGGAGGTGTTGACCTTGGGTAGGGTGCTCTTTCCAAGAGCCGGTGCAGACTCGATGGGTCGAATGGCCTCCTTCTGCACTGCAAATTCTATGATATCTATGAACGTGCGGCTGCCACCCGCCCGCCGTCACCGCAAGTCCCTGCCATCAATGGACGTCCTGACTTGAGCCTTATACAGCCACGAAAGTACATCACTAGTCTTGTATTCTAGCCCTCTCCTCATGAATGCTAACATTGCCACTGCCTTCCTAACTGCCGATTGAACCTGCACGTTAACCTTAAGAGAATAATGAACAAGGACTCCCAAGTCCCTTTGTGCTTCTGATTTCCTAATCATGATCTGTGTTCTGGTCCGGCAGGGAGAGGTGCTCTCAGCAGTGCAATTTAATTTGTGTTAATTTGCTGAGATGAAAGTGCCCCTCTTTAATACAAAGCTCCAGTATGATGCCTAGAGAGGTGTCAGAATTGATCTTAGATATGACAGGACAGCCTGGGGACTCATCCTTGAGTAATAAATAAATATATTCCCTTGCTGCATCATGTTCATAAATGGATTCTACTTCAGAATATAATATCAAAAGTTTGCTACCAGTAAATAGTTGTTGAATGCTCCCTAATGGAGTAGAACATTTATTTAGTGAACAATTAAGTCATATAAACCAGTAATGCTCCAGTGCAATACCGACTCCAATCTGTGATTTAGTTTATCTCAACCAGAGTGACAGCACAGGTACTTCAATTGGTCTCCCTGCTCTTACTGGGGGCACATTGGTTGGGCTTTCCACTCTTGGTGGCGTTCTCTTCTGAAAAATAAGTATGTGAGACATTTCATTTCATAGAACCCCTGCAGCGCAGGCGGAGGCCATTCGGCTCATCAAGTCTACACCTACCCTCTGAAAGAGCACCCGAACCTAGGCCCACTCCCTGCACTTTCCCTGTAAACCCAGAACCCCACCTAACCTTTGGGCACTAAGAGATCATTTACAATGGCCCATCCACCTTGGCTCTGGTGTGCATGTGGTTGAAAAGCCTATCAACATTCACAGTCAAGATTCACTCATGAATAATAACCACCTGGCAGAACTCCTGGAGAACTGCCCATGATGGAATTGTGCCCCACAAAGGCATCATCACCTTCAGGAAAGTAATGAAGAAAACTGCTGAGATCCTTCTTGAAAATATATATTTGTTGATCCCAATTTCATTCATATTTTTATGTACTTACTCCACACAGTGAGATTGGCTGATGCATTCACCGCTCCCTTGGAATTCACTGCAAAGCAGGTATATGTCACTGCATCTTGAACAAGGGCTGGTTTTATCAGTAATCCACCGGATTCCAAAAGAGCAAACCGTGGAATTTGTATTGAACCACTCGCTAAAACCTTATTGCCTGTAACAAAAAAAGCGAGTAAGTAAATGCAGACAGACAGCTCCCAGCAACATACAACTACAGTAATGTAAACAATGCACAAGAAGCTGTCAAATGAAAGGACGAGTTAGAGAAAATCAAACAAAAGATGTTTTACATTGCACTTTAAATATATTAAAGCATCCCATTTTGCACTTCCTTGAAACATTATCAAACAAAATTTTGGCATTTAACAGGTTAAGGAGATATTGGGACAGATAACAAAAATCTAATACACTGCGGATTCAATGCTTTGACAAAGGGTCATCTGGACTCGAAACGTTAGTTCTTTTCTCGCCTTATAGATGCTGCAACCTGCTGAGATTTTCCAGCATTTCTCTTTTGGTTTCAGATTCCAGCATCCGCAGTACATAGAACATAGAACATAGAACGATACAGCGCAGTACAGGCCCTTCGGCCCTCGATGTTGCACCGACATGGAAAAAAACTAAAGGCCATCTAACCTACACTATGCCCTTATCATCCATATGCTTATCCAATAAACTTTTAAATGCCCTCAATGTTGGCGAGTTCACTACTGTTGCAGGTAGGGCATTCCACGGCCTCACCACTCTTTGCGTAAAAAACCCAGCTCTGACCTCTGTCCTATATCTATTACCCCTCAATTTAAGGCTATGTCCCCTCGTGCTAGCCACCTCCATCCGCGGGAGAAGGCTCACGCTGTCCACCCTATCTAACCCTCTGATCATTTTGTATGCCTCTATTAAGTCACCTCTTAACCTTCTTCTCTCTCACGAAAACAACCTCAAGTCCATCAGCCTTTCCTCATAAGATTTACCCTCCATACCAGGCAACATCCTGGTAAATCTCCTCTGCACCCGTTCCAAAGCTTCCACGTCCTTCCTATAATGAGGCGACCAGAACTGTACGCAATACTCCAAATGCGGCCGTACTAGAGTTTTGTACAACTGCAACATGACCTCATGGCTCCGGAACTCAATCCCTCTACCAATAAAGGCCCACACACCATAGGCCTTCTTCACAACCCTATCAACCTGGGTGGCAACTTTCAGGGATCTATGTACATGGACACTGAGATCCCTCTGCTCATCCACACTACCAAGAATTTTACCATTAGCCAAATATTCCGCATTCCTGTTATTCTTTCCAATTAGGTTTTATTTTAATTTTAACAAAAATCTTGGTGGAACAGGTAAATTTTAAGAAGCTTCTTTTTTTAAAAATAAATTTAGAGTACCCAATTCATTTTTTTTTCAATTGAGGGGCAATTTAGCGTGGCCAATTTCACCTACTCTGCACATCTTTTGGGCTGTGGGGGCGAAACCCACGCAAACACGGGGAGAATGTGCAAACTCCACACGAACAGTGACCCAGAGCCGGGATTAAACCTGGGACCTCGGCGCCGTGAGGCAACAGGGCTAACCCATCGCCACTGTGCCACTGTACTGCCAGGAGAAGCTTGAGGGAGCTGAGGGAGGGAAAATCAGAGCTTTGGTTCTTGGCACAGCCGCCAACGCTGGAGCATTTATCATCAGGGATGTTCAAGGGATCAGAATAAGGTGAGCCCAGATATCAAATGGTCGGAGGGCTGGAGGAGAATACACAAATGAGATGGGGCTGAGAGATGTGCGGTCATGGAGGCAAACAAGGAGGACAATTTTAACCATAAGGCAATCTAGATTAACAAACACAGTGATGTTTGAATGGGACTTAGTGCGTTAAACCATGCCATCTTCATGAGTTATAAAGATGATCTGCAGCTTTTCAACCTGCATCAATGTTTCATAAAATGTTTAATATTCACAATTGATGTTTCTTATGCAAAGTGGTTGCAGCAATGACCCTTTGATTGGTACACTGCAGATTCAATGCTCCTTCCAATGGGTTTTTCAGCTATTCAGTTAAGGGACAAAAATGTTGAATGTACAGAGTAACCACCAGGTCAGTGATGTATAATCCCTGCCCAAAAGTGTGATTGGTAATGGTCCGGAGGAAGGTTACCTACCCGTTCTTTGTAATATGCACGATCTACAGAATTACATGCAAGAAGAAAAGGGAGTTGAGGAAATTGGAAATAAAAGCGCAAACATTTCTTTGTAATGTAACAAATGCCCCAACAAAAGTTTCACATTTTGACGATGAAACTAATGATCAAATCCGAAGAGCTGTTTGCAAATCAAACTTCCACAAAGTTCCTTTCTTAGCATTTGTAAATTAAGAAAACGTAGAAGATAGGTAGGATTTATTTTGAGAAAGGAAATAGTGATCTAACTGGAGACTGATACTTTCATCATTAAATCTGTGAAAGCCTGATGTTACAGAATGTAAAATTTGTACTTAAGCATGAGTGATTCTGCAACTGACACCCTGGTTAATAATTATTGGTTCTGGTGAGGCTAGAGATCGAGTCCAAAACTTTACATAAAATTACTCATATCGACAAAGGACAAATTTTCATTATAGGGCTGCAGAGTTCATAAAGAGAGATCTTTTTAAGTTTGAAGCAGATAGTTTGGCCGGTAGGACTGGATGAAAGAATTTTCCTCGATTGTTGTTGGCAGCACACAGAAAAGCAATTTTAATGTTGACATAACATTTTTGCTGGAACGAAAGTGAAAATAAACTGTTTCATTTTTCCCAAAAGTAATATTTCATAATATTTGCCTGTCTTCCAGGTAATGCCGGGTTTTGGTGCTCCAGAAACTTCACAGTGTAAAACTGCAGCCGCTCCATCTGTTACTGCAGTGTCTGATGGAGCTCTGATGAAGGATGGTGCAATGTCTGAAAAATACGTCAACATTATGAGAATCAAGACTTTTAGAATTTCTATTTTGGGCAGGCTAAATAAACCTAATTTGTTTTAGTACTTTATCTTTTTTTACATCCCTTTACATTGTCTCAATCACAGACAAACTTCCTTCCCTTCCAAGCTGATTGTCTGTAAGAACAATCTGGTAATTACCACATAGAACGTGGTGGACACCTTAGATTTTCTGATCACAAAACTTATCTTTTGTATGACTTCCTGTATAGAAGATTAATGATCATTTCTGACCAAGCCTCGAGTCATGTTGCCAGCTAGCACTACACATTCAATAAAGAAACTACCCTTTTGAAACTTAAGACAAGTCATTGATAACAAAATTATTGCCACCTTAATGTCAGCCACCTTTTCAACTATTCTGGCTCCTTTGGCTCTTGATCTGATTGTGTAAATCATATTACTGCCCAAGGATGAGCAATCTGGTGGTGTGCAAACTCTTGAGCATCAACCATGGCTCAGTTGGTAGCAATCTATTCCCACCAGGGCAAAGAAAATCAAGTTTGACACTCCGGTGCGGTACTCAAGCAGCGCTGCACTGCCAGAAGTTCATCTTTTTCAGATGAGACTTTAAACGGAAGCCTTATCTGCTCTTTCAGGTAGACATAAACGATCCCTTGGCACTATTTTGAACAACAGAGACATTATTCCCTGGTGTCTTGGCCAATACGCATTCCTCAATCAACAATGCAGATTATTTGGGCATTATCAGATTCCGAGAGTGAGAGCTTGCACTGCACAAATTGGTTGCCGTGTTTCCTGCATGGCAATAGTGCCAACACTTTCAAAGCATCTTATTGGCTGCAAAGTACTTAGAAACATCTGGCAGCCATGAATCATCATACAAACTGCTATGCAAATGCAAGTCTTTCTTTATTGTGGGTGGCGGAAGGGTCCTTCCTGTTCATTCCCTTACTTCCCCTTTCTTTAATTTTGCCGCTCTCATTGTTGACCAATGGATGCTTAATAGATAAGTATCTTTAAATCAAGCAGCAGAGAGAAGGAGGAATTCAAGGTGTTGCATCATAGTATATGGTGTTTCTAGCTTTGGACAGCAAGAGCCAGATTATTCGGCACCTGAGAGATAATAGTAATCTTTATTAGTGTCACATGTAGTCTTCCATTAACACTGCATTGAAGTTGCTGTGAAAATGGGGTGGGGCTTGGTTTGATTGATTGGCTGGTGGCCAATAAATTGGCCAAAAGACCATAATCTGCCCAGTAACAGGTGGTAATTGGGTCATATTCAAGTGGAATGATTTTCATGGACCCAAGGAGCTCAGTTTGAATTGTGGACACTTAGGGGAAGGACCTGCTCTTTATTTCTCTCTCATTCTCTCTCCATGAAGGCCATGAGTGCTATATTTCTGAAACTGCAGACGCCTGAATGAGTCTAGTGAAAACCATTACCGGCTGCAAACAGAGACCTGGATCTGAAAGCTTACTTTGATAGAAGGTCTGCTTAAAGACAACCATCTAAAACAAAGAGTTTTTTTCCTTTTACGTATTTTTTTTATTTTAAAAAGTATTTTTATTAAGGGTTTGCAGAAATTTTCATAATAAAACAGTAGTAACAATAATAACAAAATAAACTAGAGTAAACGTTAACATAGTGCAAAAAGAGAATATACAATAACAATTAAATAGACATTACCCCATGCAACTCAGTCTTCCCACACCATCCCAATGAAGCACACCCCCCTCGCCCCCCCCCCAAAACAAACACACACACACACACCCACTACGGATTGCTGCTGCTGCTGAAATTTTCATTTTCCCCGAGAAAGTCGACGAACATGGACTTTCTAACCGGGCCAAGTGTTAGATTTGTTTGTGGGAGAGCACTTTGGAGATAGTGACCACAATTTGGTGTCTTTCACTATTGCAATGGAGAGAAATAGGGCCATACAGCAGGGCAAGGTTTATAATTGGGGGAGGGGTAATTATGATGCGATTAGGCAAGAATTAGGTAGCATAAGATGGGAACAGCAACTGTCAGGGTGAGGCACAAATGAAAAGTGGAGCCTGTTCAAGGAACAAATACTGCGTGTCCTTGATAGGTATGTCCCTGTCAGGCAGGGAGGAAATGGCCGTGTGAGGGAACCATGGTTCACAAAAGAGGTTGAATCTCTTTTCAAGAGAAAAAAGGAAGTGTATGTAAGGATGAGAAAACAAGGTTCAGTTGGGTCGCTTGAGGGTTACAAGGTAGCAAGGAATGAGCTAAAAATAAAAGGGCTTAGGAGAGTTAGGAACGGGTATGTGAAATCTTGGCGGGTCGGATCAAGGACAACCCCAAGATGTGAGATTATGTGAGATTTAAAAGAATGACCAGAGTGAGGTTTGGGCCGGTCAAGGACAGTAGTGGGAACTTGTGCATGGAGTCATAAGAAATAGGAGAGGCGTTGAATGAATACTTTTCTTCAGTGTTCACCAAGGAGAGGGGCGATGTTTTTGAGGATGAGAGTGTGATACAGGCGGGTGGGCTGGAGAAAGTAGATATTCTGAGGAAGGATGTATTAGCAATTATGAAAAATCTGAGGGTCGACAAGTTCCCTGGGTCAGATGGGATATATCCAAGGATTCTTTGGGAGGCAAGGGATGAAATTGCAGAGCCTTTGGCTTTGATCCTCACTGTCCACGGGGATAGTGCCAGAGGACTGGAGAGTGGCAAATGTTCTTCCTGTGTTCAAGAAAGGGAATAGGAATGACCCTGGTAATTATAGGCCGGTTAGTCTTACTTCGGTGGTCGATAAGTTAATGGAAAAGGTCCTGAAGGATAGGATTTATGACCATTTGGAAAGATGCAGCTTAATAGTCAACAAGGATTCGTGAAGGGTAAGTCTTGCCTCACAAATTTGATTGAATTCTTTGAGGAGGTAACCAAGTGTGTAGATGAAGGTAGAGCAGCTGATGTCGTATACATGGATTTTAGTAAGGCGTTTGATAAGGTTCCCCATGGTCGGCTTATGAAGAAAGTAAGGAGGTGTGGGATAGAGGGAAATTTGGCCAATTGGATAAGTAAGTGGCTATCACATAGAAAACAGAGGATGGTGGTGGATGGAAAATTTTCAGACTGGAGACCAGTTACCAGCAGTGTACCACATGGATCAGTGCTGGGTCCTCTGCTATTTCTGATTTTTATCAATGACTTGGAGGAGGGGGCTGAAGGGTGGGTCAGTAAATTTGCTGATGACACCAAGATTGGTGGAGTAGTGGATGAGGTGGAGGGCTGTTGTAGGCTGCAAAGAGACATTGATAGGATGCAGAACTGGGCCGAAAAATGGCAGATGGAGTTTAACCCTGATAAGTGCAAGGTGATTCATTTTGGTAGAAAAAATTTGAATGTGGATTACAGGGTCAATGGCAGGGTTCTCAGGAATGTGGAGGAACAGAGAGATCTTGGGGTTCATGTCCACAGATCTCTGAAGATTGCCACTCAAGTGGATAGAGCCGTGAAGAAGGCCTATAATGTGTTAGCGTTTATTAACAGGAGGCTTGAGTTTAAGAGCAACTGTACATGACCCTGGTGCAACTGTATGCTGCAACTGTACATGACCCTGGTGAGACCACATTTGGAGTATTGTGTGCAGTTCTGGTCACCTCACTATAGGAAGGATGTGGAAGCATTGGAAAGGGTGAAAAGGAGATTTACCAGGATGCTGCCTGGTTTGCAGGATAGGTCTTATGAGGAAACGTTGAGGGAGCTAGGGTTTTCTCTTTGGAACGGAGGAGGATGAGAGGAGACTTAATAGAGGTTTATAAGATGATGAGGGGGATAGATAGAGTGGACGTTCAGAGATTATTTCCTCGGGTGGATGTAGCTGTTACAAGAGGGCATAACTATAAGGTTCAGTGTGGGAGAGATAGGCGGGATGTCCGAGGTAGGTTCTTTACTCAGAGAGTGGTTAGGGTGTGGAATGGACTGTCTGCTGTGATAGTGGAGTCGGACACTTTAGGAACTTTCAAGCGGTGATTGGATAGGCACATGGAGCACACCAGAATGACAGGGAGTGGGAAATCTTGATCTTGGTTTCGGACAATGCACGGCACAACATCGAGGGCCGAAGGGCCTGTTTTGTGCTGTACTGTTCTATTTTCTATGAACGGCTGCCACCTTCAAGAGAACCCTAGCGTAGACCCTCTCAAGGCAAACTTTATTTTCTCGAGGCTGAGAAACCCAGCCATGTCATTAACCCAAGTCTCTGCACTCGGGGGCTTCGAGTCCCTCCACATAAATAAAATCCATCTCCGGGCTACTGGGGAGGCAAAGGCCAAAACGTTGGTTTCTTTTGCCCCCTGAACTCTCGGGTCTTCTGACACTCCAAAGATCGCTATCTCTGGACTCGGCATCACCCGTGTGTTAAGCAGCTTGGACATTACCCTCGCGAACCCTTGCCAGAACTCTCTAAGCTCCAGGCATGCCCAAAACATGTGGACATGGTTTTCAGGGCTGCCCTTGCACCTCATACAACTGTCTTCTACCCCAAAAAATTGCTCATTCTCGCTGCCGTCATGCGTGCCCGGTGGACCACCTTAAATTGAATTAGACTGAGCCTGGCACATGATGAGGAGGATTTAACCCTGCCCAGGATCTCTGCCCACAAACCCGCTTCCAACTCCTCACCTAGCTCCTCGTCCCACTTGCCCTTGAGCTCCTCCATCAGGTTTCCTTCGCCTCCTGTAGTTCCTGGTAGATATCTTTTACTTATTATTTTCACCTCTCTCCTCCTTTCTGTGTTTGTCTATCTTGTGTGTGTGCGTGTGTGTATGTGTGTGTGTGTGCGTTTGTGTATATATAAAGGGCGGCGGCAAGTTAAAGTGGGGGATAATAGTTAAACAGTTGCATTTGCTGCATATTTCATTATAGTTCTTGTTATAAATTTAAAAAGTAATTGTGCTTACATTTACAAACCTGGTGACTATAATTATTGGGTAGCCAAGGGCTAAAGACTGGGTATTTTTCAAAGAATTATTGGTTAGAACATAGAACAGTACAGCACAGAACAGGCCCTTCGGCCCTCAATGTTGTGCCGAGCCATGATCACCCTACTCAAACCCACGTATCCACCCTATACCTGTAACCCAACAACCCCCCCCCCCCCCCCCTTAACCTTACTTTTATTAGGACACTACGGGCAATTTAGCATGGCCAATCCACCTAACCCGCACATCTTTGGACTGTGGGAGGAAACCGGAGCACCCGGAGGAAACCCACGCACACAGGGGGAGGACGTGCAGACTCCACACAGACAGTGACCCAGCCGGGAATCGAACCTGGGACCCTGGAACTGTGAAGCATTTATGCTAACCACCATGCTACCCTGCTGCCCGTAATTCAACTGTGTCACGGCTACAGCTCAAGTGGGGCTAGAATTGCCCACGCACACGCCCAGTGCGCCGTAACAGTGGGGGGAGTTCTTGGATGCAGGTATTGCATTGCATGGCTGGTTGAGTAAGGCAGGCAACACACAAACTTTATACTATCTTATTATCAACATGATTAAAACATGCAGACCAGTGCAATATGCACTACTGACTGCAGTCATACTCAGCAAAGAGTCTAGAAATGTGTGTGGCTAACATATTATGAAGTTCACCTTAACCTCTTAAAGACACCTGTTCTCTTAAAGAGGAGGTTGATTTGTGACTTCATTGCAGCGTTAATATAAGCCTACCTGTGATAACAAAAAATAAAAGAAGATGCCAGCTGCAGCAGCTGCTGGAATAGTATCAGAAAGGAAGAAAGGAAGCTGCATATGGAGTGACAGACCAGACAGTACTCCCAGGCTTCTGATATGGAGCTGGAGGTTTTAGCGATGAAAGTGCAAAGGAGAAAAGAGATCTTGTTTGCACAGGGGGCAAGCAAGCCATCACGGCTCACTCTCAATGGAATGGAAGCAGGTATCCATGGAGATCAATTTCCGGAATCTGGACAAGAAGACCTGGATGCAGTGCAGGAAGAAAAATCATTTTCTCCACAGGCCTAGGTCAGTATATGCATCTTCAAAAGGCATCTTCTACCCACCTCACCACTGTTTAACACACCAAAGCCTCATTGCTCACCCATCGGCAATGACTCATGCCTCACATTCAGATGCTCCACCTCACCCTCACAAACCTACCGATGCTGCCAGCCTCACATCCACCTCGCGGCCTTCCAGTCATTGCAACCTCACCCAGAAGAGCTTGAGCAACTGCAGGCCTCTGATGAAAAATTACTGTCACTTCATCGCAGCCACCAGTTGAGAAACTAGCACTGTTCATACGTTATATGGTAATATTGATACAATATCAGCATGTTGTGAGTCACTACAAGTGTGTTGCAGGCAAGGCAGAAAGAAAGGATAGCACATGTGCCAGTTCACTGGAGGGTAATTGCAGACATGTTCAGCTGCACAGAATTCAGTCGAGGATTCGATGGAGCAATGTACAGGAGAATGTTGATGGGCTTGAACACAAAAATCCTTGACACATTGACAGGCCTGCCACACAGCCGAAAGTTACTGTCAAGGAGTGAAAAGGAGTCAAACTCCAACTTAGCTCTCAGTTTTGCCTGGAGCTTGAAGTGCGGTCCTGCCAGCGTGGAAGTGATGACCAATTCCATGACAACATCCACATACACTAACTGCGACATAGCATCTGGTGGCCATTGTTTCAGCTCCCATTGCTTCCAGATACCACTCCACATCTCACTGTTGCAGTAGAAGCTTAGACTAATGTCACTAGATCCATTTTTGTTATCATGCAAGCCTGGCAGATTACTAGGAATGAATTGGCATTGCCCCACTGGGTGGCAAAGGCTTTGCCTGGCATGAACATGAAGCTGCATTCTCCCTGGATGACAGCACTAGTATTCCTATACTGCCAGATTGCTGTTGCTGCTGCCTTTGAGCCAACCAGCTTCAAAACGTTTTTGCCCATGTTGAGTTGATGAAATCTGAAGCTGGGCCCTCAAGGCTGAGCTGTTCGAGATCAATTCTTCTTTCTAATAACCCCCGACTCCTTTGTTAATCAAAAATCCATCTAACTCAGCCATGAATAGATCTAATGATTTGAATTTAAACAACCACCCACCACTTCTTTCTGGGAAAGAGAATGACCCTTACAGAAAGAAAAAATTCCCTTTGTCTTTCTGTCCACAACACCTTTGTCAATCTCCACTTATCGCTGGCCCTCTATCCAGCCCCACTGCTCCACGACCTCTCACTACAGTCTAAATCTGGCCCTATTTCCTATTCTCTCTAGTTATGACAAAGAGTCATCCAGACTTGAAACTTCTGCTCCCTTCTCTCTCCACAAATGCTGTCAGACCTGCTGAGATTGTCCAGGATGTTTGGTTTTCGTTTCAGATTACATCATCCGCGGTAATTTGCTTTTATCCAGGTTTATTAACTAAATTTAAATTCCACCATCCACTGTGGTGGGATTTGAACCTTTTTTGTTATCCTTCCCCTTCCACTTGCTCAACACCTTTCATGCTTCTAACTTTACACAGTTCAGTAACCTGAAAGATTAACTCTAGTTTTCTTTCCAAAGATGATGCCTGACCTGCTGGGCATATACAATGTTTTCTGGTTTATTTCAGATTTCCAGTATCTGGAGTATTTTTTCCCTCGGATCAAAATGATTCTCGGCATAGTTGCACACCAAATGTATGTTCATCGAGTGGTAGCCGCTGTGGTTGTGATACATCTCCCCGTTAATACATGGGGCCCACAATACTACATACAGGCAATTGATGGTACACTGAACCAAAGGGCATCACTCTAGCCTGGTAACACGTATGTTCATTCCTCCTGCTTCTGTTTGGTGAGGGAAGACAGAAAGTTTTCCAATCCCAGCGTACAAGGTTTCTGTCACCTCTCCCATGCAGTGATGCACAGAAAATCACGAAATGCTGCTAATATCCCCTGCCTCCCCCAAAAGGAACCATGGTGTCACATACATTACATAGAACATACATTGCAGAAGGAGGCGCTTTGGCCCATCGAGTCTGCACCGGCCCACTTAAGGCCTCACTTCCACCCAATCCCCGTAACCCAATAACCCGTCCTAACTAAGGGCAATTTAGCCTGGCCAATCCACCTGACCTGCACGTCTTTGGATTGTGGAAGGAAACCGGAGCACCCGGAGGAAACCCACGCAGACACGGGGAGAATGTGCAGACTCCGCACAGACAGTGATCCAGGGGGGGAATCAAGCCTGGGACCCTGGCGCTTTGAAGCCACAGTGCTAACCACTGTGCTAACCCGCTGCCCTATGTTGAAATTGATCACCACAATGATCTTCATTCTGCTGTACTGCTGCAGGACCAGTTGCAGGAGGTGGTACAGTTCAGTGACCACCTCCTTGGTAATATGTAGCTGCCTCAGACACTGTTTCTTACTGAGGTGAGGTGGAGAAGTGGTCCCCGAAGATCCTTGGTGGGTATGACCTATTGAGAAGCCTCTGTCCCTCATTGTATGTACAGCTTCCCCTCCCTGCTCCTGGTGCTTCATGTCCTCATACTGCTGAAGCTCAAGCAGGATTACAACAATAGCCCCATTACTTAAAATAGCTTTTCTCCTAACAGCCTTCCAACTCATCAGACCTCCTTATCAAAGACCAACACTTTTACAACGTTCAACACAGAACTTCCACTCTCCCTGAAGCAGCAAAGGAATTTCAAAGGCACCTCACTTGGAAGTCCTAAGGTGATCCTTTTAAAACGCATTAGTGAGAGGCTCCCTGGTGCTGCGAGTCTTTAAGAGATGTTAACAGGAAGTGCAAGGTCGAAAAGGTAAATTTGGGTATCAGATCAGCATTTTGAGCTGTTTAATGTCACAATTTAGCCACTCTGCACCCGGACAGCCATGCTGCACCATATGGCTACACCGGAATACTCCAAGGTGGTGGTACTTCAGAATGCTGGCAAATTCATTCTACCGTCAGAATATAGTGTGCTTACATCTCAATGTCTTTTGACCATATCCGGTATATTAATCCAGGTTTTTTCAAAGTGTGGGTCGCTTCCCTCCGATAAGTGGCGGCTGCTCCCGCAGTGGTTCCAATCGCGGGAGAAGCACCCATCGAACGCTACGGCATTTAAATTGAGAATGGTGGCTACCTTTTAAATGAGAATGAAAGGAGACTTGCAACCAGAAGCGACAGCAGTGAGGAGGTCATGCTCCCTGTAAGTACACTGTATGTATGTGCTTTTGACACCAAATCATGGAGGAGACCTTCTTTCATTTTCTTGCTGCTAGCAAGCTACGCAAGAGGGCTGTGAAGATGAATCATGTTCTTCCAAGAAAGAGATGACCAGAGGCATGAATAGGCAGTGTATTTACTGACCTGGACCTCACATCTGAATCTCTTGGAGAGAGCTGCTCAGAAAAATCCAAGGCGGGACAGAGCTGTGCTAGTGTTAGCTCTATACAGAGCTCCCAGAGCTCTGGTTGACATTCTACAAAGAAGAAACTTAACCCGGGAACAAAGCGGTAACAATGATTTCTTAAGGTATGGTTTTGTCAATTGTGCCAATGTAAATAAGGAGGCAAAGCCCATGTGCGTTACATGCAGGGAAGCAATGGCAAACAAGAGGAGAAATTTCTGATTTTGAAAGAGAAGTGGTGGATCAAAAATTCCTTTTGAGGTTGAGTCCCCAGAGTCAGTTAAAATAATAATGTATTATTATCACACAAGTAAGCTTACATTAATACTGCAATGAAGTTACTGTGAAAATCTCCTAGTTGCCACATTCCGGCACCTGTTCGGATACACAGAGGGAGAATTCAGAATGTCCAATTCACCTAACAAACATGTCTTTCGGGACTTGTGGGAGGAAACCAAAGCACCCGGAGGAAACCCACGCAGACACAGGGAGAAAGTGCAGACTTCACTCTGCACAGACAGTGACCCAAGCAAGAATTGACCTGGGATCCTGGCGCTGAAGCAACAATGCTAACCACTGTGCTACCGTGCCGCCTTAACTTACAGCTGACGCCAAATGAAAAGACTATGCTGCTGTACCTTGCCTGGGACAGTACATTAAAACATGCCAAACACCTATGAGGCTGTCAGCATTCTGGTGAACCATCTCCTGGAGTATCCAGTGCTGCTTAAAATAAGCATTTTCTTGCTCTTGCTCTTCCCGATGACCTACATGTGTGAGGTTAGATTTTCCGTTCTCACAAAGATGAAGATGGCACAAAGGAAATGATTGAATGCTGCACCTCATATGCGCATTGTCCTCTCCTCCTGTGAACTTGATTGGAGTGAGATCGTGAGGGTCAAGCAGGCTCCCCTTTCGCAAAAGGTATGCCAACGTAATGTGTGTCGTGAAGGTCAGCTGGCGTGTGTTGCGAAGATTGGTCAGCGTGGGTCCCGAAGGTCGGCCGATTGGTAAAAGCTGATCCCGGTAAAAGGAGTTTGTAAAACGCTCCATTAATCCATGTTTTTTTTCAAGCTTTGATTAGTCCAAAACTCTATGGCATCTGTTCTTTCTTGTTCAAAATCCTTGCCAAGAATGGTTGACTATCTGTGTCCGAACAAATTGATTTTCAAATCCTTGGGTTTATAGCATTCCATGGCTTCACTCCATTCATTCAGAGTGATCTTCACGAGCAACATATCCCAGCTCCTCTGACTCAGGATTTATTGTGTCATGTGAGAGTACCTTTAAGAAATGGGTGTTTGTAAATGGGTGTGTATATAAATATCTGTAGTGAGAATAGCTTTAAGAAATGGGTGTTTTTAACTGCAGTGATGTCAGAGAGTGGGTGGAGCTGGGCTGTCTGTCAGCTTTTTACTTTCGCTTTAGACTTTATAATGCAGGGTGGGTTTGGTTTCATTTTAGTTATGGAGAAGCTGCAATCACAGCAGGATGTGTGTGAATCTCTGCAAGCTTATGAATGTCCATTTGCTGATTTCAACGTGTTAACTGTTCTCAGTAGTGAAGTTAAACCTGAGGTGCTGCTGTTAAAGGTTTTGTTTTAAGTCTTATGGATGTTAAAAGGAAAGCTCAAGGATTACTTAGTGTTGTATTCTTTGGGGGTTGTATTTGAATTAATGGTTGATAAGATGTTCACTGTATGTTGTAAAAAGGTTAACTTGAGTTCATAAAATAAACATTGTTTTGCTTTAAAAAAATACTTTTCCATTTCTGCTGTACCACACCTGTAGAGTGGGCCGTGTGCTCCCCATACCACAATCTATTAAAAGTTGTGGGTCAGGTGAATGCCATGATACACTTTGGGCTTCTCTAAACCCTGGCCCTTAACAATTGCTTGTCCTGCATTCCTGCTGCTCTGCTGTCAGATGCCCACCTTCCAGTCACTAAGACTTATTTTTCAAAATTCTTTCCCAAAACTACTTAATCTCGTTCAGTTCCTTCCTCCCATACAACGCCTCCTCAAACACATTTCTTCAACTGTCTTCAGTTTTCCAGCCTATATTCCCACTTCTTGCTTTGTATCTGTCATTCCACCTTTTACGCCAGGAGTGATAGATAAATTTAAGCTGTTTCATGCAATATTAATGCGCTATTTCATTTTCTTTTCATTTGGGATCTTTGCTTTTCTAATCCTGCAGCTGCAATAACTTGAAGCAAGAGATTGACACAAACTGGAAGGCTGCTCGGATCAAATCCTCTTATTCATTTGCAGAAGTTCACTCCATATTGCTATAAATTAAGTACAACCAGGTAAAGATCATATTTGTTATTGCTAAATCTTCAATAGAGGTTCGTTAGTGCTTCAAAATATAATCACATACACTTTCTCAAGCTATACTTTTGTAAAACTTACTTTTTCAATTGCTTAAACATTACTGGAATTTAAACTAAAACTATACAAATGTCTCTAAGCAGCTCCAGCTGTGTTTGCCTCCAAGTAAGGGATAATGATGGAGTCAGTGGATTGGAAGAATTTTGAATTGTGTGTACACGGAAGGAAATGCTATGCTTTGAGCACATTTATCTTTTGGGATTTGAAGTGCTTAATTAATCTATTGATAAACAAATTAACATACTATTTACAAAAGTACTTTTGTTAAAATAATGTAGAATGTCATAATTTTAACTGCTAAGCTTCATAAATATGGAACATCTCTATATTTATGGCACACTACAAAGCAATTAACAGTGTATGTTATTTTTAACATTGGGTTACAGTATTACTGTGGTTCTGAAACAGTTCACTATTATGTCTGAATCAGGAACTGCATGCAACCAAATAAGGAGGGAAGTAATTTGGGACACACAGTAATGTGCATGGCTCAGGAATGTGTTTATCTGAAGTTAACTGTAAACTCATTCCACTATTCTAACTTTCCTTTGACCTTAACAGCCAGAGAGACGCTTGCATTACCACCCAAGTGCAGGGAGACCAGATTGATACTGCTATGATCCCCATAGAGACCAGTAACTTTTAAGAATTTAAAACTTAGTGAATGACTGAAAGGATCACACAAGATTTCAAATATTAAGACTTTTACTTTTGATTTTGCCTATTTCAGCAGGCAACTTATACTCTAAACTACAGAAAATATCTCCTATTTAATTTTTACAAACACGGAAAATCCTCCTGTCATCATTATTCTGAATTCTGTCCCTTAAATGGACATTTCATTCTCTCAGAACCAGTCTAAAGTGATTCATAGTTCACGTGGGCTCACTTCCATTTTTTTTCTTTCACAGTTGAGTAACTCCTAATCCCAGACTGATTTTCATGGCAAGGGAAACTGGAAATTTTCCCCTCCGGTCAAAGTTAGGCAAATCTTCCAGCTTTATTTAAACTCTCATGACTTGGTGACTCCCACCCACATCCTGCATGGTGAATAACAGGGACTTGCTGCCTCTATCTCTCTCACTTGGATTCTTGCAGACTGACCCTGTCTGTGAGGTTCAGTAAAACTCTGTAATCCATTCCTACAGTGACTTCCTATGAACATATACCTTCCCGAGGCTCGAGACTAACACTCTATCCATTATTAGCACAGCTGCTCTGACCATTGTTCACATGTGTAAATATCTTGCACTTTCTTCACTATAAGGAGCCACAAAATAAATGGCAGAACCATCAGGAGTTTGAGACACAGAGAGATCTGGGTGTGCAAGTCCACAGATCCTTCAAAGTGGCAGCACAGGTGGAAATGGTGGTAAAGCATATGGCATGCTTGTCTTCATAGGATGGAGTATGGAGTATAAAAGTTCAAAAATTGCATTACAGTTATATAAAATGTTGGTTAGGCCACATTTGGAATACTGTGTCCAATTTTGGTCACCACACTACCAGTAGAACATGGAGGCTTTGGAGAGAGTACAGAAAAGGTTTACCAGTATGGAAGGTATTAGCTATGAGGAGAGATTGAATAAACTGCCATTGTTCTCCCCAGAGAGACAGAGGCTGAGGAGCGACCTGATAGAAGTTTATAAAATTATATGGGGTATGGATGGAGGCTTTTTCCCAGGTCGGAATTTAAAATTACAAGGGGGCAGAAGTTCAAGGTGAAGAGGGACACGTTCAGTGGAGATGTGCGGGGAAAGTTTTTTTTACATAGAGGGTGGTGGTGGCCTGGAATGCACTGCTAAGTGAGGTGGTTGAGGCAGATACGTTAGCGGCCCTGAGGGGCTGGTTTAGCACAGTGGGCTAAGACAGCTGGTTTGTAATGCAGAACAAGACCAGCAACGTGGGTTCAATTCCCGTTCCAGCCTCCCTGTACAGGCGCCGGAATGTGACGACCAGGGGCTTTTCACAGTAACTTCATTGAAGCCTACTTGTGACAATAATTTATTATTATTATTAAGACTTATCTGGATAGAAACATGAACAGACGGGGTATAGATTGATACAGGCGGTTGGTCTAGATAGGACACGTGATTGCCGCAGGCTTAGAGGGCAGAAGGGCCTGTTCCTGTGCTGTATTGTTCTTTGTTTTTAAGACACCCTGGGCCCTCCTTTAACTGTCAAGCCACTCAAGCTTGTTGGCAGCAGAATTCTGAACAATCACACAACCCCCTTCAATCCTCCATTTGATCCGAAATTAAAAACACAGAGCCAAAACATAACAATCTTCCAACTTTCATATCTGTAACAATACTTACTGGTAACAGTGAGATATGAAGGCGTTTGAATATCTCCTCCTTCATTCCGAGCAAAACACTGGAATATTCCCGAGTCTTCAGGGACCAGCCCCTGGATCTGCAGGATCCCACTTACCATCTCCTTATATCTGCTGTTGTTCAACATTATTACTGGGACTGAATCTTTGTACCATTCCAGACTAGGTAGTGGTATACCTGCATGTAATAAAGAGTTAAAACCGAAAGATGAGTACGCTCTTTTTTAATACTTCAGAATGAAAGTACTTTTCCAACAGTACTGTTCCTTTTTAAGCTATCTGCAGATGTAATAAGCATTAATAAAAAAAAAATTATGGTTTACTTTGCTCACAACACTCACCCATAGCTCTACATGGAATATCAACAGTTTTTTCTACTTCACCCTGAATTCTCCGCTCAGGTTCTGCAGTGAAATATGGTGGTTCTATGGGAGAAGAGTGGTGATATTAAAAGAAAAATCAAATATCGGGTCAACAATAACCAGATGCAGATTCAAGTAGGTTTTGGCCAAAACTTCCAATTGACTTATAATCATCCCAGAAAGGTTTGATCATGCAGTCCATGATTTTTGCATTGAGCTCAACAAATTCATGAGGTTCCATTGACAATAGCCTTCAAGTCGAACATACAAGTACTAGAACAGATGTGGAAGATCCATGTTAACTGTGGTCACTGGGAACCTTCACTAATGACCCTGGTAAACTATCTAAAGGTGTGGCGAGATTCTCTCATTTACATCCCAATTGCGGGCATCAGCTGCACAAGGACGTGCTGAAGGGACCATGACATCCAGCTGGAGATACATATCTGGGAGGAACCCTCCGTTCACTACTGCAGCCACTAGCTCCCCAGAACCAATTAATTGTTGCCACTGAGGCCATTTTTATAATGGGTCCTGTAAAATAAAACAAAATTGGCCTTTTACATAAGAACATAAGAACTAGGGGCAGGAGTAGGCAATTCAGCTCCTCTAGCCTGCTCCATCAATCAATACGATCATGGCTGCTTGGCCCTCATCTCCACCTTCTTGCCCGCTCCCCATAACCCATCATCCCATTGCTAATTAAAAACCTATCTATCTCCCCCTTTAATATGTTTAGTGTCCTGGCATCCAGTACACTCTGGGGTAGAAAATTCTCCAGGTTCACGACCCTTTGGGTGAAGCAATTCCTCCTCATTTATGTTTTAAATCTGCCGGCCCTTAGCTTAAAACATTAAAGCCTTTTCTTCCGGTAGAGTGCAAATTGATTCACACAATTAATGATTGTCAGAGGTGTGTGCTTGGTATGATCAAACATCAGATCATAATGAAGGCCTCCTGCATTGGAACTCCCAAAGAAGGGAGTCCCAGCCTCAGCCCATAACCCCCTTACCGTGATAACCACGATTATAACCGGGAGGGGGTGGCAGCAGGACTTGGAGGAATCCCGAATGCAATACCAGAATAGACATGGATTTTTACATCACTTAAATTTAATACACAAAGTATAAATGCATATAGAAATCAATTACTTCAACCATCCCAAAATTGTATGAAATTAATCTCATTATTTATTTCTATTTATTAATTAAATATTATAAGGATTTCAACTGGCCTGTTTCACCAAGATAAATAAAATCTTCATTATTCTCTGTCGAGTTGTAAAGCTTTATTGAAAAGCTACTGGTTTTGCTTCACGTTAATCAACATCATAAACATACCCAAAAAGTGAATGAAAAATTTCAATGATGAAAATAAATATTTGCACTTCAAGAGCTGAAGAGGAAATTCATTCGTCAGAGAATTAAACATGAGTTGTTACCTATAATAGTCAGGTAGGCATTTGCGTGAACAGAAATGCTGCTGCTCTGTAATGTGGCCTCACACTCATACATGCCAATAACAGCTGAGGTCGGATTTAAGATTGTGAATCGCCTTCCAAACACACCAATTCCACCTTTCAGTTCCACACCATTTCGCTTCCAGGTAATACTCAGTCTGTCCACTGGCCTATTGGAAACAAATGGCAAGGGAATTATTTTCTACATAAGCATTCAACCGTCTAGCAGTTCTACTAGTCAAGGAAGAGAGCTGTAAATATATTGGCCAAGATCTTGTGAACAAAAAAATACTGCTGAACGAAGGGACATGGTGCAGAAGCTTTTTGCCTGGCACTCATTGGAACAAATCACAAGAGTACCAAATTTCAAAGGATACAAAAATTAAACTACATGAGAAAAGGGTACTGATTGGCAGATAATCGGCAGAGGCATTTCCATGAAGTATGCACCAGGGAACAGTTATCCCCCAAGCTCTTGTTTAAATTCAAACCAGGCAAGTTGACTCCGATCAGGAGGCATTGCCAAAGGGAATATAACAGCGAGCAGTTGTCCTCTCAGCTTTGATATAGTTGAAAAAGGAACAATGCCTGCTGAGAGTCGGCAATGGACATTTTTCTGTGGTGGGATGTAATGAATGGTGTGCCACAAGGATCAGTGCTGCCCGAGTGCGAGGGTTCATTCTCACTGGAGTCATTTTCTCCCCCCATCACCCCCAACCACCATGTGAGGATCTTCAGGCCACATAAGGCTGGACAGCACCCTGTGTCAGAGTCCCCCACTCTGCCCATGCAGTTTGGTCTCTCATGGGACTTCACTCAAGAACCTCACAGTCGACCCCACTCCTGACCCTATTGATTCATCTGCTCCCACCCACTTCTCCAGCTGCCATCTGAGGGCAACCCCTCAGTGGTTACATCGCCAGAAGCCCAACATGCAGGTTATGGAAAGCGCCGTCTACATACCAGCCACCAGACCCTTGAAACCTGGAGGCTCACAGACATGAAGGGTCACTAAGGCCTGAGGATGGCCCCACCCCCAAAGATGCTGTCGATACGAAACCACCACCCCACCAACTCCCGCCCAGCTCAGAGTTGAATTTATCTGTGACCCCACATCCTCTCCGCTGCCCCCTCTCTGACTGGCACCCTGGATGGTCACCTCAACATAGACCCATAGAATTCCTATAGTGCAGAAGGAGGCCATTCAGCCCATCAAGTCTGCACCGACCCTCTGAAAGAACGCCCTACCCAGGCCCACTCCCCCACACTATCCCCATAATCCAATAATAACCTGTGTGCTCACTTCCAACATCCCCTTCGGAGGGGAGGTTGCTAGGTTCTCGTTTTCACATAGCTGTTGTAAATCACGCCGACGACCAATGAATAATCAATGAGGGGGGGAAGTCCTGGTGGGAGGGCTTGTTGATGATATTATAATGTACTAAAATTAGGTTCCTGACCTTCTATGGCATTTTTCTCATTACGCCACTGGCTAAGGGCCTGGAAAAACGGAAAATGCGATGGCGCAAGCGAGAATCGTGTTTTCCGATTCATGCCGAGTTTTCTGTCCACTGTTCTCACTGACAGCTAACACGGGTTCTCAATCGCCCCCTACATCTGGAGAACAGTGTACAGTCTCAGTGTCCTTATTTAAGGAAGGATGTAGCTAAGTTCGAAGCATTTCAGAGAAGGTTAATAGACTAATGCTTGGAATAGGCAGGTTGTCTTATAAGGAAAGGCTGAACAGGCACGGCTTGTATGCACTGAAGTTTAGAAAAGTAAGGCGACATGATTGTAGTTCATGGACTTCCGGTTGCGGCTATGCGGAGCTAAGGCGCACGTTCGGCAGCTCCCGCTACTTAAGGACTTTTGGGCCGATTTGAGGGCCCCAAATGGCGCTGTTTCGACAAATCCCGGTGGGGGAAGGTGTCTAGAGGAGCGTTCCCCATAATTTATGGTGCTCACCCGGAGTGGGGCAAAGGAAAAGGCTGCAGCAGCTCCCCAAGAAAAGCGGGGGAAGAAGGACAAAATGGCGGCCGGCGGAACACCCGAGGACTGGTGGAAGTGGGCGCAGGAGCAGCAGGCCTCTCTTCTGCACTGTTTTGCGGAGCTGAAGGCTGAGCTGCTGGACTCCCTGAATGCGACTACCAACAAGCTGCTTGGGACCCAGGCGGCCCAGGAGGCGTCCATTCGGGAGTTGCAGCAGCAGGCCGCTGAGAGGGAGGAGGAGGCCGTGGCCCTTGTGTGGAAAGTGGAGTTGCACGAGGTACTTCACAAAAAGTGGCAAGACCGCTTGGAGGAGCTGGACGTTCGCACAAGGCGAAAGAATTTGAGGATCCTGGGCCTGGCGGAGGGGCTGGAGGGGTCGGATCTCCCGGCGAATGTGACCACGATGTTGAGCTCGTTCATGGGAGCGGGGTCCTTCCATTTGCCCCTGGAGCTTGAGGGAGCTCACAGAGTGCTGGCCAGGAGGCCTAAGGCAAATGAGCCCCCGAAGGCGGTGCTGGTGCGGTTCCACCGATTCAGCGACCGGGAGCGTGTGCTGCGCTGGGCCAAGAAAGAGAGGAGCAGCAAGTGGGAGAATTCGGTAGTGAGAATCTACCAGGGCTGGAGTGCGGAGGTGGCTAAGCGGCGGGCCGGGTTCAACCGGACGAAGGCGGTGCTGCATGCCAAGCAGGTCAGATTTGGAATGCTGCAGCCTGCACGCCTGTGGGTGACAGACAAGGACCGGCACCACTACTTCGAGTCCCCGGAGGAGGCGTGGGCCTTTGTACAGGCGGAGAAGCTGGACTCGAACTAGGGCCTGGGGACACACTATGGCTGTTGCTGTTTTCGCTGTTGCTGTTTTTTAACTTTGACATGTGTGTTTTTTATGCTGGTTTTCTTTTTGCTCTGTTTCCGGGTGGGTCTGTCTGTTGGGTATGGGTGTGGGGTATGTGGGTAATGTTGGGGGTTTGTATTTTATATGTTCTCTTCTGTACGGGGCTGGGGGTTGGGGTGAACCTGGATTTTGGGGAGCTGCGTCAGAAGGGTGGGGTGTGGCAGTGTGAAAGCGCGGGCTTTTCTCTGGTTTCCCGCGCTGCGGGGCGGGGAGGCGGAGCTGGCGTGGCCTCTACTGGTTTTCTTTCCCGCGCTGAAGCGGTGCCAAGGAGGTGTGGCAAGAGGGGGATGACCCCATGCCGGGAGGGGATGGGTTTTGGCGGGAGCTGCCGGGGTCAGCAGAAGTCAGCTGACTCACGGAGGTACCATGGAGGGTGCGTCGCGGCTAGGAGGGGTCCTAGCCTGGGGGGGGGGGGGGGGGGGGGGGGGGGGAATACCGGGTTGCTGCTGGAATGGCCAGGAAGGAGCTGATGTGGGCCGGGGGGGTAGAGGAGAGGCGTTATCGCCATGGGGAACGGGTCGGGCGGGGCGACCTGGCCTGGGGCGAGCAGTCGATAAGCTATGGCTAGCCGGCGGGGGAGGGGGGCGGGTTGCCCTCTGATCTGGCTCATTACCTGGAACGTGAGGGGGCTGAATGGGCCGGTTAAGAGAACTAGGGTATTTTCTCATCTGAAGGGGTTGAAGGCGGACGTGGCTATGCTCCAGGAGACCCACTTGAAGGTGGCGGACCAGGTTCGTTTGAGGAAGCGGTGGGTGGGGCAGGTTTTTCACTGAGGATTGGACGCGAAGAACCGGTGGGTGGCGATTCTGGTGGGGAAGAGAGTGGCGTTCGAGGCGGCTGAGGTGGTGTCGGACAAGGAGGGCAGATATATTATGGTGAAGGGTAGGGAGAGAAGGTGGTGCTGGTTAATGTATATGCCCTGAATTGGGATGATGCTGGCTTCATGAGGCGCTTGTTGGGCCGCATTCCAGACCTGGAGGCAGGGGGCCTGATCATGGGGGGAGACTTTAACACAGTGCTGGATCCCCCACTGGACCGGTCCAGTTCAAGGACGGGTAGGAGACCGGCGGCGGCCAAAGTACTGAGGGGATTCATGGACCAGATGGGAGGGGTGGATCCCTGGAGGTTTGGGAGACCGAGAGCGTGGGAGTATTCCTTTTTCTCTCATGTCCATAGGGTTTATTCCCGAATAGATTTTTTCGTCCTGAGCAGGGGATTGATCCCGAGGGTGCAGGATGCCGAGTATTCGGCCATAGCGATTTCAGACCATGCTCCGCACTGGGTTGATCTGGAGATGGGGGAGGCGCGGGACCAGCGCCCGCTCTGGCGCCTGGATGTGGGGATGCTGGCTGATGAGGAGGTGTGTAGGAGGGTCCTGAGAAGTATTGAGGGGTATCTTGATACCAATGACACTGGGGAGGTCCGGGTGGGGATGGTCTGGGAGGCTCTGAAAGCAGTGATCCGGGGGGAGCTGATCTCCATCCGGGCCCATAGGGAAAGGAGGGAGAGGGAGAGACTGGTGGGGGAGCTCCTGGATGTGGACAGGAGATACGCGGAGGCACTGGAGGAGGGGTTGCTGGGGGAACAGCGTAGTTAGCAGGCCAAATTTGACTTGTTGACCACCAGAAAGGCGGCGACACAGTGGATGAGGGCGCATCAGCTCCGTAGGCGAGATGCGGCTAGGGAAATTGGTAGAGTGACGGATGGGGGTGGGAATGTCGTGCAGAAGGGGACAGAAGTAAACGGGGTCTTTAGGGACTTCTACGAGGAACTGTACCGGTCGGAACCTCCGATGGGGAGAGGGGGGATGGAGAGCTTCATGAACAGGCTATGTTTCCCAAGGGTTCAAGAGGAGCTGGTAGAGGGGCTAGGGGCGCCGATAGAGTTGGAGGAGCTAGTCAGGGGGATTGGACAAATGCAGTCAGGTAAGGCCCCGGGGCCAGACGGGTTCCCGGTGGTATTTTATAAAAAGTATGCAGATCTGGTGGGCCCCCTGTTGGTGCGAGCCTTCAATGAGGCATGGGAGGGGGGGGGGCTTTGCCCACGACGATGTCGCGGGCACTGATCTCTCTGATCCTAAAGCGGGATAAGGACCCCTTGCAGTGTGGATCATACAAGCCTATCTCGCTCCTCAATGTTGACGCCAAGTTGCTGGCGAAGATCCTGGCCACCAGGATAGAGGATTGTGTGCCAGGGGTGATACACCAAGATCAGACAGGATTTGTCAAGGGACGGCAGCTCAACACGAATGTGCGGAGACTGCTAAATGTTATCATGATGCCGGCAGTGGAGGGGGAGGCGGAGATAGTGGTGGCGCTGGATGCAGAGAAAGCGTTTGATAGAGTTGAGTGGGGGTACCTGTGGGAGGTGTTGGAGCGGTTCGGATTTGGGGAGGGATTCATCAAAGGGGTGAGGCTGCTCTACGCGGCTCCGATGGCAAGTGTAGTTACAAATGGAAGGAGATCGGAGTACTTTAGGCTCTACCGTGGGACCAGGCAGGGGTGCCCCCTGTCCCTCTTGCTCTTTGCACTGGCGGTTGAACCTCTGGCTATGGCGTTGAGGGAGTCAGGGAGATGGAGGGGTCTGGTGCGGGGCGGGGAGGAACAGCGGGTATCGCTGTATGCGGACGACCTGCTGTTGTATGTGGCGGACCCAGAAGGGGGAATGCCGGGGGTGATGGAGCTGTTAGCGGAATTTGGGGGCTTCTTGGGCTATAAGTTAAATTTAGGCAAGAGCGAGGTATTTGTAGTACACCCGGGAGATCAGGAGGAGGGAATTGGGAGGCTCCCGTTTAAGAGGGCAGTGTAGAGTTTCAGATATTTGGGGGTGCAGGTGGCCAGGAGTTGGGGGACTCGCCATAAGCTATAAGCTTAATCTTACCAGGCTGGCGGAGCAGATGGAGGAGGAATTTAAAAGGTGGGACATGGTGCCGCTATCGTTGGCGGGTAGAGTGCAGTCCGTCAAAATGACGGTTCTCCCGAGGTTCTTGTTCCTCTTCCAGTGTTTGCCCATCTTTATCCCTAGGGTCTTTTTTAGAAGGGTGACCAGCAGCATCATGAGCTTTGTTTGGGCGAATGGGACCCCGAGGGTGAAGAGGGTCTTCTTGGAGCGGGGTAGAGATGGGGGGGGTCTGGCGTTACCCAATCTCTCGGGGTACTACTGGGCGGCCAATGTGTCGATGGTGCGCAAGTGGGTGATGGAGGGGGAGGGGGTAGCATGGAAACGGATGGAGAGGGCGTCCTGTGGAGATACAAGCCTGGGGGCCCTGGTAACGGCGCCGTGGCTGCTCCCTCCTACGAGGTATACCACGAGTCCGGTAGTGGCGGCTACCCTCAAGATTTGGGGGCAGTGGAGGCGACATAGGGGATAAGTGGGGGGCTCGATGGAGGCGCCGTTAAGGGGGAACCATAGGTTCGTCCCGGGGAACATTGATGGGGGATTTCAGGGTTGGCAGAGAGCGGGCATCAGACAGCTGAGGGACCTGTTTATTGACGGGAGGTTTGCGAGCCTGGGGGAGTTGGAGGAGAAATTTGGGCTCCCCCCGGGAAACATGTTCAGGTATCTGCAGGTAAAGGCATTTGCTAGACGGCAGGTGGAGGGATTCCCTTTGCTTCCCGCGAGGGGGGTGAGTGACAGGGTGCTTTTGGGGGTCTGGGTCGGAGAGGGGAAGATATCTGATATCTACAAGGTTATGCAGGAGGTGGAGGAGGCGTCAGTAGAGGAGCTGAAAACGAAGTGGGAGGGGGAACTGGGGGAACAGATCGAGGACGGGACATGGGCTGATGCCCTGGAGAGGGTTAATTCTTCCTCCTCGTGTGCGTGGCTTAGCCTCATCCAATTCAAGGTGCTGCACCGGGCCCACATGACTGGGACGAGGATGAGTAAGTTCTTTGGGGGTGAAGACAGGTGTGTCAGGTGCTCGGGGAGTCCAGCGAACCATGCCCATATGTTCTGGGCATGCCCGGCACTGGAGGAGTTCTGGAAGGGGGTGGCGAGGACGGTGTCAACGGTGGTGGGATCCAGGGTCAAGCCAGGACGGGGACTCGCGATTTTTGGGGTTGGGGTGGAGCCGGGAGTGCAGGAGGCGAAAGAGGCCGGTGTGCTGGCCTTTGCGTCCCTAGTAGCCCGGCGAAGGATTTTGCTACAATGGAAGGATGCGAGGCCCCTAAGCGTGGAGACCTGGATCAATGACATGGCGGGTTTCATTAAGCTAGAGAAGGTCAAATTCGCCCTGAGAGGGTCGGTACAAGGGTTCTTTAGACGGTGGCAACCTTTCCTCGACTTTCTGGCTCAACGATAGGGTACTGGGACAGCAGCAGCAGCAACCCGGGGGGGAGGGGGGGGGGAAGGGGGAGGGAAGGGGGGGGGGGGCGGGAAGATGACTATGTTTGTTTATTTAATTTTAATTTATTTTTAAGTTCTCTTGTTGGGGTTGGGGGGGGGGTGGGGGAGATATGATACATGCGTTGATACGGTCTGGGGGGTGTTACAGTTGTTATGGGTTATTTTGTTGCATTTCATTGTTTGTTGTTATATTTTATATTTTCTGTAAAAAATTCCAATAAAAATTATTTTTTTAAAAAAATGATTGTAGTTCATGAGAGGTCTTGACAAGGCAATGCGTAAAAGATGTGTCCTCTTATGGGAGAATTTTGAACTAGGGCTCACTGTTTAAAATTAAGGGGTCACCCATTTAAAACAGAGATGAGAAGAATTGTTTTCTCTCGAGGGTCATGACTCTTTGGAACTCACTTCTTCAAAGATGGTGGAAGCAGGCTCTTTGAATATTTTTAAGGCAGAGATTGATAAATTCTTGATAGGCAAGGGGATGAAAGGTTATCCGGGGTAGACAGGAATGTGGAGTTCAGGTTACAATCAGATCAGCCATGATCTTATTGAATGGCAGAGCAGTTTCAAGCAGCCGAGTGACCTACTGTTCCTAATTCGTATGTTCATACATGTTTGTATGTTCCAATGACTGGTGGGATCATGTAATTAGCATGTAATTTCAGCTGTTCGCAAAAGGTAGCTTACTGCCAGTACTCAAACAACCCATGATTGCAAAACACAAACCAGTGTCCAACATTAGATGTGCTTCCATAATTGGATACCACTGAAAAATGCCACAAGTGGTTAAGAACTACACTAACAACTAATTAAATATTATCAGTTGGGATCACAATGTGCTAAAAGCTCCATATATTCATACGCAACGCCCTGTCCACGCCAAATAAAAAGAACATGTGTAGGCATTGCACCTCTTTCAACTAAACAAAAGCTCAGAGAACAACTGTTCCCTGATGCATTTCCCGTGGCAATGCCGCGACCAGAGCCGACTTGCATGGTTTGAATTTAAACAAAGCTTGGAGGAGAATGGTCTTGTTGCATTCGCAAACCAATAAGCACCCTTTTCTCATGCCGCATACATTTGTTGTTCCCTTTGAAATTTGGTATTCTTATGATTCTGTCCGATGAGTGCAAGGTGAAAGGTTTGTATAAAATATGGATACATATATTTAAATGTGACTATAACAAAAAATAATGGAAAATTTAATTCACATGTTGCTCTCAATGTGTAGATCGCTCATGTACCTCCTGAATTGTTTACCGTCAGAAGTTGCTGGATGATTTGTCGCATTTTAGCTTTGTGGAAATGGCAGCTTGCCATCAACCTCTATGTGAGTTTCATGAAATTGCTGCATTTGCACATTAATTGCTAATTAAACTCAGTGCAGAAAGATAGGGGTATATACAGCATATATACCATTTTAATGAAGAGAATTATCTTCCTTCAATGTGACTCTATTTCTCCAGCCCAGAATGGGAACAACTTATACCGTGATTTCTAATTCTTACAGATAGTAAACTGTTGTTTGAGATTGTAACAAAGATACATTTTTCTTTGTACTTTACCTTTGTCTTCTTTTTCTCGCTCTTAATTCATTATTTCTTTCCCTTTTTATTTCACTTTCTGCAGTTTATTTTACTCTGATCCATCCTATTTCCTTCTCTGTTTTTCCTGTCGCTTTCTCAAACCTGAAATCCCATTGACTGTGGACTGTCAGTCCCATTGTTCACCAAGGGCCTGGATGCTCTGTTTCCAGCTCAGATTTTCAGCAACTTTTAGGGCAAAAATATTTTGAACTAGGTGTAGGGAAAAGTACAAGTAATGAAATACCCTGCTCAGGCAAAATCTGAGCAATTAAATCAATGTAGCAATTTGCTGGCCACTTTGATCTAAAGTAGAAAGCACCGGATAAAATGTTATCAATACTGTTACAGACAGGAGGGAGATGAATTTATTACGCAGTAATTTCTCCTCTCACCACCTGTCCATCAACAGTAAGGTACATAGAACATAGAACAGTACACCACAGAACAGGCCCTTCGGCCCTCGATGTTGTGCCGAGCATTGTCCGAAACCAAGATCAAGCTA